>NC_140360.1:1835210-2497710 GCF_963514085.1 Chelon labrosus
TCCTCCTCTTCCTTCTTCTCCTCCTCCTCCTCCTCCTCCTCGTTTTTCTTCATCTCCTCCACTTTCTTCTTCTTCTCCTCCTCCTCCTCCTCCTCCTCCTCGTTTTTCATCATCTCCTCCTTCTCCTCTTCTCCTCCTCCTCCTCCTCCTCCTCTTCCTTCTTCTGATATGTATTCAGTCTCCATGGTAACAGTCCATCTCTGATCACTGGTTGAACCCCTATAGATCAGTGTCTGTTTTCTTTGACCCTCTGTGGCTGTAGTAGTTTGGAGCCTCCAGCAGGAGGCAGCACTGACGTGTTCCTCCAGATCATTTATACTTTACTCAGTAAACAAACCAACAAATGTTCTGAATGAACAAAGACTCAAAACAAACCAGTTCTGATGAGAAGCTGCTTGTGTTTCACACACGCCAACAGTAAGTTATCATCTCTGACTTAAATTAAACATCTGATTTCTCTTAGTAGGTGTTCATCTCTCCAGCTCAGCTCCCACATGACGCTCAGAGTCACTGGTGATAAATTAGTCTTCAACCACCAAACTGTGGATCGGCAGAGGAAAACCAATCAGGACATAGGAACCATAGATTAGTCCTAGGATGCTAGACCCAAAAGAAATCAGGACTGTCTCCAGAACCATCAGGTCCATGTTCCTCATCCTGGTCTCTAAAGACCCTGGTCTCTGTAGACCCTGGTCTCTGTGGTCCCTGGTCTCTGTGACCCTGGCCTCCATGGACCTTGGTCTCTATGGACCCTGGTCTCTGTGACCCTGACCTCCAAGGACCAACTAAAATGTCTTCTAGATTAGATAGTAGAAAACACCCTGATAGCAATGATATCATTCTGAACTCATTCAGCAACCCCTTGACTAGAACTGGACCAAGAGTTTAGAGAAATACCACAAAGGTTCTAGTAACAATAGACCATAGTACTACCGCCATTAGCCCACTAGGAGGAGACAAAGGAACATGTATGAGATTGAGAAAGAGGGCTCAGACTCTGTCAGGTAAGTCACCATGTGGTGATCATGTTTACAGCCTCTAAATGTAATAAAAAGAGCAGCTTCTCTAGTTTCTAACGACACTCAGCATGGCAGAGTGGAGCAGAGAGGATTGTGGGTACTGCTGCGTTTTATTTCAGCTGTCCCTCATATTTTACAGCACCCTTATTTTTTTTAACTAAAATATTCAAATTAGCAACAAACAGACTTTTTGATTTAAGTACATTTGGACACTTGTTTTTAAAGGCTGATATTTTAGAGACTGTTGTCTGACCTATTTAAACGGGTTATTCCTGGACCAACTTAATGCAATTTTAAAATTAAGTCTAGAAATCAGTATGAATGCCGTATTGACCCAGTTCCACTATTTATAGATGAGAAATGTGGTTTCCAGAGATTTCACGTTCATCTCACATTCTGGAAGTTTGGTGCAAACACAAGACTGTTAAGGATTTTTAAAAAATAGAGTTCTGTCTAAGAACCTTGAAACGTAGCCGTGAAATCTGTTTTATCGTAATCAGAAAGGAAATGATGAAAGGGACGGATGATGAGAAGAAAAGTGTGGACAGTAAAAGAGGAAGCAGACGTTAGAATAAAAAGGAAGGAGTGAAGCCGCAGACAGAGGAAGGAAAGAAAAACAGGAAGAGATAGTTTCATCATCAGACTTATAAACTACTCGTGTGTATTTTAATATAGAAGCTTAAATATTTGAAGAATATGTAGAAAAACAGATTTTTAGCCACTAGGGGACATAAAGGCCTCAGACTGAACAATGAAGCTTTAAATCTTCTCCTATACTATAAAATACTCTATTACAGACAAAACGTACACATCAGCCAAACAGGCTTCAAGTATCAAAGTAAAAGTCTTCATTCTACATATACTGATCTGTTATTATCCAGCTGTTCCAACCTCAGGCTCTGGGCCTTGAAAAGAGTCACGAGATAAATGCAAAGGGTCACACTCACTGTTGTGCATGAACATATTTTTGTGACCTGAACGCATCATTTTTCCGACTATGGCTGTTGACGTGAGTTTTGTTCAGTCTGGAGGGAAATAATGACGTTCACCCCCGTTCAGGGAAAAATAAGAAACAAAAAGCTTTACGACAGCTGACGTACGATTTACGGCATACATCATGGCTGGTGCAGCTGAAAGAGAAGCAGCCTCTGGTACCACAGAGACAGCTGATCCACACAAACAGTTGAGTTATTTCCTAGCATGTACAGTCAATGGTTATTCAAAAAGGCAGGACAGAGGCTGCGGATGGATGGATGGATGGACGGGTCAGTCAGAGATTCTATTGAACAAGAATAGATCGAAGCTGCTCATTAAAAAATAAATAAAATGGTGAAAATGAACGTGAACTGGGTTAGCACTGATGCCTCACAGCAAGAAGGTTCTGGGTTAGCTGGGATAGGCTCCAGGTGAGTGAATGAATGAACGTGAACTGTTTTTAGTTCAAATTAAACAATGTGAACAGTCACACAGTTATCTGAACGAACTGAACTTTGAACTAGTTCTTGGTTAGTGTGAACTTGCACAACGCTGGTCATAACACAAATAGAAAATATTTCTGCACAATTTTTTCTTTTTCAGTTTGTAAGCTGCAACAAATTCAGACATTTCAGATCCTTAAAATAAATCTTGTGACCTAAAACGGGGAACATTTGCTCTGATTAAATATCAGGAATTGTGGAAAAACTATATTAAAGTAACCTGTTTTTTTTTGTTTTTTGTTTTTTGTACTTCTTATTTGTTTAATTCTCCAGTTGCTGGCCACTTTCTTTCTTTCTTTTCTTTAACTCAGCTAATCATTTATTTTATTTAACTAATTCTTTAACTGGTCTCTGCCAGGTGTAGTTCAGGGGTCTGACCAGCGGCGGCGCTGAGGAGCAGTTCTGATGATTGGCCTGAAGCTTCTCGTGTTTACAAGAAAACAAAAGAAGCAGATTGAAGTTTGTGTTGGAATCAGAACCCAGTGTGTTCAACAGAAATCCCCTCCTCTGTCATTCAGGGTGGGACTCTCCCTCCTCCTCCCTCCTCCTCCCCTCTCCTCACCCCTCTACTTCTTTCCTAACCCCTTCTCTGTCCCGTTATCTTTTGCCTTCTTTTCTCAGACCTCCTCTCCTTTCTTTTCTTTCCCTCCTCCCTGACGTATTATCTCATCTCCTGCTCTCCTCTCTCGTCCACTCCCATTCTCTTTTTCCTCATCTTTTCCTTAAATTTCCTTACTTTCTCTCATTTATTTTCCTCTTGCTTCCTATTTTCTCTTTCCTTCCATCTCTTATTCACTTCGTTTCCTCCTCTCTCTTTTTTTATTTCCCCTTATTCTCTCCATCTTTCCCTCTTGGCTCTTAAAAACTTATCTCCTTTTCGTCTCCCCCTTTACTTAACATCTTCCTCCTTTGCTGCTTTTTCTTCCATCCATCTTTACCCTCCCTCTTCCCCTCTTTATCCCCCCCTCGTCCTCGTCCTCCTCCTCCTCCTCCTCCTCTCAGGGTGTGTTTCTGGATCTGTCTGCATTAATGACTCCATCATGACGAACAGCTCTGAGTGAATATTTGAATTTATTCCAAGCGACATCAGAAAAAATTCAAACCTCATCTTTTTTTTTTCTTGTGTTTCTTCCTCTCTGCTGTCACTCTGCTGCTCTCTCTCTCTCTCTCTCTCTCTCTATCATCGCTCTGTTTTATTTCTCTTTCAGTCATTTCTTCCCGTTCTAAACGTTTACTTTCATCTCTCTAGAATGACACATCGGTCGCTGTCAGTAATCAAGCTGATTTTATTTATTGACGTTTCAGATAATCAGAGGCAAAGATTTGTCCACATTTTTACTTTTTAAAAAAAAAAATTCCACAAACACACGTCGATGAAAAGGAGTGAAGTGAATCATTTATTTGCCACGCGGCTCTACGGGGTCAGTTTGAACTTCAGGGTGGGCAAAGGTTCTCAGTCATCCAGGTCGTAGTTTATCCAAAACACAAAACTTCCCGGGTGGTAAAACGTCTTCAAGAAACCCTACAAGACCGGATTCAGCAAAGAACCCAACGCTAACCATTCACTCATTCACTCATTCATTAGAGGGCTGCTCTACTTCCAGGGGCCCAGAGAGACTCAACGATTTCAACCAGCTTTTATCTGAGAGCTTTACTGGTTTGAACTGAGTTTTTTAAACTGTCTTTTTGTGCGTTGTATTGTTTTTTATGAACGTATGCCCACACTTATGGGGGACCCCGTCAGACGTCTCCTACTCCAAAGATGTCAAGAAATTTAAAAATTCACTGAGGCCTGTACTGCCGCCAGTGAAGGACGAATGTGAAGAGCTACTGCTAGCTGGGAGGCTAGGAAGAGCTGCTGTTAGCTTATAGGACAGGAAGAGCCACTATTAGCTTAGAGGCTAGGAAGGGCTGGTGTTAGCTTATAGGACAGGAAGAGCCACTATTAGCTGGGATGGTAGGAAGAGCCGCTATTAGCTTATAGGACAGGAAGAGCCGGTGTTAGCTTATAGGACAGGAAGAGCCACTATTAGCTTGGAGGCTAGGAAGAGCTACTGTTAGCTGGGAGGCTAGGAAGAGCTACTGTTAGCTGGAAGGCTAGGAAGAGCCGCTGTTAGCTTATAGGACAGGAAGAGCCACTATTAGCTTAGAGGCTAGGAAGGGCCGGTGTTAGCTTATAGGACAGGAAGAGACACTATTAGCTGGGAGGCTAGGAAGAGCTACTATTAGCTACTACTACTCTCACTAAAAACTTTGCCCCTGCTGTAGTTCGGACGTTCCTCTGGATAGAACCAGGATTTAATTCTCCACCAATGGGGACATTGCAGTTCCTGCTGTTCGACACATCCAACTGTTCACACAGTAGTGTGTATAGTTGCCTCTAAGGGCTGCAGTTTGGGGTTTGGATGCTTGCTCAGGGCATCTCAGCCATGGGCACGACGGGAGGCGAACCTGGGACCCCTTGGTCCCAAGCTGCACCTCTAACTACTACTCCACAACTCCCCTAATTATCACATTAATGCGATACTCTCCGGGCCTAAGTGTTATAATAATAAAGGACAATGAATAAAGCAGCTGTTTCATTCAAGTGGCCGAGCCTCCATGTTTATTTCTTAACTTATCTACAGTTCATTCATTCATTCATTCATTCATTCATATTTCTTCATTTCCCATCTGGCAACGCTGCTAAAATAACTAACATCAGGGTTTTGTTGCACAATTTACATCATGTCCACACATCAGGGCGCACAAACAACAAACACTATGTGTTCATGGTTCTGAAACAACGGTGGATAGTGATTGACTGTTTGGAGAAAGTAGCCACAGTTCACTACAGTGGCCCAGATGATGTAGGTTAGGCTGGTGATCGGATCACATGAACAGCTGATAGTTTATATAGCATACAAGCTAAATGACTGCTTCACTGCTTCAACCTCAGCTCACAGTTTATTTTTGTGTTTAAACTCAGACTTTCCTGCAGATAATCAGCATTTCAGAAACTGACTTTCACATCTCTGTCTAAACATTTAGTTTTTAAGTGTCGTTAACTCAGAGTCCAGTCTGTGATTCTCTTCACACTCTCAGTTATAATAATAACAGTAATAACAGAGAAGCATGTGCTGATGCAATCGGCCTCAGCTGCAGGGGTGAGGTCAGTCGAGGGATTTACTGCCGCTCACCAACATGCTTTTCAACTCCTTTAGTTGAGTTCAAAGATAAATCTGAACCAGCAGACACCTACCAGGAGTTTGTTAAACTCTGATCACACGTCTCCTTTCTAAGCATTTTAAGAAACAAAATACTCACTGATGGATAAGCTGCTGTTTGCCAGAACACGACTCACTCAAAAATCAAGCTGAAGTTTTCTTTAAGGATTAAATAAACGAAGAACAGCGTAATTTTAAACCTGGAGCCTGGGGCCTGATGTTGGACCAGGTTTTGTGGTGTGTTCTGCACCGTTGCCTCTACTCAGACCTCTGCTGGAACATTTAAATTACAAATATTTCAACAACATGATGATCTAGAATAAAAGAAACTGTAGATCAACTGATCAGATTCAGCAGAGGCCAGATCTGTACAGTTTACAGCTACACCTTCCTAGCCTCCCAGCTAAAAGTAGCTCTTCCTAGCCTCCCAGCTAAAAGTAGCTCTTCCTAGCCTCCCAGCTAACAGCAGCTCTTCCTAGCCTCCCAGCTAATAATGGCTCTTCATAGCTTCCTAGCTAACAGCAGCTCTTCCTAGCCTCCCAGCTAATAATGGCTCTTCATAGCTTCCTAGCTAACAGCAGCTCTTCCTAGCCTCCCAGCTAATAATGGCTCTTCATAGCTTCCTAGCTAACAGCAGCTCTTCCTAGCCTCCCAGCAGTAGCAGTAGCAACAGTAGCTCTTCACAGTCGTCCTTCATTGGCGGTAGTTCAGGCCTCAAGAATTTTAAAATCTCTTGACATCTTTGCGTTCCTATTTTTTTTTCTTCTTTCAGTCACAGGGAGCTGACGTCCCATCTGTCTACATCTTTCTTAATTAAATGTAACATGGGAGGTTCAGTCAGTGAGAGTTTCTCCTCCCAGCTGATCACTGAATGAGTGTCATCACTACTGCACAAGGAGATTTACAAGACCAGAAGACCAGGAAGAAAGTCCACAAACATTCCTATCAACAGGTATGTTAGAGTCTGTTTATGAAGCAAGAGATTGATCTTGTCAATGTCAAACTATTTTATTTCTGTAATATTTTAGCCCTCTGTATGACCAGGGAAGCCAGTGAGACCTCTTGAACCAAACCAGAGTCAAACCAGTGAACCCGGAGAAACCAGGCTGTGAACCCATCTGGACCGGGTGGTGCAGGGGCCTCAGTGAAACCAGGCCGTGAACCCATCTGGCCCGGGTGGTGCAAGGGCCTCAGTGAAACCAGGCCGTGAACCCATCTGGACCGGGTGGTGCAGGGGCCTCAGTGAAACCCGTTCCCAGGGTCTCCGATTACTGGGCGATGCTGGTGAGCGTTCACAGGCGGTCGTGAAGGTTTGACATCGTCTCTAAGGAGGGGTCCACTTCCCGTCTCCATGACATCATCACTGAGCATGTGTAGTTCAGACAGGTCCAGGAACAGATGATGAGGATGATGATGATAATGGGATGTTACACTGAACACTGCTCAGCTATTGCATAATGTTGCATGTGTGAGAGATTTGGCTTCAGGTCGCTGCAGTAATCATAAACTGACGGACGAGGAAGGTCCACACCCAATAATCACAAAGGCTCATCTGTTAGCCGTTAGCAGCCAGTCAATGGTAACAGAGTCACATGGGCTGGGTTTAATGCACACAGCCACATAGTATTCACATGATGTATGGATCTGTGTGAGTCCACTTGGACTATATATCTTTGTCAGAGCTAATCTGACCGAGGAATGTTTTCAGAAACATTACGGTTGGTTTTAGTGTTCACACTGTTGGATTTAAAATAATATATTACAAAAAATAAGCCAAATGATCTCCCAGTAGAAGATGAACATCAGACTTTTTTGACTCAAAGAAGCACCAGATTTCTCCAAACTGGAATTTTAGACTAAAAACAAATACACTGCCTGGCCAAAAAAAATGATGTCTCATGCTCCCTGAACCACTCTTTCACAATCTGAGCCCCATGAATCCTGACATTGTCATCTTGGAATATGCCCGTGAACATCAGGGAAGAAAAAATCCATTGATGGAATAACCTGGTCATTCAGTATATTCAGGTAGTCAGCTGACCTCATTCTTTGGACACATAATGTTGCTGAACCTAGACCTGAGCAACTGCAGCAACCCCAGATCATAGCACTGCCCCCACAGGCTTGTAGAGTAGACACTAGGCATGATGGGTGCATCACTTCATCTGCCTCTCTTCTTACCCTGATGCCCCCATCACTCTGGAACAGGGTAAATCTGGACTCATCAGACCACATGACCTTCTTCCATTGCTCCAGAGTCCAATCTTTATGCTCCCTAGCAAATTGAAGCCTTTTTTTCCCAGTTAGCCTCACTGATTAGTGGTTTTCTTAAGACTACACAGCTGTTCAGTCCCAATCCCTTGAGTTCCCTTCACATTGTACGTGTGGAAATGTTCTTACTTTCACTATTAAACATAGCCCTGAGTTCTACTGTTGTTTTTCTTCCATTTGATTTCACCAAACGTTGAAGTGATCACAGATCACCATCAATCAGGATTTTTTTCCGACCACATTTCTTCCTGGAAGACGATGGTTCTTCACTATCCTTCCAGTTTTTAATAATGTGTTGGACAGTTCTTAACCCAGTTTTAGTAGTTTCTTCAATCTCCTTAGATGTTTTCTCTTCTTGATGCATGCCAATGATTTGACCCTTCTCAAACAGACTAACATTTTTTACACGACCACAGGATGTGTCTTTAGACATGGTTGTTTAAGAAATGAGAAGCTACTCATTGCATCAGTTGGGGTTAAATAACTTGTTGCCAGCTGAAAGATAATCACCCATGCAGTAATTATCCAATAGGAGGCTCCTACCTATTTGATTAGTTAAATCCAGGTGGAGACTCTTTGTTTTTGGCCAGGCAGTGTGTGTCCCTCTTTTGTTTTTAAGCTGAGTTTTTTGCAGTGTAAAGGTTCTGGGCTCTGAGTACATCATGTCCGTGAGCCTCCACACCATCACCAGTCTGTCAGACTGCAGCTTTAACATGTGTCCAGTCTGACATCAGTCCCTGAATTCCAGTGTAATCTCCTCCTCCTCCTCCTCCTCCTCCTCCTCCTCCTCCTCCTCCTCCTCCACTGTGGTCTCATCTGGTCTCTGCTCCACAGACAAACACTAAATATTCTAATAATTTCAAACAAAAGTAGACACAATAAAAGAGAAGCTTAGATTCAAACTGAACTTAGAGATGTCTGAAACTAGATAATGAAGAGCATCTGTCAGACCACCCTGCCTGGAGAGAACTCCAATAGGTGCATTTAACTTTAGCCACCCTAAAATAAGATATCAGGACTTTCTGACTTGGCTTCCAAAGTGTTCCTGTTTCATAAATTCAGAGAAATCCTAATTCCGTTTACTTCTCATCCGACGGAGGATCCAGACTCACTCTCCCTGGACAGATGGGAATCCCTCCAAACCCGTCTCCTCCCAGTTGAATGAGTCCCAAACATGACGCTGCAGCCTCCATTCAACACAAAGCAACCAAAGAGCTCCTTCTTTCACCAAAACATTCTGGTACAACGTGTGCATCAAGACCTCCCTTCCACTATTTTCGTTTTGAACAAAAACTGAGCGATACTAGAAATCTGAAATCAACTCATTCCCCGACACTGAACCTTGAGCAGCTTCGTTCTCAGAGAAGCAGATTCTGGTTCAGCGGCCTGGATCTGAACCATCTGAACAACATGCTGCTACAGAACACCGCAAAAGCAAAAATGAAAGACATGTGTGCATGTGAAACGAAAATCTGGCCCTGAGTTGAATGTTCATCTGAAGTCAAAGGTCTAACTATGTATGTAGTTGATTAGACGGACATCTTTAATAACAAGATGTTTGTTCCAGGACATTCATTTATCAAGAATCAGTCTCGATTGTTCTTGTGAAACATCTCTGTCCAAGTTCTGGTCCAGTTCAAAATATCATCTGTACCAAGTACAGTCCAAACACCAGGATGGATTCTTGGACGTATCAGGAGGTAACTTCAACATTGGAGGGGGTGAAAACCACTGGTCTCAGGACACTCTGTAGCTCCTGGAGACGTCCCAACCGAGAACGTACCTCTTGAGAAGGCAGAGGAAATTTGGTATGTTGACTCATATTATAGGGACAAGCAGCTCATCTCAAAAATCCTGAACATTTATTAATCTGTGTTGATGTCTTTTCTTGTTAAACGTCATCAGGCTCTGTTCCACTTCAAAGAACCATCTGTACCAAGTCCAGTCCAAACACCGAGATGGGTTCTTGCTTGCTAACAGTTCAGAATGCATTCAATGTCGCAGGCATCAACAAGTACGCTGTTAGAGGATGACCGCCCTCCGTCCTAGCGTCTGTATTTAAGATGCAAACTTGACCTCCGTCAGTCAGAGTAGGAAACCAGACATCACTGAGCATACCGTCACCTCTCAAGGTTCACCCCTGACTCCCAAACCAACACCAGCATCATAAAGTTTGCAGATGTGTGAAATAAACTGAAGAGCTCTTGACCCGACTCCGATTTAAAAAGCTGAACGCAGATTTCCCGTCTCTGCTTACGGACCTGACTCTTCATACACCCGGTCTCATTGCAGCAGATGTCTCAGCGGATCCCGTCGTACTCAGGAGACTCTTCACGTCAGAAACAAACACAATTCAACTTGTCTTTGGCTCCTCTCCACCTTCCAGCTGCAGCAGTCTGCAGCAGACAAAAGAACGAAGCGACTCCACCCTGCAAAGCTTCACATATCTGGAGAAAACACATTTACTAAAAAGGTTTTCTGTCTCGAGTTCATTAGTCTTTCTGGTATCGTGATGTTTTTACAGGGAAAGATCTCTCTGTACATAAAGCCTCATAACTACATTAACAGTAGTCGTGTTGAATAAATTCCCGATCAGCTGGACTTTCATCTGAAAGGAGGCAGAAATTCTGAATTTTTTTAAAATCAATGTTAAACGCAGAGGCCACATTTTTTACAGTGTTACGTTTAGTGCCTAATCTTTATAATTCTTTTAGTTTTAATCATTTTAGTTTTATACTAATATAAATGTTCCTCTGGTTGTTTTACTTGACTCAGCCTAAGCTCAATCTTGTACAAAGGTCAAATATTGTGTTTCCATCCAAATGTTTTTATTCTAAATGTTCCTTTTTGTGTTTCACTAGACTCTCGTCAGACCTGTGCTTGAATCTCTAAAAGAAATAATCAAAGGAGAATATTAATTTATGCTGGTTTCCATCCACTACTGTTATCCAACTATTATCTCATTGTTTTATTCAGTATATGAGATGGCGTTGTTAAAAGAGCTCCAGTCGAACCTCAAACAGTGAAGAAAGACATTTGAAAATACGACATTGGTTTGATAAAGTGAGATGAGATGTCGTCGCCCCACACAGATCTGATGGTTTCCAACTTTTCACCACTTTTTCAATTCATCCAGTCACAAAAACACTCGGTAATATCATTTTCAGATCAAGTTTTTTTTTTTTTTTTATGGTCGACAGAAACACTCGTTATGTGCATTACACATAGACAATATAAAGATGGAGGACGGAAAAGCAAGTAGAGCTCCCCCTGGTGGCTGGCTGCAGTAATGGTAATAAGCTCCACCCCCTCCGTGTTAGTGGGCGGGACTTGGGGGAAACCAAAACACTAAAATACATGTCAAATAATTTTTTTTCAAGGATGGTTTCTGTCATTTTAGGTTGTTAATATTATGTTGATGCATGTTCGAAGTGTCAATTTTTCTTATAAGTTCCGTTTTAGTTATTTGACACTATAGAAACAGGATGTGACATCATGACGACGACCAGTTGCCATGCCAACTGCTCCATGAAGCCGTCCCATAGGACCATGAGAGTAGGAAAAAATAATTACATAAATAAGGTGGAGGTAGAGCAGAGCGTCGTATTAATTAAACAAAATCGCAAGTGAGTCTGGAGGAAGTGTGGGCGGGGCATAAATATCACGGCTCCACGTGGCTCCACCCTCAGACCGTACTGATCAGACTCTGGCTCCAAACTCACAAGATGGCACCGCCCGTATCCCCGGTCAGTTTGACCAAAGTCGAGAATGTGGATACATGTTGTCCATATTTATATACAGACTATGTTGTTATATCATAATTTACCATAATCAGAATTTGTGCCGTTCACAATAACATTTAAGTCATAATTACAACTAGAAAGGTTCCAGTAGTGTAGAATGTGTTTCAGGTGTGACCCCTGTTGAGTAGGTGGTCTTTAATGTGAACCAGGACTCATTGTGTGTTCACACTACCAAAGGAAGGAGGTCACATGTGTCCCAGACCACCTCCACATGTGGACTGACACCAGATCAGTGTTCACACCTGGACTTTAACACTAGAGATCGGAACCAGGTCTAGGTTGGAGGAGTTAAACCCACAGTTATTGTCCTTATTTCAACCCCTACACAAAAGAAAACCGAGTTTGCGTGTCAGGACACACATGCACTAGGGTTTCCCTGCAGACTGTCAACATGGGGCTGGTGTTATGCAGCAGGCGGTGACCCCACAGGATTCAGTTTCAGACGTTCACCCCACTCTGCTTCCTCCAGCACACACTCACACTGAGGAATGTGTTGCACTGTACGGTGAAATGTGATCCTGTGGGTACAGCTGGGTGTGTGTCATGATGTGATGTACTTGGCTGCAAGAACGAAAACACGGCCCAGGCTGAAGTTTGCTCAGCCCTGTTGCAGCCCGTATCTTTTCCATCACTTCACAGACGCTAACTTAGACTTCCTGGAGACTCACCATGACCACCTCTTAGACCTAAACCTGATCTTACGCCTAAAGGAGAAACTAAATGCGTGATGAATGCGTCAGCTGTCACCTCCCTCTGATGTGTCGCAGTGTAAAAGCATTACTGGGCCCCGGTTTAATGTCCCCCAGGGGCCCCTCTTCTGTTTTTTACTCACAGATGTTCCAGCTGCGACACCTCCCTCTGCATGAGGTTGTTCTTCTTCCTCATTGAACACAGATTTTCTTCATTTGATGCCATTTTACACGTTGCCTGGAAACAATAACAACAACAACAATAAGACAGTTAGAACAAAAGCATCTCGTCTTCAGCTGCATCTCACGGCCTTCATGGCCAAGACGATGAGACTACCGCTGTCCTTCTATGGACATTATGTCGTAAAGCAGAAGAATGACGCAAGAAAAAGTGACACATTCCATGTCTGGAAAGGTTTGTGGCTCGTATTAGTCACCTCACAGACGAATGACGCAGAAATTAATGTTACTTCATTATAACCGAGAACAGAATTAGGAGAGGAATAGGTTGTTGAGTTGCTTGGAATGCTGTATGGGAATGGCTAGTGTGACATCATCATGCCCAAAAAAGCCACTTCCGTGTCCATTCGCTAATATTCTAATGGTTAAGGTGCTCTGTCAAACTGTCAAACTGGACTAAATAATAATAATAATAATAATAATACATTTTATTTATAGGCGCCTTTCACGACACTCAAGGTCACCTTACAAATTGTTTAAAATAAAACACAATTCAATACACGAAATAGTTAAAATAAACGGCATTAAAATGGTGCAGTGCTGTGTCCCGTGTTGCTATAACAGAAACAACGTGAACAAAACGATCTCTTATTACCGATTTCCCCTCGACGAAAAGAGAAGAAGTTGATACGGTAAGTTGGATCTCAAATTATGAACATTAATAACAAAAATAATAATAATAACCGGCTAGCGATTACTAGCGAGCTAACGTTACTAGCTAGGTACTACTAGTAACTAGTAACGTTAGCTCGCTAGTAACTTTCCCAACATACATTAGATAAGAATAAAACAGGATAGTTTTGTGCATGTAAATTCTGCTGCAGATGAGATGGATGGTGGTATTTAAATGTATTATTATTATTTATTTAGATAGTGTTTAAATGTGAAATAATTGGGTATAGTCTAATCAAAATAACAGTAAGCTAGTAAAGTTAGCTCGCTAGTAATCGCTAGCCGGTTATTATTATTATTTTTGTTATTATTATTAATGTTCATCATTTGAGATCCAACTTACCGTAACTTCAGCCATCTCTTCTTCTCTTTTTCGTCGAGGGGAAGTCGGTGATAAGAGATCTGCACCATTTTAATGCCGTTGTAGTCCAGTTTGACAGAGCACCGTAACCGTTAGAATATTAGCGAATGGACACGGAAGTGTCTTTTTTGGGCATGATGACGTAGCGCCTAGCCATTCCTATAGTACCAGCGAACGCATGAAGATAGATTTAGTTGTTTATGAAGACTGAAAGTTTCTGCAGCTCTACTCTGATGTAGCGCGAGGAGGTTTTCAGCTGAAGGCTCTAGAGACTTTTAGAGGCTCCATCAGCTTCTGGAAGCCTCGATTTTCTGAAGCTGATGGTTTTCCTCTAGAAGTTATGAGACCTTCATGCTTCACTGCTTCATGTTTGTAGCTGCAGAGTCGAAGCATCTGCGTCATCTTTACGCTCTGGTTCTTCTTCTAAATGATCTAACTGACGGACGGCATGAAAACTATTTCCTCCTCTTCATCATTAATCTCAGGTTTATTTTCATTCGCAGACTTGTTGTCGTTAAAAACCCTTCAAAGGAAAACGCTGTTCTGCAGTAAACCTGACGCCCAGGTGCTGCTCCTGTATCAGAGACCTCATCCAGACCTCACATTAACATCCTGGTCTCACCTGTCCATCTCTAAGTCCCTGTGTCTCCACCTGGTCTTAATATAAATGTGTCTCCACATGTGTCCCCAGCCAGCACTTGAGATCTGATCTCAGTTTGTGTGTCTGTAAATCAGCAGCGCCATCATGTGGTCAGTAGAATATTGTACCAGCTGCTGTCTCTAATGGATCTCTACCTACCGCTGGATCAGAACCATCAACAGCTGGTTGTTCAGATTAGTTTCTAGTTTAGTTTGGTTCTCAGCTCCAAGACCAGAATCTTTTAAAAGGCTCTCATTACTAATGAACAGACATTACTGATTCATGTGATCATTTCTACTAGTGGTTGAATGAATCAGTTAAACTCCTCTTCCACAGATCAGCCCTGTTGAGTAGGTGGTCTTTAATGTGACCCAGGACTCATTGTGTGTTCACACCTGAGACCAGATCAGTGTTCACACCTGGACCTGTTTAACCTGGACTCTAGAGACCAGATTCACCAGGGCAGATATTATTAAACATTGTCTGTTTAAACGTTTGTGAAGTTTGTATTTTGGATTAATCATCTATACAGTTGAAAAGCGATGATTCAGAGACGAGTATCTCTTTACACCACAAATGTACTGGAGTCAGTCACTGTATCAGTATCAGCTGCTCAGTGACTCAGTGTGAACACATACAGACTTCCCCACGTTTCAACAAACTCCTCATTGATAGAGACAGAGATGGGGGGGCAAATAAAGAGGTTTTAGAGGCAGTGGTTGACGAACACAAGTTAAAGTCTTTATTTTTCTTTCTCTAATGTAACGTGTTTGACATTTATTCGTCAGAATATGAAGCAGACTATCCTCCCTAAGACAATTATGTAATTTTTATGTCAAGTTTATTCAAACTTTATTTAAATCCAGACTTTTAATATATTCTTCATATGGTTTATATTGTTCCTATTTCTTACTCAGACCTATGTAGAGAAGTTTTGACGAGATATTGTTTAAACGTGCTGTTAAATGTCAAAATAGAGGGGTTTAACTCAGTGGGTCGATGTTCAGATACACAAATATTTTCACAATGACACAATCAACTAGAATGAATGAATGAAGGAGCTGCAGATCAGCTGATTAGACTCAGGGATCTAGCTTCTTAGTCTCCAAGCTAACAGTAGCTCCTAGCTAACAATAGCTCTTCCTAGCTAATAGTAGCTCTTCCTAGTCTCCAAGCTAATAGTAGCACTACCTAGCTAATAGTACTTCTTCCTAGCCTCCAAGCTAGTAGTAGCTCTTCCTGTTTCCAGACTACTGCCACCTGCTGGTGTGAGGACTTATTTCCTCTCAGGTTCAGAGCGTAGCTATGTACTAGCTGGTTGTTGCTTTAGGCAACACAGTCTGAGACCTCTTTCATCATTGCCGGCAATGAAACAAACGGCCTCTGAAAACAAAAGCGACTGGACATGTTTGAGCTTGACCACAAGTGAAACATCTTCCAAGAAATCTAAAAACAAGTCGTGTTGCGTTCTGTTTCAGCTTCATTTACGATAAATCGTTCTTTAATGCAGACGTGGTTGTGTGATTGAACAATGAGACAGCAGAAAAAGCCAAAGTGAGACAGAAAAAGAGGAAGAGAAGAAGAAGGAGGAGGAGGTGGAGGAGGAGGAGGAGGTCAACATGGAGGATAGTGACCAGGGGGTGAGGGGGTGGAGGGGGGTGAGGGGTTGTTGTGCGTACCAGTCGGTGCAATGTGTGTGAAATGTGAACTGTGGTGTATCTTTGTGAGGACCCCTCTGAGTATTTAAACAGGCTTCTCTTTGGTCACATATAAACTCTGTAAGGAGTTCAGTCTTGTCCTGAGGAGGTTTACCTGGAGGATAGATCCAGGTGATAGAAGGTGAATTGTGTCACTGAGAGTCCTCACAAAGATAGAAGTAGATGTGGGAGTGTTTTTGTGCAGGGGAGGACTCTCTCCCTCTCTCTCTCCCTCTCTCTCTCTCTTAAAGCCGATCAGAAACAGAGGGATCTGCAGAGCTGAGAGCTGAGAGGCACTGAGGAGGGAACACACTTATACCGACTCTTAAACAACAACAAGTGGTCTATTGTGCAAACACACACACATTAAAAAACACACACACACAGTTATTTATCAGTTTTTCTTTGGACTCGGGACTCACCCCTTCAGGATACATCGTTTTTGGAATCCCATCATGCACCAGCGGAGCCTGTTGGAGCTCCAGGGGGTCGCCACCCAGTTGGGGGCCTCGACCCCACGGACTACCCAGGATGGAAACTCGTGGAGCTCCAGACCGAGAAGGGAATCCAGCCGCCTCTGTCCGCCGAGGGTGAGTCCTCTCTGGGCATGGCTGCTGCTGGGGGCCCTGGTGGTTCCTGGAGCTTGGAGCTTTCTGAACGAGGAGCAGGAGGAGCTGCTGGTGGAGCTCCACAACCACTACAGGGGACTGGTTTCACCCAGCGCCTCGGCCATGCTGCCTCTGGTAAGACGCCCGCGGGACATTAACTTAATCCCAACCTGCCAATAATGGAGATGTAATGAGGAAATCCATTTAATCTGTGATTACAACTAATTCTGGGATTAGTTTAAATGAATCCATGTTTTGTCTATATATGAAATAAAACTTCATGAAAAGACATTTCATTTAAATAAATTGGCCTCTGTCCTATTCTACCATGTCCTTTGGACATTCAACTGAACCTGCCTGATGTTAACTGTTGGATTCTTGTCCATTTACCAAAAACATTTCAGCTTGAAAGTCTTGCCATTGAATGAAACACCAATATATGTAGAATAGACTCCAATAAATGTACAGTGTGTCATGTTGGTCTGTCAAAATGGTAAAAAGTCTGGATTCACCAGTTAAACATGTTGGTGGTTGTAGAACTTGCTGAATCTTTCACGGTATCAGGCCACAAACTTTGATTCTTCAACTGAAACAAGTTGTTTGTTTGCAACATTTAACACAATCATCCGTGATTCGTTGGAGTAGTTTGCGGGTTTTTTTGCAGTAAATGTGTCACTGCTTTAGGGAAGTGACTGACGTAGATATGCTCTTTGCCAACCTACTTATAGGAAGTCTGATCTTGGTTGCTCATCACCCGTCACCGTTGGGTAAAAATGGAATACAACAGCTGTAAATAGCTATAGGTTAACTATGGCTACAGTAGGGGCTGGGTTACTCTTCAAGTACTGGAGGGACGGTGGAAAGGTTATGTTGAGTGGAGAGGTAGGACAGAAACGCAGGAGGCAAAGAGAGGCGGGAAACAAAGATAACTTTAATGAAACTTACTGAATCAGGAACAAAAAGCACTGCAGGGTATCCAAATCCAAAAAAAAAAAAAAAAAAAACAACAACTGGTGAAATCAGAAACACAAGGAACTGAACTGAAACATCAACAGACAAACACAGAGACTAGGCTATATATAAGACACATGGGCTGAGGGGTTAATGAGACACAGGTGAAACTAATGAGGGAGAAAACAATCAACCAATCAAAGAGGAGGGGGCAGGGCACAGACAGGAAGGGAAGCAGAGACATGAGACACCAAGGAAGAGCTTTTCAAAATAAAACCAGGAAACCTAAGGAAAACCAAACAGGGTCAAGGAAAATATTTAAATATTCCAAACCACGACAGGAACGTGAATCACAAACGTTCCTGTCCACAAAACCTGCGGCAAATAAATGTATGACAGCTGAAAGACAAGCTCCACCCTCTGATGTGGTTGATACGTCCTCGTCGACAGGACGGTTTGATTTCACCGGTTTATCCAATGGCGCTCTCACGTACTTGCTTTCAGACATA
Source organism: Chelon labrosus (assembly GCF_963514085.1). NCBI lineage: Eukaryota > Metazoa > Chordata > Actinopteri > Mugiliformes > Mugilidae > Chelon > Chelon labrosus. Next base: position 1,853,355 of record NC_140360.1, read on the forward strand.
TTCTCCATGGGCTTGACGCTACAGCTACGTGGTTTTGGGTTATCCTAAAGATTCTTAGCGTAAAGAGATGCCTGCTTCTTGTCTTGTAGTGTGACACTGGAGCCAAATCTACATCTCTAAACACTTTTATTGTCATTGACCAGTTGATCCAGAAGCAAACACTGTTCCTCTGTCCAGTTGAGTTTCCTACTTCTTTTCTTCTCCACTGTTGTTTGGTTTGTGGAAGATTTGATCGCCAACCAACACTGCTTCATCTAGGCCGGTTAGCAATCACAGAAACTGATGAAAGCTGAGACATTTTACCCACGTTAATACCAAATGATGAAAAAATGACCAGCATGGTAAATGAATGGAAGCAAATAAAAAGAACTATCAGCATGTGAATACTGTGCAAGTGGGCCTGAGTTTAAGCACACATTTTGTAGTCTCATTTTAAAGTATAGCTTACTATTTATTTTCATTTTATGTCAAATATTATTTATAATTCCACAGTCTCCATAGAGTAGTAGATCAACCAGTCACAACTTTTACCTAGCAACGGTCTCAACCACACCTCCTCACTAAGATCAGAGTTTCTGTCCATTCATTGCTCAGAGTTCTCTGACAATGTTCTGGAATCACTCCTAAGCTAAGATTCCTAGCTAGGAATGTTTAGGCTAAGAAATGGGGGGCTATCTGAGAGGATTCTAGGAATCTTTAGGAATACGGGCCCTGGTCTGCCGGCACCGATACTGATCCGGGACATCCCCAACTCTTACCGTTTCCACTTATCTTTGATACACATCCTGGTATTTGGACTGTACTCGGTCAGATGGTTCTTTGACTTAGAACAGAACTGATGACGTTTTACAAGAAAAGACAAGAACACAGATTGATAGCGGACACAGACTCATCATTGTTCTGCTGCTCAGTTTTTCTAATCTAATTGTGCTGCATTCACAGCAACGGCTGAACGTCGTTGAGGGTGAAGTGTCACTTCCAGACATCAGGAACAAACTGGAGATCATGAAAATAGTTCCTTCCTCCCGTTTGTTTGAGAAAAGACACATCTTCTTAGATTCACCTCTTCAACAGAAGCTCGGAGCTGAGAGTAGGAAATATTTAAGTGTTGGGAAATAGACTAACCGATTGTTGGTTTGGCTCCGTGGCGCCAGAGGAGCAAACTCGTACAAGAGTAAAAACAAAAACATTCAAATGTTGAAATGCAGCGATTATAAATAACACTAAGAAACTATGTCAGAGAGACTGACTCTGAGCTCTTTGTTCTGTTCTTGACATGTTGTCACTTTAAGTTTTTATACTTCAGAGGTGACAAAGTAATCATTTATAATACTTACTTGCCAGTTCATTAGGTACACTAGTGACAACCTAATAAAACAGTCTTCATGAAGGTTGTTGTGTTCAGCTTTAGTTTCTAATCACTGAGAGATATTGATTCAACTGTGTTTTCATTTTCTACTACTATTGAATTGACCAGTGTTCCTAATATTTTGACATAGTGTTCAGTGGGCTAGGCTAAATAACAGGAACACTTTAGTGTTTAATTCAATCCAGTTTAACAGCACCACAACATCAACTCAACATTATTTAGATTAGCATGTACTCACTAGTGTACCTAATGAAGTGGCCAGTGAGTGTTAATTTCATATCACTTTTAATTGTTTTGTTTTATTTATAATTTCTCTGTATACTACAACAGAAATAGTTTTTGTTTACTTTTGAAATGATCCTCGAGCAGCAGGTTGGGGTGGATGGATGGGTCAGTCAAACATTGGACTAACCCTCAAACCACAGATAATTTACTGTTTTGAATCATCTGCATTGAACCCAAACTGTGATCTTTCCTTATTATGTTAGAATGATTCTAGTGTACCTAATGAACTGGCCAGTGTTGATGATTTACTGCTGCATCAGAACAGAATATGAGCAGAGGCTGCTTGGCTTATTAACTCTATTAGATTTTTTTATTACAAATATTGAGCCAAAGTTTTACACAGACCACATATCTCTGTCAGACAAATTGGCACCAACAAGTATTATATTTAAACCACTTTAAACTGATTCTTTTCTCCTCCAGTACGAATGACTGTATATGAAAACACTACAGGGTTATTCATTGGTTTCTAGTGTCTATTATTAGTGATTAAAGGTGTTAATGAGATGCACCTTTACACATTTGATATTCGTAAAGTAGAAATATCCCATCTAATCTCATTTAATTGTCAATTCTCAATTAAAAAAATCCTAAACCAAGAGAAAATAGGATGAAGCCTCAGATGTCTTTTGTTTATTGTTAACAGCTTCCATGTATTTGGTAAAACGTGCCGATTAACAGCAGATTGGGAAAGAACATTTTTTGAGTTTATTTGACTTTGTTTAAAAAGGTCCTGGGTGTCTGTTAGTATAAGATCACATCTAGGCTGAGGAGGGAATAAACCCATCTGGTCTGATATGTCGGTTTAGAACTGATCCTAACTTCCTCTCAGTTCTTGTCCTATTGTCTTTCCCAGATCACAAACACACATATGAGCTCTGGCGTCGTTTTCTGGCTCGTCTATTGTTCCTGCTCGGTCTTGTTCTAATTACTGGGACACGATTGTTGTTCAAAGATCTTATGATGTTTGCTACTCATCAGTGTTATTGGAGTTGGTTTGTTAGTTTTAGTTTTTTATTCATAACATCTGTGTAATTTTTGGTATTTTTGGAGTGTTTAAAAAGCAACAACTAAAAAATGCTAAACCAGTAAATTTACCCTTGGTTCTTTAATCTATGAAACCAGAGAGAGAAGTAAAGGAGAACCCAGAGGTTATTAGAATCAGATGAAAGCAGAAGTTTTTGTAGAAGAAGAAGTATCATCACGATGAAACCTCATTAGCATCGTTCTGAATTTCCATGTCTCACTCATCAACTATTGGTCACCTGCAAATTAATTGGCTGCATTTATACCACCATAAATTATGAATTAAGAAAAGCGTAACATGTTAATTATTTGAGCTCAAGACCTAGCTGTTTCCTCTTGTATTTATGCTAAGCTAATCTACAACAAAGCAAAAGCTTCATATTTACTGTAAATGTAAATATGTACATTTGTTCATTAGCTCTGAGAAAGTGGACTTTATATGATGATAATGATGTCAACAGGTTCACTGGTCTGCTCCTATACATGCTAGGCTAACATTAGTGTTATAAACTTGTATTACTAACAAGCTCACATAAAGTCGTGGTTGGTTTCATGTGGTGGAGTTGTGAGGCAGGTCGGGACCGGCCAGCTGTTTAGGTTTTTGGTCGTTGGACCAGAACGGAGCTGGAGGAGCTTCAACCAACACGGAGATGTGAAGAAATGATTTCAGGAAGGAGATTTTAGGATTAAAGTCTGTGTTTGACTGGTTGCACCTGTTTTTACGTCCTATTTACTGAAATAAATGTCCTTTTATCTGCCATCTTATCACATTAGGGAACATGCAGGGTTGTTTTAAAAGCGTTGACATGAAGCCAGACGCCACAGACGACCTGGAGTCTGGCTCTTAATCTCAGCTAATCTCAGGTTGTTTTTCACATTTCATTTGTCTGTCCAAGATGCATGTTCAGAAATAATAGTAAAGCTGTTCTGGAGTCTCTGTATTGGGAACTGATTCTGCTCCTGCAAAGATCTGACGGGCCAATCAGATCGTTTTAGGGGCATGGCTTAATGTGGTGACAGACAGAAGAGAAAGAGGTGGTTTAGGCTTAGGCGTCAATTTAACGTGCACCTCCCCAGAAATGTAACAACCAGAGCTGTGATTGGTCCTCTTGGTAGTAGCGTGTTTCCTCTTTAGTATTTCCAGCTGCTTCTCCATCTCCACAATTTTCTAATTGATTGTTTTGGATCAATAAAGATGGAGCACATGGAGGAAAGGTTAACTGAGGAGGTTCAGAGATACAAACATTTGTAAGATTCGTCTTTGGTGAAATTTCAGCAAAAGTTTCAGTCGCCATTGTTGGAAGTGAAGCGGGAACTAGAAACAAAACTTAACCCGAATGATTAAAAAGACACAACGCAGACTAGTGTTTGGGTGGAGTTGTTACAGAGCGAGACAGACTGATGAGGTTCAAGTATAAATATATCACAGCAGCGTAGGCTACGTACGTAGGTTACAGCGTCTATGTCCAGCAGAGGTATAAACGGATAGTAGTCATACACAACATCTGAGCACCATGGAGTTAAATTAGTTCATAATGGCTCATAATTAAATCTAGAATTGTGTTACCAGATTCTGATTCTAATAAGAATCAGGTCTTGATGAAGCATTATGACTTTTTCCTTGGGTGTTGTATGTGGTAATCACTTGACATAATAAAAATGAATACATTTTATTCATTTAATTAACCATGCTGAAACTGAACTTGCGTAACTAACTTGCATAAGACCAGAACCACAAGATAGTGGTGGAGGAGAAATTTACTTTCTCTGTTAACTGAGATAAATTAAATTATGCAAACAAACAAATAAACCTGCAGCTTTGCTTCGGGGCGAGCTGCATGCAGGAAAAGGGTGAGTGCTGACGCAAGATGGAGGCGACAGTTTACGATATGCTGGCTTCACTGACTATGGTGTCTCTCTTTCACTGATATGTTGTGTCGTCTAAAAGTAAAAAGAGAAAGTTAATCTCAGTCTTCATGTTGTTTCTCGAGAGGTGATGTCTTGTCCTTGACTGAAGCAGGAAGTAGTCTCCATGGTGACCACTGGTCCAGGAAGTAGTCTCCATGGTTACCACTGGTCCAGATTTCTCTGGTCCAGGAAGTAGTCTCCATGGTGACCACTGGTCCGGGTCTCTCTGGTCCAGGATGTAGTCTCCATGGTGACCACTGGTCCAGGTCTCTCTGGTCCAGGAAGTAGTCTCCATGGTGACCACTGGTCCAGGAAGTAGTCTCCATGGTGACCACTGGTCCAGGTCTCTCTGGTCCAGGAAGTAATCTCCATGGTGACCTCTGGTCCATGGATCATTGTGTTCAGCTCTAAATAAACCTGGTTCTTCTCCAGATTCAGAGATAAATTCAGATGACCAGATACCTTGTGTAAGAAAGTCTAAAATTACATCTGAATATTGTTCCAGAGTCATGTCCGGGGGGAGTCGACACTTTCCAACAATGAAATCTATATTCTTGACCTGAATACATATGCTGTGAACAGACAGCTCATGTGCTACATACTGTGAGCTGCAGATATGTATAGCCTGTATAAAAATAGGCTGCAACTCAGCACCATCAATAGCATTTAATAGTCCTCCACAGCGTGTCCTTAGATGAAGCCTTCTAAGGTCTAATAACTGGTTTTATATGAATCAAATAATCAAAGTTTTCTCCTTTAATTTTAGTTCTTGTTTCTTTTTTAAGAGATTTTAAGAGACGGAAGGTAGAATTACTTGTTTAACACATTTTAGAGTCTAAAATCAAACCTGTAGTACCAAAAAGTAAACGGTCAGAGGCACACATCCATCTCAAAATACCTCCCTCCCTCGTCTCTCTTTTTTGTTTTTTTGTTTTTTTTTAATCAGGTACCCTTATTAAATCGAGGCCTGGTCTCCAGAGAGCGATGGGTGTTTCCGTTAGAGTCAGACATAGCAGGAGTCAGCGATCAGGGTTGAGCAACCAGGGAGGAAGACTGTTGGGAAAGAGCTGAGCAGCGAAGGGAGTGAACACAATGTTTAGGTAGAGAATGAATGAGTGCAGAGAGGAATGTGAGCCGGTATGGAAGCCCCACTGGGACATCTCCACATCCACAGTCTTTTATTTTCAGCTGAAGAGAGAAAATGATGAGGAAGGAATGGGAAGAAGGAAACACAAGTGAAAGAGGGTGAGAACAAAGTGAGAGGGAGGAGATACGAAGGAAGGAACAACCAAAAAAAAAAGGAGGAGGGTGGAGGAGTAAGAGCTGAGCTGAACTGGGAGGAAATTACAGAAGACAGATTTCAGTTTTTGTTGGCAAGAAGAAGACATCTATAAAATGTTACCTGGACAAGATGGACAAGATGCTGCTAAATGGGAAAGAAACTGGATTGACTCATTCATACAAACGTGATTAATAGAACTAGACAAACCAAACCAGGGTCCACTTTAACAGTCCTACCAGCTCAGACTAAAGTAGTTCTGTTGCTACGGAAGAAGAAGAACAAGAAGAAGAACAGGAAGAAGAACAAGAAGAAGAGGGAAGAGGAGGAGAAGGAAGAACAAGAGGAAAGACGTAAGAAGATGAAGAAAAGGGAGAATGAAGTAGATGACAGAAGAAGAAGAAAAATAAAGAGGGAAAGGAGGAAGAAGAAGAAGTAGGAGAATAAAAAGATGAAGAAGAGGAGGAAGAGGGGGGAAGAGAAGAAATGTCTCCAGATCTCCAACATTGGTGTCCACATGGGTTCCAGCTTCATTGATCAGAAAAGAAGAAGAAGAAGAAGAAGAAGAAGAGAAAGGACAAAAAGATGAAGAAAAAGGACAAAGAAGTAGACGACAGAGAAGAAGACGAAAAATAAAAAGAGGTAAAGGTAGAAGAAGATGAAGGCGATAAAGAGGAAGAAGGAAAATTAGAAGTAGGAGAATAAAAAGATGAAGAAGAGGAAGAAGGAGGAAGAGAAGAAACGTCTCCAGATCTCTAACATTGGTGTCCACATGGGTTCCAGCTTCAATGATCAGAAAAGAAGAAGTTTTTCATCTCCAAGATTGAATTCATTCAGTAGAAGAAGATGATAAACATGTCTCCATGTGTCCAACGTTAAGATGTCTTCAAGAACGAGACTGAGAACCTTGAGAACCTGGACAGAAAATAAAACAGCAGCAGATATACGAGTTACAGTAGTCCCTCGCTATAACGCGCTTCACCTTTCGCGGCCTCGCAGTTTCGCAGATTTTTTAGTGCAATTTTGCATGCTTTTTTTTTTTTTTTTTTTTACAGCGCATTGTTTTCTGCGTCCTGATTGGCTAAGGGAGAGCCCGCGTGTTGTCTTCTGTGTCCTGATTGGCTAAGGGACTGTAGACCGTTGTCAATCAATCTCCTTGTACGGTGTCTCTTGTACAGTACAGAATGCGTTCAGCTTGCCAAATTTACATATACAGTATCTTTGATCGCTGGCAGTGTGACTGAAGTGCGGTATGTTTGTAAGTTATTGAGAAAAGTGTATAAAGTGTGTAGTGAGGGGTTTTGCAACCTTAAAACATTTATAATCATTGTAAAAAATAAAGCTGACTACTTCGCGGATTTCGTCTATCGCGGGTAACGTAACTCCCGCGATGAACGAGGGACCACTGTAATTCAGTCTGTGTTTACATATACACTCAAAGTGTGTTTGTTGCCTAAACCAGAGTAGTAGAAGAAGAGTGTAGGTGTGAACCCTGGTGTCAGATATAAAAGCTGAGTCCACCCCAACCACCTCCTCCACACTCTCCTGTAGTTCATTAATGTTGTTCTTCACTCACTACAAACAAACAAACAAACAAACAAACAAACAAAAAGCTACGACATTTCAAACTGACTGTACAACAAGGAGTTTTAAATCCAGCTGAGACAAACAGAAAGTCAATCAGCTGTTCACAGACCGGACGACCTCCAGCTGATCAGATGCAGATGACTGAGAAAGTTTCTTAACACGGAGCAGATGTGGAATGTGAAAGAGACCCCTGACTATTGTTTGTGGTGTTGTGTGTCATCGCTGGACAAATAAACACACACTCACACACACACACTGATACTAAACCCTCAGTCAGGATCCTGTTGTTCATTCTTTGGGTTTCTTAGCAACAGTGACTCAAATCACGAGATGGAGACAAGGGTTAAACATCTGCTCCGTCATCATGACATGACGATCATCATGTGAAGTTTTTATACAAGATAATAAAATACTTTGGACAGAATCAGACTCTCCAACAAAATTATAGCCAAAGATTTAATAAATCAACTCAACGAACAGTTTACTGCATAAAAACGACTTGAGACATCAGCAGAGTCCTGAAAGTAGACAAAGAGATCCCAGTCAAGCTAATGGGAATCAAATATTATTCCATCTAAGCTAATAGTAGCTCTTCCTAGCTTTGTACCCTCCCAGCTAATGGCAGCTCTTCCTGGCTTCCCAGTCCCCCAGCTAACAGTAGCTCCTCCCAGCTTCACCGCTTATAGTTGCTCTTCCAAACATTTGAGCTTTTAAGTTAATAGTTGCTCTTTTAGTACCTTCCTAGCCTCCCAGCTAACAGTAGCTCTTCCCAGCTTCCTAGTCCCCCAGCTAAAAGTAAATCCTCCTAGCCTTGCAGCTATTAGTAGCTCTTCTAAGCATCCTAGTTAATAGCAGCTCTTCCTAGCGTCCAAGAATTACAGCTAACAGTACCTCTTCTTAGCTTCATCTAAGTCTAAATCTAAGTCTAAGTCTTCATAGTCTCCCAGCTAACAGTAGCTCTTCCAAGCATCTTACCTTTTGAATTAATAGCAGCTTTTTGTTGCTTCCTAGCTTCCCAGTTAACAGTAGCTATTCCTAGCTTCACAGCTAACAGTAGCTCCTCCAAGCACCTAGCTTTTGAATTAATAGTAGCTCTTCATAACTTCCTGGCCTCCCAGCTAACAGTACCGCCTCCTAGCCGTGCAGCTAATATTAGCTCTTCCAAGCATCCTACCTTTTGAGTTAATAGCAGCTCTTTATAGCTTCCTAGCCTCCATGCTAACAGTAGCTCTTCCTAGCATCCTAGCCTTGCAGCTAACAGTAGCTCTTTCTAACTTCTGGCAACTTTTTGGTTCCGTAACAGGAGACGTAAAGCGACACAAACACAAACACAAACAGTCGCCCTTTGTTGCCAGGAGTTCCTTGGTGTCAGTTTTGTCCCGGGCCTTGACAGTGTGTCTCAGTTGTAGTTGTTTTTAGTTTTTTTGGTAACAGTGGAGCTCAGATGACTCAAATGAAAGTGTTCCCTCGGGCTTTGGAGACACGCCACTTGTCTGGTTTTAATATTTAGGACTTCTTTGTTAAACGGGCTCAAAAAGCATGATCATCTCTGTGTCAGTAAGAAAACAATAACAAGAAAACGCTGAGCAAGGAGTCGCACAATGTGTCTGAATGGGAAGAAATAATTTAGGAAGTTTATTTAATGATTCTGAGGCTTCTTCACAAGCATTTTAATTTAGTATCAGAGGATTTAGTTTTTCTGTGTGTTTTCTTATTTATTTATTAGACGTGATTCAATGCAGCACACATGTATTAATATTCTACTGGTTTATTCTTCTTCTTCTCCCCTCTCCAGGGTCTGGACATTTATCGTGTAGCTAGCTCCACAGTTTTGAGGAAAAAACAAACAAACAAAAAGAAAAAAACATACAAATTAGATATTAAAGCCTTACAGGAAGTTTGCATGATTAATTTCAAAACTCTTTACCTTTCACCACGTCAGTTTGCAGAGACGACATATCCGTGATGATGGGAAGGAAACGTGTACCTCAGACAGAGAGACTGGTGAAGGATCAGAGGTCAGAGGTCAGACTGGGGGACATGCTCGCTCCTGGTTTATCTGCATTAAAGGAAACAGAATTAAAAACTTTGTGAAACATGTTTTAAAGTCTGTGAGTCACGACAGAGCAACTTCCTGACTCAGCCGATGAGCTCTGGGGTCAGACCCAGTGTGTTTTTAATAAATCAAATCTAAAACGTTTCCTTTATATGACATTACATGTCGTATCAGTTTTAAGAGCAGTTTTTCCAACAAGCAGCTGTTGGAAGCGACTTTCAAAGACTCTCCACGAGACAAACAGCAAAACTTAATGTCGCATTAAAAACGTCCTGACTCTTCTGCGGTGGGTTTTAGAACACGATCAGGATGAAACAGCTGCACACCATTTGTACAACGTTCTTCTTGAGAGAGTTTTACAGGTCATAAACCGACAATAAATCCAAAAACAGAAGATTAAATGATCATGATAATTAAAAACAGACTGAGGGGGGCTGTAAAAAAAACAAGTAATAAAACAATCAGTTTAATCTCAAAACTCGACAGAGTTCAGAAGCTTCCACAGAGAGGCTGAAGGTTTACTTCAGTTTGAGATGATTCCTGAAAAAAAAGACAAAGAAAAAGAACTTTCTGTGAGTTCAGTCAGAGCGTTCATTCAGCCGTGTCTTCTGCACAGACTGTTTGTTTTCATCTTTGCTTTAAATCGATTTAAACTTTCAGCTTCCAGGTCACAAACTGAACACAAATGTACGACACAGAGAGAGACAAATCTAACGGAAGTTTTCTCGTAAAGGAGAACTCACAGTGAGGCAGACAAAGACGAGAAAGAGGAGTTCAAGGTTGGAAGTTGTAGTTAAGTTATAGTGAAAACACAAAGGTGGAGATTAGGCTGCCTTCAAATGGAGCTCATGAACTAGTGGCTGTGACATTACTGGAGGTTGTGTTGCTGTTTAACTGTTTGACATGTGTTGGCGCCTAGAAACCACCGAGGCTAACAGTTAGCAACCAAGCTAACGAGCTGATTGCTTAGCATAGCAAATGAGGACGAGGCAACTGTCAATCACCGTGATGTCACATCCTGTTTTTATATTGTGTCAAATAACGAAAAAGAATGGCCAGACATCGGCATTATATTAACTATACTGATCTATATTTTAGTGTTTTAGTTTGACCCGTCCCGCCCACTAACATGGAGGGGGTGGAGCTTATGACCTAAACTGCAGCCAGCCACCAGGGGGAGATCCACTTGCTTTGGCTTCACGTTAGAGGAGCTGTCATGGCGTCCGCTTTTTTTACAGTCTAATAAAAGGATTCTACGGACGTACAGGACAAACCTGATTCGGTCAAGATTCATACGTCACAGACTTCTCTGCTCTGATTGGTTGGAGGACTGTCCAGTTACAAATGTTTAACGTTCGCTGGTTCCCCTTTAGAGGTGGGACCCGGCCCTGAAGGTGGTTGCAGAGGGCTACGCCACCAAATGTATCTGGAACCACAACCCAGACCTGGAGGACACAGGAGAGAACCTGTTTGCTGGCACCGGAGCTCTGGACCTCGCAGAAGCCCTGGAGAAATGGTTCCTTGGTGAGTTTCACTGGTGGAGACGAAAAAAACCAACAAACAAGAACTGGACATAAAACCTCCCTCCTCCTACAGTCAGTTATTTGTTTTTAAACGACTCTGCCCCCAAGTGGCCAAAACATGTAACAACATGATGCAGTTGATTGTTTTTCACTTTACAGAACGTATGGACTACGACTTCCAGAACAACAGCTGTGATGAGGATAAGATGTGTGGACACTACACACAGGTCAGACACACACAGTATTAATACACGCACACACAGTATTAATTCACACACACACACAGTATTAATACACATGTGTGTGTTTCAGATGGTGTGGGCGGGCACACACAGAGTGGGCTGTGCCTTCCATCTCTGTAACACTATGGAGGGTCTGGACTGGGAGAGAGTTTCCTTCCTGGTCTGCAACTACTTCCCAGCGTCAGTACTACTACTACAACTACTGCAGTATTACTATTACTACCGCAGTACAACTACTACTGCTGCAATACTACAATAACTACTTCACTACTACTACTGCAGTATCAGTACTACTCTTGCACAACTACTCCTACTGCAATCCTGTAACCTGCCACTTCATTCTGACTACCACTACTGCAGTTCTACTAGCTCTACTGCAGTACACTAACAACTATCCTACTGTACACTGCTACTATCTATGCTACTACACCCCTGCTAGTACTTCTACTGCTCTTTCATGTCCATCCCTACTACAGAGACTACTACATCAAATACTACTGTTACTACGACTAGTTCTGCTGCTCTGACTCAGACGACTACTGATTATACTAATACTACAAACAGCAGGCACCACTACTACTAACAGTACTACAGTTATTAGATACTCTTACTTCTACTCACTGTACTCACTACTATTGCAGTATTACTACTACTACCACTGTACAACTACTACTGCTACAATACTACAATGACTACTGCACTACTGAACTACTACTGCAGTATCAGTACTACTATTGCGCGACTACTCCTTTAACCACCGCTCCATTATGACGACCACTAGTGCAGTACTACTACTTCTACTGCAGTACAGTAATGATTCTGCCGTACTTCTACTGCTCTTCCATGCTCATCACCACTACAGAGACTACTACATCAAATACTACGACTAGTTCTGCTGCTCCGACTTCTACAGATTATACTAATACTACAAACAGTAGGCACCACTACAGTAATAACAGTACTACAGTTATTAGATACTCTTACTTATACTTGTACCTTCACTGTTACTACTACTGCAGTACAGGTGCTCCCTCTAGTGGCCAGAAGTGATAGATGATAGATAGATGGATGGATGGATGGATAGATAGATAGATAGATAGATAGATAGATAGATAGATAGATAGATAGATAGATAGATAGATAGATAGATAGATAGATAGATAGATTCATGATATAATAATCCAGATGTTGGTGTGTTTTCAGAGGGAACTATGAAGCGGAGCGTCCGTACGTGGAGGGCGACTGGTGCTCCAGATGTCCTGAAAACATGCAGAGATGTGAAAACAACCTCTGTGGTACGACTCTTCTCATTGGTCCTCCTCAAACTCTGTCACAGATTAAATACTATAATAATAACAACAAATGAACCCTGGTGAAATCTAAGGTGCAGTTTATTCCAGGACGTTGAGTTTTAGGCTGAGCTAAGTTTTCTCTCCAACACTGAATTGATTCAATAGAAGAAGAAAACCAGGATGTTTCCATGTGTTTGGAGGAAATAAGGAGGGAAGAAGAAGTAGTATGTCCTCCTCCATGTCCTCCTCTAGTCCTGAATGTCTACAATCTTAGAAGACGACCAAGATGTCTCGTCTCTGTCCACACTGATTGTAACTTGGTTCATCTTGTTTTTCTACCTCCATGTTTCTGTCCCTCCTCTGATTAGTTGAGGAAGAACTAGAGTCCAGACTCTTCTGTAAACACTGAGGCAAGGAGTCAGCTGATTGGCTACAGGTGCAGGGGAGACAGGAAGTGAAGATACAACACTTTAGACCTAAATCAGTTTAATATTAATACAGAAAAGTTTTCAGCCTCTTTAGATCTGATCTGACGCATTTAAAGAAAACTGATTTTGTTCTTTTTTTTTTTTCTGGTTGGTGAAACAGTGGAGGAGTATGACGAGTACACGTCCAGTACTCCCAGTTTTCCCAGCAACGTCTCCACCTTCGGAGTCACGGACATCCTACCACCGGTTACTGCTGAGACTCAGGACGGCACCGATATTCAGGACGCCACCATGGCTGAGGACACCACCGTGGCTGAGGACGCCACCACGGCTGAGGACACCACCGTGGCTGAGGACATCACCACGGCCTATGACGACACCCCCACCATGGACACCCTCTTCCCTGAGGCCCCATCACCAACACAGGGATCAGAAGCGAACACAGAGGAAACTCAGAAGGGAAGTGAAAGTTCAGGAATTGTGGAGGCAGAAACAAAGAGATACGTAACACAAATAGTACACGACCGCAACAAAGCTGGTTCAGTGTCCTCACCGTCAGTCCTGTTAGCCTGTCTGACCGCCATCATCACTCTCAGGCTGTGAAGAAGAGGAGGAGGAGGAGGAAGAAGAGGAGGAGGAGACAACAGGTTCTCCTCTTTTGCACTGACTCCGTCCGGCGGTAACGAACTCTCGAGCAAAAACAGGTCATGTAATAATTCACACTCACCAGGAAACAGCTGACGTTTTCATCCAGCATGAGGTCTGCACCGATCAGCCACCAGTCACTGACCCACCACTAACCACATAATGAGGAAACAGATTCAAATGCTAACTAGTTGGAATCAGATCTGAAATGATGGGAAGCTGTGTGGTCAGAGCGTGGTTAGCCTAGCTTAGCTTCAAGACGGAACTTGGGTTTCTACCAATGAGTCAACGAACTCATGAACAAGAAGACGCACAAAACATTATAAATGAGTTCCCAGCAGCTTCAGAAAAAAAAAAAACAGAAATCAAGGCTGATTGAAAGGAAACACAGAGATTGGACGCCCCACAGTCTGATCCAGATCTGATCCTAAATGTCCTAGAGTTGGTCTCCTGTAGCTTCCTAAAGTCTGTCCTTGTCTTCCTTGTCTTCTCCTAGAGTTGGTCTCCTGTAGCTTCCTAAAGTCTGTCCTTGTCTTCCTTGTCTTCTCCTAGAGGTGGTCTCCTGTAGCTTCCTAAAGTCTGTCCTTGTCTTCCTTGTCTTCTCCTAGAGTTGGTCTCCTGTAGCTTCCTAAAGTCTGTCCTTGTCTTCCTTGTCTTCTCCTAGAGTTGGTCTCCTGTAGCTTCCTAAAGTCTGTCCTTGTCTTCCTTGTCTTCTCCTAGAGTTGGTCTCCTGTAGCTTCCTAAAGTCTGTCCTTGTCTTCCTTGTCTTCTCCTAGAGTGGACTGGATTCAGTCCAATAAATCTTTCTGTCAAAGTTAATGTAGTGTGGAGAGGGTAGCTGGTACCTTGTGTTCTCTACTCCAGAAATGTTCTGGTCATCCAACGCTGCCATAAACTCCCTAACCCTCTCTGGAAGATGTTTCTCCTTGACGCTGTCTCCAGGAAACTTTTCTCTTCTTCTTTTAAACGTTCAGTGTTTGTTGTTGTTGTTTGGGTGCAGCCTTTGACTGAGTGGACTCCATGGATTCTGTTTAGATGATCAACTACTACCACCTCACCACACATCCACATTACACTAGTTACTGGCCGCTGCCATTAAAACAGAAGAATAAGTTTAGACGCTGAAATAATTAACTACAATAGATCATCTGGTACTGATCAGGTCTTCATTACTAACTGGAAGACCAGATCGTCTGAATATTGATTAATTAACACTGGTTTGTTCCCATGTGTGAGGCCAGTGATGGGCGGGTTGTGTGTCTGAACTGATTCTTCTCCCTTTATCAAAACGTTTTGGACGCTTTGAAGGGTTTTATTCAGCAGGTAGACAAAGACAAAAGACAGGTGACGCTTCTGTTTCCCGGAAAACAACTGAACAAATTTTTCTGAACATCTTCATTTCTACCTTTACTCAGATCTGTTGGATTTCCAGGAAGTCAGCCTCACACATGGACGCATGCGCAAAACAAAATATTGTTATGCATGCTTGAAAAACCAAATCAATTACGTCATCTTACCTCGGCCTTCTTCTTCTTTTTCTTCTTCTTCTTCTTGATGTGGTTAATGGCGCCACCACCTGTTCATCTCACTGATTAAACTTAAAGTCACCACAAACTCGATCCAGAGTCTGACACCAGGCCACCTGTTACTTTCTGTCTTTGTGCTAAGCTAGGCTAAGCTATGCTAAGCTAGGCTAAGCTTGTAAGTGCACAGAGGACATTTCATCCACTTAAACCAGTGGTAAAAGTTCTGAGGAGCAGATTGAAGCCCCTGAATGTAAAGAAATGTTTTTATTATTATTATTATTTTGCTTATAACACCATCAAAGGATAATAATAAATGCATGCTTTCCGATCAGAAATGTGTAAAACTAAAAGTAGCAGAATGCTAAATGCTAATAAAGAAAGGGACTGCAGTGCGGCCATCGGGCCTCTCTCTTCATGTTGGGATCGAGTCCTGATTTAAATATAAAGCATCATCTCACGTGGAAAAACACTGAAAAGCAAAAAGGAGCGGGAGACATTTTTATTTTATGTTTAGCTGAAATTTCAAAAGTTTCAAACTGACGACCCTGCTTCTTCTTCTTCTTCTTCTTCTTTTTTTTTTACATTTATCTACGCTCAGACTGGGACGACACCTGGACAGACTCTAATGATTCACGTATCTCAGCTGATGGGAAATTACCGCAGTTATCTCCAGTAACTTTAGCACAGATGGCTGTACGTGTCTGTATATAAGATTAATAAAGAAATAAACCTGGTTTCTTCTTTTTGAGAACACGTCTGGGTCCTTATATTAATAATAATTACAACATATTCAAAATGAAACACTATTAAAAAATAAAACAGAACAATTATGTTATTATTTGAAGAAAACAAATGTATTTATTTATTCTAGGAAACTGATTTGTTATGTTGCAATAATAAAAACTGCACACAAGCTCATTTCATCTCTAGTAGCTGGGAGGCTAGGAAGCTAGGAAGAGCTACTGTTAGCTGGGAGGATAGGAAACTAGGAAGAGCTACTGTTAGCTGGGAGGATAGGAAGCTAGGAAGAGCTACTGTTAGCTGGGACGCTAGGAAGAGCTACTGTTAGCTGGGAGGCTACGAATCTAGGAAGAGCTACTGTTAGCTAGGAAGCTAGGAAAAGCTACTGTTAGCTGGGAGGATAGGAAGCTAGGAAGAGCTACTATTAGCTAGGGAGCTAGGAAGAGCTAATATTAGCTAGGAAGATAGGAAGAGCTACTGTTGGCTGGGAGGATAGGAAGCAAGGAAGAGCTACTGTTAGCTGGGAAGCTAAGAAGAGCTACTGTTAACTGATAACACCACAAAGAACTGTGGGCTAGGGGAGTTCAGGCTGATTTAACCTTTACATTCTAGTTTTTCAGTAGCAAACAATCAGTTAGGCCTACTTGCCGTATCCTGACGTCCTGACATCCTCCTTTTCCTCGTCCACATCTCGTCTCTGGATGAGCACAGAAAGGACCCTGTCTGAGTCCTCGGGCCGGAGACTGAGACTCCTGCTGCAGAGTCCACAGTGACCCAGTGATGCCCAGGCCTCTGGTGACCACAACACCAACAACCTTCCCCCAGGCCGGCCGTGAGTCTGCATTAAAGAGAAAGACACCCAGTCAGTATGAAGGGACAGAGGAGGAGGAAGAGGAGGAGGAGGACAAAGAGCGAATCGAGATTTATAAAACTGAAAAGAGAAAATTAGAGGACAGCAGAGAAAGAAAGAGAATCAGTGAAGATAAAGACTTCGTTGTGACATGGCCTCCAGATGCCCTCTCTCTTTTTCACTCCATTTAATCTTTGGTTCTTCTTTCTTTGACCCCTTATCCTTCTTTCTTTTGTCTCTCTTTTGATCACACGTCATCTCTGTAGCAAAGAACTTCTTCTTCTTTCTTCCTTCATGCTGACAGCAATGTTGAAAACATCTTCTCATCCTTCTCCCTCTTCTTCTTCTTCTCTTCTATTTCCAGTAGATGTGATGCTCCTCTTCATCAGTTCTACACTGACTGATGTTCTGATGTAAACACATTTAGTTTCCATGGAAACGGTTCATCTCTGACCACAGTCACTGATCACTGGTTGGCGACAGACTGACTTTGACTCACCTGTCCTTCTCGCCGCGGCCACCGGATGGCGCTTTAGCTGCTGCACAAGACAACTTGGAGGGATGCTTTTATTATGTGAGGACGGTTTATATCATTTCAGAAGAAGAATATGTTGAATAGAGACTCACAAAGAGAGAGAGAGAGAGGGAGAGAAGGGAAGGAGAGGAAATATAAAACCCTGAATGGATGCTGCAACTGATGCTGCTCTCGACCAATCAGAGTGGTCCGTATCCCCTCCTCCAGCATCCAAGCTCTGTGATTGGCTGGCAGGAGCAGGGATGCAGAGAGCTAGAGAAAGAGAGAGAGAGAGAGAGGAGAATTAAGAAAGAAGAAGAAACTGTCAGATGAGGACAGCTCTGTTCTTCACACCTCTCTCTCTCTTTCTCTTTCTCTCTCTCTCTCTATAGCATCTCTGCCTCACTCGCCCCCTCTCTCTCTCTCTCTCTCTCTCTCTCTTTCTGATTCCTGAACAGAGACAGGAGGAGGGGGGCTAAATGCGATGGACCTGCTGCCCACCGACTGCTGTTGCTGTTTACACCACGGCATCATGGGAGCTGTAGTTCCCTCGGCAGCGCAGGAGGACAGCTGATTAGCCGGGGATTGTGGGTCGTCAGAGTTTGAGAGATGTGAGCTCTGGTGGGCGGACGAGGCTCAACAATCTCTCTCCCCTTTCTATTCTCTCTCTCTCTCTCTCTCTCTTCTGCAGCTCCCTTCCTGTCTTCTAACCTCTCCATCTTCCTTTTCATTATTTCTTTTCCTTCATCATTCCATATATTTTTTTTCTTTCCCTCCCAACTTGAACCCGTTCGAGGAAAAAGGAAGGATGGGTTGCCGTTTCACTCGGACCAAGGTGAGTGAGCTTCTGCAGGTGTGTTTAGGGATGAGGAGAAAGAGAGAGAGAGAGAGAGAGAGAGAGAGAGAGAGGGATGGTGACTAGGATATGGAAGGAAGAGGAGGAAGAGGAGAGGGTGGATGGACGAGATGTGATGGTTGCCAGGATGACCTGCTCCCCGTTAGATCCCTGTAGACATGCAGCATGCACACAAACACACACTCATCCCTAACCCAGATAGTAGCAGAGAACCCGGACGATGGCCGACGGCTAAAAGCTGCTATCTGGTTTAGAGAACACGAGGAAACAGCTGAAAGACAGAAGCTGCAAAGAGACGACGTGTTCACACCTTCACATTCACATCCATCCTGACTGATCTGGTCTCTAGAGTCCAGGTGTGAACACTGATCTGGTGTCAGTCCACATGTGGAGGTGGTCTGGGACACATGTGACCTCCTTCCTTTGGTAGTGTGGACACACAATGAGTTCTGGGTCACATTAAAGACCAGCCAGGGTTCAAATTACAGTCTGAGTTTAGTGGAGGTCTCTAAAATAACTAACGTCTGGACGGAGATCAATAAATAATATCTAGTCAAAGTCATGATGCACACACAGACAAAAATGGCACAGTTCATGGTTCTGAAACAGAGGTAGGTCCAGAGATCCATTGTTGTATGATGCTGATGACAGTTTATTTAGTTTATTTTCATGCAGAGCGTGAAACTGAGATTGGGTAGCTGTAGTCAGAGTCTTGGTTTAGCTTTCCATTGAAGCTCTTCCAGCTTCATTCTTCATCACTAATGGTTCACACAGTCAGCGAGAGGGCGACAAGCTGCATCACATTTTTAATGTCCAGACTTGTGTCGTTACGTGTTTTTGCAAAAAGCGCAACATGTCAACCAGTTGTGGCTTTGACAGGTCTCCCTGAGTATGATGCTGCTGCCACCATGCTTTACTGTAGGGATGCTGTTGTTTGGAGCTTGGTTCATGTCTCAGGAGATCAGAGAATCTTTAAATAACTGTGTTCAGTCCATACAGGCATTGTTGACAGAGGTTCTCTGTCGCTGCACAATCCTCTCTGCTCCACTCTACCATGCCGGGTGTCATTTGAAACTAGAGAAGCTACCCTTTCCATTGATGCTAGCCTCTCAATATTTCATCAAATCCAAAAACAATCCGGAACAAGTACAGCTGATATTGTTTTTATTATCTTCTCTGGTCCTTTAGAGTCTATCCACATGATTCTACATCAGCTATGCACCACATGGTGACTTACCTGACAGAGTCAGAGCACTCTTCCTCAATTTCATGATGATGTGATGATGTCCAGGATAAATAAAATCCAAAGGTTGAATTGTGTGTACATTGTCTCCTGTAGTGGAATCAGTAGGATTTTGTAGCCAGATTCCCTTTCAAGAGGTAAAAACTCAATGTGGAACACTTTGGGTTCTTTGGTTCTCCACATGTCCAAATGGAGAGTGGGCCTGGTTCTATTTTTACTAGAACCTTTGTGGTATTTCTCTAAACTCTGACACCAAAGTCTGACCTATCCATTGAGACCAGGGTCCACAGAGACCAGGGTCAGGGTTCATAGAGACCAGGGTCAGGAACATGGGCCTGATGGTTCAGGAGATAGTCCTGATTTATTTGTTGTTGTTTTTTTCAGGCGAGACTTAGCTGTTGTCACTTCATTTCAAAAACCTTCTTGTCTCTTTCTGAGTCAAATGTCGTATTCTTGATTTAAAGTTACATAAATTAATATCATTTTGACTTCACCTGTGAATCCGTGGTCAGTTATTTGCTGCAGCTGAACATGAAGTGATCCACATCTGAATGTTTCTAGCAGGGTACCGCCCTTAGAGCTATAACAAGTTATTATAAAGATCCAAGGATTCTTCCCTAACCCAAATATCACATCAGCATGTAATTATTGTCCTTCAGCACAAATCATGACACGGAGCTTTGACTCTAATAATATCAGACTTGTTGACTAGTTGTCAGTGGCTCCTATGTCCAGTTTTACTCTGTTTAGTTTAGATACGTTTAAGTTTGGTATTGGACCATCTGAAATTTTTATTGTAATTTCACAAACAAATACAAAATAATTTAGTTTATTTTCTTACATTTATTATTTTAGCTATTTGCCAAAAGTGTGAATATATCTGTCAAACAATACATATAGTTCAACTCTACAGGTTAGTCTTCTTATGTGTCGACTACATCTTCCAGTAGGATCGGCAGTGACTGATGAAAAGACATTATCAGTCGACATTATCAAAGCCATGAGGAGTGCTCCGGCTCCTTCACCTCCACAGATCAGTGCGTCCCTGGGAGTTTTTCTTGGAAAGTGTTTGTCTTGGTAACTGAGCTCTCCTCCTGCCTGTTGTAGCGTGAAGCCACATCTCAGTAATTGCTGTCAGCGTCGAGCTCGTAGCTTTGCCATGTTTTCATTTAGCGCTGCGTCTCCTGGCTGAACGCCTCCTCGATCAAAAGGCCTCGTCGCGCTATTTATCTGAAGCTGAGCGATGGGCAGTGACGACGGTGGCAGCATGGAGGTTTTTCTGGCACATGCTTGTCTCAGTTCTCTGGAGCAGGAGATTATCTGGCTACACGTTGATGCTGTGGCGCATGGAAACGACACTCCTTATCAGATGAGTTTATAGCGAACGGCTCAGTACAAACGAGCAGAGACTAACGCAGGAGGGAGGTCATAACTCGATCTGATGGCTGCTGAGGTGAAGCCACCTCTGGACTCACAGGACATGAAACACAGGACGTCCACGGACAGTCACTGCACATATCAGTCAACACTTCATGTCGAGATGAGAGAGAAAAAACAAAGAAAGAAATCCACGGTCATGGGCTGCATGAGGGAAGAAATTTAACATCCACGCAAAGACAAAAACAAAAGATATTTTGCAGAATATTAGTCTGAATAATAGAAACACACAATCAGGATGTCATGATGAGGAGGTTCTCAACCGATACAGAAAATAAAAAATACCTCTGCATCAACTGGATAGTCTTCCAACCAACCAGAGAGATTCTGTTGTAAACTAATTCAACTTCAGTCCATCACCACATAAAGACTATGTAAAACTGGCTAATTTTCTCGACTAAACAAATACTCCAGGATAATATTTCTGTTCCATGCTTGCTGATGTCGTTGAGTCATTTCTATGCACAGATGTAGAAAATTCTGTCGGAAGTAAAAACTTTTCCACTGTTTTTATCTGCAGGTTTGTTCCAGTCTAGATCAGATGGTTTGTTCCAGATTAGATTAGATGGTTTGTTCCAATCTTGATCAGATGGTTTGTTCCAGACTAGATCAGATGGTTTGTTTCAGATTAGATCAGATGGTTTGTTCCAGTCTAGATCAGATAGTTTGTTCCAGTCTAGATCAGATGGTTTGTTCCAGTCTAGATCAGATAGTTTGTTCCAGTCTAGATTAGATGGTTGTTCAAGATTAGATTAGATGGTTTGTTCCGGATTAGATGAGACGGTTTGTTCCAGATTAGATTGGTTGCTTTGTTCCAGTCTAGATCAGATGGTTTGTTCAAGTCTAGGTCAGCTGGTTTGTTCCAGACTAGATCAGATGGTTTGTTCCAGACTAGATCAGATGGTTTGTTCTAGATTAGATTAGATGGTTTGTTCCAGTCTGTATCAGTTGATTTGTTCCAGTCTAAATCAGTTGGTTTGTTCCAGTCCACATCAGATGGTTTGTTCCAGTCTAGATCAGTTGGTTTGTTCCAGTCTAGATCAGAAGTAGAAAATTCTGAAGGAAGTAAAAACTTTTCTATATCTGCAGGTTGAAGCTGAAGTTTTGTCTCAGAGAGGATCAACAGGGATCTCCTCTCACCGCTGCTGGAGCTGCATGTAAATGTTTGATCTGTCTACACTGACGGCATTTCCACAGAAGAAGTGTTCTTCTCTCTGGGCTCTGCACCGTGCACTTTATTCATAAAGAGAATACATAAAATCCATAAAATAAACCTGGACTTGGATGGAGGATTTCAGACATAGATGCATTAAAATAGAGCAACAGTTCAAATACCAGAACATTCAATCTGACTCTTTCATAAAATCTGATGCTCTTTGTGTGAACAGTACAAAAGAAAATGTGACTAATTTTCCACTTCACTCAAATCACACAGCTCACAATCTCCATCTTCCTCCTGAACGTGTCTTAATGTGTCAGAGGAAGAAGTGGCGTATTTAAGAACGGAGATCTACAGTAAAAATATCCTTCATTTCTGTTTTAACGTCATATTTTCTAAGATTTCTTTTCAGTACATCAAGTTATTTAATCAGATTTCTGGGTTTAACTTGTCAACAAGAAGCAGAACAACACAAGTGTTCATGTTTAACAATGTCAGCTGTTGTTTGACTGAGTGTAAAAGGCTTGAAATAGCAGCAGCCATCTTAATAATCAAGGACAAGACAATCATCAGATGTTGGAGGAGGATTGTGGGGTAATATAATGTCAATTTATAAAGTTCATTCCTTTCATCGTGTCTTTACATTTCCCACATAAAGTTACCCGGTCATTAGCGTGCTAACTGTTAGCCTCGGTGGCTCAACAGTTGCCTCCCAGCGGTGTTCTCATGACTCATGGTTGAAATTACCTCTTGAATACCAAACATTTAGTGTTCACAACTTACCAACCACGAGCTCACGAGTTCAAACCTAGGTCAGTCGGTCTTCCTGTCTGACCACTTGGTTTGTTCCAGTCCAGATCAGATGGCTTGTTCCAATCTAGATCAAATGGTTTGATCCACTCCAGACCAGATGGTTTGATCTAATCTAGACCAGATCAGATGGTGTGTTTCAATCTAGATCAGTTGGTTTGTTCCAATCTAGTTCGGATGGTTTGTTCCAGAGCAGATGGTTTGTTCCAATCTAGACCAAATGGTTTGTTCCAGATCGGTTGGTTTGTTCCAATCTAGATCAAATGGTTTGTTCCAGAGCAGATGGTTTGTTCCAATCTAGATCAGTTGGTTTGTTCCAATCTAGATCAAATGGTTTGTTCCAATCTAGATCAAATGGTTTGTTCCAGTCTAGATCAAATTGGTTTCCCACGCTGTTCGCTGCATCATTTAATGTGACTGATATAATTTTAATTGTCTGTTCTGTGAGTTTGAATCCTTCCTGTGAATCATTTAAAAATTAAAAGAATCTCTAGTTAAAGACAGAGAAAGAGAGAGAGAGAGAGAGAGAGAGTGTCTGTGACATTTTTGATTGACCTGACAGAATCAAATCCAGCTTTCTAGATTTCTTTTTGCGTGCTAAACACGATTTTGTGCTGAGACCTGAGAGTGTCGCATTGTGCAGAGTTTTGCAGTTTGAGACTGAAAATTGAGTCAAAGCATCGCAAACAAAACGAGGGAGAAAGAGGAAGAGAGGGAGAGAGGGGGAGAGGGATGGATGAAGAGAGGGATCAGTGTTGGTTACTGTCAAAGTGCAGTGGAGCGCGACTCACTTCTCCAGGGTACAGCAGCACATCACTCTCCCACCGCTCTCCCTCTCGTTCTTTGTGTGTTGCTGCGTTTGCGTTTGTGTGCGACTGAAGCAGGTTTCCACATGTATGAACCTGTGCGTTAGTGTGTGCACGTTGTTCTAGTCCATCTGTGCTCGTGTCTGTTTGTTCCTCTTTGTGTCAGATGGGCGCCCAGGGCTTCTCCACAGAGAAGAGTGTAAAGACTCCTCTGCTGATCCAGGGGTCACGGAGCGCTGCATCCTGACCTACATGGAGCCTCCTTAACTTCCTGCATCTTCACTTTCACACGTGACGCTGTAACGCCAGCCTCCACCATTATACCGCAGTTGCTGTCATCTCAGGGGACTCAGCAGACCTAATGACTGACTCCCCTCCAGGGCCCGAGCTGTCCTTTTATGTTCAGAGTAGACCGTGGACTTTAGGTGGTCCCTTTGTTTCTGAGCTCTCTAAATGTGAGGGACGAGCCACAAATCAAAACAGGAATCAACCGCTATAAAATAATTCAGCCTCATTAGTTGCATGTTTTCTCTTAAAGCAGAATATTTGCCACTGCTGTTCGTCACATGGGGGCCCCTTAGGGAGGTCTCCAACTGTTAGCAAAAACTCAGCACATTGCTTAAAATCTGTCAGACGAAAGGAACTGTCAGGAAAAGTCTTCTACTGTTCGACACATATCGCCACTGCTGTAGTTTAAAGTTGATCAGCCCTCAGGGGCCCTTTAAGGAGGCCTCCTACTGTCAATAAAAAACACATTGCCACTGGCGTAGTTTAAAGTTTGTTGTGTCAGGTTTGGACCCCTTAAGGAGGTCTACTACTGGCAGTGAAACCTTAGCCTGTTGCCACTGCTGTAGTTTAAAGTTTGTCAGGTGGGGTCCAACAAGGGAGGTCTCCTATTGTCACTGAAAGTTTTGCTTGTTGCCACTGCTGTAGTTTAATTTGATCGGGTGAGGACCCCTTAAAGATGTCTCCTACTGTCAATAAAAACACATTGCCACTGCTGTAGTTTAAAGTTTGTCATGTCAGGTGGGGGCTCCTTAAGGAGGTCTCCTACTGTCAGCTTATTGCCACTGCTGTAGTTTAAAATTTGTCATGTCAGGTGGGGGCTCCTTAAGGAGGTCTCCTACTGTCAGCTTATTGCCACTGCTGTAGTTTAAAATTTGTCAGGTCAAGTAGCAGAATTTATTCTAGGAGTACCCTGGAGGCATCCTCACCAGATGCCCGAGCCACCTCAACTTTAGTCCTCCAAAATATTTTACAAGATTCAATTAAGGAAAGTGGTGTTAATAAGGTCCTATGAGGGTCTCTTCAGCGTCTCCATCACATTTCATGTTTTGTCCTCTGGAGGTAGAACGGCAAAAAAACATCCGTTCATTTTTTATCTATCCAGCATTTTTGTCGGTCTGGTGTTTAATTGTTTAATTAGAACTATGTCAATCTGTAATCTGAGAGCTTGGAGCCACAGAGGGCCATGGCATGGAGATTTTTATTTTTTATCACAGCAGCTGTTTCCACTAATGAACACACCCTCAGCTGGAGGAAATAAATCAGCTGGACCACAAACATGCAGCCTCGTCTCTCCTGGTATCCAATGTTTCTTTAAAAATATTTTTATATAAGGATAGCGTGAATCATATGCCGCGTTACGCAACACAAATTTTAGTCAAGCATGCTAAAAAAAAGTTTGATCCAAAGACCTTGGTTTGGAGAACTCCCCACTTTACCTCTGCACATTTACTCAGTTTGGTTCAAGATTGGTTCTAAAGTTTTTCTTTTCAGCAGGCAAAGACTCATGAACCCACTCACCACCGACATGTCGAGGAGCTGCACTTCGTGGACGAGTATGGCCAGCCGATCACAATGCAGATGGAGGGGAAAAGGGGGCGTGGACACCGGAGGAGGCGGTCCCGGTGCGCGATTGAGTGCAATGCCCCGACAGAAAGGCACTGGGAGGCCCTGAGAGCCATGGGGCTGATGGAGGGTGAGGAAGGCCAGGGAGACGGCTACGGGGCAGGGTAGGTAGCGCTGGATGATGGATGATGGATGATGGGGGTACAATAATAATAATAATAACAATAATTCCACTACTATCACTTTATGGTCTTCACAGGTTCATGCAGGTTCATGCAGGTTTGAGAAAACAAGATTGATCCAGTTAAACAAGATGTTCTTGTTTTACTGTCAAAGGTTTTGAGTCCATGTGTGAATAATGAGTTCATTGCCACTGATGTAGTTTGAAGTCATCACCTCAGATGATGTGTTGTGAGACAAAAAGTAGAATTTAAATTTTGATGTGAAGGGAAAAATTAACTTTTGAGTAAAAACTAAATAGTGTTGCATTTGGGATCAGGTGTAGTGATCCTCAGGTCTATTTGGGCCTGGAGTTCCTCATCAGATTTTGAGTTTCTTGTTTGAAACTTTTCAAAAACAATCAGTTTTCCATGGATCCAACTTGGATGTGATGTTTTTTTCTTCTGTGAATAAATATAAGAGACAAGAAGACCAAAGGATGGTGTTTAAGTTTGAGGTAAGTCTTGTAAGTAGGTTACCAGGTAGAAGTTTGGGAGTTACATAAAACTGTAGGACTCCTCTACTAGACAGAAGTATGGACAGTGGAGTAAAATTGAGACGATGCTTGGAGTTTTGGAATCGGGGGTTAATTTGTAGACATGGTTCAAATGTTAAAGGGTATACATTTGGGACAATGGTGCAATTATATGGGATCTTGGGTAAAAGGTCATCCAGAACTGGACGATTCATCCAAGTCTTCAGTTGTAAGGGACTGGTGGGGGTTAGAGTTTAAATAGGAGGAAACAGGAGCTTAACGTATAGTCAACCTTAGTTGAAGGAAACTGTTTTGATCC
This sequence comes from Chelon labrosus, assembly GCF_963514085.1. NCBI lineage: Eukaryota > Metazoa > Chordata > Actinopteri > Mugiliformes > Mugilidae > Chelon > Chelon labrosus. The sequence goes on from NC_140360.1 coordinate 1,879,801, forward strand.
CGTTTCCCTTCCTTTCAACGATTCATTCTAAACGACCAGAAGCCAACGTCTCAAATTGTGAAAGGATTTTGGGGACAGGTTCCAGAATCAGATTTATGGTGTAGGAGAAAAAGATTGGGAATATTCCACATCACCATCTGAAGACTTTAAATTTAGAGACCATATTTTGTAATGGACCATTTTTCACTTGAGCATTTGAGGGGAAAGTTTGATTTTCAAGGTGAGTCTCTCCTCATAAATATTCATGAGAAGAGGTTTGTTCTGCTGATGCTGCTGCTGTCACTGCAAAACCTTTAACGATTATGAATGTAGATGAAGATTTATATAAATATTCATTGAGGAACAAATCAGACTCGTCAGACCAGGTTCATGCTCTGTGATCCGAAGACCAATCTTACTAACACGACCTGATCTCTTCCCCTACACAGGCCCTACTATGGTCACATGACCATGTCACCTGACTTATACTCAGCCAATAGTCATATGATGATGTCACCTGACGTGTATCCGCCCAATGGATACCTGCCCAGATTATCCAATGACCAGCACCCGGGGAACAGCTACCTGCCCAGCGTCTCCTACAGCTTAGACCACCTGGACAGGCTGGACTACCAGGTGATTCATGTTGTTGTGTTTACTGCTGCAAGGCTACGAAAGTAATTGATCCACTGCTCTAATCTTTAGTTTCTATAGCAGGGTCCAGACATGTTGCCCTACCAACCAAACTCAGAGAGCTGTCTGATTGGCTGCTACAATTCAGAGGAGGTGGAGCCAAAGAGTTTCCCCAGACAGGTAGCTAGTTTCAGAGTTTCAGCTGCACATTCATCCCCTTTATGCTCTTCTGTCTCTTTCATTGTTACGGTTTAATTATATATGAATATTTTAAATTGTACCACTATAAATGTAGAGCATGTTCTTCTCTTCTAACGTTTAAATGATTTCAGTTCTCTCTAACTTTCTCTTTAGTCCGACTATCGTCCTCACTGGAGGTCCGACCGTCTACTCGGCTACCTTCCCTTGAGTGAGCTTGACAGTGGGTTAGGTTGTGGTCCTGACAGTCCACACCATCGGGTCGCGCTCTCCGAAGCCGAGACAGACGCCATGTCGTCACTGCCGGGCCACACCCCTTCCTCCCAAGGCTCCTCCTCTTCCTCCGAGTCCCTCATCTCCTCTGAACCCAGCGACTCGGGTTTCCACAGCGTCAGCACCGGGGAGCACAGGCGGCTGCACAAGATGCACGGAGGCCACACTCAACGACAAGCCCACCATCTCCGCTCGGGCCACTCCCCTCGAGAGCAGAGAGGACGATGGGATTTGGAGTCCATCCCTGAGACGACGCAGATGACCCACCCTGGAGTGCCACAGGCGTCCCGCTGCACCGTGGGCAACAGCACGACCACAACAGTTCACTTCCACAGAGCCGAGAGGAGCCCCACTTTGCCTCGTCATCATTCGCCACCCTCACCCTCAGTCGGTTAGTAGAAATGATTCGTTAAAGGTCATCGTAAGTGGTTCAACTTGAAGAGATGCCTTCTAGGTATACTCCACCTAGAGGTTTATTCTTTTTCTTGTTTACGACATTTCAGTCCTACAGGCTGCAAATTTATAGAATAGCATCAGTTCACTCATGGTCATCGCGTTCTTTCAAGAGATGATTGGTATTTTGATTGAGGACGTGCACCATTGTATAACAACGACCATCAAGGAGTGGCTTTAGAAATAACTGCCTAACTGAGCGCTACACTCAGTTTGACACATTCAGAACTAATAATGCAGGAAAACACTTCAACAAATGCCATTCAAATGCCGAGTGTTTGAAGTGTGTTTGACACCAACTAGCTGCAGGTCAATTCAGACTTTAAACCTATAAAAACAATGGTCCAGGTGTTTGTTTGTTACTAATTTGAATATTCTGGTTAAAAAAATAAATAAATACAAGGGACAGTCAAAATGGAACCCAACATTACCCACAATGCACTCCGCTCCACTCTGCAATGCTGGGTGAAACCAGAGAAGCTACTCTTTCCATTGATACAGTCACATACCTGGAGCTAACCAGCTAGCCTCGGCTAACAGAGAAAGCCTGCAGCTAAACGTTGAATTTCAGTCAGTGTGTTTGAATTTGAACAAATGCAATTCATATTGTTTTTTATCACTTTTTGTGGTCCTTTTGAGTCTATCTAATTTGAGTCCAATTTCGCCATCAACTATGCACTACTTGGTGACTTGCCGGAAAGAGTCCGATTCCTGTGCATCAATTTCATGCATGGTCCTTTGTCTCCATCTAGTGGACCAGTGGTTGTAGCACAGATGACAAACACAATACAGACATTTTGTGGTGAAAGTTAGCTTAGCACTGATATGTAGCATGCCTTGGTGACTGTGTGAACAACATGGAGGAAATCTCAATCTTCTTCTGGATTGTATAATGTGCACAATGGTACAATGTGATGATGTCCAGGCTAAATAACATGTCCAAAGGTTGAATTGTGTGTACATTGTCTCCTGTAGTGGAATCAGTAGGATTTTGTAGCCAGATTCCCTTTCAAGAGGCAACCAAATGGAGAGTGTGCCTGGTTCTATTTTTACTAGAACCTTTGTAGAATGTGTGTGCTTTGTGGTATTTCTATAAACTCCTGGTCCAGTTCTAGTCAAGGGGTTGCTGAATGAGTTCAAAATGATATCATTGTTATTGCTATGGAGAGAGACCTCACAGCACTGTAGGGACTCAGAACTTTCTTCTGTCTACAGGTTGTCGTACTGAGCCTTGCCAGCGGAGGGCGCTGTGGTTGGAGCAGCAGCAGATCGGAGGCGGGATGATGGAGCCTCCGGGGAGGAGTCAAACAATAACCGATTTGAGTGAAGGACAGCGACGGCGCAGGGCGAGTCACCCCAACATGACAGATCCAAACGCAGTCCAGAACGGTCAGCCAGGTACGACCACCAAGGTGCTGGGGCCGAGGAGCCGGGCCAGTTATCCCAGTAACTGTCACCCCACCAGTCACCTCAGCATAGACAGAACCAGCCTGACCGGTCATCTGAACTCACCAAGGAACAGCCAGAGCTCAATCCGCAGCAGGGAGGAGGACTCCCTCTCCAAGAGTCCCGGTTCTGGATCCAGTGGAACGTCAGACTGGCGTGGCTTTCAGACTCTCGGGAATCACACCGGCAAACCAAAAGGTCCCTGTGTCCCTTTATACAGCACACTGGGGGCCCCGCAACGAAGCCCTCACTCTCCACCCTCTCCCCGCTCCAGACTGTCCAATCAGAAGTCGGTCAGGAATCAGCTGCTCAAAGCCCGAGCTTACCGACTGGCCAGGGAGCGCAGCGAGGTCACGACGGACGAGGAGGTGCGAGGAGACGGAGGGAGGGACGGCGATGAGGACGGCGAGGACGGCCGATGGGCAGGGCGATACTGGAGCCGCACGGAGAGGAGGCGTCATCTGGCGTTGTCACGGCAACACCGGGAGAGGAGAGGAGGGGGAGGAGGGGAGGAGCAAGGCGGGGGAGGTCAGGGGTCGCTGTCGTCTCAGACAGTGCTGGAGCTGAGCCACATGAAGCAGAACCGACTCAGGAACAGCAAGCTGCTCGACGACTGGACGACGGTGGAGGAGCTGCTGACTCACGGGACTCGAGTGGAGAGCGACAGTCAGCTTTGTCCAAGTCCTCTGCTGTCAGTCACCACGGTCTGACGGGAAACACGATCACGGACCGATAGCGTTGGTTACTCAGGCGCAGATTCATCAAAGCTTCACTAAAACGACCGACTCAGAAAGATTGTGTAAAAGATTGGCAGCGATGTGTGGTGTTAACGAAATTCAGCAAGTTGCAGTCGTCACCGCAAGTTAGGTGACAACGATATGAGTTCTCCAAAGGTTTACCCCAAGGAAAACACTGTCCACGACTTCGATTCACCCCCGAAATTCACCGTGCCAATAGTCGGTTGAACCAAGACATGGCAGTGGTGTCGCTGATGGTATTTTCTTTTCAAATAGAAGAAGAGCTCCGTCCACACAAGAGCAATATTCTCATATTCAGCTTGTTTCACTTACAGGAGGGTTAGCTAGGCAACAAGAGCCTTGAACATCCACTTGAGACCAAGGGCGTTTATCAACATGTGTTCTTGTCTGTTATTGTGAAACGGCATCAGTCGCTGTCGTCCCAGAATGAACGTCCTGCATGCTACCGTCCTCCAGAGTCTGTACTTCAGAGTCAAACTTGTCAAGGTCGAAATACCAAGAACGCAAGTCTGATGTTTGTGTACTCTGTATTGATAAACACTGATAGAGGTCGGGGCATTTGTAAGTATGTGTTGTTGCTGCTTACCATACAGCATCCTCCTGTTGGTCAATGTCAGAACTTGACATGATTGATTCCGAAGTACAAACTACAGAGAATGCAAACTTCGGTGCGTCTGTTTCTTTTGAAACCTAATCAGTCTTTGTCCAAGTTCTGTTCAAGTTCAAAGAACCATCCGACCAAGAACAGTCCAAATACCAGGATGTGTTCTTGCCCCGTCCGTTTATTCGAGGGCACATCGGGAGGTAACTTGTGTGGACCTGGTACAGCCAGGTATCCCAGAATGCATTTCATAGGTGTCATTATGTACGCTGCTGTTCCTAATTACCAAATGGCCGTCCTGCGTCCCTCCTGTTCTTCAAAGTCTGTACTCAGAGTCGAACTTGTTTAGAGTTTGTGTTTATTGATAAACGCCCCGACTCTCAGCTACAAATAAATGATCAATAAGAGAATTTCTTTACATATTGACGCTGCTTAACTGCCCAACATCTCTCGGTTCCACAGTATAAAATACTTTCTTTTGGACACGTCTGAGGACAAGACCCAATGTTGGCAACACGACTGTCAGCGACTACTGATTCTCAGTGGGTTTAGGGTTAGGGTTAGACCTCTCTCTGCAGATGGTCATGTGGTCGTAAAGTTTGAAAAAACAAAACAAACCGACCCACAGGGTTGTCAGAAGGTAAAATTGCAGAAGGAACATATATTAATTGGATTTCCACTGCAAAGCTAGTAAATTTGGATATCAGCTGCGTTATTAAGGAGGTGTTAGAGCTCATCGCAAGAACTAAACCATCATGAGCCTGACAATCTCATCAAACTTGAGTCAGCCTGGGTTTCAACCGACGCTTTTTTCATTTCAGTTTTATTTAGAAAGCGCCAGTAACAATCTTACAAACAATCTGAAGACTCTTGAGCCTGAAACCTGCAGTGCTTTTTGCTGAGGAGAAACCTTGAGCAGCTCATACTGGAGCCTCTAATCAACGCCTGCTACAGACAAGACTTTCTGCAGGAGTCTAAGAAGATTTATGAGCTTCAGACTCACTAACTGGACTTCACACACCAGACTGTCTGTGAGTGGCATCGAATATCACACGACTGGTTGTGTTGCCTTTGTGGAAAAGTGTCACCATCCCCCCTTCTGGTCGACTGCCTTTGGTTTGTTTTTTTGTTTTTTGTTTTTTGCGTCTCTGTGCCATGAAATGTCAAAGTCGACTGTGAAATTATATAAAACTGTTTCGGAGGCTCTGCTCGCCATGAGCTCGTTAGAGGATACCTGCACCTTCATGATCAGACGGAGTCTTCTCAGATGTGAGGATTTGTTCATTACAAATAATAATAAATGGACTGTTTGGACGGTCCTGTGAAGGGTTAGAATTGAGAAAACAATAAGCACATTAACCGAGCATTATTTGTAACAGTATTTACCCCATTATACACCGTCGCCTTAAATAATCACAAATGTCTGAAGATCTCTTTAATAGTTATTTTCATCATCAATTAATCAGTTGATAATTTTCTCAAATAATCTTCAAATTGGATGTTTTGAGCAGCCAACAGTATTAAAAAAAGAAAAGAAATTAATTTCCTTTTGAAAAGCAATAAATTCTGACATTTAAAAAGCTGGAATGTAAAAACAGTTGATAATTTAAAAATAATTTATGAATCATCTAAATTTTCTGCTGAACTTTTGCTCTGTCAGGCGACGGTGCCAAATAGTAAACCGGGAACCATAAATCACTACACATTATCTTTAAAGGAACACATACATAGAAAGTAATGTTAGCTTAGCTTAGCATAAAGATTGTAAACAGGGGGAAACCACTAGCCTAGCTTCGTCTAAATGTAAATAAATTACATCTAAATCTCACTTATTAACATCTCGCACAAAAACAAAAAGGTAAATGCTAACTGTCCCCCCATGTTTCCTGTTCTTTTGCTAATCTAAGCTAACATTAACTCTCAGCAAGAGTTAAGCTAACCTTCTCTCAGTTCTAGCTCCAAATTTCGCAAATCTGTTCCCTCAATACGTTTCATTATTAGAGTTAGCTTAGCATAAAGATCATAAACGGGGGTAATAGTTAGCTTAGCTTGGTCTGAAAGTAAATAAATTACGTCTAAAACTTAACACCTAACATATCTCTTACAAAAACAATTTAAAATTCAACAACTTATGGTTTCACAGGGAGTTTTCTGATTGATTTACCAGGCTAACTGTTCCTCCGTTTTGCTAATCTAAGCTAAAAAAATCACTAATCTGTTCCCTTAGTATGTTTTATTTTCTAATATAAAAGTTTGGAAGTCACAACCAAACGAGTCAGGAGTGAAGTCTCTATTACAAAGGGCTGTTACAAGCCAACACGATGACAGACACGTTTGACTGGAGGAGGTGAGAAACGTCAATCAGGGTTAAATGTTATGATGTGTTCATGTGTCACATGATGAAACTGTTCAATGCAATTTTGTTAAATAAGAGAAAATGTCTGTTTATTTTCATATTTGTTTTGTGAGCGCTGGAGGAAGTCCTGTTTCTTATTCTAAACTACTGTAAATGTTTGTGTGTTTACGGGGGAAAGAAAGTTTGATGCTCGTTAGTGGTGATTAGCCAAAGATATTGTGTAACTTTGGGATGTGGACAATCTAGAATAACTATCGATGTAAAAGTATATTTTCTAACCATACTAGTTTTATATATTATATCATTTATTTTGCCTGGAGTCTATTACTTCTGTTCTCCACCAACATCCTGCTATACTAGTGTGTGTAAATAGATATTAGTGTACAATCAACTGTTAGCATAACCAAGCTCCGTTATTACAGTCTAAACCTAGCATGCTAACTACCGATTAGCACAGAACAAGCATTTCAAAGACAAGGCCTGAAGTGTCATTAGTGCGGAAGTCGTCTTGTGTTTCTTTTATTTTGACAAACAGATCTCAGAGGACGGGACGCTCTGCAGCCACATACTAAATGGAAGCATTTAAATGGAACCATTTTTGCTTCATCCTAGCACCAAAGAGAATTCTGAAAAAGGGAAATAGTTTTTTTTTTTTAAAGAAGTTTCATAACTGTGATTTCTTAAAATTTTCTTCTGTTGCTGCCAACTTCAAACAGCTCATCTGTTTCTGCCCCAAAAACCTGTTGCTATCAACGTGGTTGGCCTAGCTTAGTGCGGAGAGACTGGAAGTATTGGAAAGTAACTTGTGCATAATAACAACAACTGATGGGAACTTGTGCACATGATTTTGAAATTAACGAGATGCAATTCCGCAGATGACCAGCAGGGGAAGAAACAACGGTTCCCGTTTATGTTACACAAAAGCCGAAGTTCACAAAGTTCTGTTTTGAGCCCTGACCGCTCACCAATTCCATCCGGAGCTCGAAGACACCAGACGCCATGAATGTTGATAAAATTCAGAGAGTTGTAGTGATGATCGGAGAAAAACAAGACTGTGGAGACGCCGTCCGCCATTTTGGTTCCTATCAACAAATGCACCGTGCTGATGGTTGGGAGAACCCAGATGGAACGACGCTGATGGTATTTTCTTTTCAAATAGAAGAAGAGCTAGCTCCGCCTGTATACTAGCAATATTTTTACATCCGGAAATATACAAGAGGGTTACCCTGGCAACCAGAGCCTGGGACGCCAACTAGACACCAACTGGACATAGCTTCAAGCTAGCACATTATTTAATCCATGCACAGAGGAGCTTGCCGTTGCAGGTTGCCATTTGTTGAGCACAGGTCGACAAGACGCAGTCACATCAGAACAAGAGATAGCTCCAGGAACAAGCTGGTGTGGATTAAAAGGATAAAAAGTACTTCTGTTTAGATCGATATTCAGTTCCTTTTCTGGCTCTCTGAAGAAAAATAATAGTTCCAAGTGTAATGTGACAGTCTAAAATCTAAGTTTACATTTTTTTTTTGTTGTTGTAGCGTTTCTATTCGGGAGCTTCATGTTCTCCAGGTTTGGTGAAGCTGTCTTGTGTCAGGGCTGTGTGCAGTAATCAGAGGTCTGGTTCCCGCTGGGCTGCAGTCTGTCGCAGGTCGGCGTCCTCCTCCACTACGATGTCTCGTGCTCTGGGTGTGTCTCTCCGTGACGACAGGACAGAGTTTGTGTCTGCTGAGCTCATGGTGAGGGAGGGGGTGTCCTGGCTATGTAGGTTTTTTTTTTTTTTGTAATTCAGTTTTCATGCACCCTGTGACCTCACAAATGTAACTGAAAATCTGGATCATGATGTCTGTGAAGCTTAGTGAAAGATTTCCAGAACTCGTGTAAAACAAACGTCAGTAAACTGTGAGATTTTAAAACACTTGTTGTGAGTTTGACTTTCTGTTAAATGAAATTCTAAAGTGCAGCGATCAACATCCATCCTGGGAAATCTGATCTCACCTGTGTCTCCACCTGGTCTTAATATAAATGTGTCTCCACATGCGTCCCCAGCCAGCACTTGAGATCTGATCTCAGTTTGTGTGTCTGTAAATCAGCAGCGCCATCATGTGGTCAGTAGAATATTGTACCAGCTGCTGTCTCTAATGGATCTCTACCTACCGCTGGATCAGAACCATCAACAGCTGCTTGTTGACTTGGAGACATGATCCAGATGTTGGAACAAGATGGAAAGACTCTCACATGTTAAGATTTGATTTACTTAAGAGACAAAGACTCAGATTAGAACTGAACCCTGGAAGCTTCCATCCTCAGAGGAACATCTCTCTTTTTTTTTAAAGTACTAAAGTTTTTTTGGTTCCCATTTAAATAATATTTGGTCAAGAACCTGACATACTTTATGAGGAGCTAGAAAACACTCCAGGTTGCTACAGCGACCTGACTTTGCACAATGAAAATGGATGGATGGATAATTTCTACTGTCATCTCAGAGCTTTCATTCCGTCAGATAACTTCAGGTGTAGCCTTCACTTATTTAAGAACAAATCACATCTGCATTTCTAAGACAAACTGAATGAAACAACACAGTGAAAAAGATAAAAAGATCTGTGTCTGCAACTTGACAAGGTTGACATTTCAGACTCTTTTGTTTCTAGATTTTTTAGACATTCAATCATTTCCCTACAAGTTTAGAGGATTTTCTATGAATATAAATCTGAATAAATTCAAAGGCCATGGAAATAAAAGTTTAATTTCTACATTTGTTCTGTATTTTTTAGCAGATGTGTTGTTGGACTTAGATAGAAGCAGGTGTCAGCTCTTTCCAGGAAACACTGATTCCTCTGACTCAAACAATAGCCGGTGTTTTATTTAGCCTGTATATGTTGTGACTGAGCCGTGCCTCATCACTCTCGTCATCCTCGTCCCAATCATCATCATCATCAACGGTTGCCATGGCAACAGCGACTGACAGCACTCCCAGATTGGACGCGCCACTTTCCTTTTCGACGACCACGATGGCGCCTCAGTGCTGCTCCCTGACCGTTGCCGTGGCAACCGGTGTTCCCACGGCAGCGGATCGCTCAGCTTCTTGGCCTCGTCACCATGGTGATGTTGGAGAGGAGGGGAGGGGGGGGGGGGGGACAGAGGGGGGGTGGTCCAGATGTTTTTCCACAGCGAGGATGAACCGTCAGTGATTAAACTCGTCCTCCACGTCAGACCTGAGGAATCTGAGGAGGCAGCTGCGTCACCACGGCAACAAGAGATATCACCAACCAGCTTCCTCCCACTGGGATGCGATTTATTAGGAGTGATGTGACTGCACACTCAGCTGCCACTTCATTAGGTACACTAGTCCTGCTCTAAATCTGGTCTCCATGAAGGGTCTGGTGTTTGGCTTTAATTTCTAATAACTGAGAAAGATGTCGATTCAACTGTGTTTTCATTTTGTAGAACCACTGAACTGAGAAGTGTTCTTATTATTTTGACATAGTAGTCAGTGGGCTAGGCTAAATAACATAAACACTTAATTTAATCCAGTTAACAGCAACATAATGATCATCCAGCTGAATCTGACGCTGTTTCAACATCAACTCAACTTTAAATCAGAATGACTTCACCAGTGTACATAAGGTCATCATGACTGAGTATTTGTTAGTGGAGCATCACAAATGACATTTAGCTATTTGTGTGATCATTATTGTGAATTAACACTCGTTAAACATGTTTAACACCCAAACTGAGAACGTGCTGAAACGAGGTCATCGTTAACCGTTCATGTGTCATTCAGTGTGAACACTCAGAGTGACAGAACAGTGAGTGAAAACTAGAGAGAACATTTATCAACGATGTTCCAATCAAAACTTTAACTGAGGAGAAAAGTTTACAGACCTCAGAACAGAAATATTACATACATACAGACTAAAATGAGCCAATATTACAATATTACATATCAGAGAGGTGCTAAACCTGATAAAAATCAAGAGTCCATGTGTTCTGAAGTGTTTCCATCAATGTAATGAGACTCAGGTGTGGTTCAGTTCCTGGTTTAGTTTAAATAAATCAGGGATTTGTCTCAGTCTGATCTTCACAATACATGTTTGTGGACAAAGGAGCTTTCTGAGGAGCTCAGAGAAAGAGTTGTTGTTGCTCATCAGGCTGGAAAAGGTTCCAGAACCATCTCTAAAGAGTTTGGAACCCACAAATAATCCACAGTCAGACAGATTGAAGACGACTGTTCCCCTCCACAGGAGTGGTCCACCAACAAAGATCACTCCATAATAGTCTGAGAGGTCCCAAAGGAGCCCAGGGGAACTTCTAAGCAGCTAAAGGCCTCTCTCTCATTGGCTAATATTAATGTTGATGAATCCACTGAACAACCATGGTGTGATGGACAAAGACACTGCTCTCCAAGAAGAACATTTCTAAACATCATGTGGACAAGACAGAAGACTATTGGGACAATGTTTAGTGGACAGATGAGACCAAAGTAGAATAGTTTGGTTTAAATGAGATGATGCATTCCAGCATCAGAACCTCATCCCTCCATCAAACATGGGGGTGCTAATGTCCTGGTTTGGGCCTGTTCTGCTGCATCTGGACCAGGACGGCTTGTCATCATTGATGGACCAATGAATTCTGAATTCTACCAGTGAACTCTAAAAGAAAATGTCAGGACATCTGTCCTTGAGCTGAATGTGAAGAGAAACTGGGTCATGCAGCAAGACAACGAGAACCAAGAACACAAGTGGTTCTACAAAAGAACGGTTAAAGAAGAACATGAATGTTTAGGAACGGCCAAAACTCTACATATAAAAATAATTTCATATGTCAGGCTTCACATGGTTAAAAATAATCAGCTGCAACTCTTTATCTGATGTTTATCACAGCGAACCACGCTACTGTATTTCTGTATCAGTTCCTCAATATGTTCACCAGCTACTCTCCGACCGTTAGAGATGAAAATTATGCAGAGAGAACTGAAACTTTGGGGGAGGGCTCCCTATTCGGGCCCCAACTTCAAGACTGAACAGTGAGATAAGCCAAACAGGTGGTTGTAAAGATTTAGTGTGAAATGTTAAAAAGGAATTACAGCAACAATAACAACATGTTAAACTTTTATTTTTTATAAAACTCCAAAGATGTCTGATTGTCGTCTTCACACTCGTACTGGAATAAAGCCACCGGTCGATCAATTCAAGACAAATAAGCCCGGAACACATCTGGACTTAATCATAACATTTATTCCACAAAATATACTTGTATAAAGCTCTATAAAGCAGCGTTGCTATAAACGTCAAAATCCACATCTTAAAAATACATGGAGTTGCATTTCTGATAAAGGAAGTCAAACCAGAAGACGAGGAAACCAGGTTTGACTGTAGACTGTATAGACTGTATATAAAGATGGACGATGAGTCATCTGTATCACCCCCTAGCAAGTGAAAGCTAATGTAGATGTTATCAGATGTAGGCAGCTGGGAAAAAGATCAGGCTCAGACACAGAAACACTGCAACTAAGAACACTACCAGTGCAGAAAAGTTGTTTACAGTATATGTCGCTGGCTAACTGATTAGTAACTGCTAACTCTCAAGATAGCTAAAGAGCTAGGAGTAAATAATCAGCTAGCAAGCCAGGTACATATAAACAACTTTTTCCCACTGGTTGTGCTCTTTGCTCAAATATTAGCTCAGCTGCCAACATCTGATTAGTAGTTAAATAGCTAGCTAGACGATTAGTATCAGATGGCAGCATCTGCGCTTGAGATTGAGTGAAAAACCAATGCAAAACAGTTGTTAGCTAGCAGATGGGATAAACAATGAGGTAACAGCACCACAAATGTGGCTAAGTCGTTGATATGTAGCTGGCTAGCTGATTAGTAACCGCTAGCTCTCTAGCTAGCAGCTACTAATTAGATGGTGGAAGCTGGGCGATGTAAAGACTGAAGGGTGTGTTTACATTTTAGTGGAACAGGAGAGGCAATCTTCATACGGGACAATGCTGCACAGTCTGGATGTAAATAACTTTAGTTCAAGATGTCAGCCCCTGTCGTTGACAGCCTTGTCTTCATTTTCAACAACTTGCAGTAGTGATGTCTTACTGTCCATCTTTATATACAGTTCATGATAAAAACATTTAAAAACAACACATCTGAGTTCACATTAGGACCTGATTCCCGTAAAACTGAAATGACCACATTTTAAAACAAAAAACTGACAAAAAACAAAATGATTTAGTTCAAATAAAAAAACAGACAAATCTGTCAAATTAATGCATCATTTAGATCCATTTTACATCCCTTTTACTATTTTTACTGTATGCTAGTCCGAAGTTATGATGAGAAATGACTGCAGTAAAAGCTCAGCAGCCGGAAATGAATGAACCAGATGTTCAACACATCGCAAACGGAGTCAGAACATCTTTGTGTCTGAACCTTTCTTTTTTTTTTTTTTTTGCACAGGCTGGATTCATGCCACCAAGGCACCGAAGGTAAAACTAGCAATAAACACCATCACATCACTGAGTCGCCACAGGAGAGGAAAATATATTTATATTATTCTTTCTAATCTCAACCTCAATAAAACTTTCTACAACCCTGTCACCAAGAAATTATGTTTTCCTAAATTACATAAAGGAACTATCTAATCACTGGCTCATTTTTAATGACAGGATAAAGTGCAGGAGGAGGTCGGGCTCGATGGTGGGTGAACAAAACATAACGAAAGCTAACACATTATCTTACTGAAATATATTTGATATCTTTGGTTGTTCAGTTGCATCATTTCTAAAAGACAGGGTTTTATTTTCATTTTCAATTTATTTTTTATTTTTTTTTAAAAATCGACATTTTAAGCTTTTCTAGGCAAGTTATTTCTTTTTATTTATTTATTTCTCAGGCGTCTCAGTGAAGGTGGACTTAATCCATCATGCTTTCAAAAATCTTCACAAGATCTCAAACCACCCGAAGTCGACAAAAAGGTTCAACATGTGTGACTGAGCCACGGTCGCGTAGTCCCGTTAAACCGAGAGACGCCTGGAATAGCCACTCACTTAGCCAAAACATTAGGTACACCAGTGCCAACAGTGCTAAATCCTCCTTCGTGACTGTTCTTTAAGATGTGACACAGCTATATTAAAGTTTGACAAGGGTTGAGGGACAGATCACAGTTTGGCCAATGTTTTCTTGACCCATCCATCCACCCCAACCTACCCAACCCAACCAAATAAAACAGGATGTGATATGTAATACACTCACTTGCCAGTTCATTAGGTACACTAGTGAATGCTTTCTGATCTAAATTCTCCTTCATGACTGATCTGATGTTCTGGTGAAACAGCGTCAGAACGGTGGTGATTCAACTGGATGATCATAGTGGAGGATGGAGTCTGTGGTGCAGTTAAACTGGATTGAATTGTCAAAATAATAGGAACACGTCAGTTCAATAGTTGTACAAAATGAAAACACAGTTGAATCAACATCTCTCTCAGTGACTAGAAACTAAAGCTGAACACCAGATCCTTCATGGAGACGACATTCAGAGCAGGACCGTACCTAATGAATTGGTAAGGGAGTGTATATGTGCTCTAATTACAGGGTTGATGGTTCAACTCCCTGGTGACTGAGTGAGTGCTGAGTGAATGAGGAGCGCAAAGTGCAACAAACATATAACAGAAATCATCACGGACCGAATCTCTGCTGCGAGACTATAAGCAGAATATGTAGAAGAAATGAAACAAGCGTAATGAGCCATAGTTTGCATAATATTGTGCTTGAATAATGATTTTAGTTTAAACCTCCACAGTCGTGACACTGATCGGAGGGAAGTAAACCCTAAAATTAATAATGGAGGCACTGGTGTGACTCCCTCTCAGAGTCATTAATGTGCCGATAACTCGCTCCTCAACTACTCCTCCTCTTGCAGATGTAGATCGAGCTCCTCGCGTCTATTTCTAGTCGTCCACTCCGGGTCGGCGGAACCACTAAAATCACAGGTATCCATAGAAACAACATCCTCAGAGCAGCAGTTTTGTTCTTTTTTTTTTGTTTGTTTGTTTTACCTTGAACCGATTGAATGTGTCTGCTCTGTTCAGTCATGTGTAGGAGGAGGAGGAGGAGGAGGAGGAGGAAGAGGGCTCTGAGTGTTTTGTGGTTACCGCTGATAAAACATCCTTTTCTTTAACCCGCCACAGGCTGCAGGTGAACACAGACAGTCCAGTCACTTTTAAAATAGTGCAACAAAATTCAATTAAATTGGAATCAAAATGTTTAACGGAGTGAGATATCCATCAGATAACCCCGGCCGTGTTCAGAAACGTTTTGAGGAGCGTTTTTAAGCAGCATCAGTCTTTCCCTTACTTTATAACACAGAGTGCTGATTGTCTCACTGCTGGGTTGATTATTGCTGAACAATCTTTAGCTGAAGGTAAAGGCCTCTGTGGAGATTCTGACCTGCAGACAAGTCTATAATGCCCCGACTAAGGCAGAAAACAAAAAGAAGTAAATGCGGAAATTCAGCAAATGGATGTTAGGATCCTCTGGTGCCGTTCAGACTTTACATCAACATCCATCCTGATCTGAATCTGAATCAGTCCTGATCTGGTCTCTAGAGTCCAGGTGTGAACACTGATCTGGTGTCAGTCCACATGTGGAGGTGGTCTGGGACACATGTGACCTCCTTCCTTTGGTAGTGTGAACACACAATGAGTCCTGGGTCACATTAAAGATCACCTACTCAACAGGGCTGATCTGAGGAAGAGGAGTTTAACTCATTCATTCAACCACTATTAGAAATGATCACATGAATCAGTGATGTCTGTTCATTAGTGATGAGCAAACCGAGCATGTTCATGGTCCTGAAACAACAGCAGGTAGCGATAGCTCTTCGGGGTTTGGCCGTCACTATCAAAAAATAAATCAGATCTTAAAAAATCTGGATCATGTCTCCAAGTCAACAAGCAGCTGTTGATGGTTCTGATCCAGCGGTAGGTAGAGATCCATTAGAGACAGCAGCTGCTACAATATTCTACTGACCACATGATGGCGCTGCTGATTTACAGACACACAAACTGAGATCAGATCTCAAGTGCTGGCTGGAGACACATGTGGAGACGCATTTATATGAAGACCAGGTGGAGACACAGGGACTTAGAGATGGACAGGTGAGATCAGATGTTGATGTGAGGACTGAACGGGGACACTTCTGGACATGGCATTCATTGATGTGAATGTTACTTAGACATGTAGCACCCACCCAGACCAGACCAGACACCCCCACCCCATAGCAATGACACTCCCTACAAGGCTACCAGACCCCACAGCATCTGCCCCAGGGCAGCTTTAATTCACAGAGAGACAGTTATTACTGTGAAATATCAAGAATCTAGCGAGTGAATTGAACAGATGTCCGTCCATATCTGTAGAAGTGTAGGTTGAGGATTCCCTTCAGTGGAAGGAGGAGCTGAATCTGCTACAGTTAAACATTTCTGTCATTTCAGTCCTCGGTTTCTTACACGCGATCCACAATCCTCAGTTCCTACAAGAAAAAACCCTTTTAAACTAAAGATGCTAATGTTTTGTTAATTCCCTTTTTTCCCCTCTTTCTTTCTTTACTTGGATTTCATATTGTTTGCGGGAAAAATAATGGCATAACATGTATAAAAGCAGTTCCAAGTGAAGAGCGATGCAACTTTGGGATAAAGAGCTCCGGGTCTGAAGTATCCAAGCTGCAGCCGTCACTGATTTAAGGCGTCAAAAGTAAACGGACAGAGTATTACGGCCACTGTTTGTTTGTTTTGGAGGAAAGAAGTCTTTAGGATTTCTGGATGCAGCTGGAATATTTTCAGTCCAGCGTCCCGGCCCTTTTGGAGGCGACTCTGAAGTCCAACATAGTTTTTGTTTCGACTTCATTAAGAAAACCTGTGACGTGTTCCCAGCGGTCTGTGTCAGTTCTGGTATTTCAAGTTTGGTTTTTCTGTTATTTGATTTTCAGTTTAAAAAAGTCCTAAACAAGTAAATGTACCTTTCATTCTTTAATCTATGAACCAGAAACCAGAAAGAGAAGTAAGGGAGAAACCTGTGATTATTAGAGACATATAAAAGCAGATGTTTTGTAGGTGAAAAAGAAGAAGTTTCCATCCGTGATTTAAAATCATTTCTCTTTGTCTAAACGGAGCATGATCATGACTCTGCAGCAATATTCAGATGTAATTTTAGACTTTCTGACTCAAGGTATCTGGTCATCTGAATTGCTCTCTGAATCTGGAGAAGAACCAGGTTTATTTAGATCTGAGCACAATGATCCATGGACCAGAGAGGTCTGGACCAGTGGTCACCATGGAGACCACTTCCTGGATCAGAGACCTGGACCAGTGGTGACCATGGAGACCACTTCCTGGACCAGTGGTCACCATTGAGATTACTTCCTGGACCAGAGAGACCAGGACCAGTGGAAGTAGTCTCAATGGACACTACTTCCTGGACCATGGAGACCTGGACCAGTGCTCACCATGGAGACTACTTCCTGGACCATGGAGACGCGGACCAGGGTCACCATGGACACTACTTCCTGGACCAGGGAGACCTGGACCAGTGCTCACCATGGAGACTACTTCACAGCTGTTTTTTTTTTTTCTTCGCTTCTGGTTTTAAAAGCAAAGTTGAAATACCAGACAATGAACCGACCTTTCCTCTGTAGCGCCCCCAACTCACATAGTATCGTGTCGATCTAACCGTCGCCGTCGCCGTCGCTCTCCTGCAGGTTATGTTTGACCAGAAACTCTTTGATGGTTGGCTGATTGTCAAGCCGCGCCCTCCGCTCCTCCAGCTGCTGCAGAAGGTCCTCCCACTGCCGCTTGTCTTTACCCGTCTGCCACGACAGCCGAACCACCACTCGCAACAACTGCAGCAGCAGGGGGTGGGGCCTGTTGGTGTTCGAATGTGGCGTTGACGTCTGCTTCTCATGTTGTGGGTCAGTGTCAGTTTGAGGAGTCTCAGCTGGCGTCAGAACACGGAGGGCGAGGTCACAGTGGTCCCGAGCCTCCTCCAGCTGGTCCTCCTCCTGGAAACAGAACGACAGCGCCACCAGGGTGAAGAACCAATGGGTGGAGGCCGGAGGAGGGCCCTGGTTGTCATAGTAACTGGCCCAGCCCAGTTTGAGTTGCAGTCTCTTGGCGTTGAGCAGCGGACCCAAGGCCTCCTGGTACCGTGCCACCCTCAATGAAACAAAACAAACTCAACTCATGACTTTATAAAAACATCATGAAAACCGTCAAGTCTGTGTCAAGAAACAGGAAGAGAGGGATCGGATGGAAGGTCAAAGCTTTAAAGAATATACCATTAAATTATTCTTTATTTTTTTTTACATAGTCATAGACCACATGATTTTATTTGAAGCTTTTAATTAACAACACTAATTGATAATTGATCATTTTGCCTCGGACTTTGAGGAAAAGTCACTTAAAAGTTTTTGCCTCAATGACTCAAAACTTCAAACAATTTTCACACAAGTCCTGAAAGAAGACAAAAAGAAACCAGTCACAACACCTGAAACAGAAATTGCTTCATTCATTCATCTTCTGTAACCGCTTATTCCTGGGAAGTGTCGCAGGGTCTGCTGGAGCCTATCCCAGCTATGAAACAGAAATATTATAGTGTATTTATTTATTTTTGTTTCTGGTAACTGCTGATCAGTGGTCTACAGCAGCTTGGAGGAATTTTAGCCCATTCCTCAGAACAGAACCACTTCAGTTCTGAGATGTTGGTGGGTTTCCTCACATCAACTGCTTGCTTCAGGTCCTTCCACAACATTTCTATTGGATTAAGGTCAGGACTTTGACTTGGCCGTTCCTAAACATTCATCTTGTTCTTCTTTAACCGTTCTTTTGTAGAACCACTTGTGTTCTTGGTTCTCGTTGTCTTGCTGCATGACCCAGTTTCTCTTCACATTCAGCTCATGGACAGATGTCCTGACATTTTCTTTTAGAGTTCACTGGTAGAATTCAGAATTCATTGGTCCATCAATGATGACAAGCCATCCTGGTCCAGATGCAGCAGAACAGGCCCAAACCAGGACATTAGCACCCCCATGTTTGATGGAGGGATGAGGTTCTGATGCTGGAATGATGCAGTGTTGTTTCATCTCATTTAAACCAAACTATTCTACTTTGGTCTCATCTGTCCACTAAACATTGTCCCAATAGTCTTCTGTCTTGTCCACATGATGTTTAGAAATGTTCTTCTTGGAGAGCAGTGTCTTTGTCCATCACACCATGGTTGTTCAGCAGATTCATCAACATTAACGTTAGCCAATGTGAGAGAGGTCTTTAGCTGCTTAGAAGTTCCCCTGGGTTCCTCTGGGACCTCTCAGACTATTATGGAGTGATCTTTGTTGGTGGACCACTCCTGTGGAGGGGAACAGTCGTCTTCAATCTGTCTGACTGTGGATTATTTGTGGGTTCCAAACTCTTTAGAGATGGTTCTGGAACCTTTTCCAGCCTGATGAGCAACAACAACTCTTTCTCTGAGCTCCTCAGAAAGCTCCTTTGTCCACAAACATGTGTTGTGAAGATCAGACTGAGACAAATCCCTGATTTATTGAAACTAAGCCAGGAACTGAACCACACCTGAGTCTCATTACATTGATGGAAACACTTCTGAACACATGGACTCTGATTTAATGCTAGAGGAGAATCACTCTGATATGTAATATTGGTTAATTTTCCTGAACAAACAAATAGTATAACATTTCTTTTCATTTGGTTGATTTGGTTCTTTGTCTACTTTCAGGATCCGAAGGGTTTGTGAGTAATTTTTATGCAGAAATGTAGAAAATTCAGAAGGAAGCAGATACTTTTAAGTGACTCTGTAGCTTATGTCAGAGATTTAAGATACAGGAGATCTCAGGATCGTCTCAGCATCGTTGTATTTTCATTTTTTTTTTTTTGGTAACAACTTTATCCCCACTAAATGACTCAAAAGTCATGTAACAGAAAAACTGCATCTTGTGTTCTGACATGAACTTGATTTCATTCAAACCTAAAAGTCAGTTTATAAAATGTATTTTATAAAAACAAGTTCTATATCGACTGATGTGACGAGATGAGAGGGGGATAAATCAGCGTTTCTACCAGTTTACCTGATGAGCAGCTGTCCAGTCTGCAGGTCAGTCAGGTAGAAGAAGTGGCGGACGCACGGCGCCCCCTTCAGGGCCGACAGGGAGCACAGGTGAGACAGGTACTGTTCAAACGCCCGGCTACGCTTGGCGATCGTCTCCGCCGTGAAGTTACTGCGTAGCTTCTTTCCTGCCAAGATTAAGAGCAGACGAGTTTTAGTGTCTTTAGTGTCTCTTTTTCTATTTATTTATTTATTTTGTCGTGATCTCAACTCACGTGGGAAACAGACGCGCTCCATCTGGTCGCCATGGCTGCGGCGCAGAGTGGCGTGAAGGCGCTGGAAGTCCGAGTAGCGGCGGGTGATGATGGCTGGCGTCTTGTCGCTGCCGCCGGACAGGATCACTTGGATCGTGTAGAGCTGGACAAATAAAAATACAATAAAGGCTCTACATGCTGAAGAAAAGTTTCTGTGCTGCATTTATCCACACATGGCGCCCGTCAGCTACCTGCATCAGTAACATCTGGACTCACCACGTATTTGGAGGAGCCGTCCTGCACCACGCTGGCGTCGGTCACCTCGAACAACAAGCCGTCGGTTTGGCGTCTCACGGAGGGGGCGGGGCTTCCTCCTCCGAGTCCTCGCAGGTTCCTCCAGCTTTCCTGAAGCTGTCGAGTTAGCATGGAGGAGGGGGAGGTGCAAACCGGGGACACGCCCACGGGACTGATGTCTACACAAGGCAGGTGAGAGGAGGGAGGTCAGGTGACCAGATGTTTAGTACAAAAGTGATTATTCTCTTCATCAATTAATCAGTTGACTAATTATTAATCTGGTTCTGGTCGATCAACAAAACAGTTTTCCCTGCGACCAGTTAATTACTGAAGATTGTAGAATTTACGACCTCTACTAGGGCTGCAACAAACCATTATTTTTTTCAATGAATGTTGATCGATTAATAACAGAACTTGATTCAGAATGGTTGAGTGTAATTAGGAGAGGTGTTTTTACTTTATTCTGTCATTAAGTCTGATCAGAACCTTCATGCTGTGATGCTAACCGCTGCTAACGGTTGCTAACGCCCACATAGAGCGGGACGTTCATAGAAGTCTACCTGGTTTAGTTTTAGAGGACGATTTGACCAGAAACAATGGCATTAGCATCAGCATCGCCATTAGCATCGCCATTAGCATCTGCTCTCGAGTCTCTTATTTCGTCAAGAACTACTGATGACGACACAAGGATGACTCCCAGGCTCTGACCACCAACCAACCATCAGACTCTCTGGACTATTCCAGATATTCATGTGTACACTTCATCTTCGTCTTTAAGGATTCTTTTGAACTACTGGTCGTATTTCCTCACTTTTCTAACCTGCACATAAAACATAGGAGGGGTTCAGGAGTCACCTGTGCTGCTGAGCCCCTCCTCCATCGACTCTCCCAGGAAGTCGGAGTCGCTGTCCAGCCCCGACCCGTCGCCGTCGGCTCCATCCTCCAGCCCTCCTCCTCCTCCTCCTCCTCCTCCTTCGCTGTCGAAGCACAGTGTCCCTCCGAGCCGATCGCTCACAGACTCCTCCTCCTCCTCCAGCTCCGCCTCCCAGCGGTCGTCATTAAACCTCTCCTCTTCCTGTCTGACGCCCTCCTCCTGCTCTGGTCCCGCCCCCTGGCCATCCTTAAACAGCGAGCGCTTCAGACGGTCCAGCAGGCGGGATGCCATCACGCCGCCTGACGGGGGGGGGGAGGAGTCTTAGGAACCAGGAAATGATGAGGTTAATTATTGCATTTATACTTATTTTTAAATTATTTTACCTAAATAAATACGTGTACTGTCCATTTTTGCGTCCTTTTATGCAGATGACACCATTTTATAATGCTGTGATAGTCTGCAACTCTGAAACATAAAGATCTGCTATTAGCTGGGAGGCTAGGAAGAGCTGCTATTAGCTGGGAGGCTAGGAAGAGCTGCTATTAGCGGGGAGGCTAGGAAGAGATGCTATTAGCTGGGAGGCTAGGAGGAGCTGCTATTAGCTGGGAGGCTAGGAAGAGCTGCTATTAGCTGGGAGGCTAGGAAGAGCTACTATTAGCGGGGAGGCTAGGAAGAGCTGCTATTAGCGGGGAGGCTAGGAAGAGCTACTATTAGCTGGGAGGCTAGGAAGAGCTACTATTAGCGGGGAGGCTAGGAAGAGCTGCTATTAGCGGGGAGGCTAGGAAGAGATACTATTAGCGGGGAGGCTAGGAAGAGCTACTATTAGCGGGGAGGCTAGGAAGAGCTACTATTAGCTGGGAGGCTAGGAAGAGATACTATTAGCGGGGAGGCTAGGAAGAGCTGCTATTAGCTGGGAGGCTAGGAAGAGCTGCTATTAGCTGGGAGGCTAGGAAGAGCTACTATTAGCTGGGAGGCTAGGAAGAGATACTATTAGCTGGGAGGCTAGGAAGAGCTACTATTAGCGGGGAGGCTAGGAAGAGCTGCTATTAGCTGGGAGGCTAGGAAGAGCTGCTATTAGCTGGGAGGCTAGGAAGAGCTACTATTAGCTGGGAGGCTAGGAAGAGCTACTATTAGCGGGGAGGCTAGGAAGAGCTACTATTAGCTGGGAGGCTAGGAAGAGATACTATTAGCGGGGAGGCTAGGAAGAGCTACTATTAGCGGGGAGGCTAGGAAGGAGCCACATTAAAAATGGGTGTTTAATATTTATTTTTAAAAATACTTTAATGCCGCATTCAGGTACACCTTGTAAGTATTTGATCTATCTCCTTTTAACTAGTACGATAATAATAATAATAATAAAACAAACCATACCAACAACTTAGATTTTGATATTAAAAATACAATAAAAAATTCTAAAAAAATAAACCGTCTTCCGTATGCAGGGCAGCATTAAAATAATGGTTTCTGACAAATACACTTGTTTAACTGGCCTTAAATGAGCACACTCATTTAATGAACTATAAATGTATATAACTGTAATTAGTAATATAACTCACTCTGTGTTTTTTAGCTTTAATATTCACAGTAAGAATCGATCCATTCAGTTACAGACTCCAGATCACTGAAAGACGACTTGAGCTGTACATGAGCCAGGAGGCTGAGCTGGCTCCAGTTACAGAGCTGGCAGCTGCTCTGAATGGAAATCATGTCACACATTAATAATGCAGCGCGCTGCTCAGTCAGCCTGCAGCCAGGAAAACGACGACACGTACACAGACACAGCGAGGCCTCGAGGCCTGGTCCACTTCCTCGGGATGCATCCGCCAGAGATTCAGCATTTACAACACACCAGAAAGTTCCAACATCAGGAAGTTATCAGGGAGGAAATGACAGCAGCAGCGGGTCTGACCCACTAATATCAAGGAATACACCAACAGACACTTTAAATTTAACAAACAAGTTGTCCTCGTCTGACGGGACAAATCGATCTCATGTTTACACTTTTTTTTCTACCCATCAACAACTTTTTGTCCATTTCCTTTACAAAAATATCAGTTATTATGTGAACAACCATAAATGTATGATGGCCCAGTTCAGAGACTTGAATCATTTCTGGAGTTTTTAAAAAATAAAAAATGTGCATGTTGCTGAAATGAAACACAAATGAATACACTTCAGAGTTTGGTCAGTTTCGATATATTCTTGAGATAATTCTGTTTGTCATTGGTACTTTATGAGTAAATCTAAATTGACTGTTTATGGTTCTTTACTTCATTCAACAGATGGAGATGCTGCAAAGTTAATGGATGAACGAAGTCTACCATGAAACACAGAAAAGAAAAGCATTTTTAATTAGTAATCATTTAGTATAATTAATAAAGTATCTGTCAAAGCTTGAAAAAACGAAATTCAAGTTCTATTTTTAATGAGGCTCTCAACGTGGAGAACTTTTCTTATTTCTTGGGAATGTTACGCAAAGCCGTGATTATTATTTAAATTATTATTTTTTATTATTAATCAGTAAGTGAGAAAGATCTAATATTTAAGAGTTGTCCCCGAGTGTCAGGTTCAAAATACGTTTTAACAATTTTTGGCAATAATTGTAATGTTTTATTGTTTTTATTTAAAATCAAACTTGTTAACCTATTATGGTCTTATTAATATTATATATTTTATTTTATTTATTTTATTTACTCTAGTAAAGAGACTGATTTTAAATATTTTAAATCAGGCTCTTTATTATTATGTTTTTTGTTTGTTTTTCCTCTTACTGCTATTATTTTATTTAAAAAAAAATGATCTGGCTGAAAATTCCTACACAAAGTCTGCATTATTATTATTATTATTATTATTATTATTATTATTAACTATAAGAGGCAGACAGACAAAATATTTACAAGGTGACACTGAATGCAGCTTTCAAAATATTTCCACAAAGACACCTAAGGACCTGTATTTATTGTGGCTCTAATGTTTTTATTTTATTGTTTTTTTTATTATTACTTTATTTAAGAAAAAAATGGTTAGAAATGTTACACAAGGTTTGTATTAATATATTTATTTTCAGCATAAAATATTTACGAGGTGTCCCTGAAGGCAGCGTTCTGTTCACATAAATATTAACATACTATAAAAATAAAAGCAATTTGCATGTTTCAGCTAAAAACAGCCTTTGAATGCAGGTGATGTGGAAATAAGATGGTAATAGGGGTTAGCTCACAAGCTAACAAGCTAGCAACTTTACCTGTTTCTGTGGTTAGCGCTGCTAGCCCCGCGGAGGCTGCGAGAACTCAAAGCCGAGCTCGAAGCTAGTTAACTCGGCTCCCCTTAATCCACCTCAGCGGTTAAATTAAACTTTTAATCGTGCAGTTTAAAAGCTTGACAGCCCCGTTTGTGGCTGAATAAAAGCAGGGGTAGAGGATACGGTGCTAACTGCTAACCAGCTGAAGGCTCCTATCCCTGAAAAAGTTAGCAGGGAAGCTAACAACTTTGTTTACAGCGCCTCTGATTCATTTAACAGCTCCAGCTTTGGGATAACTCACCACGGGGATTGAAGCGGACTCTCTCTCTCCGTGCTCCTGCTTAATCCATGCCGGTGAAGTCTAAAGCTCCGCCGCGGTGTGGGTCCCAGAGCTGGTCAGTCCTGTCAGCGGTATCTGGGGTCAAAACACAGCTGACGGACGCTATCCTGATTCCTCAAACCGTCCCCGGCTGCAGCCCGCTGAAGGGGGCGTGTCCGGGCGGATGTGTGGCTGTCACCATATATGGTCATGCGCTGATCCGTTTCGGGCAGCAGGGGGCGACAAAATCCTCACCAACAGGAATCGCAGCATGTGGCGCTCCTCCCCGGCCCAGCCAGGACTTTAATGTTTCATCACTGCAGATTCATCACGTACAAATAAACTAGAACATTTGTTTAATATTAAACTACACATGGAGACTTCTTTATATAATAAAAAAAAAACATGGGCAGAAAAAATATCACCATGTTTGAAGTGTTTAACACAAAAAACTATTTATGCATTGAGTGAAGATTCAAGATGTCAAGATTCAAGATGGCGCCGACGAGGGGAGCCACGGTGTTTTGGTGCGCTCTACCAGAGAATGTCTAATAAGGGGAGAACTTCCACTCTCAGTGAACTTCCGGCTTCTGAACTGGTTGCAGTTCCACTCTGGTTCCATATGAGGGCGCTCCCAGGACGAGTGCAGAATGAATGGAGGTCTATGGAGCAATACCCCTCAAAATCCACTTTTCTCAGGATATAATTTTTTGTGCAGTAATTTTAATATTGTATTTGAAAGGAGATGCAAAGAAATTACACATTGCTGGGTGTTAGATTTTTTAGAGTCACTTATTTGCTTTAAAAAGTATTTTAAAATGTCAATGACGTCACACACATCGTACGACCAGATACTGCTTTACGGCAATCCTTCAGTCACTGCTTTGGTGCTTTTGCGCTCTGCACTTTCTTTTCTCTCGAGGCATGGACAACACAGCTGACACAGGTAAATACACGTGCTAGAAGAGTTTCTGTTTTGAAAAAGTCCGCCTTAACATTCTGGTCCCGCTTCGGATGCCACGATGCCGTCAAGCGGGATCTGGTCGTAATCAGTCCTTCACTGACCAATCAGCGTTCATTAGCACAATGCTAGCGTGTTATGGGCAACAACAACTCAACGTGTAAGAAAACGAAAGGACATAAGTTCTCGTTCATTCAACTTTTGACCTATAACCCATGTTGAACTTGCAAAACCTACAATCAAATCTGAGATTTCTCAACGACAATCGGGTGAAAGAGACACATATAGCCCTTTAGCTCCATAGACTCCCATTCATGTTGCACTCATGGCGATCGCCCCCAGTGGAAATCTGGTGGAACTGCAACCAAAATTCATTACAATGGGACTTAATAGAGAGTGGGAAGGCTCTCCGTAGACGGGCTCTGGCTCTACTTTGCCCAAGCCACCTCCATGAACACATCAAACCCACTACCATCCCACAGTAAATGTTCTGGTGGAATATATATATATATATATATATATATACTGTGTATATATTTTTGTATTTTTTGAATTTTTATATTTTATATATCTGAGAGCAAGTTCTATACTTTCTATATTTTATTTTATTTTATTTTATGCGTAACAACACCAAAGCAAATTCCTTGTATGTACAAACATGCTTGGCAATAAAGTATTTTCTGATTCTGATTCTGATTCTGAGTGTGAGCGTTAAATAACACAAATCAGCCCTAACATTATGACCACACGCCGTGGAGATTTTCTACCAGTCTGTTGTTGCGAGCGCTCTGTGCTTTGCTGTGGTTTGTTGGGGGAGCAGCACCAGCAAAAAGGACATAAGTAGGATCGACAAATTGATCTGAAAGGCTGGTCAAGGTGGTGGCACTGAGTTGGAGACGTTTGTCTCAGTGAGGGACAGGAGGACACTTGACAAACTGCTCTCCATCATGGACAGTCCATCTCATCCACTACACCAGACTATAGAGGGACAGTGGAGCTCATTCTCCAACAGACTGATCCAGCTCCACTCCCACAGTGAACGCTGCAGGACGTCATTCATCCCAAACTCTAGCCAGCTGGACATTAATGGACACTATTGCACCTTACTGTCATTCCTATGTATATAATATGTATTCTTCCAGCTCTATTTCTTGTACATATGCTAATTCCGTACATTTGCTTATACTTTTTTATTATTATTATTTTACTTTATTTAATCTTTCATTTACTTTTGGTTCTTAAGAGTGTTTTTTTTATGTGCAACTAAGCTACTGTGACCAAGCACTTTCTCCTGTGGATCAATAAAGTTTATCCAAGTCTAAATCTAAGGACTCCATGTTGCCTGTTGAGGTATATGACTGATTAGCTTGATGCCACAAGATCAAGCCAAATAACACCAAATAACACTAAATGATCTCAAAGTAAGTATAAAACAGGAGTGCAATTAACGTAAAGTGCACATTCATAAGTAAATATGTGTGTCTTACTGGTTGGAAGAGGTTGTGAGTCTTACAGCTTCTGGAAAGAAGCTTTTTCTAGACTAGATAGTAGAAAACACCCTGATAGCAATGATATCATTCTGAACTCAAACCCCTTAACTAGAATTGGACCGAGAGTTTTGACAAATACCAAAGGTTCTACAAAGGTTCCAGTAAAGATAGAACCAGGCCCAATCTTCATTTGGACATTTGGAGAACCAAAGATCCCAAAGTGTTCCACACTTTGTCCGCAGAGCGATGGAGGAGGAAGAAGAAACTGGAGAAACTGATGCAACAGGTGGATCTATAGCTTCTTGACCGGCAGACCAGGACCAAAACCTTGTTTGAGTGGGTCACCACACTTCAACCCCCCTCACTCTCAACACCGGATCCCCCCGGGGCTGTGTGCTCAGCCCTCTGCTGTGCTGGTTGTACATATATGACTGCAAGGCCACATCGGGCTCCAACGTCATCATCAAGTTGCTGACGACACCGTTCTGTTGTGGGACTAAACTCCCACAAGGGGGTGTCCCCCCCCCCCCCCCCCCCCGTACAATATTTGAATAGTACATGAAAATGGGCTGGATTGATAAGCAACAACGCAGTTACCTTAATACAACTGGACAGTCACCGCATGAAGAGGGTGTGAATGTCAGATCACTGACTTAAAATACTTAGATAATGGGACACACAGACAACCACTATCCAACGTTAGAAGGAAGGTGTCTTTGAAGCTCTCTGAGCATCCAACAACGAGGAGAGACAAAATATGTCCACTTTTAGTCTTTTGCTGTTTAGGGACAAACTAAAGAAAACAAACAGAAGAGAGAAGGATAGAGACGTTTCTTCTCTACATCATGGCTGCATCAGGCAAGTATTTTATAAAATATTGATTTATTTGTCATTCTTCAAGCGTATTAATTGTGGTGTCCCATCAAGTAGTTATACAATAATAGTTATGATCATGATAGTAAAGTTAGTTTACCTCCAAAACAAGACATTATAAAGCTGCTTTTTGTGATAACTAATATTTTTTTATTCCAGGTCTAATCTGTATTCTTGTCTGACGCTGCAGGTCTGTTGTTTATGAACAGAAGACCTGGACTGAAGCTCTGAGATACTGCAGAGATAAATACACTGACCTCTATTGACGACATGGATGATGTGAACGTCTTAACAGGCATGGTGGATTTAAGCAAAATGAGCTACTCCGGTTATAGCCATGTAAGTTCAGTCTTCTTGTTTGAGAATTACAGTGTGTCAGCCACATTTGGCAGTAAATAATGGAAATTATTGAAGTGAGAACAGTTAAAATACAAACAATACCCAACACAAGTTATGGTTAGAAAACATTTTTTCAAGATAACATGGTTGGTATGTGTACACCAAGAAGAAAATATGTGTCCAGACCTCTTCAGGAAATGCTTTGGTTATAGCCTACCAACAGTTCATCACATTATAACATTAAATAACAACTATTAAACCTTGAGTCTGATCCTGCATTGGGAAGAATCTGCTGCTGTTGAGTTGAGACTTGAGTAGGATGTTTGAGGATGAATCCATCAGTCATTTATCTGCAGATTAACACAAGTCTATTAACCAGCTAGAAGACAGGTTTAGTCCATGTAGGAGCTGCTTGGTGTTCGTGGTAATGAGGCGTATTTCTGGTTGTTATTTTCCAGCTAGCCTGGATCGGGTTGTACGATGATGTGAACAGCTGGAGGTGGTCGTTGTCGGACAGAGATTTCTACAGTGATGGCCAGGCTGTGTTCAGGAACTGGCGATCTCCAGGGCCAAGCAATTCAGGCGGTGCTGAACATTGTGTAGAGATATATAGTAATGGAATGTGGAACGATGACAATTGTACCACACCTCTAAAGGCAATCTGCTCTGAAGTCAAAGGTGAGGATCTGGAATTTAAAACAAACAGTTTATGTTCTTGACATGAGTTCTGTTTCTGTTTGACATTTTTCTTCAAATCAAATAAAAATGGTAACATGTACTAACACTGAAACACATGAAACATAACAGATTTGATATTTAAGCATAAACATAAGTAAGACACAAAAAAAGTAGAAGACAACTGAAGACGACTATGTAAATTCATTTTCCCCACCACTTTGTTTTCATATTTAAACTACTATGATGTAACTGATTTATTTGAGATAGAGACAACTCTGTAGATAATTGTTTGTTCTCAGTTTAAACATCTTTAGAGGGTTTTAAAGGGTCATCCTCTGATTTTAGCAGATTTACAGCAACGTATCAGTTCAACCATAAGCATAAAGCACATCTACATGTATGAATTTCCAAATACGTACAGTGTTGCTTTTCTTGTAAATGCTATGTGAGTTTTTGAAATGTCTTGCAGTGTGTTCAGCTGCTCAGCAAACATATTCCAACCTTCACTTAGTTGTAGATTTAATTCTAAACTGATATAAATGTCCAGTATCATTTAAATGTCAAAATGTTTTTTCATTCTGGATTCAGACTGTTTGGTTTTGCACTAACTGTGTTCAGGTGCCTCCTGTTTGCTTGGATTATTCTTGAGTTGTGCTCAGACTTTGACTGGATTCCACCTGTGGAATGACTTGGACATATTAGGAAAGCTCACAGTTTGTGTTTTACCACCACCATCTGACCATGGAAGCACATCACACTTAAAAAAGATGGAACGTTTCAACGCTGGTGTAACTCATTGTGTCCATAGCAACATGACACTTCCTGTTAAAGGTTGGTTAAAGTTGACATCACTTATAATTTTTTAGACTTTTAACAAGACATTTCCCAAAATACCTTGATATTGATCTTCAAGCTCATATTCAAAGGTGTAGCCATTATTGATGAGCGTTAATGTAGCAGTATAAGATTTAAAGTATGAGAACGTATAAGACTATATAAGACTATATGAAAGGCTCTGGATTTTGTCAAGCCTCTTCAGACAATGTGGATTGTTACTGAAGCTGTATAAATAAGACTGAAATTAAATGAACAGTGCATGTGTAGTCTGTTACTGACGTTATGCTTTGCCTGCAGTGTGTCTGTATACTGACGATCTAAAAGGATTTATCATGACTGGGCTTATGCAAAACACCAAAAATGGAGAAAACTGAAATGGACAAATAATAAACCCCTGGAGTTATCTCTCCAGCAACTGAG
Source organism: Chelon labrosus (assembly GCF_963514085.1). Lineage (NCBI taxonomy): Eukaryota > Metazoa > Chordata > Actinopteri > Mugiliformes > Mugilidae > Chelon > Chelon labrosus. Next base: position 1,910,181 of record NC_140360.1, read on the forward strand.
CAACTACAGTTGAAACCAGATGTTATGTTTACATACACTGTGTTAACTGTGGACATGGACATGTCTCCAAAAATTAAGGTCTTTGTCCCTGTGTGTATTTGCAAACTGTAATCTGGCTTTTTTATGTTACTTTTGGAGTAATGGCTTCTTCCTTACTGAGTGGTCTTTCAGCCCATGTCGGTACAGGACTCGTTTCACCTTGGATAATGACACTCTCTTACCAGCTTCAGCCATCATCTTGACAAGGTCTTTAGCTTTTGTTCTGGGGTTGATTTGCACGTTTCGGACCAAAACATGTTCATCTCTGGGACATAGAACCCGTCTCCTTATACGGAGCAGTATGATGGCCAGACATTCCCATGGTGTCTATACTTGCGTATAATTGTTTGAACAGATGAACGTGGCACCTTCAAGCATCTGGAAATTGTAAGGATGAACCAGACTTATGGAGCTCCACAATTATCTTCCTGATATCTTGGCTGATTTCTTTTGATTTTCCCATGATGTCAAACAAGGAAGCAGTGTGTTTGAGGTGTAGCCTTAAAATGCATCCACAGTTGTGCCTCCAATTAACTCAAATGTTGTCTGTTAACCTATCAGAAGCTTCCAAAGCCATGACATCATCATCAGGGCTTTCCTTCATTGTTTAAAGACATAGTAATCTTTGTGTATGTAAACTTCTGACTTTGAAGAAAGTAATAAACAAGTCTCTAAGAAATTCTCTCACTCATTATTGTGGCATTTAGCAAATAGAAATCATCTTGGTAGTCCTAACTGACCTAAAACAGGAGAGGTTTAGTCTGATTTAACTTCAGACAGTGAGGAAAAAATGTTTATGTGTCTTTTAACACAGTGTAAACATCTGGTTTCAACTGTATGTCTGATTCCTCAGGAGATTTTTTTTTTGCCACATAAGTAACTGAGGGGGAAGTTAGGACCCCAACTTGAAATTCTTGAGACACACCAATGGTTGGGTGATTTAAAAATGATGCTGCTAGATAGTGAACATTTATTGGTGTGGAGGGAAGTCTTTCAACCACAATGGTTCACTTGACGTGACAGGATCCAGGGTGGGACTGACCGAGGATGAGTAATTCTGCAATTGTTGTAGTTTATTGTCCATCACAGACCAGTTCGGGCAAACGTTCAATTCAATTAAATTTTATTTATATGGTGTCAATAACGGAATCCATCCCACGGATGAGGAAGCCATCTGCCTAAGGGCAGCCGGGTAGAGACAGGAAAGAAAGAGCGTTTCGGTGACCTGATCACTCTTTCTAAATAGATATACGCTGATCTAATTATATCCTGAACGAGTGCAAATGAAATAAAAGTGATATTGGTGAGTAAACGATGGTATTTTATGCTAGAAATAAGGTACAGGTTGTAAAAAACAGTAGTTCCCCTTTAAGGACATGATTTGAAACAACAAAACCCATTTCAAAATTTCTTCAAGTCATCAGTCAATAACATAAATTAATTATCACAGGTAATAACGCCACATGTCCTAATAGTCCCCCCTCCCCCCGTTGTTCATTCAGAATTAACATTAAGCATTCCTCAAACGCAACCAGTCCTTAAGTCAAACGTCCCCCTCCAAAGTTTTTGTAAAATCAAATCAAATATTCCCAAGTCCAAACAAAATACCACCCCAAAGTTCAATGTTGATGTGTTATATCTAGCCTAGGCGTGACTGTTGCAAATAGTGCAGCTGACAACTAGGGAAAGACCTAGTGACAGCATGGAAAGACAGCTGACAGGAAGAAACAGTCCGGGGGTACAATGGATTAGCAGCTCATTGTGGCAGTAGCCCAGGCTTTAATAAGCCATGGGCTACACCCCATTTTCGCTACAAATATGAATATGGATAAAATACCCCTAGAGTCAGCGAGAGCAGGGGTGGAAGATGACTCACCTTTGACTGATACGGTTTTTGACTCTGGAACAAATTTGACACTGAGTAGGCAAAGCATGTTATTGGAAGCCACTAGCTCAGATGGAGGTGGGAAGAAGCAGCAAGTTTGTTTGTGTGGCTGGCAAAAGGTAACAACGGTAATGGGCCTCAGAATCCATCAAGGAAGGAAAAAGTGCTTGGCAGAGGGAACACAGGGACCCTGCATTGATGGCTAGTTCCTGAGAAGTGCATTAAGTCAGTTGGTTGAAGTCCAGCGACAGGAAGTAACCCACAGTTCCCAGGACATCAGCACCCCTAACGCTGAGGCAGGTACAAGCACTGAGGCAGACAGAGAGGCCAGCCAGCTAAAGAGGGAGAAAATTAGAGGTCAGAAACCAAGGATCAAGGATTTATGATAGGGGCTACTTATGATGTGCTGCCAACTCCCCAGAACCTAAACCAGTGGGTAGGTGAGGATGCTGCCTGCCCACTGTGCACTTGTGTAGAATCCAGGTCATGTTTTATATATATATATATATATATATATATATAACTGGGATAGGCTCCAGCAGACCCCCGCAACCCTTAACAGGACTAAGCGGGTATAGAAGATGAATGAATGAATGAATAAATATATATAAATTGTATATATAAATACATATATCAAATTTATATATATATATAAAACATCCAGGTCATGCAGCTGAGATAGTCGAGCGGTTAGTGACGTGGACTACCGTCGGGGTTCGAATCCCGGTTGGGGCAATATAATATAATCACTGCCAGTAAGGGGCAACTGCATCCTGCAACCTAATGAGAAATGGGCTACTGGAACAAGACATAGATGGACAAGGGCGGAAAACACAGAACTCTTGGAATGCTACTATATGAACAACCCCAGAGAAAAGGGATACATGCAGCGAATGTGGGACCAATGGTCACTTCAAAACCCACAATCAAGCCTAACAATGAAACAGCTGTTAGCCCAGTGTTCCAACATCAGCAATCGAAAACTCCTATCACAACTAGAGATAGATGAGATACAACAACAATGCTACGGCAAGGGGGTGCCAGGACGACAGGTCAGCGGGGGGATGCCCCCATCACCCCCACAATCAGAGATTGGGTACCAAGCCCCAACAGATACCAGCCTCAGTACAAGAGCTGCTGACCTGAGAAAGAAGATCATGGCACAATTAGAAGCCTGGAACCCCCGTCGAATACCGAAGCTGACTTGTAAAGTACCTTCAGAAGATCTGCTAGTAGATGCAAATGCTGCACTAACAACAATCCCTATGGGAACCATCACTGAGACCAATAAGCTGATACACAGTACAGCAACAATAATCCTAGAAATGCTTGGCTACAAGATGGGCTCAAACCATGACAGGCAGAATCCACCATGGAGAATACGGTTAGAGGCCAAGATAAGGGCAACACGGACAGAGGTTTTAGCCAGTTAACAAAACTACAGAAAGGCAACATGGTGAATAAAGGGACACCCAGGAAGTACACCAAGCTCTCCATACCTGAAACACTCCAAACTGCCAAACAGAGACTAACACCACTGCCCACCCAGCTGAAAAGCTACACCAAGGAGACAGAGGCCAGGAGAATAGATAAATACATGAGAGGGCTCAGAAGGGAATTGGTAGCAACACCAGAGGAGCCAAGCACCAGCTACTGGTCGATAGAGCAGTCGCCGGAGACTGTAAGAGCAGACAGACCAGCCTGTGCACCGCCTGGATCGACTACAAGAAAGCTTACGACTCAATGCCACACATATGGATACTGGAATGTCTGGAACTGTATGAGATACCAAGGAGATGCACCACCACTGCTGTTCTGCATAGGCCTGAACCCCCTCAGTCAGATCATCACAAAGAGTGGTTACGGGTACCAATTCCAAAGTGGAGCCTGCTCTACATGGATGGCATCAAGCTGTACGCCAGGAATGAGCGAGAAATTGACTCACTGATCCACACCACCAGGATCTACAGCAACGACATAGGGATGTCATTCGGATTGGACAAGTGTGGCTGGATGGTCTCAAAGAGAGGCAAGATGAACAGAATTGAAGGGGTTGGCCTACCAGAGGGCAACATAGGTGATATCCAAGACAGCTACAGGTACCTTGGTATCTTACAGGCTAACAGAAACCACGAGAAAGCCGCAAGGAAGTCAACCACAACCAAATACTTCCAGAGAGTGAGGCAGGTCCTGAAAAGTCAGCTGAATGGCAGGAACAAGATCCAACCTGTCACGAGCCATCAACGTGTATGCAATACCAGTCATCAGATACCCCGCTGGGATCATAAGCTGGCCAAAGGAGGAGATAGAAGCCACAGACATCAAGACAAGAAAGCTCCTCACCATGCACGGAGGGTTTCACCCCAAATCCAGCACCCTGAGACTGTACACTAAGCGGAAAGAGGGAGGCCGAGGACCAGTGAGCATCAAGGCCACTATCCAGGATGAAACATCAAATATCCAAGAGTACATCAGAAAAATGGCCACAAAGGATGAACTGCTAAGTGAATGTCTCAGGCAACAGAAACCCGATAAGAGTGCAGAGGAAGAGGAGCAGATCACCTGGAGGGACAAGCCCCTACATGGCATGTACCACCGCCAAATTGAAGAAGTGGCTGATATCGAGAAGACTTACCAATGGCTGGAAAAGCCTGGACTCAGAGACAGCACAGAGGCACTGATCATGGCAGCACAACAACAGGCCTTAGGTACAAGAGCCATAGAGGCCAAGATCTACAAGAGTAGATCAGATCCAAGGTGCACACTATGCTAAGTTGCCTCTGAGACAGTCTAGCACATAGTAGCAGGGTGTAAGATGGTACACCCAAACTGGGGGAGTGGCTCCAACAGATCCAAGGAACAACAGAAGCCTCAGTCCAGAAGAGCGCAGTCCTAGGAACAGCTAAGATACTGCGCAGAACCCTCAAACTCCCAGGCCCTGGTAGAGGACCCGAGCTTGAGGATGACACAGATACCACCCCAAGAGGGTGAGAGGGATGTTTATATATGTATATATGACAAAAAGCAACTGGACTTGCTTGGCCTTCCTTGAACACGTTTCACTATTCATGTGTAAAACCATCAAAATGGCTTCTTCAGAGCTGAAGAAGAAGCAGAAAAACATCTTCTCTTGATCTGCTGTGATGATGGACCTGGTTGTCAAGGGTAACTCAACATTAATTTTTCTCATGAATTCTATTTTTAAATTGATAGGCATCAGTCTTTCCCACAAAGAAACAACAGTTATGTTTCTGTTTTATTCAAATCCATGAAAATTTGGTTTGCAAATTAAATTGAGCTAAAAAGAGAAGTACGATACAGGACTTCTTTCTTTAATCAACACAGCTAAAGAGACTCAACATTAAGCGAGTATGTAAATCCATCCATCCATCCATCTTCTATACCCGTTTAGTCCTGTTAAGGGTCACGGGGGTCTGCTGGAGCCTATCCCAGCTGTCATCGGGCGAGAGGCAGGGGTACACCCTGGACAGGTCGCCAGTCCATCGCAGGGCCACACACAGAGACAGACAACCATTCACACTCACATTCACACCTACCTAATCACCAATTAACCTAATGAGCATGTCTTTGGATGGTGGGAGGAAGCTGGAGTACCCGGAGAGAACCCACGCAGACACAGGGAGAACATGCAAACTCCACACAGAAAGGCCAGCCGGCCCATGGATTCGAACCGGTGACCTTCTTGCTGTGGGGCATCAGTGCTAACCACCTCGCCACTGTGCCGCCCAAGTATGTAAATCTTTCGTTTTAAAAAGTTCCATATACTGTGTGACACAGACAACCACTGTCCAACACCAGACAGTGTTAGAGGGAAGGTGCTTTTGAAACTATCTGAGCATCCAAGTTAGAGAAGTTATTTCAGCAACTGAATATCTACAGTCACAGACTAAAGGAGAAAAACAGGGAACAGACAGAGATGGAGACGTTTCTTCTCTACATCATAGCTGCATCAGGCAAGTGTTTTATAAAGAGAGTTGATTTATTTCTCATTCATTCTTTAAGTGTATTAATTGTGGTGTCCCATCAAGTACTTCTACAGTAGTAGTTATGATCATGATAGTAAAGTTATTTTACCTCTAAAACAAGACATTATAACGCAACTTTTTGTGATAACTAATATTTTTTATTCCAGGTCTAATCTGTATTCTTGTCTGTCGCTGCAGGTCTGTGTGCTGTCTCCTCTAAACCTGAACGTCGTTACCACTTTGTTTATGAACGGAAGACCTGGAATGAAGCTCTGAGATACTGCAGAAATAAATACACTGACCTGGCCTCTATAGACGACATGGACGATGTGAACGTCTTGAACCGCATGGTGAAAGACGGCCATGTAAGTTCAGTCTTCTTGTTTGAGAATTACAGTGTGTCAGCCACATGTGGCAGTAAATAATGGAAATTATTGAAATGAGAACAGTTCAAATCCAACAATACCCAACCCAAGTTATCGTTATAAACATGTTTCAAGATAACATGGTTGGTATGTGTACACCAAGAAGAAAATATGTGTCCAGACTTCTTCAGGAAATGCTTTGGTTATAGCCTACCAACAGTTCATCACATTATAACATTAAATAACAACTATTAAACCTTGAGTCTGATCCTGCATTGGGAAGAATCTGCTGCTGTTGAGTTAAGACTTAAGTAGTGGCGTTTCTGGGGGGGCAACAGGGGCCAGTGCCCCCGTAACACTGAGTCTGGACCCCCCTGTTGTCCCCCCTCCGAACGAAGATTATACAGTAATTATTAAAATTGTGATATTGCGCAGGGCTGTGTGCTGCAGAACTAATACGCGTGGCTCAACATTCTAGTCTGATCCTTTAGTGCGTTACGCCACAGCTTTCAGTTTTGATACCATCCACCCAACGAGAGGCAGCGAAACAATTATAATGTTGTGTTGTTATAAGGTAAGACTTCTGCTCAAGAAATGTTGTTGGCTAACTTTATGAATTATAATAGCAGCCTGCCAGACCAGGCGTTAATGTCAGCTTGAGTTGATTGCATGCTTCTAGCTAACGTTAGTTAAACCTTACCACAACAAAAAAACAAGCCCGCAACAGTAGCCTATTGTAATATATGTTATTTATATTCTGGGCTGCTGAAGTGTTGTGTATAGGGTTACTGACTCCCTGAAAAATAAATAAGGGACACCTCATTGGCAAAGGGACGCGTACTTTTGTTTTGTAAATACGGGACGATTCCGTTTTTTCAAGGGACGGTTGGCAACCCCAGTTGTGTATTTCTCTCCATTTCTTTGTCTATAGTTTTTTATGTATATATAATTGATAATTACGTATAATTGATTATAATTAACTGAGAAACTGAACCAAGGCTGCACCTAACAGTTATTTTCATTATCAATTCATGCTGATTACTTTCTCCAATCAGTCAATACATTCTATGAAATGTTATTATCATTTTTTTTTATATGTACTTGTGTCTCAAATGTTATGTTTTGAATTATTCTATTGGAACTATTGGTTACAATGGTTAATAACTAGTTTTATAATAAGTTTTAAATGAATCAGATAAATAAGAATAAATAAGATTTTGAATCTTTGTCTTTTTTTACCGGGGTTGAATGTGCCCCTCTGACAAAACCCCTGTCCCCAGCCAGGCCCCCTCAGTGAAACTGGTCTTGAACCGCCACTGGACTTGAGTAGGATGTTTGAGGATGAATCCGTCAGTCATTTATCTGCAGATTAACACAAGTCTATTAACCAGCTAGAAGACAGGTTTAGTCCATGTAGGAGCTACTTGGTGTTCGTGGTAATGAGGTGTATTTCTGGTTGTTATTTTCCAGCTAGCCTGGATCGGGTTGTACGATGATGTGAACAGCTGGAGGTGGTCGTTGTCGGACAGAGATTTCTACAGTGATGGCCAGGCTGAGTTCAGGAACTGGGCGTCTTCACAGCCAGGCAATTCAGGCAGTGCTGAACATTGTGTCGAGATATATAGTGATGGATTATGGCACGATGACAATTGCATCACACCTCTAAAGGCAATCTGCTCTGAAGTCAAAGGTGAGGATCTGAAATTTATAACAAACAATTTATATTCTTGACCTGAGTTCTGTTTCTATTTGACACTTTTCTTCAAATCAAATAAAAATGGTAACATGTACTAATACTGAAATGAGTAAAATATAACACCAGAATCTAACAGATTTTATATTTAAGCATAAACATAAGTAAGACACAAGAAAAAGTAGAAGCCAGGCTGAAGAGAATCTTAGGACATCATATATTGTATATTACACTGTACACGTGGAGGCTTCTTAAGAAAAACATCTATCAAAATGACATTTTCTTTGGTCTTTCAAAAATCTTTCTTGACACAATTTCTGGATGTCGAGGTGAATTATATGGTTCTTCACAGCGCTTCACTCTGGTCTGTTTCAGGGTCTGATGTCACTTTTATCTTAACCAACACATTAATGACATGGACTGAGGCCCAGACCTACTGCAGAACACATCACACAGACCTGGCCAGTGTGAGAAACATCACAGAAAACCAGAAGGTGACAGCAAAGGTACCTCCTGGAGGTATTGTCTGGATCGGTCTTTTCAGAGACACATGGAAGTGGACAGATGGACGTAACTCCTCATTCAAGTATTGGTCAACGACAGAGCCTAATAACTTCAATGGCACTAATGAGGACTGTGCACTAGCAAACTTTGGAAACTCTGGACAATGGGAGGACTGGCCCTGTGATTATAAGACAGCATTTATTTGCTACAGTGGTAAGCTATGTTTCAGTTAGCCTTGAGGTTTAGCATTTAGCTTTGTTTTGGAGAAATAACCTATGCTAACAGCTCCATGAGACTTGTGCTTAAACACAGCATAAAGTAACTGTATCGTCCATAACACTGATGAGACTGTTGATGTGCAGTAGAGATCAGTGGGTTGGTCTTGGTGGACCGATGCTGCTCATGTCCATGCTAAGCTAAGCTAAGATTTTCACTAACCATGTGATGTCCATTTTTCTTTCTGTCTTTTATTTTAAAGATGTAACTTCAAAGCAGGTGGTGAAAGTGAGGCTGGTGAAAAACCCTTCTCTGGATCTGAATGACCCTGCTGTGATGGAACACATGCTGCAGCAGGTAATTTATTCCAGCCATCAATCTACAGATTCAGCCTTCTGATCCCAGTTAGTTTGACAGTGGATACAGAGACTAGGTCCTACACTTCAGCTGCTGTTGTCATAAACCGTTTGCTTCTTTCTGATTAGCACTACCAGTGATTATTGGCGTCTACTTTAAATTCTTGGGTCTAGTCTGAACCTTTAATGTACACCCCATCTCTTGGAGCAATTTTACATTCACACACAAATGAAACACATGACTCCTGCTAATGATTATGAATGCGTTCAATTACTATTAGTAACTAGATCAAGGTGATTTCATGGTCATGGCTTTCTAGCTGCAAGAATATAGCATGTTGATCTTATAACGTGATATTTGTGTGATGCAACATGCTCCTATAAACTATATGTTAAATGAAAATGATATAACTGATAGAGACGTTTTTGTGTCTCAGATCAAACAGAAGCTGAAGGACCAGGGAGTGAATGGAGACATCAAACTGAGCTGGAGGAAGCAGTCAGATGGAAAGGTCTTCCACAAGGATGAGGAGGAGACAAAGAAGAGCAACTCCAAAAATACTGAGCTGTAAATATTCAGCCCAGCCCAGTTTCAAATCAGCGTGCCACAGACAGACAGACACACACACACACACACACACAAACTCACCAAATAAGTTAAAAGAAATTCTTGATTTATAGATAGATGATCAAATCACTCATGTTTTGTCTGTACACTGTAAAATAACGTTGAGTCTCCGTTGCCATGGTTACCATCTAGCGTTTGAGCCAGCGCAATAATTTAGAACTGTCATCAGGCAACTGGAAATATTAGAGCGGAGAAAATCTATTTTACCGATATATTTTACATTTCTTATCCAAACAACGTCAAACTTAGCAGTGCACATCTTCGTGCCCGTAGCGAGACACCTGCCCAGTTTCAAATCAATCGGGCCAACGGTTCGCAAGATATGCGTGCCACAGACAGACAGACAGACAGACACACAGACGCTTCTTGATTTATAGATAGATATAGCTGATAGAGACGTTTTTGTGTCTCAGATCAACCAGAAGCTGAAGGACCAGGGAGTGAATGGAGACGTCAAACTGAGCTGGAGGAAGCAGTCAGATGGAAAGGTCTTCCACAAGGATGAGGAGGAGACAAAGAAGAGCAACTCCAAAAATACTGAGCTGTAAATATTGTTAGGAAGTCTTATCCTATAAAAGATTTGCTTCTCCTTTGTCTTTTTAAAATGAAAAACACTTTTGCTGTTGTCTTCATATTCAGTCATTTGTGTGGTTGAGTTAAATAAGAAATTATGGTATGCACATTCACTGAAACCATACACCCTTAGTCTTTTAATCAGTAATAATTAATAGATGTATCTGATTATCATGTCTCATTTATTCACCTGTAATTAGCTTCATTTATCCAGTAGTTTGTGCTAATGTGTTCAGAAATAAAATAACTTCTTTATCTCTAGTGGTGACCTTGCATATTCATTAAAGGCAGAAGACTGAGAATTTACTATTTCTATTACTATTTACTGTTTAATTGAATGTATTCCTCTAATGGTGCTTCATTGACCCCACCGTGAAAAGGACAGTGAATCACAATGAATCAGTTGGACCAGAGACGACTCTAGACATTTTGGTGCTGCCCCCCCCCCCCCCCCCCCCACCTTAGCTAGCCTCTAGTTAGTACAAATTAAAAGTCAAAGAGCATTTTTAATGTTAGAAAAGACGACATATCTCTACACTGAGATCTCTCTTCCACCTCTTCCTTTTTCTGCTTTCTGAAAGCTGCATCTGAGGGCTAGGACGGCCTTTTCATGACCACAGTTTCTTCTCCTTTTCCTTGTTGACGTCTGTCAGTAGGAACGCTACCCAACATGTGCTCTGATAGCTCACCCCATCCCCCTCTTCCACAATGCATGGTGCAGGACAGGTTCAGTGTCAGGTCATAGTTGTTTATATATATTTTTTTATTTTATTATCAAGATGGAGTGCGAGGAAAGGGCGGCATGCAAATTATTACTGAACAACTGTATACTCAGAAAGCTTTAACATGAGTTTAAACAGGAATTATAAACCAGTTAGCCTCTGTGTAGCCGTTCTAGAGGCTATAAGAACTGAGTCTGGTTATTCAAGGCTATATCACCATAACACCAGCTACTGCAACACACAGCAAGCTAGTGGAGCTAGCTGTGAGCTAGTTAGTCAAATGTAACTTTGATCCGAACGTGTTGTTTTTAATCAGCCTTCTCATCAATGTGGACACATGGATTAGACCCAGGCTACACCAGGCTGAAGTAGTCTAGGCTCCTCAAGTCAGCAGAAATTACCAACGCAGATGTTATATTTTCTTTGCCAACAACAAAAACCAAGGCTAAACCCATGACAGTGTGTATACACCAATCAGCCACAACATTATGACCACTGACAGGAGAACTAAATAACATTGACCATCTTGTGACAGTTCAGTGTTCTGCTGGGAAACTTCTGGACCTGGCATTCATTGGTGTGGATGTTACTTAGACATGTAGCACCCACCTAGACCAGACCAGGCACCCCCACCCCATAGCAATGACACTCCTTGATGGCAGCAGCCATCCCCAGCAGGATGCAGCCTGACACAGACACACACACAAAAACACTTTAGGAACAACTAAAAAAAAAAATAAAAAAAAAATAAAAAACATGAAGAACAGCACAAGGTGTTGACCTGGCCTCCAGATTCACTAGATCCCAAACTGATCAAGTATCTGTGGGATGATCCACAGAGGCCCCTCCCCTCAAAGGCCCTAGGACCCATTGTCCATTCTCTGATGAGTCACCAGTGATTTGGAGGCACAAGAGAGACCTCCACAATATTAGGCAGGTGGTCATAATGTTATGTCTGATCAGTGTGTGTATGTATGTGCACACCATACCTATGATAATGGTGAATTGTGTCCCTACATGACATATCCTGATTTTTATTGTGTTTTTATATTTGTATTTGATGTTTATTTTCATGCATCTTCTTTGGTAAAACACTTGCTGTGAAGCACACTGTGTTTCCATCTGGATCAACTATGCTTTAAGAATAAAGGTTTGCTTTGCTCCTTAAAACACACGTGTAAATAAAATGAGCATATTTAAATGCCTACAACAGAGTCATTGAAAGCATCATGTGCAACAAGACATGACTATATTAGGATCAACATCAGGGACATGAAGCCAAATAAAGAGCAGCTTTGAGTTAGATAAGGCTCTAATGTGACAGTATTACTTTGTCTGAATCTGCAGATTCAGCTGATAAATCTGACCAAGGGACAAACTGTTGCTCAGTATTAGCAACACTACCTATCATTCAATCTGATTATTTGCCTGCTAGGTAAATAATTCTTGCCTGTGACATATTTGTATCCATTCAAATGATATTATAGGTTTTGAGCAGTTTTTCCTTTATGTAAAACGTGAGCCCAAAAATATAACAAGAACGCCAAACAGTGATGGACATCATTCTTCTTCTCATTATGGCTGCATCAAGCCAGGACTGCATATGTTGTATTTCTAATTTATTTTCAGGCAAATTTATCAGTTAATTGTTGTGACTTTCAAAGACACACAAACTCTATATGACTTACCTCAGCATAATGATTGATGTACAAGAGAAAACAAGATTTCTTTATATTTTCTTCATGACACTTGGCTGAGTTACGACCTTCATTTCAGGTCTCAATACCTCCTCCACCTGAACAACCAGTTGCACTGAAATGTTTTGTTCACATTTAGTTTGATCACCTGACTATTAATGGTTAAATAATAACTTTAAAACAGAAAAAAAGCTTAAATAAGACTTTTCCTGTTTTTCATTTTTATGAAATATTGGATAGTTTGAGCAGTTACTGAAATGCAGCCATGTGAGACTTTTAGTTGGGGAGACTTCTGCAGTAAATAAAAATGAAATAAATAAATATAAAATAAAATCATATTTTAAAAACGACCTAGTGAATAAATGTGTTAAAAACACATTAAAAGTGTATTGCAATATAAAATGGAAATACATACATGTGCACTTTAGCACAGTACTGTTATTAATGTACTGTCAGTGCTCTAATACTCCACTTTGTTCATGGCCAGAAGAACTGGACTGAATCACTGAGTTACTGTAGAGATAAATCCACTGACCTGGCCTCTACACACAACGTGTTTATTAAAGCAAAATGGTCTACTGAAGACAGCTATGTAAATTCATTTTTTCCCACCACTTTGTTTTCATATGTAAACTACTATGATGTAACTGATTTATTTGAGACTGAGACAACTCTGTAGATAATTGTTTGTTCTCAGTTTAAACATCTTCAGAGGGTTTTATATCAGTTCAACCATAAAGCACTTATGCACATCTACATGTATGAATTTCCACATAAGTACAGTGTTGCTTTTCTTGTAAATGCTATGTGAGTTTTTGAAATGTCTTGCAATGTGTTCAGCTGCTCAGCAAACATATTCCAACCTTCACTTAGTTGTAGATTTAATTCTAAACTGATATAAATGTCCAGTGTCATTTAAATGTCAAAATGTTTTTTCATTCTGGATTCAGACTGTTTGGTTTTGCACTGTGTTCAGGTGCCTCCTGTTTGCTTGGATTATTCTTGAGTTGTGCTCAGACTTTGACTGGATTCCACCTGTGGAATGACTTGGACATATTAGGAAAGCTCACAGTTTGTGTTTTACCGCCACCATCTGACCATGGAAGCACATCACACTCACAAGTTTAAAAATTATGGAAAGTTTCAACGCCTGCTGTAACTCATTGTGTCCATAGCAACATGACACTTCCTGTTTCTGGTTAAAGTTGACATCACTTCTAATTTTTTCGACTTTTAACGAGACATTTCCCAAACTACCTTGATACTGATATTCAAGCTCATATTCAAAGGTGTAGCCATTATTGATAAGCATCAGTGTACCAGTATAAGATTTAAAGTATGACAAAGTATAAAAATATTGACTATATAAAAGGCTCTGGATTTTGTCAAGCCTCTTGAGACAATGTGGATTGTTACTGAAGCTGTATAAATAAGACTGAAATGAAATGAACAGTGCATGTGTAGTCTGTTACTGCAGTTGTACTTTGCCTGCAGTGTGCCTGTACACTGACGATCTAAAAGGATTTATCATGACTGGGCTTATGCAAAACACCAAAAATGGAGAAAACTGGAATGGACAAATAATGAACCCCTAGAGTTATCTCTCCAGCAACTGAGTAACTACAGTTGAAACCAGATGTTTACATACACTGTGTTAAAAGACACATAAATCTTTTTTCCTCACTGTCTGAAGTTAAATCAGAATAAAACCTCTCCTGTCTTAGGTCAGTTAGGAAAGTAATAAACAAGTCTCTAAGAAATTCTCTCTCTCATTATTTTGGCATCTGGCAAATATAAATAATTTTGGAAATCCTAACAGGAGCGGTTTAGTCTGATTTAACTTCAGACAGTGAGGAGAAAAGGTCTATGTGTCTTTTAACACAGTGTAAACATCTGGTTTCAACTGTATTTCTGATTTCTCAGGAGTTTTTTTTTTTATTATTTTTTTTTTTGTCACCTAAGTATCCAAGGGGGAAGTTAGGACCCCAACTTGAAATTCTTGAGAAACACCAGTTATTGGGTAATTTAAAGATGCTGCTGCTACATAGTGAACATTTATTGATGTGAAGGGATGACCAGGGATCAAAAAGTCTTTCAACCACAATGGTTCACTTGACGTGAAAGGATCCAGGATGGGACTGACTACGGCCAGATTTGCTGTTGTGGTCTGAGCCAGAGAAAGTAGTCTATTTCATAGAACTCACTGTCCCGTGGGAAGATAGATAGATCATAATCATGGCAGCCCCAGAACAGGCCCTAGGTACAAGAGCCATAGAGGCCAAGATCTACAAGAGTAGACCAGATCCAAGGTGCAGATATGCAAAGATGCCCCTGAGACAGTCCAGCACATGGTAGCAGGGTGTAAGATGCTAGCCGGGTCAGCGTACATGGAGAGACACAACCAAGTGGCTGGAATAGTGTACAGGAACATCTGTACCCAGTATGGAATAGAAGTACCCAAATCCCAATGGGCCGCACCACAGAAGGTGGCTGAGAACAACAGGGCCAAGATGCTGTGGGACTTCAGCTTCCAGACTGACAAACAGGTCCTGGCTAACCAACCGGACATAGTGGTGGTAGACAAAGAGCAGAAGAAGGCGGTGGTGATAGATGTGGCGATACCAGCAGACGCCAACATCAGAAAGAAGAAACACGAAAAGGTTGAAAAGTACCAAGGGTTGAAAGAGCGTGGTCCCTGTGGTATTAGGAGCACTCGGGGCAGTGACCCCCAAACTGAAGGGAGTGGCTCCAACAGATCCCAGGAACAACATCAGAAGCCTCAGTCCAGAAGAGCGCAGTCCGAGGAACAGCTAAGATACTGCGCAGAACCCTCAAACTCCCAGGCCTCTGGTAGAGGACCCAAGCTTGAGGATGACACAGATACCACCCCAAGAGGGTGAGAGGGACGTTTATATATATATATATGTATATATAACAAAAAGCAACTGGACTTGTTTGACCCTCGTTGAACATGTTTCACTATTCATAATAAAACCATCAAAAAAAAAAAAATCTTCTCTTGATCTGCTGTGATGATGGACCTGGTTGTCAAGGGGAACTCAACATTAATTTTTCTCGTTAATTCTATTTTTAAATTGATAGGCATCAATTTGTCACGCAAAGAAACCACAGTTGTTTTTCTGTTTCATTCAAATCCATGAAAATTTGATTTGCAAATGAAATTGAGCTAAAAAGAGAAGTACGATACAGGAATTTTTTCTTTAAACAACACAGCTAAACAGACTCAACATTAAGTGAGTATGAAAATCTTTCGTTGTAAAAAGTTCCAGATACTGTGTGACATAGACAACCACTGTCCAACACCAGACAGTGTTAGAGGGAAGGTGCTTCTGAAACTATCTGAGCATCCAAGTTAGAGAAGTTATTTCAGCAACTGAATATCTACAGTCACAGACTAAAGGAGAAAAACAGGGAACAGACAGAGATGGAGACGTTTCTTCTCTACATCATAGCTGCATCAGGCAAGTGTTTTATAAAGAGAGTTGATTTATTTCTCATTCATTCTTTAAGTGTATTAATTGTGGTGTCCCATCAAGTACTTGTACAGTAGTAGTTATGATCATGATAGTAAAGTTATTTTACCTCCAAAACAAGACATTATAAAGCTGCTTTTTGTGATGAATAATATTTTTTATTCCAGGTCTAATCTGTATTCTTGTCTGTCGCTGCAGGTCTGTGTGCTGTCTCCTCTAAACCTGAACGTCGTTACCACTTTGTTTATGAACAGAAGACCTGGACTGAAGCTCTGAGATACTGCAGAGATAAATACACTGACCTGGCCTCTATAGACGACATGGATGATGTGAACGTCTTAACAGGCATGGCGGATTTAAGCAAAATGGTCTACACGGACGATGGCTATGTAAGTTCAGTCTTCTTGTTTGAGAATTACAGTGTGTCAGCCACATGTGGAAGTAAATAATGGAAATTATTGAAGTGAGAACAGTTAAAATACAAACAATACCCAACACAAGTTATGGTTAGAAAACATTTTTTCAAGATAACATGGTTGGTATGTGTACACCAAGAAGAAAATATGTGTCCAGACCTCTTCAGGAAATGCTTTGGTTATAGCCAACCAACAGTTCATCACATTAAATAACATTAAATAACAACTATTAAACCTTGAGTCTGACCCTGCATTGGGAAGAATCTGCTGCTGTTGAGTTGAGACTTGAGTAGGATGTTTGAGGATGAATCCATCAGTCATTTATCTGCAGATTAACACAAGTCTATTAACCAGCTAGAAGACAGGTTTAGTCCATGTAGGAGCTACTTGGTGTTCGTGGTAATGAGGCGTATTTCTGGTTGTTATTTTCCAGCTAGCCTGGATCGGGTTGTACGATGATGTGAACAGCTGGAGGTGGTCGTTGTCGGACAGAGATTTCTACAATGATGGCCAGGCTGAGTTCAGGAACTGGGCGTCTTCAGAGCCAAACAATAAACACGGTGTTGAACAGTGTGGACAGATATTTAGTGATGGATTTTGGAACGATGACAATTGTACCACACCTGTAAAGGCAATCTGCTCTGAAGTCAAAGGTGAGGCTCTGGAATATAAAACAAACAGTTTATGTTCTTGACCTGAGTTCTGTTTCTGTTTGACACTTTTCTTCAAATCAAATAAAAATGGTAACATGTACTAATACTGAAATGGGTAAAACATAACACCAGAATCTAACAGATTTTATATTTAAGCACAAACATAAGTAAGACACACAAAAAACGTAGAAGCCAGGCTGAAGAGAATCTTAGGACATTATATATTGTATATTACACTGTACACATGGAGGCTTTTTAAGAAAAACATCTATCAAAATGACATTTTCTTTGGCCTTTCAAAAATCTTTCATGACACAATTTCTGGATGTCGAGGTGAATTATATGGTTCTTCACAGCACTTCACTCTGGTCTGTTTCAGGGTCTAATGTCACTTTTATCTTAACCAACACATTAATGACATGGACTGAGGCCCAGACCTACTGCAGAACACATCACACAGACCTGGCCAGTGTGAGAAACATCACAGAACACCAGAAGGTGATAGCAAAGGTACCTCCTGGAGGTATTGTCTGGATCGGTCTCTTCAGAGACACCTGGAAGTGGACAGATGGACGTAACTCCTCATTCAAGTATTGGTCAGCTACAGAGCCTAAAAACGATGAAGGGAATGAGACCTGTGCACTAGCAAACTTTGGAAACTCTGGACAATGGGAGGACTGGCCCTGTGATTTTAAGACAGCATTTATTTGCTACAGTGGTAAGCGATGTTTCAGTTAGCCTTGAGGTTTAGCATTTAGCTTTGTTTTGGAGAAATAACCTATGCTAACAGCTCCATGAGACATTGATGAGAGTGTTGATGTGCAGTAGAGGTCAGTGGGTTGGTCTTGGGTGACCCATGCTGCTCATGTCCATGCTAAGCTAAGCTAACATTTTCTCTGACCATGTGATGTCCATTTTTCTTTCCGTCTTTTATTTTACAGCTGCAACTTCAAAGCCGGTGGTGAAAGTGAGGCTGGTGAAAAACCCTTCTCTGGATCTGAATGACCCTGCTGTGATGGAACACATGCTGCAGCAGGTAATTTATTCCAGCCATCAATCTACAGATTCAGCCTTCTGATCCCAGTTAGTTTGACAGTGGATACAGAGACTAGGTCCTACACTTCAGCTGCTGTTGTCAAAAACCTTTCTTTCTGATTAGCACGACCAGTGATTATTGGCGTCTACTTTAAATTCTTGGGTCTAGTCTGAACCTTTAATGTACACCCCATCTCTTGGAGCAATTTTACATTCACACACAAATGAAACACATGACTCCTGCTAATGATTATGAATGCGTTAAATTACTATTAGTAACTAGATCAAGGTGATTTCATGGTCATGGCTTTCTAGCTGCAAGAATATAGCATGTTGATCTTATAACGTGATTTTTGTGTGATGCAACATGCTCCTATAAACTATATGTTAAATGAAAATGATATAGCTGATAGAGACGTTTTTGTGTCTCAGATCAAACAGAAGCTGAAGGACCAGGGAGTGAATGGAGACATCAAACTGAGCTGGAGGAAGCAGTCAGATGGAAAGGTCTTCCACAAGGATGAGGAGGAGACAAAGAAGAGCAACTCCAAAAATACTGAGCTGTAAATATTGTTAGGAAGTCTTATCCTATGAAAGATTTGCTTCTCCTTTGTCTTTTTAAAATGAAAAACAGTTTTGCTGTTGTCTTCATATTCAGTCATTTGTGTGGTTGAGTTAAATAAGAAATTATGGTATGCACATTCACTGAAACCATACACCCTTAGTCTTTTAATCAGTAATAATTAATAGATGTATCTGATTATCATGTCTCATTTATTCACCTGTAATTAGCTTCATTTATCCAGTAGTTTGTGCTAATGTGTTCAGAAATAAAATAACTTCTTTATCTCTAGTGGTGACCTTGCATATTCATTAAAGGCAGAAGACTGAGAATTTACTATTTCTATTACTATTTACTATTGCATCTGAGGGCTAGGACGGCCTTTTCATGACCACAGTTTCTTCTCCTTTTCCTTGTTGACGTCTGTCAGTAGGAACGCTACCCAACATGTGCTCTGATAGCTCACCCCACCCCCCTCTTCCACAATGGATGGTGCAGGACAGGTTCAGTGTCAGATCATAGTTTTTTTTTTAATTTTATTATCAAGATGCCGCTTGAGGAGAGGGCGCCAGTCGGCATTCAAATTATTACTGTTAATTTATTCCTTTATTTTTTTGAGGGCTATATGTTAGAGTCGGCTCTAAGTTGGACTGCAGCAACACTGCCGACCACAACATTTGAGCTTTCCTGATTTGTCCAAGTAACAATTGTAACAATTAATAATTAACCAAGTAACAATCCACACTGTCTCAAGAGGCTTGACAAAATCCAGAGCCTTTTATGTCGTCAATATTTTTATACTCTGTCATACTTTAAATCTTATACTGGTACTTTGATGCTCATCAATAATGCTATACCTTTGAACATGAGCTTGAATATCAATATCAAGGTATTTTGGGAAATGTCTTGTTAAAAGTCGAAAAACTTAGAAGTGATGTCAACTTTAACCAGAAACAGGAAGTGTCATGTTGCTATGGACACAATGAGTTACACCAGGCATTGAAACATTCCATCTTTTTTAAGTGTGATGTGCTTCCATGGTCAGATGGTGGTGGTAAAACACAAACTGTGAGCTTTCCTAATATGTCCAAGTCATTCCACAGGTGGAATCCAGTCAAAGTCTGAGCACAACTCAAGAATAATCCAAGCAAACAGGAGGCACCTGAACACAGTTAGTGCAAAACCAAACAGTCTGAATCCAGAATGAAAAAACATTTTGACATTTAAATGACACTGGACATTTATATCAGTTTAGAATTAAATCTACAACTAAGTGAAGGTTGGAATATGTTTGCTGAGCAGCTGAACACACTGCAAGACATTTCAAAAAACTCACACGTACAAGTAAAACAACACTGTACTGTGCTTTATGGTTTAACTGATATGTTCCCTTGGTCAGATTTATCAGCTGAATCTGCAGATTCAGACAAAGTAATACTGTCACATTAGAGCCTTATCTAACTCAAAGCTGCTCTTCATTTGGCTTCATGTCCCTGATGTTGATCCTAATATAGTCATGTCTTGTTGCACATGATGCTTTCAATGACTCTGTTGTAGGTGTGTAAATATGCTGATTTTATTTACACATGTGTGTTAAGGAGCAAAGCAAACCTTTATTGTTAAAGCATAGTTGATCCAGATGGAAACACAGTGTGCTTCACAGAAAGAGTTTTACCAAAGAAGATGCATGAAAATAAGCATCAAATACAAATATAAAAACACAATAAAAATCAGGATATGTCATGTAGGGACACAATTCACCATTATCATAGGTATGGTGTGGACATACACACACACTGATCAGACATAACATTATGACCACCTGCCTAATATTGTGGAGGTCTCTCTTGTGCCTCCAAATCACTGGTGACTCATCAGAGAATGGACAATGGGTCCTAGGACCTTTGATGGGAGGGGCCTCTGTGGATCATCCCACAGATACTTGATCAGTTTGGGATCTAGTGAATCTGGAGGCCAGGTCAACACCTTGTGCTGTTCTTCATGTTTTTTTTCTTTAGTTGTTCCTAAAGTGTTTTTGTGTGTGTGTCTGTGTCAGGCTGCATCCTGCTGGGGATGGCTGCTGCCATCAAGGAGTGTCATTGTTATGGGGTGGGGGTGCCTGGCAGTGGCGGTTCAACATTGAATTACGCCCTAACCCGGGCAAGACCCCATCCGAGCGCCCCCCCGCGCGAAAAGAACATTCATGAATTGCAAATTTAAATAAACATGCCCTTACATGCTGAGTGTCTGTCATTAGACGCTACATTAATCTATCTTTCAGGGAGGAACAATTAGCTCCTTCGTTACTGCCTCCAATTCTATGCTTGGTACACTTTTAGTTCTGACTGGTTAAACTATGTTATGACACAAAATAGAGTTGTAGCAAATGTTCATCTTTGAAACTACCTACAGATATGAAAATTCCGTTGGCTAATTACAGGACCCAACGTGATGGAAATAAATAATAACTGAACTTGTAACAGTTTTGTTGCAAAGCACAATCTTACGGTGAATTTAGATCTGGTGTTTGTTAAGACAAATTACTGTTGTATAAGCATTGCAAGCATCATAGCATAAAGGCTAACAAACGTATACCACCAATTAACATTAGCCCTTCATTCATGACATGGATACTGTAACCATACAGAGAGACCATAGCAGACCTTTATCTTTTCTTTTTTTCCTAAACTGGTCACCTGATGGCTTTGACCTTTTTCTGTCCATCTCTGTTTATTTAACACTCGACAATCAACACATTTCCGTCCTCCAACGCTGTCACTCACGACCAGAAGTCAAGACTAAACCAATTCACCTTGGTGACCACATAATCGTTTTGTATTAACTATTTTTATTTGGCCATTTCACACAATTCATGAGTACAAAAACGTGCAGTTATAGGACTGTATTTATAATATTATGAATGAAATGTGCGTTATAAGGAAGAAAGTCAAGGTGTGACTGACTTTAGCTCTTTTACACAGTGGACCCCCCGTCCATTCAATTTGGGAGAGACCCAGAGGTGAACTGTCCCCCGTGCCCCCCTCCCCTTTCTCACACACACCTTCTATGCACAGCACCTTCTCAGCAAGCAGGGGCATCTGCAGCTGCAGGGGGCGACAATTTGCCAATTGCCTACACAGATATGACAGACAATAGAAAACCATGTAGCTGTGCAGATTTATTTGTTTATTTTTTTTCAAGTGCCCATGCCGCCCCCCTTGTGTCATGAAAAAATGCTGCCCTGGGCGACTGCCCGGTTCGCCCGTACCTAAAACCGCTACTGGTGCCTGGTCTGGTCTAGGTGGGTGCTACATGTCTAAGTAACATCCAAACCAATGAATGCCAGGTCCAGAAGTTTCCCAGCAGAACACTGAACTGTCACAAGATGGTCAATGTTATTTAGTTCTCTTGTCAGTGATCATAATGTTGTGGCTGATCGGTGTATACACACTATTAAGGGTTTAGCCTTGGTTTTTGTTGTTAGCAAAGTTAATATAACATCTGCTTTGGTAATTTCTGCTGACTTGAGGAGCCTAGACTACTTCAGCCTGGTGTAGCCTGGGTCTAATCCATGTGTCCACATTTATGAGAAGGCTGATTAAAAACAACACATTTGGGTCAAAGTTACATTCAGCGTTAACTAGCTCACAGCTAGCTCAACTAGCTTGCTGTGTGTTGCAGTAGCTGGTGTTATGGTGATATAGCCTTGAATAACCAGACTCAGTTCTTATAGCCTCTAGAACGGCTACACAGAGGCTTGTTCTAGAGGCTAACTGGTTTATAATTCCTGTTTAAACTCATGTTAAAGCTTTTTGAGTATACAGTTGTTCAGGATTCAAAACATGGAATGCAAAAACGCTGCTCATTCATATGTTGTTGCTGCAGTCCAACTTAGAGCCGACTCAAAACAGGTGATACAGCACTCAAAAAAATAAAGAAAAATAATAATAATAATTTGCATGCTGACCTTTCCTCGCGCTCTGTCTTGACAAAGCACATCACACTCACAAGTTTAAAAAAGATGGAATGTTTCAACCCTGGTGTAACTCACTGTGCCCATAGTAACATGGCACTTCCTGTTTCTGGTTAAAGTTGACATCACTTCTAACTTTTTTTCATCATTAATTCTATTTTTAAATTGTCAGCTATCAATCTTTCACGCAAATAAACCACAGTTGTTTTTCTGTTTTATTCAAAACCATGAAAATTTGATTTGCAAATGAAATGAGATGTACAATACAGTACTTCTTTATTTAATCAATACAGCTAAACAGACTCAACATTGAGTATGAAAATCTTTCGTTTTAAAAAGTTCCAGGTACTGTGTGACACAGACAACCACTGTCCAACACCAGACAGTGTTAGAGGGAAGGTGCTTCTGAAACTATCTGAGCATCCAAGTTAGAGAAGTTATTTCAGCAACTGAATATCTACAGTCACAGACTAAAGGAGAAAAACAGGGAACAGACAGAGATGGAGACGTTTCTTCTCTACATCATAGCTGCATCAGGCAAGTGTTTTATAAAGATAGTTGATTTATTTCTCATTCATTCTTTAAGTGTATTAATTGTGGTGTCCCATCAACTACTTGTACAGTAGTAGTTATGATCATGATAGTACAGTTATTTTAGCTCCAAAACAAGACATTATAAAGCTGCTTTTTGTGATAACTAATATTTTTTATTCCAGGTCTAATCTGTATTCTTGTCTATCGCTGCAGGTCTGTGTGCTGTCTCCTCTAAACCTGAACGTCGTTACCACTTTGTTTATGAACAGAAGACCTGGACTGAAGCTCTGAGATACTGCAGAGATAAATACACTGACCTGGCCTCTATAGACGACATGGATGATGTGAACGTCTTAACAGGCATGGCGGATTTAAGCAAAATGAGCTACTCCGGTTATAGCCATGTAAGTTCAGTCTTCTTGTTTGAGAATTACAGTGTGTCAGCCACATGTGGCAGTAAATAATGGAAATTATTGAAATGAGAACAGTTAAAATCCAAACAATACCCAACACAAGTTATGGTTATAAAACATGTTTCAAGATAACATCTTTCTTTCTTTCTTTTACCTTTATTTAAACTCGTTAGTACACTGAGGCGAGCCTCATTTACAGTGCAGACGAGAGTACAGAGCAAAACAAACAAAATACACAACAGATATTCACAATAAAATACCATAAAGAACAGAATGAAAAAAAGGATCAGAGGAAACAATTGCAAACGGTGGACAGGGAATTAGTAATTAATGATTTGAAGTGATTGAATGGGACGAGTGAGTTTAACTTAAGAGTTAGCTGTAGATGATTCCAGATGTGTGGGGCATAAGCTGAGAGGGCAGACCTCCCCAGCTCAGTCCGAATTTTGGGAATATACAATTGCAACCAGTTGCTAGAGCGGGTATTGTAAGTGATTGTGGACTCAACAAGTAATGAAGAGATGTAGATGGGAAGTTTGCCGATGAGGGCTTTATAAATGAACAGAAACATGTGGGAGTCACGTCTTTGAGCCAGGGAGGTCCACCCTACTAAGCCATACAAAGTACAGTGATGGGTGGAGTAGGTGGCACCAGTAATGAATCTAAGGGCAGAATGGTAAATGGTATCTAGGGGTTTAAGAGTGGAGGCAGAGGCATGCATGTAAATGATGTCACCATAGTCTAAAACGGACATGGAAACAGCTTCAACTAATTTCTTTCTGCATGCCAATGGAAAATTAGATTTGTTTCGATAAAGGAAACCAATTTTTTGACCTAGTTTTTTTACAAGATGATCGATATGAGAGTTGAATGTAACTTTATCATCAATCCAAATGCCAAGATATTTATACACAGAGACTCTTTCTATATGGGAACCATGTTGAGTGCGGATGTGAAGATTAGAGCATGTGTTGTTAGAATTTGAAAAGAACATCCATTTAGTTTTTTGTGCATTCAGGGTAAGTTTAAGATTAAAAAATGCTGTCTGTAGAATATTGAAGGAAGTTTGCAGATTTTTTATGGCTATTTCAGGTGAGTTTGCGATGCAGTATAAGATTGTATCATCTGCGTATAAATGAGTATAGCAGTTTGATAATGATGAAGATATGTTATTTATGTATAATGTGAAGAGGACTGGGCCCAGAATTGATCCTTGCGGCACACCCTTAGTAATGGGTAAGAGGTGGGAATGAGTAGAGCCAAGTGAAACAAACTGTTGTCGATCTGATAGATAATTTTTGAACCAGGTGCAAGTCACACCAAGAAGAAAATATGTGTCCAGACCTCTTCAGGAAATGCTTTGGTTATAGCCTACCAACAGTTCATCACATTATAACATTAAATAACAACTATTAAACCTTGAGTCTGATCCTGCATTGGGAAGAATCTGCTGCTGTTGAGTTGAGACTTGAGTAGGATGTTTGAGGATGAATCCATCAGTCATTTATCTGCAGATTAACACAAGTCTATTAACCAGCTAGAAGACAGGTTTAGTCCATGTAGGAGCTGCTTGGTGTTCGTGGTAATGAGGCGTATTTCTGGTTGTTATTTTCCAGCGAGCCTGGATCGGGTTGTACGATGATGTGAACAGCTGGAGGTGGTCGTTGTCGGACAGAGATTTCTACAGTGATGGCCAGGCTGAGTTCAGGAACTGGGCGTCTTCAGAGCCAAGCAATGAATACGGTGTTGAACATTGTGGAGAGATATTTAGTGATGGATTATGGAACGACGTATATTGTACCAAACCTCAAAAGGCAATCTGCTCTGAAGTCAAAGGTGAGGATCTGAAATTTAACCCCTTAACACCTAGTGTCGCGAATTCACGACGCACTGTTTCTGCTCAGACTGCAGCCGAAATAACGCATGTAATACTCCAATGTCAGTTTGTGCACATTCAAAAAACTCCTAGGAACCTTTTGCACGCACTAGTTTCTCGTTGGACCGGTCGGAGTGGTAAGCAGTAATTAATTTCTTTATATAATTGAAGAAATCAATTCAGGCGTTAAGGGGTTAAAACAAACAGTTTATGTTCTTGACCTGAGTTCTGTTTCTGTTTGACATTTTTCTTTAAATCAAATAAAAATGGTAACATGTACTAATACTGAAATGGGTAAAACATAACACCAGAATCTAACAGATTTTATATTTAAGCATAAACATAAGTAAGACACAAAAAAACGTAGAAGCCAGGCTGAAGAGAATCTTGGGACATTATATATTGTATATTACACTGTACACGTGGAGGCTTCTTAAGAAAAACATCTATCAAAATGACGTTTTCTTTGGTCTTTCAAAAATCTTTCATGACACAATTTCTGGATGTCGAGGTGAATTATATGGTTCTTCACAGCGCTTCACTCTGGTCTGTTTCAGGGTCTAATGTCACTTTTATCTTAACCAACACATTAATGACATGGACTGGGGCCCAGACCTACTGCAGAACACATCACACAGACCTGGCCAGTGTGAGAAACATCATAGAAAACCAGAAGGTGACAGCAAAGGTACCTCCTGGAGGTAGAGCCTGGATCGGTCTCTTCAGAGACACCTGGAAGTGGACAGATGGACGTAACTCCTCATTTAAGTATTGGTCAACTGAAGATCCTAAAAACTTAAATGGCAATAATGAGACCTGTGCACTAGCAAACTTTGGAATCTCTGGACAATGGGAGGACTGGCCCTGTCACTTTAAGACAGCATTTATTTGCTACAGTGGTAAGCTATGTTTCAGTTAGCCTTGAGGTTTAGCATTTAGCTTTGTTTTGGAGAAATAACCTATGCTAACAGCTCCATGAGACTTGTGCTTAAACACAGCATAAAGTAACTGTATCGTCCATAACATTGATGAGACTGTTGATGTGCAGTAGAGATCAGTGGGTTGGTCTTGGTAGACCGATGCTGCTCATGTCCATGCTAAGCTAAGATTTTCTCTAACCATGTGATGTCCATTTTTTTTTTCTGTCTTTTATTTTAAAGCTGCAACTTCGAAGCAGAATCAGAATCAGAATCAGAAAAAGCAGGTGGTGAAAGTGAGGCTGGTGAAAAACCCTTCTCTGGATCTGAATGACCCTGCTGTGATGGAACACATGCTGCAGCAGGTAATTTATTCCAGCCATCAATCTACAGATTCAACCTTCTGATCCCAGTTAGTTTGACAGTGGATACAGAGACTAGGTCCTACACTTCAGCTGCTGTTGTCAAAAACCGTTTGCTTCTTTCTGATTAGCACGACCAGTGATTATTGGCGTCTACTTTAAATTCTTGGGTCTAGTCTGAACCTTTAATGTACACCCCATCTCTCTGGGCAATTTTACATTCACACACAAATGAAACACATGACTCCTGCTAATGATTATGAACACATTAAATTACTATTAGTAACTAGATCAAGGTGATTTCATGGTCATGGCTTTCTAGCTGCAAGAATATAGCATGTTGATCTTATAACGTGATATTTGTGTGATGCAACATGCTCCTATAAACTATATGTTAAATGAAAATGATATAGCTGATAGAGACATTTTTGTGTCTCAGATCAAACAGAAGCTGAAGGACCAGGGAGTGAATGGAGATATCAAACTGAGCTGGAGGAAGCAGTCAGATGGAAAGGTCTTCCACAAGGATGAGAAGGAGACAAAGAAGAGCAACTCCAAAAATACTGAGCTGTAAATATTGTTAGGAAGTCTTATCCTATGAAAGATTTGCTTCTCCTTTGTCTTTTTAAAATGAAAAACAGTTTTGCTGTTGTCTTCATATTCAGTCATTTGTGTGGTTGAGTTAAATAAGAAATTATGGTATGCACATTCACTGAAACCATACACCCTTAGTCTTTTAATCAGTAATAATTAATAGATGTATCTGATTATCATGTCTCATTTATTCACCTGTAATTAGCTTCATTTATCCAGTAGTTTGTGCTAATGTGTTCAGAAATAAAATAACTTCTTTATCTCTAGTGGTGACCTTGCATATTCATTAAAGGCAGAAGACTGATAATTTAATATTTCTATTACTATTTACTATTGCATCTGAGGGCTAGGACGGCCTTTTCATGACCACAGTTTCTTCTCCTTTTCCTTGTTGACGTCTGTCAGCAGGAACGCTACCCAACATGTGCTCTGACAGCTCACCCCACCCCCCTCTTCCACAATGGATGGTGCAGGACAGGTTCAGTGTCAGGTCATAGTTGTTTATATACTTTTTTTAATTTTATTATCAAGACAGAGCGCGAGGAAAGGTCAGCATGCAAATTATTACTGTTTATTTATTTGTTCATTTATTTTTTTGAGGGCTATATCGCCTATGTTAGAGTCGGCTCTAAGTTGGACTGCAGCAACGCTGCCGACCACAACATTTGAATGAGCAGCGTTTTTGCATTCCATGTTTTGAATCCTGAACAACTGTATACTCAAAAAGCTTTAACATGAGTTTAAACAGGAATTATAAACCAGTTAGCCTCTAGAACACATGTGTCAAACTGATCCGTGAAAGGGCCACTGTGGCTGCAGGTTTTCATTCTAACCATGCAGCAGCACACCTGACTTGGCTTAATCAATAAACTGAACTGCCTTCACAAAGTCATTTCAGGTGTCCTCTTGCTTGATTGGAACAAAAACTTGCCAGCCACACCCACTGCATGGGTGCTGCATGGTTGGAATGAAAACCTGCAGCCACAGTGGCCCTTTCACGGATCAGTTTGACACCTCTGCTCTAGAACAAGCCTCTGTGTAGCCGTTCTCGATGCTATAAGAACTGAGTCTGGTTATTCAAGGCTATATCACCATAACACCAGCTACTGCAACACACAGCAAGCTAGTGGAGCTAGCTGTGAGCTAGTTAACGTTGAATGTAACTTTGATCCGAATGTTTTTAATCAGCCTTCTCATAAATGTGGACACATGGATTCGACCCAGGCTACACCAGACTGAAGTAGTCTAGGCTCCTCAAGTCAGCAGAAATTACCAAAGCAGATGTTATATTTTCTTTGACCTTTGAGGACCCCTCCCCTCAAAGGTCCTAGGACCCATTGTCCAGTCACCAGTGATTTAGAGGCACAAGAGAGACCTCCACAATATTAGGCAGGTGGTCATAATGTTATGTCTGATCAGTGTGTGTATGTATGTGCACACCATACCTATGATAATGGTGAATTGTGTCCCTACATGACATATCCTGATTTTTATTGTGTTTTTATATTTGTATTTGATGTTTATTTTCATGCATCTTCTTTGGTAAAACACTTTCTGTGAAGCACACTGTGTTTCCATCTGGATCAACTATGCTTTAAGAATAAAGGTTTGCTTTGCTCCTTAACACACACGTGTAAATAAAATGAGCACATTTACACACCTACAACAGAGTCATTGAAAGCATCATGTGCAACAAGACATGACTATATTAGGATCAACATCAGGGACATGAAGCCAAATAAAGAGCAGCTTTGAGTTAGATAAGGCTCTAATGTGACAGTATTACTTTGTCTGAATCTGCAGATTCAGCTGATAAATCTGACCAAGGGACAAACTGTTGCTCAGTATTAGCAACGCTACCTATCATTCAATCTGATTATTTGCCTGCTAGGTAAATAATTCTTGCCTGTGACATATTTGTATCCATTCAAATGATACTATAGGTTCTGAGCAGTTTTTCCTTTATGTAAAACGTGAGCCCAAAAATATAACAAGAACGCCAAACAGTGATGGACATCGTTCTTCTTCTCATTATGGCTGCATCAAGCCAGGACTGCATATGTTGTATTTCTAATTTATTTTCAGGCAAATTTATCAGTTAATTGTTGTGACTTTCAAAGACACACAAGCTCTATATGACTTACCTCAGCATAATGATTGATGTACAAGAGAAAACAAGATTTCTTTATATTTTCTTCATGACACTTGGCTGAGTTACGACCTTCATTTCAGGTCTCAATACCTCCTCCACCTGAACAACCAGTTGCACTGAAATGTTTTGTTCACATTTAGTTTGATCACCTGACTATTAATGGTTAAATAATAACTTTAAAACAGAAAAAAAGCTTAAATAAGACTTTTCCTGTTTTTCATTTTTATGAAATATTGGATAGTTTGAGCAGTTACTGAAATGCAGCCATGTGAGACTTTTAGTTGGGGAGACTTCTGCAGTAAATAAAAATGAAATAAATAAATATAAAATAAAATCATATTTTACAAACGACCTAGTGAATAAATGTGTTAAAAACACATTAAAAGTGTATTGCAATATAAAATGGAAATACATACATTTGCACTTTAGCACAGTACTGTTATTAATGTACTGTCAGTGCTCTAATTCTCCACTTTGTTCATGGCCAGAAGAACTGGACTGAATCACTGAGTTACTGTAGAGATAAATCCACTGACCTGGCCTCTACACACAACGTGTTTATTAAAGCAAAATGGTTTAGTGAAGACAGCTATGTAAATTCATTTTTTCCCACCACTTTGTTTTCATATTTAAACTACTATGATGTAACTGATTTATTTGAGACTGAGACAACTCTGTAGATAATTGTTTGTTCTCAGTTTAAACATCTTTAGAGGGTTTTAAATTAAAGTCATCCTCTGATTTCAGCAGATTTACAGCAACATATCAGTTAAACCATAAAGCACTTACGCACCTCTACATGTATGAATTTCCAAATAAGTACAGTGTTGCTTTTCTTGTAAATGCTATGTGATTTTTTTGAAATGTCTTGCAGTGTGTTCAGCTGCTCAGCAAACATATTCCAACCTTCACTTAGTTGTAGATTTAATTCTAAACTGATATAAATGTCCAGTGTCATTTAAATGTCAAAATGTTTTTTCATTCTGTTTGGTTTTGCACTAACTGTGTTCAGGTGCCTCCTGTTTGCTTGGATTATTCTTGAGTTGTGCTCAGACTTTGACTGGATTCCACCTGTGGAATGACTTGGACATATTAGGAAAGCTCACAGTTTGTGTTTTACCACCACCATCTGACCATGGAAGCACATCACACTTAAAAAAGATGGAATGTTTCAACGCCTGGTGTAACTCATTGTGTCCATAGCAACATGACACTTCCTGTTTCTGGTTAAAGTTGACATCACTTCTAAGTTTTTCGACTTTTAACAAGACATTTCCCAAAATACCTTGATATTGATATTCCAGTAGCCATTATTGATGAGCACTGTTCTGTAATAATAATAATAATCTTTCCTGATAATAATAGGAAATTATAATCACTGTCAGTCATGGAAATAAATAGATGGTTAGTTTATTGATCTTGAAGAAAATTCAGCATCCAGTAACTTCAGAACAGCAACAGTGAAAAACACAAATCAGCATTAATGTACCAGTATGAGATTTAAAGTACAACAAAGTATAAAAACATAGACTATACAAAAGGCTCTGGATTTTGTCAAGCCTCTTCAGACAATGTGGATTGTTACCGATGCTGAATAAATAAGACTGAGACTTAAATGAGCAGTGCAGTTGCACATGTCAGGGCAACCGAAATACAGTAAAATCTTAAGGACATGATTTGAAACAACAAAACCCATTTCAAAATTTCTTCAAGTCATCAGTCAATAACATGAATTAATTATCACAGGTAATGACCCCTCATGTGCTAATAGCCCCCCCCCCCCCCACCCCACATTGTTCATTCAAAATTAACATTAAGCGTTCCTCCAACGCAACCAGTCCTTAAATCAAACATCCCCGTCGAAAAATCAAATAAAATATTCCAAAACAAAATACCAACCCAAAGTTCAGTATTGCTGTGTAATGTTTGTATCAAATAAGGTAAGGGTATTTGAGAAAGATAATGTGAAGAATAAGGAGAAGAAGAGATGGTAATGGGAGAACTTGCAGCTTGGAGAGCTGTTGTCAGGAACAGGAGGTTAACAATGCTCAGACTGGAGGGTAGTCCTGGTATCAGAAGACTTCAGTACCCCGCATGCAGAAGATTTCACTGTAGCTGCTTTAGGATTTCAGTGTTCCATATATAGGTTACCGGTTCCGGGTCGGGAAGCGGGCCAGGAAAATCACCACAGACCCCTCACACCCTGGTCACAACCTGTTTAGACTCCTCCCCTCAGGCCGGCGTTACAGAGCACTGTACGCCAAAACCACCCGTGACAAGGACAGTTTCTTCCCCCGGGCTGTCGCTCTGATGAACTCTGAGCAGTCACAGAGTGTGAGTCCATCCACATGAACAATAATCAATAACTCTGCACTGTTGTATATACTCACTGTACAATAACCCTGGTTTGGTGTATATATTATCCTAAATTTTTATGTGTACAGATTGAGATTTATTTTATTTTTATCTTATTTTATTTTATTTTATTTCACTTATTTAAGTTGCTTCTGTACTAGAGAGAAAAGTTGCCGGAGTCAAATTCCTTGTATGTGTACATACTTGGCCATTAAAGCTGATTCTGATTCTGATTCTGATACATCTGTCATAGATACATACATCTGACTAAAGCATACATGTAGAAGCTGATGATTGTAAGGGCCCTCCTGTCCTAACAATCTCTCCTCCCTCTCTGGAAAGTAAATTTAAGAAGTTGCCCTGCGGAAGAACCTTCTTATCAGGCCAATCTTTACACCTTAGCAGTAAAGGTACCAGTCTCTGATGCTGAATGGACCCATGCTAAGGGGCCTCTCTGAACGCTGAGGACGTCAACTGAACGAAAAAGTCAGACTTATAATCCTGTGGAATTTCGCACTCTCTTTTTCTGATCTAATTAGTCCCGAATTGAAATAACATCAACAGGATCTCTGGAACTAAAAAGAACAGATGAGAGGAGTTACCTCTCCTACCCATATGGACAGAATCTAGAAACCTTAATGTTATACTCCATAATGTTTTAAATCCGTGATTCATTAATTCTTCCTTTTCAGGGATACACACATACAAACAAATTGAGTTGCAGACCACGCAGCGAATACCTGTCTACCGGTCCCAGTGGGACCTGCTCCAGCTGTGCCGTTTCGTTACCACCTCATCACACCGGAGCACGCCGACCCTTCACTGTCATCGTCCTCTGTGGGAAGTCTCTACAAAAGTAGGCTGGATCTTTCTGCTGCTGTTACCCGCTTAAGATCAACAGTCGGTGTCATTAACTTTGAAACTCCCCATTAATATCTTTCAGAGAAGTATTCATCTCCATCCTCCTCCATCGCTCCGCAAACACTCCTAATCTGTTATTTCAGGTCTCATCATATCCATTCTTTTTGATTTTTGTCACAGTTTTGTTTTCTTTCTGTTGTCTTGTGACTTCCTGTTTTATTTTGAAAAGTAACTCCTCTCGTTTCAGGCCACTTGCCCTTCCTCATGTGTCACTGGTCTGATAGTCTTCCCTGATTCCTGATTGTTTCCACCTGTTTCCCATGACCCTCGTGTATATATGGTCTGCATCTTCCCTTGTCTTGTGCCAGAGTGTTTCGTCTTTTCGTGCATCCCAGCCGGATATCTTGACCAAGCCATAGTTCATTCATTCATTCATCTTCTGTAACCACTTGTTCCTGTGAAGGGTTGTGGGGTCTGCTGGAGCCTATCCCAGCTGTCATCAGGCAAGAGGCGGGGTCCACCCTGGACAGGTCGCCAGTCTATCGCAGGGCTAACACAGAGAGACAGACAACCATTCACACCTACAGCCCATTTAGAATCACCAATGATGCTAATGAGCATGTCTTTGGACAGTGGGAGGAAGCCGGTCAACCCGGAGGGGGGAAAGAAGTAGTGGGACATTTTACTATGTGTGAAAAACATGGAGTTCAGATTTAAGTTACAACTAAGGTGCTCTCAAAGTGTAAAAAGCTTAACAGAGTACTGCAGTAACCCGTAATCCGGTGATCTAAAGAAGCGATTATAGCCTTTGGTCAAGAGAAACTTAAACTGAGGCTGCCACCCAACTCATTAATGTTAACTTGGGTTAATACTCAGTAGGGTGGTGAGCCAAGTCTGTTGGTTATTGTAACTCCTTCAACCAATGAACCGTTGTGGTTGAACTATGTCAAATATCTTAAAAGCTACTTGTTAGAGAATATTTTTTTCTTCCCTATGGAAAGTTTGTGTGATTACTGCTGGCGTCAGTTATCTGCCCTATTTTCTCTTTGAGGAACATGCCAAGGCCATGGTCCCTTTGGTGTCTTCAGTCTCACTGTCTGGCTGTCTACAGGCACAGCTGTAGAGTTAGATGATAATGCCCTCCGTCACTGTCTGACAATTTGTATTTCCTAGCTGGTGTGAATCCTTATCTTCATGTTTATGTATAATGGCCAATAGGATATGTACACATCTCCCCTTTGCTGCCTCGGCCCACCTTTCTAGTATAAGAATCTGAGCTTACTGTTTGTCCCTTAGAACTGAGGTGGACTCATGCACTTATATTGTGATGACGAATCTTCTGTTCTCCTCGATCGAGCCTAAATAAACTCCTTCAGCCTAAGACATACAGGACTCTGGTACTTCTTCTTCTTCATCGGCATCACCACAAATTCCTCCCTAACACTACTGCCTCCATGAGCTCTGAAAGTCTGGTCTAAAGAGGATAAACAACATATCTAGTAAAGAAAACATGTGTGAGGAAACTCATTAGAAGAAAAGGAGGCCAGGAAAAATAGAAGTGAGGACACACAGAAGTAAATGTTGTTCTGTAAGAAACTCCACCAACCATAGTCAGCTGTACTCCAGCAGCCAGAGATAACCTGAAACTACTGGCTAAGGATGAACTTAAATCTGTTCAGGTGTCTAATTCATTGGAGGTAATGAGCACATTTATTTAGATCTGAGGCTTGGATTGTTAATATGGAATGGCTGTGTAACCTTGTCAAAACTATGTCACGTGCCAAAGAATAAGAACTAGCTTTAAGATGTGATTTAAAAACAGGAGGTGTGCTTGGGCCAGCCTAACATACAGACTACTGTTCCATCTCTCCTGTGGTTTAAACTTGATACTGGAACAAACATAAGCAAATAATCTGTCTGATCGCACGGTCAATAAAATTCTCAGTTATCCAGGTTATGTTATAAATATATATTATATATTATATTTATAACAAAAAGCAACTGGACTTGTTTGACCTTCCTTGAACACGTTTCCCCCGCGACGCTTAACAGGAATAAGCAGGTACAGACGATGAATGAATGAATGAATGACCACGTTTCACTATTCATGTGTAAAACCATCAAAATGGCTTCTTCAGAGCTGAAGAAGAAGCTGAAAAACATCTTCTCTTGATCTGCTGTGATGATGGACCTGGTTGTCAAGGGTAACTCAACATTAATGTTTCTCATTAATTCTATTTTTAAATTGTTAGGCATCAGTCTTTCACGCAAATAAACCACAGTTGTTTTTCTGTTTCATTCAAATCCATTAAAATTTGATTTGCAAATGAAATTGAGCTAAAAAGAGAAGTACGATACAGGACTTCTTTCTTTAAACAACACAGCTGAACAGACTCAACATTAAGTGAGTATGAAAATCTTTCGTTTTAAAAAGTTCCATATACTGTGTGACACAGACAACCACTGTCCAACACCAGACAGTGTCAGAGGGAAGGTGCTTCTGAAACTATCTGAGCATCCAAGTTAGAGAAGTTATTTCAGCAACTGAATATCTACAGTCACAGACTAAAGGAGAAAAACAGGGAACAGACAGAGATGGAGACGTTTCTTCTCTACATCATAGCTGCATCAGGCAAGTGTTTTATAAAGATAGTTGATTTATTTCTCATTCATTCTTTAAGTGTATTAATTGTGGTGTCCCATCAAGTACTTGTACAGTAGTAGTTATGATCATGATAGTAAAGTTATTTTACCTCTAAAACAAGACATTATAACGCGACTTTTTGTGATAACTAATATTTTTTATTCAAGGTCTAATCTGTATTCTTGTCTGTCGCTGCAGGTCTGTGTGCTGTCTCCTCTAAACCTGAACGTCGTTACCACTTTGTTTATGAACAAAAGACCTGGACTGAAGCTCTGAGTTACTGCAGAGATAAATACACTGACCTGGCCTCTATAGACGACATGGATGATGTGAACGTCTTGACAGGCATGGCGGATTTAAGCAAAATGAGCTACTCCGGTTATAGCCATGTAAGTTCAGTCTTCTTGTTTGAGAATTACAGTGTGTCAGCCACATGTGGCAGTAAATAATGGAAATTATTGAAATGAGATCAGTTAAAATCCAAACAATACCCAACACAAGTTATCATTATAAAACATGTTTCAAGATAACATGGTTGGTATGTGTACACCAAGAAGAAAATATGTGTCCAGACCTCTTCAGGAAATGCTTTGGTTATAGCCTACCAACAGTTCATCACATTATAACATTAAATAACAACTATTAAACCTTGAGTCTGATCCTGCATTGGGAAGAATCTGCTGCTGTTGAGTTGAGACTTGAGTAGGATGTTTGAGGATGAATCCATCAGTCATTTATCTGCAGATTAACACAAGTCTATTAACCAGCTAGAAGACAGGTTTAGTCCATGTAGGAGCTGCTTGGTGTTCGTGGTAATGAGGCGTATTTCTGGTTGTTATTTTACAGCTAGCCTGGATCGGGTTGTACGATGATTTGAACAGCTGGAGGTGGTCGTTGTCGGACAGAGATTTCTACAGTGATGGCCAGGCTGAGTTCAGGAACTGGGCGTCTTCACAGCCAAGCAATGAACATGTTGAACATTGTGGAGAGATATATAGTGATGGATTATGGCACGATGCAAATTGTATCACACCTCTAAAGGCAATCTGCTCTGAAGTCCAAGGTGAGGCTCTGGAATATAAAACAAACAGTTTATGTTCTTGACCTGAGTTCTGTTTCTGTTTGACATTTTTCTTCAAATCAAATTAAAATGGTAACATGTACTAATACTGAAACACGTGAAACATAACACCAGAATCTAACAGATTTTATATTTAAGCATAAACATTGGTAAGACACAAAAAAAAACAGCTGAAAGCCAGGCTGAAAAGAATCTACAATATATATTGTATATTACACTGTACACGTGGAGGCTTCTTAAGAAAAACATCTATCAAAATGACATTTTCTTTGGTCTTTCAAAAATCTTTCATGACACAATTTCTGGATGTCGAGGTGAATTATATGGTTCTTCACAGCGCTTCACTCTGGTCTGTTTCAGGGTCTGATGTCACTTTTATCTTAACCAACACATTAATGACATGGACTGAGGCCCAGACCTACTGCAGAACACATCACACAGACCTGGCCAGTGTGAGAAATATCACAGAACACCAGAAGGTGATAGCAAAGGTACCTCCTTATGGTATAGTCTGGATCGGTCTCTTCAGAGACACCTGGAAGTGGACAGATGGACGTGACTCCTCATTTAAGTACTGGTCCACAGGAGAGCCTGATAACGTTGCTAGGAATGAGTACTGTGCAGTAGCAAACTTTGGGAACTCTGGACAATGGGAGGACTGGCCCTGTGATTCTAAAACAGCATTTATTTGCTACAGTGGTAAGCTATGTTTCAGTTAGCCTTGAGGTTTAGCATTTAGCTTTGTTTTGGAGAAATAACCTATGCTAACAGCTCCATGAGACTTGTGCTTAAACACAGCATAAAGTAACTGTATCGTCCATAACATTGATGAGACTGTTGATGTGCAGTAGAGATCAGTGGGTTGGTCTTGGTAGACCGATGCTGCTCATGTCCATGCTAAGCTAAGCTAAGACTTTCTTTAAACATGTGATGTCCATTTTTCTTTCCGTCTTTTATTTTAAAGATGTAACTTTGAAGCAGGTGGTGAAAGTGAGGCTGGTGAAAAACCCTTCTCTGGATCTGAATGACCCTGCTGTGATGGAACACATGCTGCAGCAGGTAATTTATTCCAGCCATCAATCTACAGATTCAGCCTTCTGATCCCAGTTAGTTTGACAGTGGATACAGAGACTAGGTCCTACACTTCAGCTGCTGTTGTCATAAACCGTTTGCTTCTTTCTGATTAGCACTACCAGTGATTATTGGCGTCTACTTTAAATTCTTGGGTCTAGTCTGAACCTTTAATGTACACCCCATCTCTCTGGGCAATTTTACATTCACACACAAATGAAACACATGACTCCTGCTAATGATTATGAATGCGTTCAATTACTATTAGTAACTAGATCAAGGTGATTTCATGGTCATGGCTTTCTAGCTGCAAGAATATAGCATGTTGATCTTATAACGTGATATTTGTGTGATGCAACATGCTCCTTTAAACTA
Source organism: Chelon labrosus (assembly GCF_963514085.1). Classification (NCBI taxonomy): domain Eukaryota; kingdom Metazoa; phylum Chordata; class Actinopteri; order Mugiliformes; family Mugilidae; genus Chelon; species Chelon labrosus. Next base: position 1,948,213 of record NC_140360.1, read on the forward strand.
TATGTTAAATGAAAATGATATAACTGATAGAGACGTTTTTGTGTCTCAGATCAAACAGAAGCTGAAGGACCAGGGAGTGAATGGAGACGTCAAACTGAGCTGGAGGAAGCAGTCAGATGGAAAGGTCTTCCACAAGGATGAGGAGGAGACAAAGAAGAGCAACTCCAAAAATACTGAGCTGTAAATATTGTTAGGAAGTCTTATCCTATAAAAGATTTGCTTCTCCTTTGTCTTTTTAAAATGAAAAACAGTTTTGCTGTTGTCTTCATATTCAGTCATTTGTGTGGTTGAGTTAAATAAGAAATTATGGTATGCACATTCACTGAAACCATACACCCTTAGTCTTTTAATCAGTAATAATTAATAGATGTATCTGATTATCATGTCTCATTTATTCACCTGTAATTAGCTTCATTTATCCAGTAGTTTGTGCTAATGTGTTCAGAAATAAAATAACTTCTTTATCTCTAGTGGTGACCTTGCATATTCATTAAAGGCAGAAGACTGAGAATTTACTATTTCTATTACTATTGAACTTTGTGATTTACGAGAAGTGGAGAATGAATCACATTTTCTTTTATACTGTCCCTTTTATGATGAAGTAAGAGTATCTGTTGTAAATGAACTGTTTCCTCAAAACCCTGAAATTGGATGTAATGTTTGTTTACTTTTAATGTTCTTAAGTTCTAAGCCTCTTTTGTTACTAAAGCCTGGATGAAACATCAGGATAGTTTATATCGTTAATGTTAGTATTGTTTAGCATCTACTTTTGGTTTTTGGTCTGTCTATGTTTTATAATGGTGTCTTGTAAGCCCTTTTGGGCTGGGCATGCTAATGCATGACACAATAATAAAATAATAAAAAAATAAAAAAAAAAAAAAATAATTATTTACTATTTAATTGAATGTATTCTTCTAATGGTGCTTCATTGACCCCACCGTGAAAAGGACAGTGAATCACAATGAACCATTTGGACCAGCGACGACTCTAGACATTTTGGTGCTGCCCCCCCCCCCCCCCCCCCCCCCAACTTAGCTAGTCTCTAGTTAGTACAAATGGAAAGTCAAAGAGCATTTTTAATGTTAGAAAAGACAACATATCTCTACACTGAGACTACTCTTACACTTCTTCTTTCTTCTGCTTTCTGAAAGCTGCATCTGAGGGCTAGGACGGCCTTTTCATGACGACAATATCTTCTCCTTTTCCTTGTTGACGTCTGTGTTATGACTGTGAGTCATGTATTTGTATAAATGCCCTCCCTGCCTGTAGGGGGTTCTGTTTTTCCATTTTTCCTCTTTTCAGCTTCCTGTGAGCCGGGCCGTGATTGGAGGAGGCTGGTTGAACCAACTTTTAAAAGGCCTTTGTTGGAGAAGCCAAGGCCCTCGGCATGTATTTTAGCGCTGTGGTAAATTTCCACGGCCTTTCACCTGTCCGTGCGGGTATTTTGAAGAGACGGTGCCAACTTGCTGTGAAATTCCTGTGTGTGTTTTAATTGGAGTTGCTCCCTCCATGCTGTAGATGTCTCCAGAATCCATTCATTTAACTGTGCAGCTACTGCCAACATAAACCAAGAGGAGAGAGAATGGCGGAAGCATCAGCTGGCAGCGAAAGAGGAAACGATCGAGAAATTGCGCGAAAATCAAATGGAACAGATGATCTATTTGAGGCGGTTGAGCACGACTGCTCTGTGAATGGATCAGAGATAGGCAATTGGGGAGACATGGATTTTGATGACGGGAGAGAGGAAGACAGCGAGGTGGAGAGGAGAGGATACGAGGATGTAAACCGAGGCAATCGAGCAAATAGGAAAAAGAGATTAAGAAGGGATCGTGATGAGAGCTATGAGAGTGAGGAGGGAGGGCTTGAACAAGTGCAAAGGCCGAGGCAGGAGAAGTTTATTGCTATAATAAGGTTTAATGAAAAGGGACAAGAAAACATGAAGAAAATAAATCCATTCTTGTTAACAACAGCTCTGGCTAGTAAGATAGGGGAGATACAATATGCAAAGGTGCTAAATGATGGGAATCTGTTGGTGAGGTGTAACAGTGAAGAACAAACTGAAAAAGCATTAAAATTAAAAGAGATAGGGAAAAACAAGGTGGTAAGCACGAGGAGAGTGGGAGCACAAAATGGTGGAGGATGTAAAGGAGTGATAACAGGGGTGCCTATGAGTGTAGGAATGGAGGAGCTTAAGAAAAATATCAAAGGTGGAAAGGTAAAGGAAGCACAAAGGCTGAAAACAATTAAAGAAGGAGTGAAAAAAGAAAGTGAAACAGTGATGATTGAGTTTGAAGGAGAGAATATGCCCAAGAGAGTGCTCCTGGGGTTTGTGAGTTTCCCAGTGAGAGTGTATGTGCCAAAACCATTAAGATGTTTTAAGTGTCAAAGGTTTGGACACACAGCCATGAACTGTAAAGAGAAGAGGAGGTGTGCAAGATGTGGAGGGGACCATGAATATGGGAAATGTGGAACAGGGGTGCAGCCCAAATGCTGTAGCTGTGGAGGAGCTCATAGTGTGGCATACGGTGGGTGTGAGGTTATGAGAAGGGAAACAAACATCCAGAAAGTAAGAGTGGAAAGAAGAATCACATATGCAGAGGCTGTGAGTATGTCGAGAGCACAGAACAGAGATACAAATGAGCAAGGGGCTGTGGGAGTTCAAGAGCCACAACAAAGGGCAAGTGACAAGATATATGTGGACAAAAGGGACTTGGTGACATTCATTGCAGGAGTGGTCAATAGTACAGCCGAAGTAAAATCAAAAAAATGTTAAAATTCAGCTCATTGTCAAAGCAGCAGTGAGTCACTTAGGATTAATTGGACTGACATGGGAAGAAGTGAGGGAGAACCTTACAAATCAGTCGAGCCAGGAAGCATCATGGGTGGGTTGATATTGCTTATGGTAATTCTTCTACAATGGAATGCTAGGAGTTTACTGGCCAATGGCCAGGAATTCAAGCAATTCATCAAGGAAATGGCTGTAAAACCGGATATAGTATGTGTTCAGGAAACCTGGTTAAAACCAAATTTAGACTTTGTGGTACATGGGTATACAGTGATAAGGAGAGACAGAAGTCATGGGGGAGGAGGAGGGTGTGCTACATTTGTCAAACAAGGTATTCCTTACAGGGTGCTGGAAAAGGGGGAGGGTCAGGAATACATAGTTTTGGAAGTGTGGGAGAGGAGGGAGAAGGTGGTTATAATTAACTATTATAACCCATGCAAAAGGCTGGAATTGGGTCGACTATTGGAGATATCAGGACAAGACAGACAAAAGATAATTTGGTGTGCAGATTTTAATGCTCACAGTACAATGTGGGGGGGCTCGCAAACGGACGCAAATGGGAAAATAGTTGAAGAGTTGATGGATGAAAGAAATTTGGTATGTATGAATGATGGGAGAGGAACTAGGGTGAACATAACTGCAGGTACGGAGTCAGCATTAGACATCACTTTAGTGTCTTGTTCCATTGCTGGAGTTAGTAACTGGGAGGTATGGACAGATTCAACTGTAGGTAGTGATCACTACCCAGTGTCATGTACAGTAGGAGAGAGAGCGGAAGCAAATGCTAGTGCACAGATACCGAAGTGGGTTTTTGCAAAGGCAAAATGGGATTTGTTCCAAGAGGCAAGTGAGGAAACAATGGCAAGAATTGACATTTCTGGAGATATAGAGGAGATAAATGATCAGGTAACATCAGGAATTATTAAAGCAGCGGAGGGAGCTATCCCTAGGAGTAAAAATCGGATGAAAAGGAAACAGGTACCATGGTGGACAGAGGAATGTCATCAGGCTGTTAAAAATAGAAATAGAGCATTTAAACAACTTAAAAGAACCCATAACATACAACATTTAATCCAGTATAAGAAAGCACAGGCAGTAGTGAGAAGAACTGTACGCCAGGCTAAGAGGACAAGTTGGAGAAAGTTTTGTGAAAAAATAGGAAGAACTACACCTGTGGGAGAGGTATGGGGAATGATAAAGAAGATGGGGGGTGACAGAAGGGTATGGGATTACCCAGTCATGACATCTGGGGAGGAAACCGCAGTCTCTGACAGAGATAAGGCAGAAATCATGGCAAAGTCATTTACAAAGATACACAGTACAGGAAATCTATCAGAAGAGGGGAGGAGGAGAAGAGAAAGAACAATGAACCAGTATCCAGGTGTGTTAGACAGGAGGGAAGAAACAGGTGAAGCAATTGATGAACCATTTACATTGGCAGAAATGACGAGGGCTATAAATAAATCAAAACCAACCTCTCCTGGGAAAGATATGATATGCTATGTGATGTTAAAACACCTAGGGGAAGGAGCGTTAACAAAGTTGCTGCAACTTTATAACAAAATATGGAAAGAGGGAAGGTTACCAAGTGCATGGAAAGAGGCAGTAGTGATCCCTATAAGAAAACCTGGTAAGGATCCTTCACAACCCACTGGATATAGGCCAATAGCGCTAACATCAAATTTGTGTAAAATAATGGAAAGGATGATAACAGAGAGGTTATCGTATGATCTTGAGAAGAGAGAAATGTTGGCAAGTTATCAAAGTGGTTTTAGAAAAGGAAGAAACACAATGGATGCGGTGATTAGGCTTGAAACTGAGATAAGAAAGGCACAGGCAAATAAAGAGTCAGCAGTTGCAGTGTTCTTTGATATTGAAAAAGCCTATGACATGATGTGGAAGGAAGGATTGTTAATAAAGCTGTGCAAAGTGGGTGTAAGAGGGAGAGTTTTTAACTGGATAAAGGATTTTCTCTGTGGAAGGAAAATACAGGTACGAGTTGGATCAGACTTATCAAAACAGTACGAAGTTGAGAATGGGACGCCTCAAGGTAGTGTGATAAGTCCATTACTCTTCACTATTATGATAAATGATGTGTTTTCTAAAATACCAGAAGATGTAGGTAGGTCACTTTTTGCGGATGATGGGGCCTTGTGGAAAAGAGGAAGGAATGTGGAGCATGTATTTGGCAAAGTGCAAGGGGCGGTTGATGAAGTGGTGGGCTGGGGTTATGATTGGGGATGCCGGTTCTCAGTGGAGAAAACCCAGACAGTTTATTTCAGCAGGAAAAGAATAGATAACGGAATGAAGCTAAAGATGTATGGGAATGAATTAGAAAGAGTTGGAACATTTAAATTTTTGGGAGTAGTGTTTGATTCACGGCTAACATGGGCAGGTCATATTGGTAGAATTGAAGAAAAATGCAAAAAAGTAATAAACGTGTTGAGATGTTTGACAGGTAGGGAATGGGGAGCTAGTTGTTCGGCACTGAAGAGAATATATGTGGCTCTGATAAGATCTGTGTTTGATTATGGCAGTATTGCATATGGATCAGCTGCCAGGTCGCAACTTAAGAAATTGGATGTGATTCAGGCACAGGCACTAAGAGTTTGCAGTGGGGCTTTTAGAACATCGCCAGTACCTGCTTTACAGGTAGAAATGGGAGAAATGCCGCTGGGGTTGAGAAGGAAGCAGCTGATGGTCAATTATTGGGCGAATTTGCAGGGACACACTGATTCTCACCCGACAAAAAAAGTTCTACAGGAGTGCTGGGAGAATGGGAAGAATCAGAGGGAAAATTTTGGGCGGGTAGGGAATGATGGGGCAAAAGAACTGGGAGTATTAGAAGTGAGGATAAGCCCCACAGTAGTGTATCCAGCGATACCTCCATGGCTGTTTGGATGGCCAAGAATAGACTGGTATTTGTTAGAGAGGAAAAGAAAAGAAAAAGGTCAAATAGACTTGGTGAGTGCATTCAAATACCACGTAATGGGAGAATATAGTGATTTTATGCTCATTTATACAGATGGAGCTAAAGAACCTGAGACAGGAGTGACAGGATTTGGGGTGGCTGTACCAGCAAAGGGAATTGGAATAAATAGAAGAACAACAAATATGTTAGGGGTCTACACGGTGGAGATGCTGGCAGTGCTGGTAGCATTAAGATGGGTGGAAGAGGCAAGACACAACAAGGTACTGATTTGCTCAGATTCTTCAGCAGTTCTGGCAAGTTTGAAATCATCTCATTCCAATAGCCGTCAAGACATTTTATATCAAGTTCTTCAATCAATCACAAGAATAGGGAACAGAGGAGGTGAGGTTAGATTTATGTGGGTACCAGCACATGTAGGGGTGAGGGGGAATGAGAGGGCGGATGAACTAGCTAAGAGGGCGTTAAGAAAAAGAAAAATAGAAATGGAAGTAAGTATTAGCAAAGCAGAGGTTAAGAATGTAGTTTGGGGGAAAATCAATCAAATGTGGCAAGAGAGGTGGGACAGAGAGGGCAAAGGGAGGCATTTATATAACATACAAAACAGCATCAGGATCAATAGGGCAGGTATGGGACACAGGAGAGAAGAAGTGGTGATGATGAGGTTAAGGCTAGGGCACTGTACACTGAATAAGTCACTTAAACTGGTAGGGAAACATCAAACAGGATTGTGTGAGAGGTGTCAGGAAGATGAGGAGTCGGTGGAACACGTACTTTTGAGGTGTAGAGCATATGAGGGACAGAGAGAGGTGATGAGGGATAGTTTGAGGGAGTTAGGGAATCACGATTTTAACTTAAAGGGAATATTGGACATGGGTGAAAGGGCACGAGTCAGGGTAGTGGTTAAATTTTTAAGGGACACTGGGCTTTTTTATAGAATATAAAGTAGGGTAGGAAGTGTGTAAAATGGGGTAAATGTGTGGATGAGTGTGTGTTGTGGTGGCCTACTGGTCCACACTCCAGAGCAGAAGGGGGCGGTAATGCACCTATAGTTGGATGCCAACCGCCGTAAAACAAGAAGAAGAAGAAGAAGAAGCCAAGGCCCTCTCCTCTCTTCCTGCGACCTGAGCCAGAGCTGAACCACACGACACATAAAATGATCCAGTACTGTTCAGATTATTGTGTTTATTGCAGTTTGGCCGAGTAGGGGTGAGAAGCCTGTTTTTGTTTAAACTCTTTTTCTCATGTTTTGGAGTTAGGTAAGAACTCCTGTATTTTATTTCATTGATTGTGTTTGGTAGTTAGTTAGATTTTATGTTGGTTAGTTGTTTTGTTTGTTATTTTGGGCATTGCTCACCCTGAAGATAACAACGGCAAGAATAAATTCATTATGAACTGCAAACTTTCGTGGACCACTGGTTCTTCTGTGGGAGCAGGGAGAAGGGGAGAGTCATTGTTAGTGTTATGTACTGGTTTTCCCTAGGCCAGTCGTAACAGTCTGTCAGTAGGAACGCTACCCAACATGTGCTCTGATAGCTCACCCCATCCCCCTCTTCCACAATGCATGGTGCAGGACAGGTTCAGTGTCAGGTCATAGTTGTTTATATATATATATATATATATATATATTTTTAATTTATTATCAAGACAGAGCGCGAGGAAAGGTCAGCATGCAAATTATTATTGTTTATTTATTTATTCATTTATTTTTTTGAGGGCTATATCACCTATGTTAGAATTGGCTCTAAGTTGGACTTCAACGCTGCCGACCACAACATTTGAATGAGCAGAGTTTTTGCATTCCATGTTTTGAATCCTGAACAACTGTATACTCAAAAAGCTTTAACATGAGTTTAAACAGGAATTATAAACCAGTTAGCCACTAGAACAAGCCTCTGTGTAGCCGTTCTAGAGGCTATAAGAACTGAGTCTGGTTATTCAAGGCTATATCACCATAACACCAGCTACTGCAACACACAGCAAGCTAGTGGAGCTAGCTGTGAGCTAGTTAACGCTGAATGTAACTTTGACCCAAATGTGTTGTTTTTAATCAGCCTTCTCATAAATGTGGACACATGGATTAGACCCAGGCTACACCAGGCTGAAGTAGTCTAGGCTCCTCAAGTCAGCAGAAATTACCAACGCAGATGTTATATTTTCTTTGCCAACGACAAAAACCAAGGCTAAACCCTTAAGAGTGTGTATAGACTGATCAGCCACAACATTATGACCACTGACAGGAGAACTAAATAACATTGACCATCTTGTGACAGTTCAATGTTCTGCTGGGAAACTTCAGGACCTGGCATTCATTGGTGTGGATGTTACTTAGACATGTAGCACCCACCTAGACCAGACCAGGCACCCCCACCCCATAGCAATGACACTCCTTGATGGCAGCAGCCATCCCCAGCAGGATGCAGCCTGACACAGACACACACACAAAAACACTTTAGGAACAACTAAAAAAACATGAAGAACAGCATAAGGTGTTGACCTGGCCTCCAGATTCACTAGATCCCAAACTGATCAAGTATCTGTGGGATGATCCACAGAGGACCCTCCCCTCAAAGGTCCGAGGACCCATTGTCCATTCTCTGATGAGTCACCAGTGATTTGGAGGCACAAGAGAGACCTCCACAATATTAGGCAGGTGGTCATAATGTTATGTCTGATCCGTGTGTGTATGTATGTGCACACCATACCTATGATAATGGTGAATTGTGTCCCTACATGACATATCCTGATTTTTATTGTGTTTTTATATTTGTATTTGATGTTTATTTTCATGCATCTTCTTTGGTAAAACTCTTTCTGTGAAGCACACTGTGTTTCCATCTGCATCAACTATGCTTTAACAATAAAGGTTTGCTTTGCTCCTTAAAACACACGTGTAAATTAAATCAGCATATTTACACGCCTGCAACAGAGTCATTGAAAGCATCATGTGCAACAAGACATGACTATATTAGGATCAACATCAGGGACATGAAGCCAAATAAAGAGCAGCTTTGAGTTAGATAAGGCTCTAATGTGACAGTATTACTTTGTCTGAATCTGCAGATTCAGCTGATAAATCTGACCAAGGGACAAACTGTTGCTCAGTATTAGCAACGCTACCTATCATTCAATCTGATTATTTGCCTGCTAGGTAAATAATTCTTGCCTGTGACATATTTGTATCCATTCAAATGATACTATAGGTTCTGAGCAGTTTTTCCTTTATGTAAAACGTGAGCCCAAAAATATGACATAACAAGAACGCCAAACAGTGATGGACATCGTTCTTCTTCTCATTATGGCTGCATCAAGCCAGGACTGCATATGTTGTATTTCTAATTTATTTTCAGGCAAATTTATCAGTTAATTGTTGTGACTTTCAAAGACACACAAACTCTATATGACTTACCTCAGCATAATGATTGATGTACAAGAGAAAACAAGATTTCTTTATATTTTCTTCATGACACTTGGCTGAGTTACGACCTTCATTTCAGGTCTCAATACCTCCTCCACCTGAACAACCAGTTGCACTGAAATGTTTTGTTCGCATTTAGTTTGATCACCTGACTATTAATGGTTAAATAATAACTTTAAAACAGAAAAAAAAAAGCTTAAATGAGACTTTTCCTGTTTTAAATTTTTATGAAATATTGGATAGTTTGAGCAGTTACTGAAATGCAGCCATGTGAGACTTTTAGTTGGGGAGACTTCTGCAGTAAACAAAAATGAAATAAATAAATATAAAATAAAATCATATTTTAAATACGACCTAGTGAATAAATGTGTTAAAAACACATTAAAAGTGTATTGCAATATAAAATGGAAATACATACATGTGCACTTTAGCACAGTACTGTTATTAATGTACTGTCAGTGCTCTAATTCTCCACTTTGTTCATGGCCAGAAGAACTGGACTGAATCACTGAGTTACTGTAGAGATAAATCCACTGACCTGGCCTCTACACACAACGTGTTTATTAAAGCAAAATGGTCTAGTGAAGACAGCTATGTAAATTCATTTTTTCCCACCACTTTGTTTTCATATTTAAACTACTATAATGTAACTGATTTATTTGAGACTGAGACAACTCTGTAGATAATTGTTTGTTCTCAGTTTAAACATCTTTAGAGGGTTTTAAATTAAAGTCATCCTCTGATTTCAGCAGAGTTACAGCAACATATCAGTTAAACCATAAAGCACTTATGCACATCTACATGAATTTCCAAATAAGAACAATGTTTCTTTTCTTGTAAATGTTATGTGAGTTTTTGAAATGTCTTGCAGTGTGTTCAGCTGCTCAGCAAACATTTTCCAACCTTCACTGAGTTGTAGATTTAATTCTAAACTGATATAAATGTCCAGTATCATTTAAATGTCAAAATGTTTTTTCATTCTGTTTGGTTTTGCACTAACTGTGTTCAGGTGCCTCCTGTTTGCTTGGATTATTCTTGAGTTGTGCTCAGACTTTGACTGGATTCCACCTGTGGAATGACTTGGACATATTAGGAAAGCTCACAGTTTGTGTTTTACCGCCACCATCTGACCATGGAAGCACATCACACTCACAAGTTTAAAAAAGATGGAGTGTTTCAACGCCTGTTGTACCTCATTGTGTCCATAGCAACATGACACTTCCTGTTTCTGGTTAAAGTTGACATCACTTCTAACTTTTTGGGGCTTTGAACAAGACATTTTCCAAAATACCTTGATATTGATATTCCAGTAGCCATTATTGATGAGCACTGTCCTGTAATAATAATAACAATATTTCCAGATAATAATAGGAAATTATAATCACTGTCAGTCATGGAAATAAATAGATGGTTAGTTTATTGATCCTGAAGGAAATTCAGCATCCAGTAGCTTCAGAACAGCAACAGTGAAAAACACAAATCAGCACTAATGTACCAGCATAAGAATTAAGGTACGACAATTGCATTTGCACATGTCAGGGCAGCTGAAATACAATAAAATCTTCAGGACATGATTTGAAACAACAAAACCAATTTCAAAATTTCTTCAAGTCAATAGCATAAATTAACCATCACAGGTAATGACCCCACATGTCCTTTCCATTGCCTCCCTTCTTTTTCTCACTCAGCTCACAGGTGTCTACACTTGACACACACCACACTGCTGTGCAGCAGGAATCACTCGCCTGCTACAAAATAAACATACATCTGTTATAGATACATACATCTGACTAAAGCATACATGTAGAAGCTGATGATTGTAAGGGCCCTCCTGTCCTAACAATCTCTACCCCCTCTCTGGAAAGTAAATTTAAGAGGTTGCCCTGCTGAAGAACCTTCTTATCAGGCCAATCTTTACACTATAGCAGTAAAGGTACCAGTCTCTGATGCTGAATGGACCCATGCTAAGGGGCCTCTCTGAATGCTGAGGACGTCAACTGAACGAAAAAGACAGACTTATAATCCTTTGGAATTTCCCACTCTCTTTTCTGATCTAATTAGTCCCAAACTGAGAGAACATCAACAGGATCTCTGGAACTAAAAAGGATAGATGAGAGGAGTTACCTCTCCTACCCATATGGACAGAATCTGGAAACCGGTGGCCCTGACCTCCCACATAATGAAGACGTTCTAGCGACTGGTTCTGGGACAGCTGCGAGACATGGTCGACACTCAACTGGACCCTCTCCAGTTCGCCTACCAGCCACGACTTGGAGCAGAGGATGCCATCATCTTCCTGCTCCGCCGTGCATATGCTCACCTGGATAAACCGGCAAGCACTGTGAGGGTCACATTCTTTGACTTTTCCAGTGCTTTTAACACCATCAGGCCAACTCTTATGGGTGACAAGTTCAAAGCTATGCAGGTTGATGCCCCCCCGGTGTCCTGGATTGTTGACTACCTCACTGGAAGACCACAGTATGTGCTGCTGCAACACTGTGTGTCTAACAGGGTGGTCAGCAGCAATGGGGCTCCACAAGGGACAGTCCTCTCCCCCTTCCTCTTCACCGTCTACACCACGGACTTTAACTACCAGACAGAGTCCTGCCACCTTCAGAAATTTTCTGATGACTCTGCGGCAGTAGGATATATCAGTGATGGTGAGGAGGCTGAGTACAGAACTGTGGTGGGAAACTTTGTCACATGGTGCGAGGACAACTTCCTTCAGCTGAATGTGACGAAGACAAAGGAACTGGTTGTGGACCATCCAGGGGGCCCAGGTGGACATTATGGAGGACTACAAGTATCTGGGAGTGTACATTGACGATAAACTGGACTGGTCAAAGAACACTGAGGCACTCTACAAGAAGGGACAGAGTCGACACTTTTTGAGGAGACTGATGTCGTTGAACATCTGCCGGACAATGTTGAGGATGTTCTATGAGTCTGTGGTGGCCGGTGCGCTCCTGTACGCCGTTGCATGCTGGGGCAGCAAGCTGCAAGCGGCAGACGCAAATAGACTCAACAAACTGATCCGCAAGGCGAATGATGTTGTCGGGGTGGGGCTAGACTCTTTGAACACAGTGTCAGAGAGGAGGATGCTGGCAAGAGTGAAGACCATCCTGGACAACTCATCTCACCCGATCCACAACACACTGGTCAGTCTAAGGAGAACCTTTAGTAACAGACTCATTCTACCCAAATGTATCACAGAACGCCACAGGAGGTCTTTCTTGCCTTGGCCATCAAACTTTATAACTGTGTTGGTCACTCTTAACACCTTTAACACTTCAGACGCTCTTACTTTATTTGCAACCTCTTACCTCTGTATATTGTGAATACTTGTGTCATTCAAGTATGATTTTGTCATTCAGATATGTCATCTTGTAATGTTATAATGTTGAATGTTGTTGCATAGGCAGAAACATGGCTAATGAACCATGGTGGATGGTGGAATGATTAAATTAGTTAATGTAAAGTAGGTTAAGAAGATCAAGTAACAGAATAGCTTTAGATAGAGGACTACAAAGACATTTAAAGGCAATCTACTGTCTTCGGCTGTACACCTACAACGCTCTCAAGTGAAGCATCCCTGCTGGGTGTTTGAGTTGCAGACCACGCAGTGAATACCTGTCTACCGGTGCCCATTGGGACCTGCTCCAGCTGTGCCGTTTCATTACCACTTCGTCACACCGGACCACACTGACCTTTCACTGTCATTGTCCTCTGCGGGAAGTCTCTACAAAAGTAGGCTGGATATTTCTGCTGCTGTTACCCGCATAACATCAAGAGTTGGTGTCATTAACTTTGAAACTCCCCATTAATATCTTTTAGAGAAGTATTCATCTCCATCCTCCTCCATCGCTCCGCAAACACTCCTAATCTGTTATTTCAGGTCTCATCATATCCATTCTATTGGATTTTTGTCACACCGCAGTGAGTTTGTTTTCTTTCTGTTGTCTTGTGACTTCCTGTTTTATTTTGAAAAGTAACTCCTCTCGTTTCAGGCCACTTGCCCTTCCTCATGTGTCACTGGTCTGATAGTCTTCCCTGATTCCTGATTGTTTCCACCTGTTTCCCATGACCCTCGTGTATATATGGTCTGCATCTTCCCTTGTCTTGTGCCAGAGTGTTTTGTCTTTTCGTGCATCCCAGCCGGATATCTTGACCATATCTTCATTCATTCATTCATCTTCAGTAACCACTTGTTCCTGTGAAGGGTTTCAGGGTCTGCTGGTGCCTATACCAGCTGTCAATGTGCATGTCTTTGAACGGAGGGAGGAAGCTGGTGTTGATGGAATAAGGTAAGATAAGACTTTATTCATCCCCGTGGGGAAATTAGGGTGTTACAGCGGCAGGAAACAACAGCGCAAGATGCAAAAAAGATACAAAAAAAACAAATACAATACGGCAGACAAATATGTTATGTACAAAAAAGATTTACATACTGCATCAGGTAAAAATTACAGTGGCTAGTCAGAAGTTGAAACAATCAACTTGTGTAGATTGAGGGTTGAGGTGTTAAGGTGGTTAAATATATGTATTGACATTGACATTCATGAATATCATGAGTAAAATAACAAACTCCAATACCAGTTGTATTACCAAATATTGCAACTAGAAAGATGTGAGATAATGGTTGTATATTCTGTGCTCTTGTATGTCCTGAAAAGAAGCTCAGCAGCAGAAGGGCTAGGAAATGCTGATGTTAAAGAGTCTGACTGTTGAGGGGACAAAAGACCTCCGGACGCGTTCTATCTTGCACTGTGGGTGCAGCAGTCTTTGGCTGAAAGAGCTTCCCAAAGTCCCAACAGTCTCATACAGGGGGTGAGAGGGGTTGTTCCTGATGCTGGACAGTTTAGCGAACATCCTCCTCTCCCCCACCTGCTCCACTGACTCCAGAGGACAGCCCAGGATGGAGCTGACCCTCTTTGCCCAGTCTATTCTTGTCTCTCTCTGTGACTCCGCCACACCAGCAGGCCACAGCGTAGATCAGTGATCATCAACTGGCGGCCCGCGGGCCGAATCTGGCCCGCCGAACTGTTCAATCCGGCCCGCGACTGGATTCGAAAATTGTGAGGAGAAAAAAAAAAGAGGAGAATATATCATGTGGTCCACACTATTAAAGCAACTGAAAATAGCAACAACGACTGAGACTCTTAACTATCAGTAATCCCCACCAATTATGACTCTATTTAGGCTTTATTCCGAAATGAGGACAAACTCGCTCCACTTTTTTTTTTTTTTTTTTACATTTATTGTTTCACACAGTTCTTGTTATTTTCCACACATAACTTTTCCTTATGCCCCCTACTTAACGTTTGGTTTTTATTTCAAAGTCTCAACAAACTTCAAACCAGACTTCTCCGTACAAAAAAAGGAGAGAAAACCAACTGGCTGGCATAACTTAAAATAGCATGGTAAATAAATACTAACCTGGTATCCGAACAAAAACAGGATACAAATAATGTTTGCACATCAAATAAAACGTTAAGTGGGCTATAGCGATTTCAAATCACAAGGCTGAAATAGGTTACTCACACTGCTCAATGGCTAAAATTACATTTCCCCTCTGACACCAACTTTTTTACATCAGGCTTGGCCGCTGTCAGACTTATGCGCAAAGAGTCCTCCAAGGACTGGTGTGACAGCCGGTTCCTCTCATGTGTTTTTATGTTGTTCATTTTGGAGAACGCAGCCTCACAGGTGTACGTCGAACCGAACATGGTGAGCACATACATAGCCAGCGTCTTCAATGTACCATACTCCTCGGGACAGGACAACCAAAATGCGCCCAGGTTTTCAGCACCACGGAGAGCAGCCTTCAGGTCCCCTGCGGCCTGGATTTCAGCCAGCTCGCTCTGAATGGCCGCTTCGTCCAAAGACATCATTTTCACTGCGTTTGTGGAGAATTCTCCACTTGGGTTGATGCTGAAAGGATCACGCACAAATCCAATGACATCCCTGGGAATTAAAAAGTCATCGAACCTGGAGGAGAAGTTGTCTTTTAATTGTGTGATGAATTTATTCATCCTGTCTGTTACGTGGCTTTGTCCCACCTTCTTCAGTGTGCTGAAATGCAACAGCCTCCCCGACAACAAATCTGCGTTAAAAAGGTCAAGTTTGTTCCCAAACGCATCGAGTTTTTCCACCAGATCCACCACTGATTTCTCTTTTCCTTGCAGCTGGAGATTAAGTGCATTCAAATGCGAGAAAATGTCTGTCAAAAATGCAACGTTGGACATATATTCGCTGTCCTGCATGGTGCGGAGATGGTCAGCTGCCGCTTTTGCTTTGCTTTGTTTCAAAAACTCCACTACCTGGGCACGGAGTTCAACGAAGCGCTCCAGTGCTTTGCCCTTACTGAGCCAGCGCACGTCATTGTGGAGTAACAGGTCATCATGAGAAGCCTCGGATTCGAGCACAAATTTGCGGAACAGGCGATGCTGTGTGCTTGAGGTTCCTCTGATGTGGTTGATAATTTTCATTGTTTTCTCCATCACCTCTTTGAGCTCCCCACTTAGCTTTGCGCACAGCACACTTTGATGGATAATGCAGTGAAGCGCGTTAGTTTTAGGAGCGACAGTCTTTATTCTGCTCACCAGACCCTTGTTTTTGCCAATCATAGCAGGTGCTCCATCTGTCACTATCAGGTTGATTTTATCAAAGGACAATCCATGACTTTTAAAAAAATCCTCCAGTTTTCCGAAGATGATGTCAGCAGTGGTGTTGTCCTCCAGCGGAAGCAATGCCAGCAGCTCCTCTCGGAAATCTTTGCCATCAAAGAATCTGACAAAAACGCACAACTGTGAGATATCCGTATTGTCCGTGGACTCATCAATGGCCAACGAAATGTATTTGGCTTCCTTGATCCCTTCAATGACAACTTGCTGGACATGCTCTGCCAAGACGTGTACACGACGCGCGGCAGTTGAAGCAGAGAGAGGTATTTGTTTGACAGCTGCAATAATTCTGTCCATGGACTTGTCGGGGGCAAGTTCCTCCAGAACTGTGACCATGCACTCCTTGAAAACCTCACTTTCTGTGAAAGGTCGATTATGTTTGCAAAGCACCCAGGCAGCCTGCATTGATGCACACGTTGCTCTCTCTTGATCAGTTAAAGCTCGAGTAATAATGCCACTTGCACGGGAGTACGCAGATTTCAATGTGTCAATTTGTCTCTTTCGGGCCTCTGACTGCTCAGGATATGAATCCTTGAAATTTGTGTGTTTAGTGTTGTGGTGACGGCGCAGATTATATTCTTTTGCGACAGCAACAGTTTCGTTGCAAATGAGGCACACAGGTAACGCATTTCTGAAGGTTGGCATGATAAATGCGTACTTTTCAGTCCATTCGTCATTAAAGGATCTGTTTTCCGCGTCAACTTTTCGTTTCATGGCCTTTGAGAGTGCCATTTTAGCCTACCTGTGTTAAGAGGCCTTTTCGTTCCACTAACTGAAACTGTATTAGCGCTGAAGCCAGGGACGACAGCCCTATATCGATACTTTGTTTTATCTGTTTGTTTTTCAAGTGCTCTATAAATAAAGTTTACTTGAATTGAGACAAAGTATCTCTATCACTCCTGGTGGTTGACTGTGGTACAAGTGATAGGAGCCTGACTCATAAAGGCTAAAAATGCCTTCAGTTTTGTAATGAAATGAAAAAATATAAACAAATAATAAACATTAAGTGATAATTTTATGCCAAAATTATATTTTTATTTCAATTTTTGGGGGTCCGGCCCCCAAGGTGAGTGTCCAGTAAAATTCTGGCCCTCCGACAAATGTAGTTGGTGACCCCTGGCGTAGATGGTTGCAGATGCAACATTTCAGATTAAGATCTCTAATCAGTGTTCTTGTCAACCATCAGGGTAGGCAAATGACATCTCGATAAATACCAAAGACCTCCAGAAACTAGACAACTAGTAATATTGTCACACCACCCATACAATGTTAACTTGGGTTAATACTCAGTAGGGTGGTGAGCCAAGTCTGTTGATTCTTGTAACTACTTAAACCATTGAACCATTGTGATTGAACTACGTCAGATATCTTAACTGCTACTGCTTCCATGATCTCCGAAAGTCTGGTCTAAAGAGGATAAACAACATATCTAGTAAAGAAAACATGTGTGACGAAACTCATCAAAAGAAAAGGAGGCCAGAAAATATAGAATTGAGGACACACAGAAGTAAATGTTGTTCTGTAAGAAACTCCACCAATAGATATAGTTGGTAGACAGTCAGATGTACTCCAGCAGCCAGAGATCATTTTAAACTACTGTCTAATGACGAACCTAAATATGTTCAGGGTCTAATTCATTGGAGGTACTAGCTTTAAGATGTGATTTTAAAAACAGGAGGTGTGCTTGGGCCAGCCTAACATACAGACTACTGTTCCATCTCTCCTGTGGTTTAAACTTGATACTGGGATAAGCATAAGCAAATAATCTGTCTGTTTGCACGGTCAATAAAATTCTCAGTTATCCAGGTCATGTCAAGGGTAACTCAACATTCATTTTTCTCATTAATTCTAACCCTAAATTCTTAGGCATCAATATTTAATGCAAATAAACCACAGTTGTTTTTCTGTTTTATTCAAATCCAAGAAAATTTGATTTGCAAATGAAATGAGAAGTACGATACAGGACTTCTTTCTTTGTTCAACACAGCTGAACAGACTCAACATTACGTGAGTATGAAAATCTTTCGTTGTAAAAAGTTCCAGGTACTGTGTGACACAGACAACCACTGTCCAACACCAGACAGTGTTGGAGGGAAGGTGCTTCTGAAACTATCTGAGCATCCAAGTTAGAGAAGTTATTTCAGCAACTGAATATCTACAGTCACAGACTAAAGGAGAAAAACAGGGAACAGACAGAGATGGAGACGTTTCTTCTCTACATCATAGCTGCATCAGGCAAGTGTTTTATAAAGATAGTTGATTTATTTCTCATTCATTCTTTAAGTGTATTAATTGTGGTGTCCCATCAAGTACTTCTACAGTAGTAGTTATGATCATGATAGTAAAGTTATTTTACCTCCAAAACAAGGAATTATAAAGCTGCTTTTTGTCATTCGTCTTCTATACCCGTTTAGTCCTGTTAAGGGTCACGGGGGTGTGCTGGAGCCTATCCCAGCTGTCATTGGGCGAGAGGCAGGGGTACACCCTGGACAGGTCGCTAGTCCATCGCAGGGCCACACACAGAGACAGACAACCAGTAACACTCAAACTCACACCTACGGCCAATTTAGAATCACCAATTAACCTAATGAGCATGTCTTTGGATGGTGGAAGGAAGCCGGAGTACCTGGAGAGAACCCACGCAGACACAGGCAGAACATGCAAACTCCACACAGAAAGGCCAGCCGGCCCATGGATTCGAACCAGTGACCTTGCTGTGAGGCATCAGTGCTAACCACCTCGCCACTGTGCCGCCCGCTGCTTTTTGTGATAACTAATATTTTTTTTATTCCAGGTCTAATCTGTATTCTTGTCTGACGCTGCAGGTCTGTGTGCTGTCTCCTCTAAACCTGAACGTCGTTACCACTTTGTTTATGAACAGAAGAACTGGACTGAAGCTCTGAGATACTGCAGAGATAAATACACTGACCTGGCCTCTATAGACGACATGGAGGATGTGAACGTCTTAACAGGCATGGCAGATTTAAGCAAAATGAGCTACTCCGGTTATAGCCATGTAAGTTCAGTCTTCTTGTTTGAGAATTACAGTGTGTCAGCCACATGTGGCAGTAAATAATGGAAATTATTGAAATGAGAACAGTTAAAATACAAACAATACCCAACACAAGTTATGGTTATAAAACATGTTTCAAGATAACATGGTTGGTATGTGTACACCAAGAAGAAAATATGTGTCCAGACCTCTTCAGGAAATGCTTTGGTTATAGCCTACCAACAGTTCATCACATTATAACATTAAATAACAACTATTAAACCTTGAGTCTGATCCTGCATTGGGAAGAATTTGCTGCTGCTGAGTTGAGACTTGAGTAGGATGTTTGAGGATGAATCCATCAGTCATTTATCTGCAGATTAACACAAGTCTATTAACCAGCTAGAAGACAGGTTTAGTCCATGTAGGAGCTGCTTGGTGTTCGTGGTAATGAGGCGTATTTCTGGTTGTTATTTTCCAGCGAGCCTGGATTGGGTTGTACGATGATGTGAACAGCTGGAGGTGGTCGTTGTCAGACAGAGATTTCTACAGTGATGGCCAGGCTGAGTTCAGGAACTGGGCGTCTTCACAGCCAAGCAATTTAGACGGTGTTGAACATTGTGGAGAGATATATATTGATGGATTTTGGCACGATGAAGATTGTACCAGACCTCGAAAGGCAATCTGCTCTGAAGTCAAAGGTGAGGATCTGAAATTTAAAACAAACAGTTTATGTTCTTGACCTGAGTTCTGTTTCTGCTTGACACTTTTCTTCAAATCAAATTAAAATGGTAACATGTACTAATACTGAAACAGGTAAAACATAACACCAGAATCTAACAGATTTTATATTTAAGCATAAACATAAGTAAGACACAAAAAAAGTAAAAGCCAGGCTGAAGAGAATCTTAGGACATTATATATTGTATATTACACTGTACACGTGGAGGCTTCTTAAGAAAAACATCTATCAAAATGACATTTTCTTTGGTCTTTCAAGAATCTTTCATGACACAATTTCTGGATGTCGAGGTGAATTATATGGTTCTTCACAGCGCTTCACTCTGGTCTGTTTCAGGGTCTGAAGTCACTTTTATCTTAACCAACACATTAATGACATGGACTGAGGCCCAGACCTACTGCAGAACACATCACACAGACCTGGCCAGTGTGAGAAACATCACAGAACACCAGAAGGTGATAGCAAAGGTACCTCCTGGAGGTATTATCTGGATCGGTCTCTTCAGAGACACATGGAAGTGGACAGATGGACGTAACTCCTCATTCAAGTATTGGTCAACTGGACAGCCTAATAACTATGAAGGGAATGAGACCTGTGCACTAGCAAACTTTGGAAACTATGGACAATGGGAGGACTGGCCCTGTGATTTTAAGACGGCATTTGTTTGCTACAGTGGTAAGCTATGTTTCAGTTAGCCTTGAGGTTTAGCATTTAGCTTTGTTTTGGAGAAATAACCTATGCTAACAGCTCCATGAGACTTGTGCTTAAACACAGCATAAAGTAACTGTATCGTCCATAACACTGATGAGACTGTTGATGTGCAGTAGAGGTCAGTGGGTTGGTCTTGGTGGACCGATGCTGCTCATGTCCATGCTAAGATTTTCTCTGACCATGTAATGTCCATTTTTCTTTCTGTCTTTTATTTTAAAGATGTAACTTCGAAGCAGGTGGTGAAAGTGAGGCTGGTGAAAAACCCTTCTCTGGATCTGAATGACCCTGCTGTGATGGAACACATGCTACAGCAGGTAATTCATTCAATCTTTATTTATTCTCGGAGGTTCATTGAGGGTAGTCCTCATTTTCAGTGAAGCCGAGATTACACAGTAACAATGGGATAACAATAGATAAAGTATAATTATGGAAAATAAAACAAATAATAAGATAACCTACATAACATTATAAAGGAGGAAGGAAGGGAAAAATAAAGATGCAGAGAATGTTAATAGTAAAATAACATGATAATGATAATAATAATAATAAAATAACATTTACATAAAACAGGTACAATTTGACATAGGAAGGTTTGTGATTACAGATCTGAATTGATTATAGGAAAGTAGAGAGTTCATTTTTATGTTCCATTGGAGATTATTCCAGGAAGTAGGGGCACCATAACAAAAGGCCGACTTTCCCAACTCAGTGTGGATACGAGGAACCTTGAGCATCAAACAGTCATTTGATCTGGTCTGATAGGGACCAGAATTCCAAACAAGCATGTTTGAAATATAACCTGGTAATTTTCCAATAATACCTTTGTAAATAAACAGGTACCAATGATTAAGTCTCCTCTCAGTCAAAGATGACCAACCCACTTTACCATAGAGGACACAATGATGAGTGCTATAGCCATCACCAGTAATGAACCTCAGAGCAGAGTGGTAGACTGAGTCCAGGGCTTTAAGGTTTAAGGCTTTATTCCAGCCATCAATCTACAGATTCAGCCTTCTGATCCCAGTTAGTTTGACAGTGGATACAGAGACTAGGTCCTACACTTCAGCTGGTGTTGTCATAAACCGTTTGCTTCTTTCTGATTAGCACGACCAGTGATTATTGGCGTCTACTTTAAATTCTTGGGTCTAGTCTGAACCTTTAATGTACACCCCATCTCTTGGAGCAATTTTACATTCACACACAAATGAAACACATGACTCCTGCTAATGATTATGAATGCGTTCAATTACTATTAGTAACTAGATCAAGGTGATTTCATGGTCATGGCTTTCTAGCTGCAAGAATATAGCATGTTGATCTTATAACGTGATATTTGTGTGATGCAACATGCTTCTATAAACTATATGTTAAATGAAAATGATATAACTGATAGAGACGTTTTTGTGTCTCAGATCAAACAGAAGCTGAAGGACCAGGGAGTGAATGGAGACATCAAACTGAGCTGGAGGAAGCAGTCAGATGGAAAGGTCTTCCACAAGGATGAGGAGGAGACAAAGAAGAGCAACTCCAAAAATACTGAGCTGTAAATATTGTTAGGAAGTCTTATCCTATAAAAGATTTGCTTCTCCTTTGTCTTTTTAAAATGAAAAACACTTTTGCTGTTGTCTTCATATTCAGTCATTTGTGTGGTTGAGTTAAATAAGAAATTATGGTATGCACATTCACTGAAACCATACACCCTTAGTCTTTTAATCAGTAATAATTAATAGATGTATCTGATTATCATGTCTCATTTATTCACCTGTAATTAGCTTCATTTATCCAGTAGTTTGTGCTAATGTGTTCAGAAATAAAATAACTTCTTTATCTCTAGTGGTGACCTTGCATATTCGTTAAAGGCAGAAGACTGAGAATTTACTATTTCTATTACTATTTACTATTTAATTGAATGTATTCCTCTAATGGTGCTTCATTGACCCCACCGTGAAAAGGACAGTGAATCACAATGAATCAGTTGGACCAGAGACGACTCCAGACATTTTGGTGCTGCCCCCCCCCCCCCCCCCCCCCCCCCACCTTAGCTAGCCTCTAGTTAGTACAAATTAAAAGTCAAAGAGCATTTTTAATGTTAGAAAAGATGACATATCTCTACACTGAGACATCTCTTCCACCTCTTTTTTCTTCTGCTTTTCTGAAAGCTGCATCTGAGGGCTAGGACGGCCTTTTCATGACCACAGTTTCTTCTCCTTTTCCTTGTTGACGTCTGTCAGTAGGAACGCTACCCAACATGTGCTCTGATAGCTCACCCCATCCCCCTCTTCCACAATGCATGGTGCAGGACAGGTTCAGTGTCAGGTCATAGTTGTTTATATATATATTTTTTATTTTATTATCAAGATGGAGTGCGAGGAAAGGGTGGCATGCAAATTATTACTGAACAACTGTATACTCAGAAAGCTTTAACATGAGTTTAAACAGGAATTATAAACCAGTTAGCCTCTAGAACAAGCCTCTGTGTAGCCGTTCTAGAGGCTATAAGAACTGAGTCTGGTTATTCAAGGCTATATCACCATAACACCAGCTACTGCAACACACAGCAAGCTAGTGGAGCTAGCTGTGAGCTAGTTAACGCTGAATGTAACTTTGACCCAAATGTGTTGTTTTTAATCAGCCTTCTCATAAATGTGGACACATGGATTAGACCCAGGCTACACCAGGCTGAAGTAGTCTAGGCTCCTCAAGTCAGCAGAAATTACCAAACCAGATGTTATATTAACTTTGCTAACAACAAAAACCAAGGCTAAACCCTTAACAGTGTGTATACACCGATCAGCCACAACATTATGACCACTGACAGGAGAACTAAATAACATCAACCATCTTGTGACAGTTCAATGTTCTGCTGGGAAACTTCTGGACCTGGCATTCATTGGTGTGGATGTTACTTAGACATGTAGCACCCACCTAGACCAGACTAGGCACCAGTAGCGGTTTTAGGTACGGGCGAACCGGGCAGTCGCCCAGGGCAGCATTTTTTCATGACACAAGGGGGGCGGCATGGGCACTTGGAAAAAAAAAACAAATAAATCTGCACAGCTACATGGTTTTCTATTGTCTGTCATATCTGTGTAGGAAATTGGCAAATTGGCGCCCCCTGCAGCTGCAGATGCCCCTGCTTGCTGAGAAGGTGCTGTGCATAGAAGGTGTGTGTGAGAAAGGGGAGGGGGGCACGGGGGACAGTTCACCTCTGGGTCTCTCCCAAATTGAATGGACGGGGGGTCCACTGTATAAAAGAGCTAAAGTCAGTCACACCTTGACTTTCTTCCTTATAACGCACATTTCATTCATAATATTATAAATACAGTCCTATAACTTCTGCACGTTTTTGTACTCATGAATTGTGTGAAATGGCCAAATAAAAATAGTTAATACAAAACGATTATGTGGTCGCCAAGGTGAATTGGTTTAGTCTTGACTTCTGGTCGTGAGTGACAGCGTTGGAGGACGGAAATGTGTTGATTGTCGAGTGTTAAATAAACAGAGATGGACAGAAAAAGGTCAAAGCCATCAGGTGACCAGTTTAGGAAAAAAAGAAAAGATAAAGGTCTGCTATGTTCTCTCTGTATGGTTACAGTATCCATGTCATGAATGAAGGACTAATGTTAATTGGTGGTATACGTTTGTTAGCCTTTATGCTATGATGCTTGCAATGCTTATACAACAGTAATTCGTCTTAACAAACACCAGATCTAAATTCACCGTAAGATTGTGCTTTGCAACAAAACTGTTACAAGTTCAGTTATTATTTATTTCCATCATGTTGGGTCCTGTAATTAGCCAATGGAATTTTCATATCTGTAGGTAGTTTCAGAGATGAACATTTGCTACAACTCTATTTTGTGTCATAACATAGTTTAACCAGTCAGAACTAAAAGTGTACCAAGCATAGAATTGGAGGCAGTAACGAAGGAGCTAATTGTTCCTCCCTGAAAGATAGATTAATGTAGCGTCTAATGACAGACACTCAGCATGTAAGGGCATGTTTATTTAAATTTGCAATTCATGAATGTTCTTTTCGCGTGGGGGGGCGCTCGGATGGGGTCTTGCCCGGGTTAGGGCGTAATTCAATGTTGAACCGCCACTGCCAGGCACCCCCACCCCATAGCAATGACACTCCTTGATGGCAGCAACCATCTCCAGCAGGATGCAGCCTGACACAGACACACACACAAAAACACTTTAGGAACAACTAAAAAAAAAAAACATGAAGAACAGCACAAGGTGTTGACCTGGCCTCCAGATTCACTAGATCCCAAACTGATCAAGTATCTGTGGGATGATCCACAGAGGACCCTCCCCTCAAAGGTCCTAGGACCCATTGTCCATTCTCTGATGAGTCACCAGTGATTTGGAGGCACAAGAGAGACCTCCACAATATTAGGCAGGTGGTCATAATGTTATGTCTGATCAGTGTGTGTATGTATGTGCACACCATACCTATGATAATGGTGAATTGTGTCCCTACATGACATATCCTGATTTTTATTGTGTTTTTATATTTGTATTTGATGTTTATTTTCATGCATCTTCGGTAAAACTCTTTCTGTGAAGCACACTGTGTTTCCATCTGGATCAACTATGCTTTAACAATAAAGGTTTGCTTTGCTCCTTAACACACATGTGTAAATAAAATGAGCATATTTACATTCCTACAACAGAGTCATTGAAAGCACCACGTGCAACAAGACATGACTATATTAGGATCAACATCAGGGACATGAAGCCAAATGAAGAGCAGCTTTGAGTTAGATAAGGCTCTAATGTGACA
The DNA here is from genome assembly GCF_963514085.1 of Chelon labrosus. Taxonomy (NCBI): domain Eukaryota; kingdom Metazoa; phylum Chordata; class Actinopteri; order Mugiliformes; family Mugilidae; genus Chelon; species Chelon labrosus. Next base: position 1,973,262 of record NC_140360.1, read on the forward strand.
GTATTACTTTGTCTGAATCTGCAGATTCAGCTGATAAATCTGACCAAGGGAACATATCAGTTAAACCATAAAGCACAGTACAGTGTTGTTTTACTTGTACGTGTGAGTTTTTGAAATGTCTTGCAGTGTGTTTAGCTGCTCAGCAAACATATTCCAACCTTCACTTAGTTGTAGATTTAATTCTAAACTGATATAAATGTCCAGTGTCATTTAAATGTCAAAATGTTTTTTCATTCTGTTTGGTTTTGCACTAACTGTGTTCAGGTGCCTCCTGTTTGCTTGGATTATTCTTGAGTTGTGCTCAGACTTTGACTGGATTCCACCTGTGGAATGACTTGGACATATTAGGAAAGCTCACAGTTTGTGTTTTACCACCACCATCTGACCATGGAAGCACATCACACTTAAAAAAGATGGAATGTTTCAATGCCTGGTGTAACTCATTGTGTCCATAGCAACATGACACTTCCTGTTTCTGGTTAAAGTTGACATCACTTCTAACTTTTTTAGACCTTGAACAAGACATTTCCCAAAATACCTTGATATTGATATTCAAGCTCATATTCAAAGGTGTAGCATTATTGATGAGCATCAAAGTACCAGTATAAGATTTAAAGTATGACAAAGTATAAAAATATTGACTATATAAAAGGCTCTGGATTTTGTCAAGCCTCTTGAGACAATGTGGATTGTTACCGATGCTGTATAAATAAGACTGAGACTTAAATGAACAGTGCATGTGTAGTCTGTTACTGCAGTTGTGCTTTGCCTGCAGTGTGTCTGTACACTGACGATCTAAAAGGATTTATCATGACTGGGCTTATGCAAAACACCAAAAATGGAGAAAACTGGAATGGACAAATAATGAACCCCTAGAGCAGGGGTTGGTAAGTAAGTTTGGCCTGGGACCACTTTTTTTTTTTTTTTCCGAGCAAAACATAACAATCAGAAACATGCTTCTTTTTTTTTTTCTACTTAACAGAACGTTTCCCCCTTATCTACTATAGGTTACTATTATATCTTAAAAAAATAATAATAATTTAAGAAAGTCATTCGTTTAAAATAAAGTAACTTGAATTTGCTACAGACTGTGATTCGTGTTACTGCTTTAGCTCCACTCTGTGGCTGCGTTATGAAAAAGCTTTTATTTATTTATTTATTTTCGTGTAGCCTACATTTCGCATTTTGGCCTGTCCCGGCATATTTGTAAGTAAACAAATATATGCCCAAGAAAAATCAAAATCAGAACGCGGCTGGCTTGACCGCAGTTCGTTGGATGAGGCCACATTTCAGCTGGAGCTTATTGATTTCCAAACAACCTCCCTGGTCAGCGATGCGCTCAAAAGTGCGCAATCCGTGGATGACTTTCGGATGACATGCTCAGATGAGTAGGCTACAGATGGATCAAGAAACTCGCCTTTTATGTGCCGACGATGTTTCCCTCCACCTTTAAGTCACATTTTCTTCTATGAATGCCATTAAGACGCACGAGAAGAATCGCCTGACGCACAAAAATCTGTAGAACTGCTTGCGGGTTAAAGTCACATCCATATCTCCTGACATCCAAAAGATCGTGACTAAAGGGAAACGCTAATTTTCCCATTAAGTGAGTAATCTTTTAAGCCTGTCATTACTGTTTTTATTAGCCATATTCATTGTTGCTTTATTTTATTTAAATAGTAATTTCTTGTCGCTTTCTCCTTTTTCTTTATTTGCTCTGTAATTTTAGGAGCACTATGTCCCACGTTCTCACCACAAGCTGGTGTGCGTCCGGAATCAAGAAAATTCTGCTTTTATTTTATTTTATTTATTTTTTTCTTTTCTAATTAAAGGCTCTGAATTATCTATGAAATTGTCGTTTTTGTGATAGTAAATAATTTAAAAACTTTTTTTTTTTCTCTCTCTTTTAAATCAGATTTTCAATGTCATGGCGGGCCAGATATTATGCCGCCAGTTGCCGACCAATAGAGCAGAGGTGGCAAAAGTATTCACATTCTGTACTTAATTAAGTAAAAGTACGGATACTTGTGTAAAAAAATACTCTGGTAAAAGTAAAAGTACTGATTCAACTCCTTTACTCAAGTAAAAGTCAGAAAGTACAGGCTCTGAAATGTACTTAAGTAAAAAGTGAAAATGATTTTGCCATTAATGAAACAATTCATCCGTAGATAATTTTGCAAAATGAAAAAGTTCTAGCAGAATAATCTAGACTGAACTGACCAGATGTCCTGCATGAGCATCTGGATCATTTTTAATAATAAACTGAGAGTTACTGTGTTATTGTTTTTAAACCGCTAGCTAGTGTTAGCTATAAACTATCAAAACGATGTGTTCCCATAGCATTGCTAACGTTGTAAACTAGCTTCCAAAAAATCCTCAAAAAGCTAATGATAGCAACAGAAACCACACCATACCTGAATTAATTTTTTTCACATTAGACCAGTAGTTCTCAAATAGTGGGGTCAGGTGGACTTTCAGTATTACTGTCTATATTGATGCTTGAATGATAAACAAGCCTCCAGTCACTAGGTGGCAGCAGAGCTCAAACTAATCAACAGGCTGGCTGCCTGTTCAAAACAGTAGAAGAAGAACACAGGAAGCGCATCATCGACTTTTTAAAAAGTAACGAGCCTGTATTTCCAATGTAAGGAGTAGAAAGTACAGATATTTGTGTAGAAAAGTAGGGAGTAAAGAAAAAGAAATACTCAAGTAAAGTACAGATACCTGAAAAATCTACTTAAGTACAGTAACGAAGTATTTGTACTTCGTTACTTGCCACCTCTGCCCTAGAGTTATTTCTCTAGCAACTGAGTAACTATATATATATATATACACACATACATATATATACATATATAAAACGTAACGTCCCTCTGTCATCATCAAGCTTGGGTCCTCCACCAGAGGCCTGGGAGTTTGAGGGTTCTGTGCAGTATCTTAGCTGTTCCTAGGACTGCGCTCTTCTGGACTGAGGCTTCTGATGTTGTTCCTGGGATCTGTTGGAGCCACTCCCCCAGTTTGGGGGTCACTAACCCGAGTGCTCCTACTACCACGGGGACCACGCTCGCCTTGACCTTCCACATCTACTCCAGCTGTTCTTTCAACCCTTGGTACTTTTCAGCTTTCTCGTGTTCCTGCTTTCTGATGTTGGCGTCTGCTGGTATCGCCACATCTATCACCACCGCCTTCTTCTGCTCGTTGTCTACCACCACTATGTCTGGTTGGTTATCCAGGACCTGTTTGTCAGTCTGGAAGCTGAAGTCCCACAGCACCTTCTGTGTTCTGTTGGAGTTGGGCACCTGAAAGAGTGGCAGCAGGTCACAGGAGCTCCGTGATTCTTACTTTTTAAGCTATTTTTGAGTATTTTTTATGTACAACTAAGGTACTGTGACCAAGCAATATCCCTTGTGGATGAATAAAGTTTATCTAAGTCTAAGTCTAAGTCTAAGTCACCTTGGCCCTGTTGTTCTCAGCCACCTTTTGTGGTGCGGCCCATTGGGATTTGGGTACTTCTATTCCATACTGGGTACAGATGTTCCTGTACACTATTCCAGCCACTTGGTTGTGTCTCTCCATGTACGCTGACCCGGCTAGCATCTTACACCCTGCTATTATGTGCTGGACTGTTTCAGGGGCATCTTTGCATAGTCTGCACCTTGGATCTGATCTACTCTTGTAGATCTTGGCCTCTATGGCTCTTGTACCTAGGGCTTGTTCTTGTGCTGCCATGATCAGTGCCTCTGTGCTGTCTCTGAGTCCAGCCTTTTCCAGCCATTGGTAGGTCTTCTCGATATCAGCCACTTCTTCAATTTGGCGGTGGTACATGCCATGTAGGGGCTTGTCCCTCCAGGTGATCTGCTCCTCTTACTCTGCACTCTTATCGGGTTTCTGTTGCCTGAGACATTCACTTAGCAGTTCATCCTTTGTGGCCATTTTTCTGATGTACTCTTGGATTTTTGATGTTTCATCCTGGATAGTGGCCTTGATGCTCACTAGTCCTCGGCCTCCCTCTTTCCGCCTAGTGTATAGTCTGAGGGTGCTGGATTTGGGGTGAAACCCTCCGTGCATGGTGAGGAGCTTTCTTGTCTTGATGTCTGTGGCTTCTATCTCCTCCTTTGGCCAGCTTATGATCCCAGCGGGGTATCTGATGACTGGTATTGCGTACATGTTGATGGCTTGGATCTTGTTCCTGCCATTCAGCTGACTTTTCAGGGCCTGCCTCACTCTCTGGAGGTATTTGGTTGTGGTTGACTTCCTTGCGGCTTCCTCATGGTTTCTGTTAGCCTGTGGGATACCAAGGTACCTGTAGCTGTCTTGGATATCACCTATGTTGCCCTCTGGTAGGTCGACCCCTTCAATTCTGTTCATCTTGCCTCTCTTTGAGACCATCCGGCCACACTTGTCCAATCTGAATGACATCCCTATGTCGTTGTTGTAGATCCTATATATATTATGGCATGCCGTTCAGGAAATTAATCTTTGAATATATTGAATGAAACTCTGAATATATTGAATGAAACTTTGAATATATGGAATGAAACTTGAATATATGGAATGAACCTTTGAATATATGGAATGAAACTTGAATATATTGAATGAAACTTTGAATATATTGAATGAAACTTTGAATATATGGAATGAAACTTGAATATATGGAATGAACCTTTGAATATATGGAATGAAACTTGAATATATGGAATGAACCTTGAATATATGGAATGAACCTTTGAATATATGGAGTGAAACTTTGAATATATTGAATGAAAGTTGACTGACGTCAGACTTCACGGCAGTGCCTGCTGCCATCTTGTTTAGCGTGTGGATGCTGCAGCAAAAAGTGACAGAGTGACAACGAGTCAGGCCGCTCGCAATCTCGTTGCGGCAATATTAAACAATGAGGACCTGATAAACACACTGGTGAATGCGTGTACGGGCCAAAATCCTCCCGATACCCCTGCCCAATACCCTGCCCATTCTTCTAAGAAGTTCGCTGCCTTTTGCAGTCCCCTGTGTGAGTAACGTGCCCAAAGCTGACAATGTGTCGCCGATCATCAAATACGTTCAATACTAAACTAAATATTCTGCCTGCATTGGTCTATGAATGTGGGTGATTCTTATTGCATCTAAACAATATATGAAGAGCTTCTCTTTCAGTTCACGAAATCCCTGTAGCCGCAGCAGCTTCTCCAGTCCCGGAGAAGAGCCGCGTCAGAACGCAGTGCCGTTACGCACGGCCATTCACTGTGTTTTGCCTTCATTAAGTCACCTGAAAACTATATCAAGCTAACCATACAGACCTACATGCAGACCTCTACACACAGCAGAGTGTTCCGTTAATAGCTCTGCCACGGTTAAAAAGGAGCGAACTTCTTCGTTAGAAGAACGGGCAGGGTATTGGGCGGGGGTATCGGGAGGATTTTGGCCCGTACACGCATTCGCCAGTGTGTTTATCATGTCCTCATTGTTTACAGTTTTTGTCCGTTGCTTCAACACGTTTTGCAAAACTTGGCTCAGTGTTTCAAAACTCTTCACACAAGCAAAAAAGACACAACACCGGGAAATAAACCATTCACATCTATGTCAAATTGAAACTCTGCTATCAAAACCTAACAATCCTTTGTCAAAATGTCACTCTGATGACAAAATGATACCCACTTGCATCATATGAATACACTGTCAGATCAGCAGCAACACACTGGTCTGCTTTATATAAAACACAGCAGTCTTTTGTTTTCACTGTTTTTATTCAGTCCCACAGATGGAAAGTTTTCACAACAACCAAAAAGTGAAATACTCAAAATCATTACATTACAGTAGTGTATTTTACAGTACAGTAAATTTAGTTAAAGCAAAAATAAAACAAAAATAAAACAAACAATACACTATGGTAAACACAGAAAAACACAATTCTGCACAAATGGGCTTTCGGATCCTGCCGTCTGTTTGCGTCCACCCCCATTAGGTCTTCTAGCCATTCTGTAGAAAAATGCAACCACAAATTGTTATTGTTTGCTTCTTTTTTTACAGTACTGAATATACTATACTTTACTGTATTTACCATACACAGTAGCTGAAACATCTCAACACATGATCACGGTATGTTTCACAAAACTACCACTTTTGTTCGAAAAGGAGCATTAGCCACCCTGCAATACAGGACATGTGATACGGTACCGTGATATGGTACAGTACCGTAAATACTCTAGATACAGTCTGGGTAGAGTAGAGAGTTGAAGACATACCTGTTTTCCAGTCGGAATGTCCTCATTATGGATGAAACTGTTCGACCACGTCCTCTCTCTCTCTGTCTTCCTTTTCCTTTGCCTCTAGCTCTCCCTACCTCCATGCTTGCAAAGTTCTCAAAATGGCTTAACTGAGGTCTTTTTGTATCTGGCTGATTGGTGTTCAGTTTTCTAAGTAAGTATTTTCTGGTGTGTGTTTAAGTGCTTTCAATAAATCAATGCGTGTTGTATTTTGAATAGATGTGTTTTCCCAATGGTACCCTGAGATTTCATTTTTGAGCTCATTGTCTTATGTAGGAAATAGTGTGTAGTGTGCAGCAGCAAGTGTCTTGCAGAAAGGGACAAGTGTGTTACAGAATTTCAACTAAAGTGCAAAGCAGCGCTTTTGTTTAAGGTATGGTTGCACTTTGTTTAAGGTATAGTAACAACAACTTAAAGTTATGTTACTTTGGTTTAAGCAAGTGTCTATAGTGTTAAAGCAACTGGCAAAAACTGTAATATTGCCGCAACGAGATTGCGAGCGTCTGACTCATTGTCTCTCTGTCACTTTTTGCTGCAGCATCCACACGCTAAACAAGATGGCCGCAGGCACTGCCGTGAAGTCTGATGTCAGTCAACTTTCTTTCAATATATTCAAAGTTTCACTCCATATATTCAAAGGTTCATTCCATATATTCAAACTTTCATTCCATATATTCAAGTTTCATTCAGTATATTCAAAGATTAATTTCCTGAACGGCATGCCATAATATATACACTATATTACCAAAAGTATTCGCTCACCTGCCTTTACTCATTCTATGAACTGAAGTGCCATCCCATTCCTAACTCATAGAATTCAATATGATGTCGGTCCACCTTTTGCAGCTATTACAGCTTCAACTCTTCTGGGAAGACTGTCCACAAGGTTGAGGAGAGTGTTTATAGGAATTTTTGACCATTCTTCCAAAAGCGCATTGGTGAGGTCACACACTGATGTTGGTCGAGAAGGCCTGGCTCTCAGTCTCCGCTCTAATTCATCCCAAAGGTGTTCTATCGGGTTCAGGTCAGGACTCTGTGCAGGCCAGTCAAGTTCATCCACACCAGACTCTGTCATCCACGTCTTTATGGACCTTGCTTTGTGCACTGGTGCACAGTCATGTTGGAAGAGGAAGGGGCCCGCTCCAAACTGTTCCCACAAGGTTGGGAGCATGGAATTGTCCAAAATGTTTTGGTATCCTGAAGCATTCAATGTTCCTTTCACTGGAACTAAGGGGCCAAGCCCAGCTCCTGAAAAACAACCCCATACCATAATTCCTCCTCCACCAAATTTCACAGTTGGCACAATGCAATCTGAAATGTACCGTTCTCCTGGCAACCTCCAAACCCAGACTCGTCCATCAGATTGCCAGATGGAAAAGCGTGATTCATCACTCCAGAGAACGCGTCTCCACTGCTCTAGAGGCCAGTGGCGGCGTGCTTTACACCATTGCATCCGACGCCTTGCATTGCACTTGGTGATGTGTGGCTTGGCTGCAGCTGCTCGGCCATGGAAACCCATTCCATGAAGCTCTCTGCGTACTGTACTTGGGCTAATCTGAAGGTCACATGAAGTTTGTAGCTCTGTAGCAATTGACTGTGCAGAAAGTCGGCGACCTCTTTGCACTATGCGCTTCAGCATCCGCTGACCCCTCTCCGTCACTTTACGTGGCCTACCACTTCGTGGCTGAGTTGCTGTTTTTCCCAAACGCTTCCATTTTGTTATAATAGAGCTGACAGTTGACTGTGGAATATTTAGGAGCGAGGAAATTTCACGACTGGATTTGTTGCACAAGTGGCATCCTATGACAGTTCCACGCTGGAATTCACTGAGCTCCTGAGAGCGGCCCATTCTTTCACAAATGTCTTGTTTCACAGTCTGCATGCCTGAGTGCTTGAATTTATACACCTGGGGCCAGGCCAAGTGATTAGAACACCTGATTCTGATCATTTGAATGGGTGAGCGAATACTTTTGGTAATATAGTGTATATATATATATATATATATATATATAGCTGGGATAGGCTTCAGCAGGCCCCCCGCAACCCTTACGGTTTTTCATAGTCGCTTTGGTGCATTTCTCACATCACTATTACAGTTTTTTACAATCACTTTGCTACTATTTTCAGAACCTTGATGTCATTTTTCACAACTCTAGACACAAAACTCAAAACGGTTATCACTTGTAACACGGGCTGTCTAATGTTCAAAACATTACATTGTGCATTCACATCTTTAAATAAATCTTCCACTTGCACAATCAAACAAATTTACTGTGAAATACCATTGAAACAGAACTATAGATCACCCACACACAAGCAACCGATAGTTTCACTGTGTCATTGTTCGTACAATCATTTAATATTGTAGAACAAAATAGGTGATACAGGTTTCATTATGGTACTACATGTACAGTACAGTAAATACATCTCTGTAAAAGTACCGCAGTAGTTGAGAGAGTACTACAGACACAGTGGAATCATTGAACAAAGTTTGTAATACAGTATATTGATGCAAAACACTAGATAGCGATAGATAGATCGGTCTGAAAGTGCAGGCCTACTTGTGGTTCCTAGAATTTCAAAAAGTAGAATGGGAGGCAGAGCTTTCAGCTATCAGGCTCCTCTCCTGTGGAACCAGCTCCCAGTTTGGGTTCAGGAGGCAGACACTCTCTCTATTTTTAAGGTCAGGCTTAAGACTTTCCTTTTTGATCAAGCTTATAGTTAGGGCTGGACTAAACCATCCCTTAGTTATGCTGCTATAGGCCTAGGCTGCTGGGGGACGATGCACCAAACACATGTCCTCCTTCTTTCTTCTCTCTCCTCTCTCGCATCCTCCACTTTCTTTTCTCTGGCACAGAGCTCTTGCCCTCTAATTTCCTATCTACTACTAGTCATGCTATTCTGTGCTATTACTATGTAGAACGTTTACTGCTGTGTGTCCCTCCCCCCTCCCCTCCCCTCCCCTCCCCTCCTCCCTCTTCTTGTGAGTATCTCTGGCCTGGAGTGGTGTGTTTCCTGTGGAGCTCTATACTACATCTGTTGTCGTGGTCTCATCAGCCTGCCCAGTCTTCATGGAATCCTGCAGTTATCCACTCCTACCTGAATGAACAATTCTCCAGCCTGCCTGTGATTCCTCTTACATTTTCAAACTGTCATGTAACATCATCAGTTTGTATCATAAGATTCCACATGTACGCTTTAGTCAGATATGTGTATCTATGACAGATGTATGTTTATCTTGCTGTTCTCTTCTCTTCTCTCTTTGCTGTTCTCTTCTCTCTTTCTTCTGTCTGTACCCGGCTGGCCTTAGGCAGATGGGTCCCTCCATATGAGCTGGGTTCTGCTCGAGGTTTCTTCCTGTTAAAAGGGAGTTTTTCCTTGCCACTGTTGCCTTCAGGCTTGCTCTGGGGGTTTCAGGCCGGGTTTTTGTAAAGCGTCTTGAGACGATTTGTATTGTTATTGACGCTATATAAATAAAATTGAATTGAATTGAATTGAATTGAACAGATCGATAGATACTTTATTGATCCCCAAGGGGAAATTCAAGACAGTACAATCACAACATAGGTTTACAGTATTTGAATCAAAGCAAAAATACTGTAATTAGCTATGAAATACAGTAGAAAACAAAAGACAGTACTGTAAAACATCAAATGCAGTGTTCCTCAACTTGCTTGCTTGTACTGTACATGTAAGAAACAAAACAGGAGTGATTACTGTACTTCTACATTGTCATCAACTCTGTGTTGTGGATTTGGATTTGTTTCCATACAACTATGCATTTAGAGTAATGCAACAGTTACTTATCATTTTGAGCAGTTGTATCAATTGATAGTTAGATTATTGTAAGGAAATTAATAGACACTCATTTGAAATGTAATGTGTGAATTGCCTTTTGAAATAGTATTTTGATGTTAAGTTGTATCATATTGAACAGGTGATTTTTTTTTTTTGAATGAACAAATGATCTAAGTTTTATGTGTATTGTATCCAAGCAATTGAGAAAAGGGTTAGAGTTTTGAAAAATGTGCATTTTGATCATTGGTTGTGAGTTTTGTGTCTAGAGTTGTGAAAAATGAAATCAAGGTTCTGAAAATAGTAGCAAAGTGATTGTAAAAAACTGTATTTAGAACAAACATAAGAAATACCATTATGGTAGAACTGTGCACAAATGTAAACAATATAACAGTACATATTACTGTAAACTGAACATAAATTATTCCTGGACATCCACACGTTCCTGTCTGTCTGGCCACATATTTTCATCTACATCACAGCGGATGTCTTCCCTTGCAAGGCAACGAGGAAAGTATCTCCTTGAGTGGCGAATCCACCCTCTGCAGGACTCCACTGTGATGTCATCACATGCAGCATCCATGGCTGCTAGCAGGGCCGTTTGGGCATGTGGACGCCGGTCATAAACCTTCCACCTCCAGGCAGAAAAAAACTCTTCTATTGGATTAAGGAATGGGGAGTGGGGGGCGGGGGGGGGGGGGGGGGAGATATTCAACCACCATCCTGCCATGTGCTGCAAACCACTCTCTGACCAGATGTGAGTGGTGAAAGCTCACATTATCCCACACGACAACATACTTGCTCAGATGGTCTCCAGTTAGACCCCTCTCATTCTCAGGGACTATGGTTCTGTAAAGAGTGTCTAGAAAAGTAAGAAGATGTTGTGTGTTGTAAGGACCGAGAAGGGGGATATGGGTGAGGACACCATTTTCCGAGATGGCTGCACACATTGTGACATTCCCCCCTCGTTGGCCTGGAACATCAATCGTTGCTCACTGTCCAATTCTGTTTCTTCCACGCCTTCTGCCTTTGGCCAGATTGAAACCTGCCTCATCGATGTAAATGAATGTGTGCAGTGGTTCCCTGGCCTCTAGCTCCAGTATACGCTTTATCCCAGAAGAGAGGGAGAGAGAGAAAAAAAAACAATTATAAGAACTTTCCCTGTGTAACATAATGCATTTTTGACAACATGGTGTACAGTATGTAGCCTACTGTGAATATACAGAACTGTTAAGTTTACTGCATGGAACTACACAAAGTAAACGGTTTACAGTGCTGAACATTAGAGTATGCATAGAACGCACACTCAAGCTTTACCTGTACATACTGGTGACGGGTCTCCTTCACTCTTTCACTGTTCCTTTCAAATGGCACATTGTAAAGTTGTTTCATGCGCATTTCATTCCTCCTGAGCACTCGGTCAGTTGTTGCGATTGAAAGAGATTCAATATTGCCAAAGATATTGTCATCATCTATAACAGCGCTTTGAATCTCTCTCAATCTTATTGCATTGTTTGCAATCACCATTGCACAAATGGCTTCCTCTTGTTGTGGAGTAAAAACAGCCCCCCTTCTACCTCTGCGAGGTTGTCTTGCAGTCCTATGTGTTGCAGAGTAAAATTATAGTAATGTACAGTAAATATGAGATATAACAAGGTATTGGATTACTGTCCAATACTATACATACCTGTTCTCCCTACGAAATGTTTGAATGATGGAATTCACAGTGGTTCTCCCTACATTTGGTTGCACTCGTCGACCAGCCTCAGCCATAGTGAGGCCGTGATTCACAACATGGTCCACAAGTGTAGCCCTAATTTCATCAGGAATTTGCCTATGTACTTCACCTCTTCTTCCTCTGCCCCTGTTTTGTCCCCTTCCCCTTCCTCCGCGGATTCTCACCCCTCCTCCACGACGCTGACGTTCCATTTTTGTGTCACAGAATTGTAGAAATGGTACACACGATGTCCTGCTTGGTTCATATATGCTTGCCAAGTGAGGGTTCATGGGATTCAGCTCTGAGTGACTGTGGACAAGTGGCTTGTCATTGGTTACAACTAATGCTTCACACACCTCCTCATGAGTGAAAGCTGAAGTTCACCTGAGAGCAATTGTTCAATTTAGGAGACATTTTCGGGAAAAAAATGATAAAGGAATGTATGAAATTAGCTTGACAGATTTTGACAACTAGTTCAACAATTTTGTATGTAATGACTCAAGCAATGAAATGAGGACTATTAGTTTTATAGGGAATGACTATTCAGCATTCATAAGTATGTTTCATTTTGACTGACATGACATAAGCAAATGATAATGTTATAAAACAGCAGAGAATTGTATGAAAGTAACTGATACATGTCCAAAAGCATTTGCAATTTGTTCAAAGGAATGAGAAACTGCTACTATGATGTGCACAAATGACTCAATGTTGTGGAGGTTGAACTAATAGTTGTGAGAACTTTCATTCTGATCTGAGAAAAGCACCAAAGCGACTGAGAAAAACTGTAACAGGACTAAGCGGGTATAGAAGATGAATGAATGAATGAATATATATAAATTGTAAATATAAATATATATATAAAATTTATATATGTATATATATATATATATATAAATATAAAACATCCAGGTCATGCAGCTGGATAGTCGAGCGGTTAGTGTCGTGGACTACCGTTGAGGTTCGAATCCCGGTTGGGGCAATATAATATAATCACTGCCAGTAAGGGGCAAATACAACTGCATCCTGCAACCTAATGAGAAATGGGCTACTGGAACAAGACATAGATGGACAAGGGCGGAAAATACGGAACTGTTGGAATGCTACTATATGAGCAACCCCAGAGAAAAAGGATACATGCAGCGAATGTGGGACCACTGGTCACTTCGAAACCCACAATCAAGGCTAACAATGAAACAGCTGTTAGCCCAGTGTTCCAACATCCACAATCAAAAACTCCTATCACAACTTGAGATCGATGAGATACAACAACAATGCTACGGCAAGGGGGCGCCAGGACGACAGGTCAGCGGGGGGATGCCACCATCACCCCCACAATCAGTATTTGGGTACCAAGCCCCAACAGATACCAGCCTCAGTACAAGAGCTGCTGACCTGAGAATGAAGATCATGAATGAAACCTTTATTGATCCCGCAATGACGAAATTACAATAGTGGGGGGAGGAAAAAGGGAAGAAAAACAAGAGGAGAGGGGAGGATAAAAAAAAAAGCAGCTCCCAGACTACACTCGTCTGGGGGAGTACAGTGTGGGACCGGGAAAAAAACCTCAGCAACATAAGCACATATGGGCACACTTTACAACATAAAAACTCAAAACAACTTGCACCAGGGGAGGGGGAAAGTGGGGTGGAGGTGTTCCAGCGCAGAAGGCATCCCCCAGCCACAGCCACAGCCAACTACGGCGCCGCCTTCGGACCCCGCCTGTCACACTGTGGGGGTAAAGCGGGAAAGGCGTGGGATTGGGGCGTAGGGAGGTGTATTGCATATGTGCAAGTGTCCGTGGGTGCGTGTGTGTACATAAGCCTGGAGAGTCATCTAGCCTCCCAATCAGTGCCTCAGTTTGCAGGATGTAATTTCGATAACACAGCAGGTTGCCATGGAGACGTCCCTGATCGGGTCCCAGATGGAGTCAACCATCAACATGTGTCCGTGAAGGAAGGGAGGGAGGAATAGGACAGAGCGTCTCACTGCAGCGATCTCCTGGGGGGGTTGTTCCAGCAGCGGTCTTGGCCAAGGCCGGTGCTGCTCAGGGGCCGGAATGCAGATTAGATTATGATTGTTTGGGTTAGGGCGAGTAGTCACATTTCAATAGACACGTCTTACTCTATTTGTCCATTCTGGTCTTCAAATCAATCCATTCGCATTTGCAAAGCCGAAAGCTTCTCCAAGATGGTTTCCATGTTGCAGTTAATGACCACAGTCTGAGCACAAACAGCTCTGTCCAAGATGCATGTTGCGATTTGCATGTTGCATGTTGCCACCACAGTCTTTCCAAGGTGTTTTCCATGTTGCAGTTTATACCCACAGTCTGAGCGCTAACAGCTTTGCTCACTCCATCAATAATGTCGGGCAGCTTCATGGGGCTTTGGACTGCTGACACCATCTTCTTAATTTTCCGATACACCAGGGCAATGCCTAATCCAATCAGCAGAAAGCCTGTTATCATGGTTCCAAATATGTAAAGATCCTCGATGTCCTCGACGGAAAGAATCGCCAGGCACACGACCCTCCACTTCTCCCAGGAGTCCATCATGTATCCAGCGGCAAACGTTCCATCAGGGCAGACAGGTTCCCCCGAACCCGAGCTTCTCGTCGAGAAGTTTCTGTAAATTGCGTTGAGAGACCAGGGGCCTCATGTACGAACGTTGCGTAAGTACAAAAACGTTACGTAAGTACTCGCTCACGTAAAAGTTCAGATGTATCAACAGTGAAAGGTCCGTAACTTACGTACATTCCTACGGCAACTATTTGGCTGGCGTAAGTAGGATTCGACAGATGTCGATCCTTTGGCGACACTTAGAGGTGATGCCGGGAAACTGTCATCAATGTGAAAACTATTACTCCGACCGATCGGGACTGTGCCGGTCGACCCTGAGCAGATCCATGCAAGCTGCGTGGGACGGAGTTATCCGCATGTCAGCCAGGTATATCAGATAGGCCTACCCACAATGCATCTAAACAGGTCAACATTAAAGAGCAATTTGCAGCGAGAGATGGTTTTCTGAATGTAATCAGAGCTATCGACTGCACACACATTGATATAAAAGCGCCATCGCGAATTTGTAAATGTCATCTGGAAGATCATACGTGATGCGCAAATGCAAGTAAACATTGTGGCAGCGTGCCAAAGAGGACATTTTACGCATCTCCACTCCAGTCAGTAGCGTCTCCAGTTCTCTTTCTGTGAAGTTCTTCTTCTTTCCCGTCTTACTCATTCTTATGTTTTCGTTTTCTGATCGCGCAGAGAGGGGAATCTCAGGTGCAGGGTCAATTTAAATATGATTTCCATATTTAAAATGGGCGTGGACAGAGAGTTGCATATTTAAAAAGGGCGTGGACAGGGAGGGGTCCGGTACGCTCGATCGGGATGTACAAAGGAAATGTGCTTATAAATGCTTGTAGATTTGAGCTTACGTCCCGATTTAAGTGGAAATCTACGCAACTGTTAGTACATGAGGCCCCAGCTGACCAATTCCATGATTTTAAATTTGGAGAGCAATGCGGAGAGAGGCTCCCAAAGTTTGAGACAAGACAGGACGAGACGTGAGAAGCAAAGCAGGGAAGATAAGGGTGAGGGGAGAGACCGAGAGATGCGTCCGCCTTCTCGGTGAAGGCGGACAATTGGCACAATTAGAAGCCTGGAACCCCTGATGAATACCGAAGCTGACTTGTAAAGTACCTTCAGAAGATCTGCTGGTAGATGCAAATGCCGCACTTACAACAATCCCTATCGGAACCATCACTGAGTCCAATAAGCTGATGCACAGTACAGCAACAGTAATCCTAGAAATGCTTGGCTACAAGATGGGCTCAAACCATGACAGGCAGCATCCACCGTGGAGAATACGGTTAGAGGCCAAGATAAGGGCAACACGGAGAGAAGTTAGCCAGCTAACAGAACTACAGAAAGGCAACATGGTGAATAAAGGGACACCCAGGAAGTACACCAAGCTCTCCATACCTGAAGCACTCGAAATTGCCAAACAGAGACTAACACCACTGCCCACCCAGCTGAAGAGATACACCAAGGAGACAGAGGCCAGGAGAATAAACAAGCTGTTCTCCACTGAACCAGCCAAGGTGTATTCTCAGTGACAGGGAGGAAATAACAACCGGTCAGACCCACCAAGAGCCGAGGTGGCTGAAGAAGCTAACGGCACTCCATGAACCAGATGAACCAGCTGCTAAGGGATGGGTCCCACCCAGAGTGGCTAACCCAGGGCAGGACGGCTCTAATCCTGAAGGACCCCCAGAAGGGGCCTATCCCATCCAACTACCGGCCAATAACCTGTCTCTCCACAACATGGAAGGCCCTGTCAGGCATCATTGTGGCTAAGATGAGGAAACATGTAGCTCAATACATGAGAGGGCTCAGAAGGGAATTGGTAGCAACACCAGAGGAACCAAGCACCAGCTACTGGTCGATAGAGCAGTCGCCGGAGACTGTAAGAGCAGAAAGACCGACCTGTGCACCGCCTGCATCGACTACAAGAAAGCTTAACTCAATGCCACACATATGGATACTGGAATGTCTGGAACTGTATGAGATACCAAGGAGATGCACCACCACTGCTGTTCTGCATAGGCCTGAACCCCCTCAGTCAGATCATCACAAAGAGTGGTTACAGGTACCAAGTGGAGCAACAATTAGCCACCTGCTCTACATGGATGACATCAAGCTGTACGCCAGGAATGAGCGAGAAATTGACTCACTGATCCACACCACCAGGATCTACAGCAACGACATACACTCTAAGAAATAAAACATCACATTTACTTAATATAGTTATGGCAACCGGTCCCACGAAACTAGGTTGAATAAATGGGAAGAATACTAGAAAACTAATTATTACTACATGCTTTTAAGCAAATCCCACCAAACCGTCTTAATTAAATACTACTCAACGCACTTACGTTGAAGTTACTCAACGCGCTTATGTTATGTTGAATTTACTCAACGCGCTTATGTTGAATTTACTCAACGCGCTTATGTTGAAGTTACTCAATGCGCTTATGTTGAATTTACTCAACGCGCTTTACTCAACGCGCTTATGTTGAAGATACTCAACGCGTTTATATTGAAGTTACTCAACGCGCTTTACTCAACACGCTTATGTTGAAGGTACTCAACGCATTTATGTTGAAGTTACTCAACGCGCTTATGTTGAGGGTACTCAACGCGCTTATGTTGAATTTACTCAACGCACTTGTGTTGAATTTACTCGACACAAATGAGTTGTATTTATGTTGTAGTGTTTTGTTGATTGTACTCAGGGCCATTTCTAGCTTCGTGGGGGCCCTAAGCAAGATGCTGTTTGGGGGCCCCTAGTTTCTCAAACTACGATGAAGAGATTACTAACCCTTAGATGGATTCAAGGAGTTGTATTGTCATTACACACATGTTGGTGCATGAGGTGGAACAAAA
Organism: Chelon labrosus; assembly: GCF_963514085.1. Taxonomy (NCBI): domain Eukaryota; kingdom Metazoa; phylum Chordata; class Actinopteri; order Mugiliformes; family Mugilidae; genus Chelon; species Chelon labrosus. The sequence goes on from NC_140360.1 coordinate 1,990,483, forward strand.
TTAGTTACCCTGGTCCCACTGCAAGTCAAAGCACACTGAAAAGCACCAGCACTAGCCGAGTCCCGCTGGCACCGCCAGGGAGCTAAGCCCAAGACATCGGCACCCTCCACCTCCTGCCTACGTCCCGTGGAGGCGCAGGGCTTCACCCGGGAGGTTGGAATGGTGAGCTCGACTCCACTCAAGGTGAGGGAACCCTGGTCAGTGGTGCACAGGGGCGCTGGGGCCCGTCCATCCACTCCTCCTCCGCCTCCTGATCTGCCACTGGACAACAGGTTTGACATCCTGAGCCTGCAGGATTTCCCCCCCGTGGGGGTTTCGTCCAGCCTACCCCCGGAACCTGACCCTCCAGTTGGTCGTGGCTCTCACCAGTCCAGGATCCGGGGCTCATTCGTCCAGCTGGACCCTTCTCCTCCATCTCGGCCAGGAACAACCGCGGCCAGGATCCGGGGCCCACTCGTCCAGCCAGGCACCTCCTCCCAATCTCGGCCGGGAGCAACCGCGGCCAGGCGCCACCAACCTGATCGCCAGGCTCCGTCCCGCCTCCGTCGCACCTCCAGGCAGCCAGCGGAGCGGCGCACCCCCTCTGTGCTGGTCATCGGGACCTCCATGGTCAGGCACGTGGCGGTGCACGGTGGCCGGACCTTCTGCCACCCTGGAGCCCGCGTCAACCAGGTCGCATCCTCTGCCCTCCAGCTGAGTGCACATCACAACTCGGCCTCCACGCTGGTCCTGGAGGCCGGTATCAACGACCTCAAAAACCGCCAGTCGGAGGTCCTCAAGCAGGACTTCGTCTCCCTGGTGGACCGCCTGCTGGACACGGGGAAGCAGCTAATTATCTCCGGCCCGCTTCCCCCACCCAGGTATGGTGACGTCACCACCAGCCGCCTTCGTCAGCTGCACCTGTGGCTGAAGGGGTACTGCCTCAACAAAAGCATACCGTTTGTTGACAACTTTGCAGCTTTTTTAAACAGGCCTCACCTTTTTAAACAAGATGGCCTCCACCCAAATCAGGAGGGTTCTCGGCTTTTATCAGTAAACATCAACCTGACTGTCCGGTCTTGCACCTCAGCCACCTCCTGACTCACCGTTAGATCATGTGCACACAGAGTCTCTGCCCCTCACTCACCCTCACCCTCCCCCACTACACGTTACACCCACACCATATACGCCTCTCCATCACCAGAACCTCAGGACATACACACCATCAACACCATCAAAACCATCATTACACATAGACAACTGAAACACAGCAAAGGTTTTAGAACTACAGGAGTTTTTAACCTCCATGTAAAATGTGATGATAAGCGCACGTTCAGCACAGACATCAAAATGGCTGTGCTGAACGTGCGCTCTCTTTTAAACAAATCTTTTATCATAAATGATTTAATTGTAGATAATAACCTAGACTGCATTCTCCTTACAGAGACATGGCTTGGCACCGATGCACCTGTTGTTCTCACTGAGGCTTCCCCACCAGATTTTAACTTTTTGTTTTCTATTAGGGGGGGCAAAAAAGGTGGAGGAACGGCATCTATATCAAGAACCACGTTGGCCTCGCATGAAGTTCCTTTTAACAGCTACTCTTCATTCGAACATCATGCTTTTATTTTTAGCACCCCTCCTATTCTATGCATAATAGTCTACAGGCCACCCCAGTACTCCACCTCTTTTATCAGCGAATTTTCAGAATTTTTATCAATTATTCACAACACCTATAATAGGATTTTAATAACTGGTGATTTTAATCTACACGTAGACAACACCTCGGACCCTGTGTCCAGAGAATTTTTAAACCTCTTAAACTGTATGGATTTTAAACAGCATGTCACACAGCCAACCCACAGCAGGGGGCGCACCCTGGACCTGGTCATAACCTATGGCCTGTCCGTGGGTGTGTCTTCTGTTGTGGACTTGGCTGTGTCCGACCACTACTGTGTGTTTTTTAACATCACCAGTTTTAACCAGCAGGAGGCCCCGGTGAGAACGGTGAGGAAACGCTACCTTACTTCTGAAGTGGCTGCAAATTTTATAGAGATTTTACAGAGCACTCCTGCAGAGATTTTACCAGCATCCTGTGATTTTATCGTGAATAGTTTTAACAAAAATCTGAAATCAGCGCTGGACTCAGTGGCTCCTCTTTTAACAAAAACAATTAAGACAAAACCTACACCCCCGTGGAGAACTGAGGAGATAAAGAAACTAAAAAGAGACTGCAGGAGTGCTGAAAGGAGATGGAGAAAATCTAAACTAACGGTTCACAACGAAATCTTACACCAACAACTCAAAATCTATAATAACACAATCAAGCAGGCAAGAATTTCTCATTTCAAAAAACTCATCTCCGACCATAAAAATAACCCTAAATTCCTTTTCTCCACCATAGACTTTTTAACAAACAGTAATTTTAACAAGTCCCACAAACCAACATCAGATACCCTCTGTGAGGACTTTGCAGACCACTTCAGAGGTAAAATTGATGATATCAGATCCAGGCTTTTACCTCAACAGATTTTAACTGTCGCCACACCTGGATCTTTAATTTTACCTGAGGAAACACTGGAGAGTTTTGCCCTGGTTGATGCAAGGACACTTGGTCGAGTTTTCTCCCAGGTAAACCCCACAACCTGCCTTTTAGATCCAATTCCCACACCGTTTTTTAAAACATTTTATGGGCTCCTTGAGGAACAGCTTTTAAACATTGTGAACTGCTCTCTTCAGACGGGTGTCTTCCCCACCTCCTTCAAAACGGCGGAGGTGAAGCCCCTTCTGAAGAAGAGCAATCTAGACCATAACATTCTTAATAATTACCGGCCTGTATCCAACTTACCATTTTTAAGTAAAATTTTAGAAAAACTGGTTTTTAACCAATTAAATTATTTTTTAAAGACAAACAATATTCTAGAGAGGCATCAGTCTGGTTTTAGGACGAACCACAGTACAGAGACAGCCCTTTTAAAGATTTTAAATGATATCAGGTTCAACTTGGATAATCATAAACTTACAGTCTTGGTACTACTGGATCTAACCGCCGCCTTTGATACAGTAGACCATCACATTTTATTAAACAGATTGAAGAACCTGGTCGGCCTCTCTGGTACTGTTTTCAACTGGTTCGTCTCTTACCTCACAGATCGCCACTTTTTTGTGAGTATGGATACATGTTCCTCAGGAACCCATGAGATCAAGTGTGGGGTTCCCCAGGGGTCAATTTTAGGTCCAGTTCTTTTTAATCTATACATGATTCCCCTTGGGGATGTCATCAGGAGGCACGGCATCAGCTTCCATAGTTATGCTGACGATACACAACTGTACATGGCCGTGTCTCCTGATGACACAGGGCCTATTGATGCCCTTTTTAACTGCATTTTAGATATCAAGTCATGGATGGCAGCGAATTTCCTGCAGCTCAACCAGGACAAAACAGAGGTTTTAGTCATTGGTCCTGAAGGCCAGAGAGAGAAACTTTTAACAAAATTACAAGATTTTAAACCATCGCAAATTGTAAAAAACCTGGGCGTGATTTTTGACTCTGAGCTTAATTTTATTCCACATATCAAAAACATAACAAAGATTGTTTTTTACCATCTTAAGAATATAGCCAGAGTCCGCCCATTTCTCTCTCAGGCCAGCACGGAGGTGCTGATGCATGCTTTTATCTCTTGTCGTTTAGATTATTGTAATGCCCTGCTCTCTGGTCTTCCCAAAAAAAGTATCTCTAATCTTCAGCTACTTCAGAATTCAGCCGCACGAGTGCTGACAAGGACCAGAGGGCGCACATTACACCTGTTTTAAAATCGCTGCATTGGCTTCCCGTGCGCTTCAGGATCGATTTCAAGGTTCTTTTACTTGTTTTTAAGTGTCTTAACAGTCTTGGGCCTTCTTATTTATCTGACTTACTTTTACCATATCAACCCTCGCGGACCCTGAGGTCTTCCGGCACTGGCCTTTTAATCATACCTAAAGTTAAATCAAAAACACACGGGGAGGCGGCTTTTAGTTATTATGGTCCCCGATTATGGAACAGCCTGCCGGAGAACCTCAGGGCCGCAGAGACTGTTGATGTTTTTAAAAAGAGGCTCAAGACCCACCTTTTCAACCAAGCTTTTAATTGATTCTCTTAATATGTTTTTATGGTACGTTAGAAAGCATTTTATCTATATTGTTCCTTTCTTTCCCATTTTACAGTTTTAGTCCCTCAGTTTTTAGCAATTTTTAGTTTTTAGTAGTTTTTATCAGACTTTTTATTATTTCCTTTTCTATTTTTATTTTAATTATATGTTATAACTACATGTTTTAATTTTATGAGCTGAAAAGCATTTTATCCATATTGGTCGTTTTAGTCCTCGGTTTTTAGCCCCAGTGTTTCCTCATGGGGGCCGACCACACTGGGAGTTGCGGCTGGTCTACTGACGGGGGTGCTGTCCTGTGGGCGGCTCTGGCCCTGGTGGCTGGAGGGCTCTGCACCTTGGTGTGGGGCCTCCTGTCTGCCCGGGTCGGGGCTGTCTCTATGGCGGTGCTCCCTACAGTCGTGGGCTGGAGGCCCTCTCGGTGTGGTCGGCTCCCAAAGGTGGCTTTCTCCTTGCGCCAGGTCTTGGTGCCCGGCCATGTCTCTTGTGGGTGTGTGGGTGGGGTGTGTGGGACATGTCTGTGTGTGTGTGTGTGTGTGTGTGTGTTGGGGGGGGGGGGGGTCTTTGTGTCTCGTGTCTCTGTGTTTTTATGGGGGTGGGAGGGTTCGATTTTTTTGTTCTGTTTTTGCTGTTTTTAGCCTTTGTGTTGCTTTTAAAAGGCATGAAAAGTGCAATATAAATAAATTTGATTTGATTTGATTTGATTTGAAAAAAGGGGGAAAGGGGGATTGTTCAATTTACATGTATACATTTCTTATAGAAAACATGATTGAGTTATGTTCTCCTCTTAACATGCTTCAATCATGTGTAATCCCTTAAATCTTGGTGGATGCCAAGTCTACAAGTCTCAGTCATGTTAAGAAAACAGAAAATAATTATGTTTCCTCTGGAAACTCCGCCCCCTCGGAAAACTGCAGGAATTTTGGCCGCCATCTTTTCACCCTCACTGGACAAATTGAAGTCGACTTGGAGAGTTATGGACAAGGTAAGGACAATTAAAACTTATAAAATGTTTGTCATATTTCACGGTAGTCACTTTAGACGTATAGTTTTCATAAAGCTGATGTTTTTATCAGCCAGGAACATTGAGCAACATGAATAAGACGATGTTAGCTAACATTTACTGGAGTTTGCGTTTAGTGGAGAGGGGAGGGTCATAACCGCCCTGTTAGCCTGCGGAGTCATATCCACGGTCGCGAGGTGTGGAAAGTCAAAGTCGCCCTGAAAAGTTTTGGGGAAACAGCTACGGCTGCCTTTTACTGCAGATATTTACAGTGGACGCCCCTACTCGGCCGAAGTCCATCCACATTATCCGATGACAGAAAATTGTTACCATGATGAGTTATATCAGCCTTAAGGAGAAAAAAAACTTTAACAGTAAAGGCTTCATATTCAGCACATGAGGAAACTGTACACTGCTCTAATAACTGACCGATAGTGAGACAAGGAGGAGCTAACAGGCGCTAGTTATTTACATTTAGTTATATTCATCACGTCCAGTTAGTACGGTGGCCCTGAAGGTCACAACATTTCACAAGACACAACAACATTTGGAAATGGTTGGAACAACCAACACTTCTTGTTTTTTTTTTTGTTTTCTTTTGTTTTTTTTAACACTTCTTGTTTCTGATTGGACAGAACCCGACAGTGTAACGTCATTTCCTGTTTATACTTCACTGTGTCCGTGCACGAGTTTTAAACCGCGTTGGAATAAATGGAGGATGAAATGGCATTAATAGATTATTATAAAATATTCAGAGGGATTCAGAGATTTGTATATTATTTGTGCAGACATTCAGTATAATGTTTCAAGTGTATATGTTTAATGTGTTTTGTTTGATCTCACTTTACTTTTGTGACTGTGCGCTCTTCAGGCAGAAGATGAAGCCCTCGTTCCAAGGATCCATTGAGGAGACCGTGGTAGGGGAATATATGCCGCTAGACATGATGCTACCAGTAAAACTGAAGACATTGTGGTCGTCTTGGAAGGCCATATGGTACTGCATGATCTGGACAACATTGCATTAGATGCTGCCATGTTATTTTGTATACTTTGAACCTGAGCTACCCTCCTGAACTGAAGTATTTTTTGAAGTGCTTCAGAAAGGTGTGATGAAGCTGGGCGAAAACACGCTCTCTAAGAAAGCCTAAGACCTCAAAAACAGACTGTTAGCTGTTGCCATGGACCATGGTTGGTCTCTTGTTGCTGTTGTAATGGAGTTTGGACAAATACTTTCACTGCCTTTTATTTATACTTTCTTTATCTGTGGCATATATGCTGTGTTTTCATTTTCTTCCAAAATGTACCTTGCAGTGTTCTTTGACAAAATAAAATCACTAGTAAAAAGTAAAAGTTTTTCTGTATGTCTTATTTGTTTTTGGAAATTTTATGGTAGATGCTGTAAATAAGAGCTTAGGCTGGATCAGCCAGAAGGATGTACAAAATGGATTTATTTAAGTAACAGAAATTAGTGCACAGAAATAATTTTATCATGCAATGGATGAGCAAATTATGCAGAAGCTTTATAACTTAACAGTGTAAATGTAACATTTAAAAAAGTTATTGGTTTGACATAAAAAAATCATGTTTCTTTAACAAAATGAAATCCAGTATATTTAAGGCAAATAAATAATTTTGAGGAAACATAACTTTAATATGTGCAACCGATGTACATACTTTTTTCATGTAGATCCTACAGACTTTTTTTTTTTTCTAGTGCAGAAATAATTTTATCATGCACAACAGTGTGTGTAATTTACGTAAAAAGCTTATGTTGCTTTAACAGCTGATAATTGAATACAACAAGCATAAAAAAGCTTTAAAGTAACATTTAAAAAAAATGATGTTGGTTTAACATTGAGTAATTGAATACACTTAACATTAAAGACAATTGCTGAATTAACATACAAAAGTCATGTTTCTTTAACAAAAAGGAATTCAGTATATTTAACGTAAATAAATCATTTTAAGGAAACATAACTTTAATATGTGCAACCGATGTACATACTTTTTTCATGTAGATCCAACAGCCTTTTTTTTTCAGTGCAGAAACAGTAAAATTAAGAGTATAAAAATAGAATAAAATTAGCAAACTAAGTTAAAAAAATAGGCAAATAAGTAATATAAATATAGAAAGTGACAATTGTGCATTACTGAAGTATGTGCAAAACGACTGCACCCAGGCAAGTTAAACTGGTAAAAAACTATAATACAAGGAAAACAACAATCCTCTATATGTCAATAAATAAAACATATTTTGAATGTTTATAAAAATGTTTACATAAGAAAATACAACAAACCAACATTGATTTTAAAATGCAACAATGAAAACAAAACAACACTAAAAATAATGCTTATTTAACATCACAGTCACTTATCAGCATAACACCTGATATACTTAATCAAAGTAATAATTTATGACAGTTTATGTGATGGTTCTGGAGCTTCCTGGTCAGGAAGTTCAGAAGATCCTCTGGCTCAACGTCTGGAGCTCCAAAACATTCTAGAATTGCTCCTGCAAAGACAAGGCTCCTTAGGTTACCACGTAAAATAGATCATTAGTGCATATTCCTATTTTATAATTGCAGTGATGTTGCTGTAATACAGAAAATTAAAATGAATCTGTTTTTATATTAAACACTGTGACGGACAGTGTGCCCAATAACAAAGTTGTCACTTTTAAGAGTTTTCTGCATTCATTTACACATAGGACTAGTGAAATAAATAAATAAGATAAATGATCCACTGCCACAATAGTTCGCCTATAGCAAGAAACGGCTCTGCTGTAACATAAACATTAGTGCAAACTACCGAAGTTAGAGTGTATTAGTGACGTAGATCAAAAGGTCCAACGTCAAACAAGCGAAACGAAAGGGGCTAGTGGTACATTGAAAAAACAACGGTCTTTCGTTAGTGAAGCAAGGGTTCGATTCCCATTGATTGCTTTTTATGTATTTTATTGTAATAAGTATATAATTTATTTATTATCAGCTTTAAACCACATATCCATGTGGTGTAGTCGAACAGGAATGTGCATGGCAAATCAACTTCCATACAAGAATGAACCAAGACACGTCTCGATTATACTGCATTTTATTCTCCACTATGTCCTAATAGAGCACTGTGTCATTGAAGCTTCGAGTAATGAACCTTTTTTTGAATCACGTGTCGAGGCTTCAACAAAGCCTCGACTGGCCATCACTACGTATATATGTCTATGGGCGCGTCTTCCAAGGCGTCCTCAGCCACACTGCGCATGTGCAAGAAAGTACGGAAACCGCGTTGGGACGGTCTTCATTCATTTTAATGCCTGCAGTGTGTTTTAAATAACTTGATTACGTAGATTCAATTCAGCACAATTTTGTAATCCCAAAACCTTTTTGTATTACATTAATGCAATGAAACTCTCTTGACTTATTTTTCAAAAGTGGAATTATTCAATAGTTCCACCTTACAAAAATTATGTAATGCAAACAACATCCATGTTTCACTTCTTAGAGTGTAGGGATGTCATTCAGATTGGACAAGTGTGGCCGGATGGTCTCAAAGAGAGGCAAGATGAACAGAATTGAAGGGGTCGACCTACCAGAGGGCAACATAGGTGATATCCAAGACAGCTACAGGTACCTTGGTATCCCACAGGCTAACAGAAACCATGAGGAAGCCGCAAGGAAGTCAACCACAACCAAATACCTCCAGAGAGTGAGGCAGGTCCTGAAAAGTCAGCTGAATGGCAGAAACAAGATCCAAGCCATCAACGTGTATGCAATACCAGTCATCAAATACCCCGCTGGGATCATAAGCTGGCCAAAGGAGGAGATAGAAGCCACAGACATCAAGACAAGAAAGCTCCTCACCATGCACGGAGGGTTTCACCCCAAATCCAGCACCCTCAGACTATACACTAGGCGGAAAGAGGGAGGCCGAGGACTAGTGAGCATCAAGGCCACTATCCAGGATGAAACATCACAAATCCAAGAGTACATCAGAAAAATGGCCACAAAGGATGAACTGCTAAGTGAATGTCTCAGGCAACAGAAACCCGATAAGAGTGCAGAGGAAGAGGAGCAGACAACCTGGAGGAAGAAGCCCCTACATGGCATGTACCACCGCCAAATTGAAGAAGTGGCTGATATCGAGAAGACCTACCAATGGCTGGAAAAGGCTGGACTCAGAGACAGCACAGAGGCACTGATCATGGCAGCACAACAACAGGCCTTAGGTACAAGAGCCATAGAGGCCAAGATCTACAAGAGTAGATCAGATCCAAGGTGATGACTATGCAAAGATGCGCCTGAGACAGTCTAGCACATAATAGCAGGGTGTAAGATGGTACACCCAAACTGGGGGAGTGGCTCCAACAGATCCCAGGAACAACAGAAGCCTCAGTCCAGAAGAGCGCAGTCCTAGGAACAGCTAAGATACTGCGCAGAACCCTCAAACTCCCAGGCCCCTGGTAGAGGACCCGAGTTTGAGGATGACACAGATACCACCCCAAGAGGGTGATGTTTTTTATATATGTATATATGACTTGCTTGACCTTCCTTGAACATGTTTCACTATTCATGTGTAAAACCATCAAAATGGCTTCTTCAGAACTGAAGAAGAAGCAGAAAAACATCTTCTCTTGATCTGCTGTGATGATGGACCTGGTTGTCAAGGGTAACTCAACATTCATTTTTCTTCTTTCTATTTTTAAATTGTTAGGCATCAATCTTTCCCACAAAGAAACAACAGTTATGTTTCTGTTTCATTCAAATCCACAAACATTTGATTTGCAAATGAAAAAGAGCTAAAAAGAGAAGTACGATACAGGACTTCTTTCTTTAAACAACACAGCTGAACAGACTCAACATTAAGTGAGTATGAAAATCTTTCATTTTAAAAAGTTCCAGATACTGTGTGACACAGACAACCACTGTCCAACACCGGACAGTGTCAGAGGGAAGGTGCTTCTGAAACTATCTGAGCATCCAAGTTAGAGAAGTTATTTCAGCAACTGAATATCTACAGTCACAGACTAAAGGAGAAAAACAGGGAACAGACAGAGATGGAGACGTTTCTTCTCTACATCATAGCTGCATCAGGCAAGTGTTTTATAAAGATAGTTGATTTATTTCTCATTCATTCTTTACGTGTATTAATTGTGGTGTCCCCTCAAGTACTTGTACAGTAGTAGTTATGATCATGATAGTAAAGTTATTTTACCTACAAAACAAAATATTACAAAGCTGCTTTTTGTGATAACTAATATTTTTTATTCCAGGTCTAATCTGTATTCTTGTCTGTCGCTGCAGGTCTGTGTGCTGTCTCCTCTAAACCTGAACGTCGTTACCACTTTGTTTATGAACAGAAGACCTGGACTGAAGCTCTGAGATACTGCAGAGATAAATACACTGACCTGGCCTCTATAGACGACATGGATGATGTGAACGTCTTGAACCGCATGGTGAAAGACGGCCATGTAAGTTCAGTCTTCTTGTTTGAGAATTACAGTGTGTCAGCCACATGTGGCAGTAAATAATGGAAATTATTGAAATGAGAACAGTTCAAATCCAACAATACCCAACCCAAGTTATCGTTATAAACATGTTTCAAGATAACATGGTTGGTATGTGTACACCAAGAAGAAAATATGTGTCCAGACTTCTTCAGGAAATGCTTTGGTTATAGCCTACCAACAGTTCATCACATTAAATAACATTAAATAACAACTATTAAACCTTGAGTCTGATCCTGCATTGGGAAGAATCTGCTGCTGTTGAGTTAAGACTTAAGTAGTGGCGTTTCTGGGGGGGCAACAGGGGCCAGTGCCCCCGTAACACTGAGTCTGGACCCCCCTGTTGTCCCCCCTCCGAACGAAGATTATACAGTAATTATTAAAATTGTGATATTGCGCAGGGCTGTGTGCTGCAGAACTAATACGCGTGGCTCAACATTCTAGTCTGATCCTTTAGTGCGTTACGCCACAGCTTTCAGTTTTGATACCATCCACCCAACGAGAGGCAGCGAAACAATTATAATATTGTGTTGTTGTAAGGTAAGACTTCTGCTCAAGAAATGTTGTTGGCTAACTTTATGAATTATAATAGCAGCCTGCCAGACCAGGTGTTAATGTCAGCTTGAGTTGATTGCATGCTTCTAGCTAACGTTAGTTAAACCTTACCACAACAAAAAAACAAGCCCGCAACAGTAGCCTATTGTAATATATGTTATTTATATGCTGGGCTGCTGAAGTGTTGTGTATAGGGTTACTGACTCCCTGAAAAATAAATAAGGGACACCTCATTGGCAAAGGGACGCGTACTTTTGTTTTGTAAATACGGAACGATTCCGTTTTTTCAAGGGACGGTTGGCAACCCCAGTTGTGTATTTCTCTCCATTTCTTTGTCTATAGTTTTTTATGTATATATAATTGATAATTACGTATAATTGATTATAATTAACTGAGAAACTGAACCAAGGCTGCACCTAACAGTTATTTTCATTATCAATTCATGCTGATTATTTTCTCCAATCAGTCAATACATTCTATGAAATGTTATTATCATTTTTTTTTATATGTACTTGTGTCTCAAATGTTATGTTTTGAATTATTCTATTGGAACTATTGGTTACAATGGTTAATAACTAGTTTTATAATAAGTTTTAAATGAATCAGATAAATAAGAATAACTAAGATTTTGAATCTTTGTCTTTTTTTACCGGGGTTGAATGTGCCCCTCTGACAAAACCCCTGTCCCCAGCCAGGCCCCCTCAGTGAAACTGGTCTTGAACCGCCACTGGACTTGAGTAGGATGTTTGAGGATGAATCCATCAGTCATTTATCTGCAGATTAACACAAGTCTATTAACCAGCTAGAAGACAGGTTTAGTCCATGTAGGAGCTACTTGGTGTTCGTGGTAATGAGGTGTATTTCTGGTTGTTATTTTCCAGCTAGCCTGGATCGGGTTGTACGATGATGTGAACAGCTGGAGGTGGTCGTTGTCGGACAGAGATTTCTACAGTGATGGCCAGGCTGAGTTCAGGAACTGGGCGTCTTCACAGCCAGGCAATTCAGGCAGTGCTGAACATTGTGTCGAGATATATAGTGATGGATTATGGCACGATGACAATTGCATCACACCTCTAAAGGCAATCTGCTCTGAAGTCAAAGGTGAGGATCTGAAATTTATAACAAACAATTTATATTCTTGACCTGAGTTCTGTTTCTATTTGACACTTTTCTTCAAATCAAATAAAAATGGTAACATGTACTAATACTGAAATGGGTAAAATATAACACCAGAATCTAACAGATTTTATATTTAAGCATAAACATAAGTAAGACACAAGAAAAAGTAGAAGCCAGGCTGAAGAGAATCTTAGGACATCATATATTGTATATTACACTGTACACGTGGAGGCTTCTTAAGAAAAACATCTATCAAAATGACATTTTCTTTGGTCTTTCAAAAATCTTTCATGACACAATTTCTGGATGTCGAGGTGAATTATATGGTTCTTCACAGCGCTTCACTCTGGTCTGTTTCAGGGTCTGATGTCACTTTTATCTTAACCAACACATTAATGACATGGACTGAGGCCCAGACCTACTGCAGAACACATCACACAGACCTGGCCAGTGTGAGAAACATCACAGAAAACCAGAAGGTGACAGCAAAGGTACCTCCTGGAGGTATTGTCTGGATCGGTCTTTTCAGAGACACATGGAAGTGGACAGATGGACGTAACTCCTCATTCAAGTATTGGTCAACGACAGAGCCTAATAACTTCAATGGCACTAATGAGGACTGTGCACTAGCAAACTTTGGAAACTCTGGACAATGGGAGGACTGGCCCTGTGATTATAAGACAGCATTTATTTGCTACAGTGGTAAGCTATGTTTCAGTTAGCCTTGAGGTTTAGCATTTAGCTTTGTTTTGGAGAAATAACCTATGCTAACAGCTCCATGAGACTTGTGCTTAAACACAGCATAAAGTAACTGTATCGTCCATAACATTGATGAGACTGTTGATGTGCAGTAGAGATCAGTGGGTTGGTCTTGGTGGACCGATGCTGCTCATGTCCATGCTAAGCTAAGCTAACATTTTCACTAACCATGTGATGTCCATTTTTCTTTCTGTCTTTTATTTTAAAGATGTAACTTCAAAGCAGGTGGTGAAAGTGAGGCTGGTGAAAAACCCTTCTCTGGATCTGAATGACCCTGCTGTGATGGAACACATGCTGCAGCAGGTAATTTATTCCAGCCATCAATCTACAGATTCAGCCTTCTGATCCCAGTTAGTTTGACAGTGGATACAGAGACTAGGTCCTACACTTCAGCTGCTGTTGTCATAAACCGTTTGCTTCTTTCTGATTAGCACTACCAGTGATTATTGGCGTCTACTTTAAATTCTTGGGTCTAGTCTGAACCTTTAATGTACACCCCATCTCTTGGAGCAATTTTACATTCACACACAAATGAAACACATGACTCCTGCTAATGATTATGAATGCGTTCAATTACTATTAGTAACTAGATCAAGGTGATTTCATGGTCATGGCTTTCTAGCTGCAAGAATATAGCATGTTGATCTTATAACGTGATATTTGTGTGATGCAACATGCTCCTATAAACTATATGTTAAATGAAAATTATATAGCTGATAGAGACGTTTTTGTGTCTCAGATCAAACAGAAGCTGAAGGACCAGGGAGTGAATGGAGACATCAAACTGAGCTGGAGGAAGCAGTCAGATGGAAAGGTCTTCCACAAGGATGAGGAGGAGACAAAGAAGAGCAACTCCAAAAATACTGAGCTGTAAATATTCAGCCCAGCCCAGTTTCAAATCAGCGTGCCACAGACAGACAGACACAAACTCACCAAATAAGTTAAAAGAAATTCTTGATTTATAGATAGATGATCAAATCACTCATGTTTTGTCTGTAAACTGTAAAATAACGTTGAGTCTCCGTTGCCATGGTTACCATCTAGCGTTTGAGCCAGCGCAATAATTTAGAACTGTCATCAGGCAACTGGAAATATTAGAGCGGAGAAAATCTATTTTACCGATATATTTTACATTTCTTATCCAAACAACGTCAAACTTAGCAGTGCACATCTTCGTGCCCGTAGCGAGACACCTGCCCAGTTTCAAATCAATCGGGCCAACGGTTCGCGAGATATGCGTGCCACAGACAGACAGACAGACACACAGACGCTTCTTGATTTATAGATAGATATAGCTGATAGAGACGTTTTTGTGTCTCAGATCAACCAGAAGCTGAAGGACCAGGGAGTGAATGGAGACGTCAAACTGAGCTGGAGGAAGCAGTCAGATGGAAAGGTCTTCCACAAGGATGAGGAGGAGACAAAGAAGAGCAACTCCAAAAATACTGAGCTGTAAATATTGTTAGGAAGTCTTATCCTATAAAAGATTTGCTTCTCCTTTATCTTTTTAAAATGAAAAAACCGTTTTGCTGTTGTCTTCATATTCAGTCATTTGTGTGGTTGAGTTAAATAAGAAATGATAATTAATAATAATTAATAGATGTATCTGATTATCATGTCTCATTTATTCACCTGTAATTAGCTTCATTTATCCAGTAGTTTGTGCTAATGTGTTCAGAAATAAAATAACTTCTTTATCTCTAGTGGTGACCTTGAATATTCGTTAACGGCAGAAGACTGAGAATTTACTATTTCTATTACTATTTACTGTTTAATTGAATGTATTCCTCTAATGGTGCTTCATTGACCCCACCGTGAAAAGGACAGTGAATCACAATGAATCAGTTGGACCAGAGACGACTCTAGACATTTTGGTGCTGCCCCCCCCCCCCCCCCCCCACCTTAGCTAGCCTCTAGTTAGTACAAATTAAAAGTCAAAGAGCATTTTTAATGTTAGAAAAGACGACATATCTCTACACTGAGACCTCTCTTCCACCTCTTTTTTCTTCTGCTTTTCTGAAAGCTGCATCTGAGGGCTAGGACGGCCTTTTCATGACCACAGTTTCTTCTCCTTTTCCTTGTTGACGTCTGTCAGTAGGAACGCTACCCAACATGTGCTCTGAGAGCTCACCCCATCCCCCTCTTCCACAATGCATGGTTCAGGACAGGTTCAGCGTCAGGTCATAGTTGTTTATATATATTTTTTTATTTTATTATCAAGATGGAGTGCGAAGAAAGGGTGGCATGCAAATTATTACTGAACAACTGTATACTCAGAAAGCTTTAACATGAGTTTAAACAGGAATTATAAACCAGTTAGCCTCTGTGTAGCCGTTCTAGAGGCTATAAGAACTGAGTCTGGTTATTCAAGGCTATATCACCATAACACCAGCTACTGCAACACACAGCAAGCTAGTGGAGCTAGCTGTGAGCTAGTTAGTCAAATGTAACTTTGATCCGAACGTGTTGTTTTTAATCAGCCTTCTCATAAATGTGGACACATGGATTAGACCCAGGCTACACCAGGCTGAAGTAGTCTAGGCTCCTCAAGTCAGCAGAAATTACCAACGCAGATGTTATATTTTCTTTGCCAACAACAAAAACCAAGGCTAAACCCATGACAGTGTGTATACACCAATCAGCCACAACATTATGACCACTGACAGGAGAACTAAATAACATTGACCATCTTGTGACAGTTCAGTGTTCTGCTGGGAAACTTCTGGACCTGGCATTCATTGGTGTGGATGTTACTTAGACATGTAGCACCCACCTAGACCAGACCAGGCACCCCCACCCCATAGCAATGACACTCCTTGATGGCAGCAGCCATCCCCAGCAGGATGCAGCCTGACACAGACACACACACAAAAACACTTTAGGAACAACTAAAAAAAAAACATGAAGAACAGCACAAGGTGTTGACCTGGCCTCCAGATTCACTAGATCCCAAACTGATCAAGTATCTGTGGGATGATCCACAGAGGACCCTCCCCTCAAAGGCCCTAGGACCCATTGTCCATTCTCTGATGAGTCACCAGTGATTTGGAGGCACAAGAGAGACCTCCACAATATTAGGCAGGTGGTCATAATGTTATGTCTGATCAGTGTGTGTATGTATGTGCACACCATACCTATGATAATGGTGAATTGTGTCCCTACATGACATATCCTGATTTTTATTGTGTTTTTATATTTGTATTTGATGTTTATTTTCATGCATCTTCTTTGGTAAAACTCTTTCTGTGAAGCACACTGTGTTTCCATCTGGATCAACTATGCTTTAAGAATAAAGGTTTGCTGTGCTCCTTAACACACACGTGTAAATAAAATGAGCATATTTAAATGCCTACAACAGAGTCATTGAAAGCATCATGTGCAACAAGACATGACTATATTAGGATCAACATCAGGGACATGAAGCCAAATAAAGAGCAGCTTTGAGTTAGATAAGGCTCTAATGTGACAGTATTACTTTGTCTGAATCTGCAGATTCAGCTGATAAATCTGACCAAGGGACAAACTGTTGCTCAGTATTAGCAACGCTACCTATCATTCAATCTGATTATTTGCCTGCTAGGTAAATAATTCTTGCCTGTGACATATTTGTATCCATTCAAATGATATTATAGGTTCTGAGCAGTTTTTCCTTTATGTAAAACGTGAGCCCAAAAATATAACAAGAACGCCAAACAGTGATGGACATCATTCTTCTTCTCATTATGGCTGCATCAAGCCAGGACTGCATATGTTGTATTTCTAATTTATTTTCAGGCAAATTTATCAGTTAATTGTTGTGACTTTCAAAGACACACAAGCTCTATATGACTTACCTCAGCATAATGATTGATGTACAAGAGAAAACAAGATTTCTTTATATTTTCTTCATGACACTTGGCTGAGTTACGACCTTCATTTCAGGTCTCAATACCTCCTCCACCTGAACAACCAGTTGCACTGAAATGTTTTGTTCACATTTAGTTTGATCACCTGACTATTAATGGTTAAATAATAACTTTAAAACAGAAAAAAAGCTTAAATAAGACTTTTCCTGTTTTTCATTTTTATGAAATATTGGATAGTTTGAGCAGTTACTGAAATGCAGCCATGTGAGACTTTTAGTTGGGGAGACTTCTGCAGTAAATAAAAATGAAATAAATAAATATAAAATAAAATCATATTTTAAAAACGACCTAGTGAATAAATGCGTTAAAAACACATTAAAAGTGTATTGCAATATAAAATGGAAATACATACATGTGCACTTTAGCACAGTACTGTTATTAATGTACTGTCAGTGCTCTAATACTCCACTTTATTCATGGCCAGAAGAACTGGACTGAATCACTGAGTTACTGTAGAGATAAATCCACTGACCTGGCCTCTACACTCAACGTGTTTGTTAAAGCAAAATGGTCTAGTGAAGACAGCTATGTAAATTCATTTTTTCCCACCACTTTGTTTTCATATTTAAACTACTATGATGTAACTGATTTATTTGAGACTGAGACAACTCTGTAGATAATTGTTTGTTCTCAGTTTAAACATCTTCAGAGGGTTTTATATCAGTTCAACCATAAAGCACTTATGCACATCTACATGTATGAATTTCCACATAAGTACAGTGTTGCTTTTCTTGTAAATGCTATGTGAGTTTTTGAAATGTCTTGCAGTGTGTTCAGCTGCTCAGCAAACATATTCCAACCTTCACTTAGTTGTAGATTTAATTCTAAACTGATATAAATGTCCAGTGTCATTTAAATGTCAAAATGTTTTTTCATTCTGGATTCAGACTGTTTGGTTTTGCACTAACTGTGTTCAGGTGCCTCCTGTTTGCTTGGATTATTCTTGAGTTGTGCTCAGACTTTGACTGGATTCCACCTGTGGAATGACTTGGACATATTAGGAAAGCTCACAGTTTGTGTTTTACCGCCACCATCTGACCATGGAAGCACATCACACTCACAAGTTTAAAAATTATGGAAAGTTTCAACGCCTGCTGTAACTCATTGTGTCCATAGCAACATGACACTTCCTGTTTCTGGTTAAAGTTGACATCGCTTCTAATTTTTTCGACTTTTAACGAGACATTTCCCAAACTACCTTGATACTGATATTCAAGCTCATATTCAAAGGTGTAGCCATTATTGATAAGCATCAGTGTACCAGTATAAGATTTAAAGTATGACAAAGTATAAAAATATTGACTATATAAAAGGCTCTGGATTTTGTCAAGCCTCTTGAGACAATGTGGATTGTTACTGAAGCTGTATAAATAAGACTGAAATGAAATGAACAGTGCATGTGTAGTCTGTTACTGCAGTTGTACTTTGCCTGCAGTGTGCCTGTACACTGACGATCTAAAAGGATTTATCATGACTGGGCTTATGCAAAACACCAAAAATGGAGAAAACTGGAATGGACAAATAATGAACCCCTAGAGTTATCTCTCCAGCAACTGAGTAACTACAGTTGAAACCAGATGTTTACATACACTGTGTTAAAAGACACATAAATCTTTTTTCCTCACTGTCTGAAGTTAAATCAGAATAAAACCTCTCCTGTCTTAGGTCAGTTAGGAAAGTAATAAACAAGTCTCTAAGAAATTCTCTCTCTCATTATTTTGGCATCTGGCAAATATAAATAATTTTGGAAATCCTAACAGGAGCGGTTTAGTCTGATTTAACTTCAGACAGTGAGGAGAAAAGGTCTATGTGTCTTTTAACACAGTGTAAACATCTGGTTTCAACTGTATTTCTGATTTCTCAGGAGTTTTTTTTTTTTTTTTTTTTTTGTCACCTAAGTATCCAAGGGGGAAGTTAGGACCCCAACTTGAAATTCTTGAGAAACACCAGTTATTGGGTGATTTAAAGATGCTGCTGCTACATAGTGAACATTTATTGATGTGAAGGGATGACCAGGGATCAAAAAGTCTTTCAACCACAATGGTTCACTTGACGTGAAAGGATCCAGGATGGGACTGACTACGGCCAGATTTGCTGTTGTGGTCTGAGCCAGAGAAAGTAGTCTATTTCATAGAACTCACTGTCCCGTGGGAAGATAGATAGATCATAATCATGGCAGCCCCAGAACAGGCCCTAGGTACAAGAGCCATAGAGGCCAAGATCTACAAGAGTAGACCAGATCCAAGGTGCAGACTATGCAAAGATGCCCCTGAGACAGTCCAGCACATAGTAGCAGGGTGTAAGATGCTAGCCGGGTCAGCGTACATGGAGAGACACAACCAAGTGGTTGGAATAGTGTACAGGAACATCTGTACCCAGTATGGAATAGAAGTACCCAAATCCCAATGGGCCGCACCACAGAAGGTGGCTGAGAACAACAGGGCCAAGATGCTGTGGGACTTCAGCTTCCAGACTGACAAACAGGTCCTGGCTAACCAACCGGACATAGTGGTGGTAGACAAAGAGCAGAAGAAGGCGGTGGTGATAGATGTGGCGATACCAGCAGACACCAACATCAGAAAGAAGAAACACGAAAAGGTTGAAAAGTACCAAGGGTTGAAAGAGCGTGGTCCCTGTGGTATTAGGAGCACTCGGGGCAGTGACCCCCAAACTGAAGGGAGTGGCTCCAACAGATCCCAGGAACAACATCAGAAGCCTCAGTCCAGAAGAGCGCAGTCCTAGGAACAGCTAAGATACTGCGCAGAACCCTCAAACTCCCAGGCCTCTGGTAGAGGACCCAAGCTTGAGGATGACACAGATACCACCCCAAGAGGGTGAGAGGGACGTTTATATATATATATATGTATATATAACAAAAAGCAACTGGACTTGTTTGACCCTCCTTGAACATGTTTCACTATTCATAATAAAACCATCAAAAAAAAAAAAATCTTCTCTTGATCTGCTGTGATGATGGACCTGGTTGTCAAGGGTAACTCAACATTCATTTTTCTCGTTAATTCTATTTTTAAATTGATAGGCATCATTTTGTCACGCAAATAAACCACAGTTGTTTTTCTGTTTCATTCAAATCCATGAAAATTTGATTTGCAAATGAAAATGAGCTAAAAAGAGAAGTACGATACAGGAATTTTTTCTTTAAAAAACACAGCTAAACAGACTCAACATTAAGTGAGTATGAAAATCTTTCGTTGTAAAAAGTTCCATATACTGTGTGACACAGACAACCACTGTCCAACACCAGACAGTGTCAGAGGGAAGGTGCTTCTGAAACTATCTGAGCATCCAAGTTAGAGAAGTTATTTCAGCAACTGAATATCTACAGTCACAGACTAAAGGAGAAAAACAGGGAACAGACAGAGATGGAGACGTTTCTTCTCTACATCATAGCTGCATCAGGCAAGTGTTTTATGAAGATAGTTGATTTATTTCTCATTCATTCTTTAAGTGTATTAATTGTGGTGTCCCATCAAGTACTTCTACAGTAGTAGTTATGAACATGATAGTAAAGTTATTTTACCTCCAAAACAAGACATTATAAAGCTGCTTTTTGTGATGAATAATATTTTTTATTCCAGGTCTAATCTGTATTCTTGTCTGTCGCTGCAGGTCTGTGTGCTGTCTCCTCTAAACCTGAACGTCGTTACCACTTTGTTTATGAACAGAAGACCTGGACTGAAGCTCTGAGATACTGCAGAGATAAATACACTGACCTGGCCTCTATAGACGACATGGATGATGTGAACGTCTTAACAGGCATGGCGGATTTAAGCAAAATGGTCTACACGGACGATGGCTATGTAAGTTCAGTCTTCTTGTTTGAGAATTACAGTGTGTCAGCCACATGTGGCAGTAAATAATGGAAATTATTGAAATGAGAACAGTTAAATACAAACAATACCCAACACAAGTTATCATTATAAAACATGTTTCAAGATAACATGGTTGGTATGTGTACACCAAGAAGAAAATATGTGTCCAGACTTCTTCAGGAAATGCTTTGGTTATAGCCTACCAACAGTTCATCACATTATAACATTAAATAACAACTATTAAACCTTGAGTCTGATCCTGCATTGGGAAGAATCTGCTGCTGTTGAGTTGAGACTTGAGTAGGATGTTTGAGGATGAATCCATCAGTCATTTATCTGCAGATTAACACAAGTCTATTAACCAGCTAGAAGACAGGTTTAGTCCATGTAGGAGCTGCTTGGTGTTCGTGGTAATGAGGCGTATTTCTGGTTGTTATTTTCCAGCGAGCCTGGATCGGGTTGTACGATGATGTGAACAGCTGGAGGTGGTCGTTGTCATCACGTTGTATATAGTGATGGAACATGGAACGACGTAGATTGTACCAGACCTCTAAAGGCAATCTGCTCTGAAGTCAAAGGTGAGGATCTGAAATTTAAAACAAACAGTTTATGTTCTTGACCTGAGTTCTGTTTCTATTTGACACTTTTCTTGAAATCAAATTAAAATGGTAACATGTACTAATACAGAAATAGGTAAAACATAACACCAGAATCTAACAGATTTTATATTTAAGCATAAACATAAGTAAGACACAAAAAAAACGTAGAAGCCAGGCTGAAGAGAATCTTAGGACATCATATATTGTATATTACACTGTACACGTGGAGGCTTTTTAAGAAAAACATCTATCAAAATGACATTTTCTTTGGTCTTTCAAAAATCTTTCATGACATCATTTCTGGATGTCGAGGTGAATTATATGGTTCTTCACAGCGCTTCACTCTGGTCTGTTTCAGGGTCTAATGTCACTTTTATCTTAACCAACACATTAATGACATGGACTGAGGCCCAGACCTACTGCAGAACACATCACACAGACCTGGCCAGTGTGAGAAACATCACAGAACACCAGAAGGTGACAGCAAAGGTACCTCCTGGAGGTATTGTCTGGATCGGTCTCTTCAGAGACACCTGGAAGTGGACAGATGGACGTAACTCCTCATTCAAGTATTGGTCAGCTACAGAGCCTAATAACGATGAAGGGAATGAGACCTGTGCACTAGCAAACTTTGGAAACTCTGGACAATGGGAGGACTGGCCCTGTGATTCTAAAACAGCATTTATTTGCTACAGTGGTAAGCGATGTTTCAGTTAGCCTTTAGGTTTAGCATTTAGCTTTGTTTTGGAGAAATAACCTATGCTAACAGCTCCATGAGACTTGTGCTTAAACACAGCATAAAGTAACTGTATCGTCCATAACATTGGTGAGACTGTTGATGTGCAGTAGAGGTCAGTGGGTTGGTCTTGGTGGACCGATGCTGCTCATGTCCATGCTAAGCTAAGCTAAGATTTTCTCTAACCATGTGATGTCCATTTTCTTTTCTATCTTTTATTTTAAAGCTCCAACTTCGAAGCAGGTGGTGAAAGTGAGGCTGGTGAAAAACCCTTCTCTGGATCTGAATGACCCTGCTGTGATGGAACACATGCTGCAGCAGGTAATTTATTCCAGCCATCAATCTACAGATTCAACCTTCTGATCCCAGTTAGTTTGACAGTGGATACAGAGACTAGGTCCTACACTTCAGCTGCTGTTGTCATAAACCGTTTGCTTCTTTCTGATTAGCACTACCAGTGATTATTGGCGTCTACTTTAAATTCTTGGGTCTAGTCTGAACCTTTAATGTACACCCCATCTCTTGGAGCAATTTTACATTCACACACAAATGAAACACATGACTCCTGCTAATGATTATGAATGCGTTCAATTACTATTAGTAACTAGATCAAGGTGATTTCATGGTCATGGCTTTCTAGCTGCAAGAATATAGCATGTTGACCTTATAACGTGATATTTGTGTGATGCAACATGCTCCTATAAACTATATGTTCAATAAAAATGATATAACTGATAGAGACGTTTCTGTGTCTCAGATCAAACAGAAGCTGAAGGACCAGGGAGTGAATGGAGACGTCAAACTGAGCTGGAGGAAGCAGTCAGATGGAAAGGTCTTCCACAAGGATGAGGAGGAGACAAAGAAGAGCAACTCCAAAAATACTGAGCTGTAAATATTGTTAGGAAGTCTTATCCTATAAAAGATTTGCTTCTCCTTTGTCTTTTTAAAATGAAAAACAGTTTTGCTGTTGTCTTCATATTCAGTCATTTGTGTGGTTGAGTTAAATAAGAAATTATGGTATGCACATTCACTGAAACCATACACCCTTAGTCTTTTAATCAGTAATAATTAATAGATGTATCTGATTATCATGTCTCATTTATTCACCTGTAATTAGCTTCATTTATCCAGTAGTTTGTGCTAATGTGTTCAGAAATAAAATAACTTCTTTATCTCTAGTGGTGACCTTGCATATTCATTAAAGGCAGAAGACTGAGAATTTACTATTTCTATTACTATTGAACTTTGTGATTTACGAGAAGTGGAGAATGAATCACATTTTCTTTTATACTGTCCCTTTTATGATGAACTAAGAGTATCTGTTGTAAATGAACTGTTTCCTCAAAACCCTGAAATTGGATGTAATGTTTGTTTACTTTTAATGTTCTTAAGTTCTAAGCCTCTTTTGTTACTAAAGCCTGGATGAAACATCAGGATAGTTTATATCGTTAATGTTAGTATTGTTTAGCATCTACTTTTGGTTTTT
Organism: Chelon labrosus; assembly: GCF_963514085.1. Lineage (NCBI taxonomy): Eukaryota > Metazoa > Chordata > Actinopteri > Mugiliformes > Mugilidae > Chelon > Chelon labrosus. Next base: position 2,014,102 of record NC_140360.1, read on the forward strand.
GGTCTGTCTATGTTTTATAATGGTGTCTTGTAAGCCCTTTTGGGCTGGGCATGCTAATGCATGACACAATAATAAAATAATAATAAAAAAAATTAAAAAAACAAATTATTTACTATTTAATTGAATGTATTCTTCTAATGGTGCTTCATTGACCCCACCGTGAAAAGGACAGTGAATCACAATGAACCATTTGGACCAGCGACGACTCTAGACATTTTGGTGCTGCAGAATGAGCAGAGTTTTTGCATTCCATGTTTTGAATCCTGAACAACTGTATACTCAAAAAGCTTTAACATGGGTTTAAACAGGAATTATAAACCAGTTAGCCTCTAGAACAAGCCTCTGTGTAGCTGTTCTAGAGGCTATAAGAACTGAGTCTGGTTATTCAAGGCTATATCACCATAACACCAGCTACTGCAACACACAACAAGCTAGTGGAGCTAGCTGTGAGCTAGTTAACGCTGAATGTAACTTTGACCCAAATGTGTTGTTTTTAATCAGCCTTCTCATAAATGTGGACACATGGATTAGACCCAGGCTACACCAGGCTGAAGTAGTCTAGGCTCCTCAAGTCAGCAGAAATTACCAAACCAGATGTTATATTTTTTTTGCCAACAACAAAAACCAAGGCTAAACCCTTAACAGTGTGTATACACCAATCAGCCACAACATTATGACCACTGACAGGAGAACTAAATAACATTGACCATCTTGTGACAGTTCAGTGTTCTGCTGGGAAACTTCTGGACCTGGCATTCATTGGTGTGGATGTTACTTAGACATGTAGCACCCACCTAGACCAGACCAGGCACCCCCACCCCATAGCAATGACACTCCTTGATGGCAGCAGCCATCCCCAGCAGGATGCAGCTTGACACAGACACACACACAAAAACACTTTAGGAACAACTAAAAAAAAAAAACATGAAGAACAACACAAGGTGTTGACCTGGCCTCCAGATTCACTAGATCCCAAACTGATCAAGTATCTTTGGGATGATCCACAGAGGCCCCTCCCCTCAAAGGTCCTAGGACCCATTGTCCAGTCACCAGTGATTTGGAGGCACAAGAGAGACCTGCACAATATTAGGCAGGTGGTCATAATGTTATGTCTGATCAGTGTGTGTATGTATGTGCACACCATACCTATGATAATGGTGAATTGTGTCCCTACATGACATATCCTGATTTTTATTGTGTTTTTATATTTGTATTTGATGTTTATTTTCATGCATCTTCTTTGGTAAAACTCTTTCTGTGAAGCACACTGTGTTTCCATCTGGATCAACTATGCTTTAACAATAAAGGTTTGCTTTGCTCCTTAACACACACGTGTAAATAAAATGAGCATATTTACACGCCTACAACAGAGTCATTGAAAGCATCATGTGCATCAAGACATGACTATATTAGGATCAACATCAGGGACATGAAGCCAAATGAAGAGCAGCTTTGAGTTAGATAAGGCTCTAATGTGACAGTATTACTTTGTCTGAATCTGCAGATTCAGCTGATAAATCTGACCAAGGGAACATATCAGTTAAACCATAAAGCACAGTACAGTGTTGTTTTACTTGTAAATGCTATGTGAGTTGTTGAAATGTCTTGCAGTGTGTTCAGCTGCTCAGCAAACATATTCCAACCTTCACTTAGTTGTAGATTTAATTCTAAACTGATATAAATGTCCAGTATCATTTAAATGTCAAAATGTTTTTTCATTCTGGATTCAGACTGTTTGGTTTTGCACTAACTGTGTTCAGGTGCCTCCTGTTTGCTTGGATTATTCTTGAGTTGTGCTCAGACTTTGACTGGATTCCACCTGTGGAATGACTTGGACATATTAGGAAAGCTCACAGTTTGTGTTTTACCACCACCATCTGACCATGGAAGCACATCACACTCACAAGTTTAAAAAGGATGGAAAGTTTCAACGCCTGGTATAACTCATTGTGTCCATAGCAACATGACACTTCCTGTTTCTGGTTAAAGTTGACATCACTTCTAATTTTTTGGGGCTTTGAACAATACATTTTCCAAAATACCTTGATATTGATATTCAAGCTCATATTCAAAGGTGTAGCCATTATTGATGAGCACTGTTCTGTAATAATAATAATAATAATCTTTCCTGATAATAATAGGAAATTATAATCACTGTCAGTCATGGAAATAAATAGATGGTTAGTTTATTGATCCTGAAGGAAATTCAGCATCCAGTAGCTTCAGAACAGCAACAGTGAAAAACACAAATCAGCATTAATGTACCAGTATGAGATTTAAGGTACGACAAAGTATAAAAACATAGACTATACAAAAGGCTCTGGATTTTGTCAAGCCTCTTCAGACAATGTGGATTGTTACCGATGCTGAATAAATAAGACTGAGACTTAAATGAGCTGTGCAGTTGCACATGTCAGGGCAACTGAAATACAATAAAATCTTAAGGACATGATTTGAAACAACAAAACCCATTTCAAAATTTCTTCAAGTCATCAGTCAATAACATAAATTAATTATCACAGGTAATGACCCCACATGTCCTAATAGCCCCCCCCCCCCCCCCCCCGCCCCACCCCACATTGTTCATTCAAAATTAACATTAAGCGTTCCTCCAACGCAACCAGTCCTTAAATCAAACATCCCCGTCGAAAAATCTAATAAAATATTCCAAAACAAAATACCAACCCAAAGTTCAGTATTGCTGTGTAATGTTTGTATCAAATAAGGTAAGGGTGTTTGATAAAGAAAATGTGAAGAATAAGAAGAAGAGATGGTAATGGGAGAACTTGCAGCTTGGAGAGCTGTTGTCAGGAACAGGAGGTTAACAATGCTCAGACTGGAGGGTAGTCCTGGTATCAGAAGACTTCAGTACCCCGCATGCAGAAGATTTCACTGTAGCTGCTTTAGGATTTCAGTGTTCCATATATAGGTTACCGGTTCCGGGTCGGGAAGCGGGCCAGGAAAATCACCACAGACCCCTCACACCCTGGTCACAACCTGTTTAGACTCCTCCCCTCAGGCCGGCGTTACAGAGCACTGTACGCCAAAACCACCCGTGACAAGGACAGTTTCTTCCCCCGGGCTGTTGCTCTGATGAACTCTGAGCAGTCACAGAGTGTGAGTCCATCCACATGAACAATAATCAATAACTCTGCACTGTTGTATATACTCACTGTACAATAACCCTGGTTTGGTGTATATATTATCCTAAATTTTTATGTGTACAGATTGAGATTTATTTTATTTTTATCTTATTTTATTTTATTTTATTTCACTTATTTAAGTTGCTTCTGTACTAGAGAGAAAAGTTGCCGGAGTCAAATTCCTTGTATGTGTACATACTTGGCCATTAAAGCTGATTCTGATTCTGATTCTGATACATCTGTCATAGATACATACATCTGACTAAAGCATACATGTAGAAGCTGATGATTGTAAGGGCCCTCCTGTCCTAACAATCTCTCCTCCCTCTCTGGAAAGTAAATTTAAGAAGTTGCCCTGCGGAAGAACCTTCTTATCAGGCCAATCTTTACACCTTAGCAGTAAAGGTACCAGTCTCTGATGCTGAATGGACCCATGCTAAGGGGCCTCTCTGAACGCTGAGGACGTCAACTGAACGAAAAAGTCAGACTTATAATCCTGTGGAATTTCGCACTCTCTTTTTCTGATCTAATTAGTCCCGAATTGAAATAACATCAACAGGATCTCTGGAACTAAAAAGAACAGATGAGAGGAGTTACCTCTCCTACCCATATGGACAGAATCTAGAAACCTTAATGTTATACTCCATAATGTTTTAAATCCGTGATTCATTAATTCTTCCTTTTCAGGGATACACACATACAAACAAATTGAGTTGCAGACCACGCAGCGAATACCTGTCTACCGGTCCCAGTGGGACCTGCTCCAGCTGTGCCGTTTCGTTACCACCTCGTCACACCGGAGCACGCCGACCCTTCACTGTCATCGTCCTCTGTGGGAAGTCTCTACAAAAGTAGGCTGGATCTTTCTGCTGCTGTTACCCGCTTAAGATCAAAAGTTGGTGTCATTAACTTTGAAACTCCCCATTAATATCTTTCAGAGAAGTATTCATCTCCATCCTCCTCCATCGCTCCGCAAACACTCCTAATCTGTTATTTCAGGTCTCATCATATCCATTCTTTTTGATTTTTGTCACAGTTTTGTTTTCTTTCTGTTGTCTTGTGACTTCCTGTTTTATTTTGAAAAGTAACTCCTCTCGTTTCAGGCCACTTGCCCTTCCTCATGTGTCACTGGTCTGATAGTCTTCCCTGATTCCTGATTGTTTCCACCTGTTTCCCATGACCCTCGTGTATATATGGTCTGCATCTTCCCTTGTCTTGTGCCAGAGTGTTTCGTCTTTTCGTGCATCCCAGCCGGATATCTTGACCAAGCCATAGTTCATTCATTCATTCATCTTCTGTAACCACTTGTTCCTGTGAAGGGTTGTGGGGTCTGCTGGAGCCTATCCCAGCTGTCATCAGGCAAGAGGCGGGGTCCACCCTGGACAGGTCGCCAGTCCATCGCAGGGCTAACACAGAGAGACAGACAACCATTCACACCTACAGCCCATTTAGAATCACCAATGATGCTAATGAGCATGTCTTTGGACAGTGGGAGGAAGCCGGTCAACCCGGAGGGGGGAAAGAAGTAGTGGGACATTTTACTATGTGTGAAAAACATGGAGTTCAGATTTAAGTTACAACTAAGGTGCTCTCAAAGTGTAAAAAGCTTAACAGAGTACTGCAGTAACCCGTAATCCGGTGATCTAAAGAAGGTTGCGATTATAGCCTTTGGTCAAGAGAAACTTAAACTGAGGCTGCCATCCAACTCATTAATGTTAACTTGGGTTAATACTCAGTAGGGTGGTGAGCCAAGTCTGTTGGTTATTGTAACTCCTTCAACCAATGAACCGTTGTGGTTGAACTATGTCAAATATCTTAAAAGCTACTTGTTAGAGAATAATTTTTTCTTCCCTATGGAAAGTTTGTGTGATTACTGCTGGCGTCAGTTATCTGCCCTATTTTCTCTTTGAGGAACATGCCAAGGCCATGGTCCCTTTGGTGTCTTCAATCTCACTGTCTGGCTGTCTACAGGCACAGCTGTAGAGTTAGATGATAATGCCCTCCGTCACTGTCTGACAATTTGTATTTCCTAGCTGGTGTGAATCCTTATCTTCATGTTTATGTATAATGGCCAATAGGATATGTACACATCTCCCCTTTGCTGCCTCGGCCCACCTTTCTAGTATAAGAATCTGAGCTTACTGTTTGTCCCTTAGAACTGAGGTGGACTCATGCACTTATATTGTGATGACGAATCTTCTGTTCTCCTCGATTGAGCCTAAATAAACTCCTTCAGCCTAAGACATACAGGACTCTGGTACTTCTTCTTCTTCATCGGCATCACCACAAATTCCTCCCTAACACTACTGCCTCCATGAGCTCTGAAAGTCTGGTCTAAAGAGGATAAACAACATATCTAGTAAAGAAAACATGTGTGAGGAAACTCATTAGAAGAAAAGGAGGCCAGGAAAAATAGAAGTGAGGACACACAGAAGTAAATGTTGTTCTGTAAGAAACTCCACCAACCATAGTCAGCTGTACTCCAGCAGCCAGAGATAATCTGAAACTACTGGCTAAGGATGAACTTAAATAAGTTCAGGTGTCTAATTCATTGGAGGTAATGAGCACATTTATTTAGATCTGAGGCTTGGATTGTTAATATGGAATGGCTGTGTAACCTTGTCAAAACTATGTCACGTGCCAAAGAATAAGAACTAGCTTTAAGATGTGATTTAAAAACAGGAGGTGTGCTTGGGCCAGCCTAACATACAGACTACTGTTCCATCTCTCCTGTGGTTTAAACTTGATACTGGAACAAACATAAGCAAATAATCTGTCTGATCGCACGGTCAATAAAATTCTCAGTTATCCAGGTTATGTTATAAATATATATTATATATTATATTTATAACAAAAAGCAACTGGACTTGTTTGACCTTCCTTGAACACGTTTCCCCCGCGATGCTTAACAGGAATAAGCAGGTACAGACGATGAATGAATGAATGAATGACCACGTTTCACTATTCATGTGTAAAACCATCAAAATGGCTTCTTCAGAGCTGAAGAAGAAGCTGAAAAACATCTTCTCTTGATCTGCTGTGATGATGGACCTGGTTGTCAAGGGTAACTCAACATTAATGTTTCTCATTAATTCTATTTTTAAATTGTTAGGCATCAATCTTTCACGCAAATAAACCACAGTTGTTTTTCTGTTTCATTCAAATCCATGAAAATTTGATTTGCAAATGAAATTGAGCTAAAAAGAGAAGTACGATACAGGACTTCTTTATTTAAACAACACAGCTGAACAGACTCAACATTAAGTGAGTATGAAAATCTTTCATTTTAAAAAGTTCCAGATACTGTGTGACACAGACAACCACTGTCCAACACCAGACAGTGTTAGAGGGAAGGTGCTTCTGAAACTATCTGAGCATCTAAGTTAGAGAAGTTATTTCAGCAACTGAATATCTACAGTCACAGACTAAAGGAGAAAAACAGGGAACAGACAGAGATGGAGACGTTTCTTCTCTACATCATAGCTGCATCAGGCAAGTGTTTTATAAAGAGAGTTGATTTATTTCTCATTCATTCTTTAAGTGTATTAATTGTGGTGTCCCATCAAGTACTTGTACAGTAGTAGTTATGATCATGATAGTAAAGTTATTTTACCTCCAAAACAAGACATTATAAAGCTGCTTTTTGTGATGAATAATATTTTTTATTACAGGTCTAATCTGTATTCTTGTCTGTCGCTGCAGGTCTGTGTGCTGTCTCCTCTAAACCTGAACGTCGTTACCACTTTGTTTATGAACAGAAGACCTGGACTGAAGCTCTGAGTTACTGCAGAGATAAATACACTGACCTGGCCTCTATAGACGACATGGACGATGTGAACGTCTTGACAGGCATGGCGGATTTAAGCAAAATGAGCTACTCTGGTTATAGCCATGTAAGTTCAGTCTTCTTGTTTGAGAATTACAGTGTGTCAGCCACATGTGGCAGTAAATAATGGAAATTATTGAAATGAGAACAGTGAAAATCCAAACAATACCCAACACAAGTTATCATTATAAAACATGTTTCAAGATAACATGGTTGGTATGTGTACACCAAGAAGAAAATATGTGTCCAGACCTCTTCAGGAAATGCTTTGGTTATAGCCTACCAACAGTTCATCACATTATAACATTAAATAACAACTATTAAACCTTGAGTCTGATCCTGCATTGGGAAGAATCTGCTGCTGTTCAGTTGAGACTTGAGTAGGATGTTTGAGGATGAATCCATCAGTCATTTATCTGCAGATTAACACAAGTCTATTAACCAGCTAGAAGACAGGTTTAGTCCATGTAGGAGCTGCTTGGTGTTCGTGGTAATGAGGTGTATTTCTGGTTGTTATTTTCCAGCTAGCCTGGATCGGGTTGTACGATGATTTGAACAGCTGGAGGTGGTCGTTGTCGGACAGAGATTTCTACAGTGATGGCCAGGCTGAGTTCAGGAACTGGGCGTCTTCACAGCCAAGCAATGAACATGTTGAACATTGTGGAGAGATATATAGTGATGGATTATGGCACGATGCAAATTGTATCACACCTCTAAAGGCAATCTGCTCTGAAGTCCAAGGTGAGGATCTAAAATTTAAAACAAACAGTTTATGTTCTTGACCTGAGTTCTGTTTCTGTTTGACATTTTTCTTCAAATCAAATTAAAATGGTAACATGTACTAATACTGAAACACGTGAAACATAACACCAGAATCTAACAGATTTTATATTTAAGCATAAACATTGGTAAGACACAAAAAAAACATAAAAGCCAGGCTGAAAAGAATCTACAATATATATTGTATATTACACTGTACACGTGGAGGCTTCTTAAGAAAAACATCTATCAAAATGACATTTTCTTTGGTCTTTCAAGAATCTTTCATGACACAATTTCTGGATGTTGAGGTGAATTATATGGTTCTTCACAGCGCTTCACTCTGGTCTGTTTCAGGGTCTAATGTCACTTTTATCTTAACCAACACATTAATGACATGGACTGAGGCCCAGACCTACTGCAGAACACATCACACAGACCTGGCCAGTGTGAGAAATATCACAGAACACCAGAAGGTGATTGCAAAGGTACCTCCTTATGGTATAGTCTGGATCGGTCTCTTCAGAGACACCTGGAAGTGGACAGATGGACGTGACTCCTCATTTAAGTACTGGTCCACAGGAGAGCCTGATAACGTTGCTAGGAATGAGTACTGTGCAGTAGCAAACTTTGGGAACTCTGGACAATGGAAGGACTGGCCCTGTGATTCTAAAACAGCATTTATTTGCTACAGTGGTAAGCTATGTTTCAGTTAGCCTTTAGGTTTAGCATTTAGCTTTGTTTTGGAGAAATAACCTATGCTAACAGCTCCATGAGACTTGTGCTTAAACACAGCATAAAGTAACTGTATCGTCCATAACACTGATGAGACTGTTGATGTGCAGTAGAGGTCAGTGGGTTGGTCTTGGTGGACCGATGCTGCTCATGTCCATGCTAAGCTAAGCTAAGACTTTCTCTAAACATGTGATGTCCATTTTTCTTTCCGTCTTTTATTTTAAAGATGTAACTTTGAAGCAGGTGGTGAAAGTGAGGCTGGTGAAAAACCCTTCTCTGGATCTGAATGACCCTGCTGTGATGGAACACATGCTGCAGCAGGTAATTTATTCCAGCCATCAATCTACAGATTCAACCTTCTGATCCCAGTTAGTTTGACAGTGGATACAGAGACTACGTCCTACACTTCAGCTGCTGTTGTCATAAACCGTTTGCTTCTTTCTGATTAGCACTACCAGTGATTATTGGCGTCTACTTTAAATTCTTGGGTCTAGTCTGAACCTTTAATGTACACCCCATCTCTCTGGGCAATTTTACATTCACACACAAATGAAACACATGACTCCTGCTAATGATTATGAATGCGTTAAATTACTATTAGTAACTAGATCAAGGTGATTTCATGATCATGGCTTTCTAGCTGCAAGAATATAGCATGTTGATCTTATAACGTGATATTTGTGTGATGCAACATGCTCCTATAAACTATATGTTAAATGAAAATGATATAGCTGATAGAGACATTTTTGTGTCTCAGATCAAACAGAAGCTGAAGGACCAGGGAGCGAATGGAGATATCAAACTGAGCTGGAGGAAGCAGTCAGATGGAAAGGTCTTCCACAAGGATGAGGAGGAGACAAAGAAGAGCAACTCCAAAAATACTGAGCTGTAAATATTGTTAGGAAGTCTTATCCTATAAAAGATTTGCTTCTCCTTTGTCTTTTTAAAATGAAAAACAGTTTTGCTGTTGTCTTCATATTCAGTCATTTGTGTGGTTGAGTTAAATAAGAAATTATGGTATGCACATTCACTGAAACCATACACCCTTAGTCTTTTAATCAGTAATAATTAATAGATGTATCTGATTATCATGTCTCATTTATTCACCTGTAATTAGCTTCATTTATCCAGTAGTTTGTGCTAATGTGTTCAGAAATAAAATAACTTCTTTATCTCTAGTGGTGACCTTGCATATTCGTTAAAGGTAGAAGACTGAGAATTTACTATTTCTATTACTATTTACTATTTAATTGAATGTATTCCTCTAATGGTAATTCATTGACCCCACCGTGAAAAGGACAGTGAATCACAATGAATCAGTTGGACCAGAGACGACTCCAGACATTTTGGTGCTGCCCCCCCCCCAACTTAGCTAGCCTCTAGTTAGTACAAATTAAAAGTCAAAGAGCATTTTTAATGTTAGAAAAGACGACATATCTCTACACTGAGACATCTCTTCCACCTCTTTTTTCTTCCGCTTTTCTGAAAGCTGCATCTGAGGGCTAGGACGGCCTTTTCATGACGACAATATCTTCTCCTTTTCCTTGTTGACGTCTGTCAGTAGGAACGCTACCCAACATGTGCTCTGAGAGCTCACCCCATCCCCCTCTTCCACAATGCATGGTGCAGGACAGGTTCAGCGTCAGGTCATAGTTGTTTATATATATTTTTTTATTTTATTGTCAAGATGGAGTGCGAGGAAAGGGCGGCATGCAAATTATTACTGAACAACTGTATACTCAGAAAGCTTTAACATGAGTTTAAACAGGAATTATAAACCAGTTAGCCTCTAGAACAAGCCTCTGTGTAGCCGTTCTAGAGGCTATAAGAACTGAGTCTGGTTATTCAAGGCTATATCACCATAACACCAGCTACTGCAACACACAGCAAGCTAGTGGAGCTAGCTGTGAGCGAGTTAACGCTGAATGTAACTTTGACCCAAATGTGTTGTTTTTAATCAGCCTTCTCATAAATGTGGACACATGGATTAGACCCAGGCTACACCAGGCTGAAGTAGTCTAGGCTCCTCAAGTCAGCAGAAATTACCAAACCAGATGTTATATTTTCTTTGCCAACAACAAAAACCAAGGCTAAACCCTTAACAGTGTGTATACACCGATCAGCCACAACATTATGACCACTGACAGGAGAACTAAATAACATTGACCATCTTGTGACAGTTCAATGTTCTGCTGGGAAACTTCTGGACCTGGCATTCATTGGTGTGGATGTTACTTAGACATGTAGCACCCACCTAGACCAGACCAGGCACCCCCACCCCATAGCAATGACACTCCTTGATGGCAGCAGCCATCCCCAGCAGGATGCAGCCTGACACAGACACACACACAAAAACACTTTAGGAACAACTAAAAAAAAATAAAAAAACATGAAGAACAGCACAAGGTGTTGACCTGGCCTCCAAATTCACTAGATCCCAAACTGATCAAGTATCTGTGGGATGATCCACAGAGGCCCCTCCCCTCAAAGGTCCTAGGACCCATTGTCCAGTCACCAGTGATTTGGAGGCACAAGAGAGACCTCCACAATATTAGGCAGGTGGTCATAATGTTATGTCTGATCCGTGTGTGTATGTATGTGCACACCATACCTATGATAATGGTGAATTGTGTCCCTACATGACATATCCTGATTTTTATTGTGTTTTTATATTTGTATTTGATGTTTATTTTCATGCATCTTCTTTGGTAAAACACTTTCTGTGAAGCACACTGTGTTTCCATCTGGATCAACTATGCTTTAAGAATAAAGTTTTGCTTTGCTCCTTAAAACACACGTGTAAATAAAATGAGCATATTTACACGCCTGCAACAGAGTCATTGAAAGCATCACGTGCAACAAGACATGACTATATTAGGATCAACATCAGGGACATGAAGCCAAATAAAGAGCAGCTTTGAGTTAGATAAGGCTCTAATGTGACAGTATTACTTTGTCTGAATCTGCAGATTCAGCTGATAAATCTGACCAAGGGACAAACTGTTGCTCAGTATTAGCAACGCTACCTATCATTCAATCTGATTATTTGCCTGCTAGGTAAATAATTCTTGCCTGTGACATATTTGTATCCATTCAAATGATACTATAGGTTCTGAGCAGTTTTTCCTTTATGTAAAACGTGAGCCCAAAAATATAACAAGAACGCCAAACAGTGATGGACATCATTCTTCTTCTCATTATGGCTGCATCAAGCCAGGACTGCATATGTTGTATTTCTAATTTATTTTGAGGCAAATTTATCAGTTAATTGTTGTGACTTTCAAAGACACACAAGCTCTATATGACTTACCTCAGCATAATGATTGATGTACAAGAGAAAACAAGATTTCTTTATATTTTCTTCATGACACTTGGCTGAGTTACGACCTTCATTTCAGGTCTCAATACCTCCTCCACCTGAACAACCAGTTGCACTGAAATGTTTTGTTCGCATTTAGTTTGATCACCTGACTATTAATGGTTAAATAATAACTTTAAAACAGAAAAAAAGCTTAAATAAGACTTTTCCTGTTTTTCATTTTTATGAAATATTGGATAGTTTGAGCAGTTACTGAAATGCAGCCATGTGAGACTTTTAGTTGGGGAGACTTCTGCAGTAAATAAAAATGAAATAAATAAATATAAAATAAAATCATATTTTAAAAACGACCTAGTGAATAAATGTGTTAAAAACACATTAAAAGTGTATTGCAATATAAAATGGAAATACATACATTTGCACTTTAGCACAGTACTGTTATTAATGTACTGTCAGTGCTCTAATTCTCCACTTTGTTCATGGCCAGAAGAACTGGACTGAATCACTGAGTTACTGTAGAGATAAATCCACTGACCTGGCCTCTACACACAACGTGTTTATTAAAGCAAAATGGTTTAGTGAAGACAGCTATGTAAATTCATTTTTCCCACCACTTTGTTTTCATATTTAAACTACTATGATGTAACTGATATATTTGAGACAGAGACAACTCTGTAGATAATTGTTTGTTCTCAGTTTAAACATCTTTAGAGGGTTTTAAATTAAAGTCATCCTCTGATTTCAGCAGATTTACAGCAACATATCAGTTAAACCATAAAGCACTTACGCACCTCTACATGTATGAATTTCCAGTGTTGCTTTTCTTGTAAATGCTATGTGATTTTTTTGAAATGTCTTGCAGTGTGTTCAGCTGCTCAGCAAACATATTCCAACCTTCACTTAGTTGTAGATTTAATTCTAAACTGATATAAATGTCCAGTGTCATTTAAATGTCAAAATGTTTTTTCATTCTGGATTCAGACTGTTTGGTTTTGCACTAACTGTGTTCAGGTGCCTCCTGTTTGCTTGGATTATTCTTGAGTTGTGCTCAGACTTTGACTGGATTCCACCTGTGGAATGACTTGGACATATTAGGAAAGCTCACAGTTTGTGTTTTACCACCACCATCTGACCATGGAAGCACATCACACTCACAAGTTTAAAAAAGATGGAATGTTTCAACGCCTGTTGTACCTCATTGTGTCCATAGCAACATGACACTTCCTGTTTCTGGTTAAAGTTGACATCACTTTTAACTTTTTGGGGCTTTGAACAAGACATTTTCCAAAATACCTTGATATTGATATTCCAGCTCATATCCAAAGGTGTAGCCATTACTGATGAGCACTGTTCTGTAATAATAATAATAATAATCTTTCCTGATAATAATAGGAAATTATAATCACTGTCAGTCATGGAAATAAATAGATGGTTAGTTTATTGATCCTGAAGGAAATTCAGCATCCAGTAGCTTCAGAACAGCAACAGTGAAAAACACAAATCAGCATTAATGTACCAGTATGAGATTTAAGGTACGACAAAGTATAAAAACATAGACTATACAAAAGGCTCTGGATTTTGTCAAGCCTCTTCAGACAATGTGGATTGTTACCGATGCTGAATAAATAAGACTGAGACTTAAATGAGCAGTGCAGTTGCACATGTCAGGGCAACTGAAATACAATAAAATCTTAAGGACATGATTTGAAACAACAAAACCCATTTCAAAATTTCTTCAAGTCATCAGTCAATAACATGAATTAATTATCACAGGTAATGACCCCTCATGTCCTAATAGCCCCCCCCCCCCCCCCCCCCACATTGTTCATTCAAAATTAACATTAAGCGTTCCTCCAACGCAACCGGTCCTTAAATCAAACATCCCCGTCGAAAAATCTAATAAAATATTCCAAAACAAAATACCAACCCAAAGTTCAGTATTGCTGTGTAATGTTTGTATCAAATAAGGTAAGGGTGTTTGATAAAGAAAATGTGAAGAATAAGAAGAAGAGATGGTAATGGGAGAACTTGCAGCTTGGAGAGCTGTTGTCAGGAACAGGAGGTTAACAATCCTCAGACTGGAGGGTAGTCCTGGTATCAGAAGACTTCAGTACCCCGCATGCAGAAGATTTCACTGTAGCTGCTTTAGGATTTCAGTGTTCCATATATAGGTTACCGGTTCCGGGTCGGGAAGCGGGCCAGGAAAATCACCACAGACCCCTCACACCCTGGTCACAACCTGTTTAGACTCCTCCCCTCAGGCCGGCGTTACAGAGCACTGTACGCCAAAACCACCCGTGACAAGGACAGTTTCTTCCCCCGGGCTGTTGCTCTGATGAACTCTGAGCAGTCACAGAGTGTGAGTCCATCCACATGAACAATAATCAATAACTCTGCACTGTTGTATATACTCACTGTACAATAACCCTGGTTTGGTGTATATATTATCCTAAATTTTTATGTGTACAGATTGAGATTTATTTTATTTTTATCTTATTTTATTTTATTTTATTTCACTTATTTAAGTTGCTTCTGTACTAGAGAGAAAAGTTGCCGGAGTCAAATTCCTTGTATGTGTACATACTTGGCCATTAAAGCTGATTCTGATTCTGATTCTGATACATCTGTCATAGATACATACATCTGACTAAAGCATACATGTAGAAGCTGATGATTGTAAGGGCCCTCCTGTCCTAACAATCTCTCCTCCCTCTCTGGAAAGTAAATTTAAGAAGTTGCCCTGCGGAAGAACCTTCTTATCAGGCCAATCTTTACACCTTAGCAGTAAAGGTACCAGTCTCTGATGCTGAATGGACCCATGCTAAGGGGCCTCTCTGAACGCTGAGGACGTCAACTGAACGAAAAAGTCAGACTTATAATCCTGTGGAATTTCGCACTCTCTTTTTCTGATCTAATTAGTCCCGAATTGAAATAACATCAACAGGATCTCTGGAACTAAAAAGAACAGATGAGAGGAGTTACCTCTCCTACCCATATGGACAGAATCTAGAAACCTTAATGTTATACTCCATAATGTTTTAAATCCGTGATTCATTAATTCTTCCTTTTCAGGGATACACACATACAAACAAATTGAGTTGCAGACCACGCAGCTAATACCTGTCTACCGGTCCCAGTGGGACCTGCTCCAGCTGTGCCGTTTCGTTACCACCTCATCACACCGGAGCACGCCGACCCTTCACTGTCATCGTCCTCTGTGGGAAGTCTCTACAAAAGTAGGCTGGATCTTTCTGCTGCTGTTACCCGCTTAAGATCAACAGTCGGTGTCATTAACTTTGAAACTCCCCATTAATATCTTTCAGAGAAGTATTCATCTCCATCCTCCTCCATCGCTCCGCAAACACTCCTAATCTGTTATTTCAGGTCTCATCATATCCATTCTTTTTGATTTTTGTCACAGTTTTGTTTTCTTTCTGTTGTCTTGTGACTTCCTGTTTTATTTTGAAAAGTAACTCCTCTCGTTTCAGGCCACTTGCCCTTCCTCATGTGTCACTGGTCTGATAGTCTTCCCTGATTCCTGATTGTTTCCACCTGTTTCCCATGACCCTCGTGTATATATGGTCTGCATCTTCCCTTGTCTTGTGCCAGAGTGTTTCGTCTTTTCGTGCATCCCAGCCGGATATCTTGACCAAGCCATAGTTCATTCATTCATTCATCTTCTGTAACCACTTGTTCCTGTGAAGGGTTGTGGGGTCTGCTGGAGCCTATCCCAGCTGTCATCAGGCAAGAGGCGGGGTCCACCCTGGACAGGTCGCCAGTCTATCGCAGGGCTAACACAGAGAGACAGACAACCATTCACACCTACAGCCCATTTAGAATCACCAATGATGCTAATGAGCATGTCTTTGGACAGTGGGAGGAAGCCGGTCAACCCGGAGGGGGGAAAGAAGTAGTGGGACATTTTACTATGTGTGAAAAACATGGAGTTCAGATTTAAGTTACAACTAAGGTGCTCTCAAAGTGTAAAAAGCTTAACAGAGTACTGCAGTAACCCGTAATCCGGTGATCTAAAGAAGCGATTATAGCCTTTGGTCAAGAGAAACTTAAACTGAGGCTGCCACCCAACTCATTAATGTTAACTTGGGTTAATACTCAGTAGGGTGGTGAGCCAAGTCTGTTGGTTATTGTAACTCCTTCAACCAATGAACCGTTGTGGTTGAACTATGTCAAATATCTTAAAAGCTACTTGTTAGAGAATAATTTTTTCTTCCCTATGGAAAGTTTGTGTGATTACTGCTGGCGTCAGTTATCTGCCCTATTTTCTCTTTGAGGAACATGCCAAGGCCATGGTCCCTTTGGTGTCTTCAGTCTCACTGTCTGGCTGTCTACAGGCACAGCTGTAGAGTTAGATGATAATGCCCTCCGTCACTGTCTGACAATTTGTATTTCCTAGCTGGTGTGAATCCTTATCTTCATGTTTATGTATAATGGCCAATAGGATATGTACACATCTCCCCTTTGCTGCCTCGGCCCACCTTTCTAGTATAAGAATCTGAGCTTACTGTTTGTCCCTTAGAACTGAGGTGGACTCATGCACTTATATTGTGATGACGAATCTTCTGTTCTCCTCGATCGAGCCTAAATAAACTCCTTCAGCCTAAGACATACAGGACTCTGGTACTTCTTCTTCTTCATCGGCATCACCACAAATTCCTCCCTAACACTACTGCCTCCATGAGCTCTGAAAGTCTGGTCTAAAGAGGATAAACAACATATCTAGTAAAGAAAACATGTGTGAGGAAACTCATTAGAAGAAAAGGAGGCCAGGAAAAATAGAAGTGAGGACACACAGAAGTAAATGTTGTTCTGTAAGAAACTCCACCAACCATAGTCAGCTGTACTCCAGCAGCCAGAGATAACCTGAAACTACTGGCTAAGGATGAACTTAAATCTGTTCAGGTGTCTAATTCATTGGAGGTAATGAGCACATTTATTTAGATCTGAGGCTTGGATTGTTAATATGGAATGGCTGTGTAACCTTGTCAAAACTATGTCACGTGCCAAAGAATAAGAACTAGCTTTAAGATGTGATTTAAAAACAGGAGGTGTGCTTGGGCCAGCCTAACATACAGACTACTGTTCCATCTCTCCTGTGGTTTAAACTTGATACTGGAACAAACATAAGCAAATAATCTGTCTGATCGCACGGTCAATAAAATTCTCAGTTATCCAGGTTATGTTATAAATATATATTATATATTATATTTATAACAAAAAGCAACTGGACTTGTTTGACCTTCCTTGAACACGTTTCCCCCGCGACGCTTAACAGGAATAAGCAGGTACAGACGATGAATGAATGAATGAATGACCACGTTTCACTATTCATGTGTAAAACCATCAAAATGGCTTCTTCAGAGCTGAAGAAGAAGCTGAAAAACATCTTCTCTTGATCTGCTGTGATGATGGACCTGGTTGTCAAGGGTAACTCAACATTAATGTTTCTCATTAATTCTATTGTTAAATTGTTAGGCATCAATCTTTCACGCAAATAAACCACAGTTGTTTTTCTGTTTCATTCAAATCCATTAAAATTTGATTTGCAAATGAAATTGAGCTAAAAAGAGAAGTACGATACAGGACTTCTTTCTTTAAACAACACAGCTGAACAGACTCAACATTAAGTGAGTATGAAAATCTTTCGTTTTAAAAAGTTCCATATACTGTGTGACACAGACAACCACTGTCCAACACCAGACAGTGTTAGAGGGAAGGTGCTTCTGAAACTATCTGAGCATCCAAGTTAGAGAAGTTATTTCAGCAACTGAATATCTACAGTCACAGACTAAAGGAGAAAAACAGGGAACAGACAGAGATGGAGACGTTTCTTCTCTACATCATAGCTGCATCAGGCAAGTGTTTTATAAAGATAGTTGATTTATTTCTCATTCATTCTTTAAGTGTATTAATTGTGGTGTCCCATCAAGTACTTGTACAGTAGTAGTTATGATCATGATAGTAAAGTTATTTTACCTCTAAAACAAGACATTATAACGCGACTTTTTGTGATAACTAATATTTTTTATTCAAGGTCTAATCTGTATTCTTGTCTGTCGCTGCAGGTCTGTGTGCTGTCTCCTCTAAACCTGAACGTCGTTACCACTTTGTTTATGAACAAAAGACCTGGACTGAAGCTCTGAGATACTGCAGAGATAAATACACTGACCTGGCCTCTATAGACGACATGGATGATGTGAACGTCTTGACAGGCATGGCGGATTTAAGCAAAATGAGCTACTCCGGTTATAGCCATGTAAGTTCAGTCTTCTTGTTTGAGAATTACAGTGTGTCAGCCACATGTGGCAGTAAATAATGGAAATTATTGAAATGAGATCAGTTAAAATCCAAACAATACCCAACACAAGTTATCATTATAAAACATGTTTCAAGATAACATGGTTGGTATGTGTACACCAAGAAGAAAATATGTGTCCAGACCTCTTCAGGAAATGCTTTGGTTATAGCCTACCAACAGTTCATCACATTATAACATTAAATAACAACTATTAAACCTTGAGTCTGATCCTGCATTGGGAAGAATCTGCTGCTGTTGAGTTGAGACTTGAGTAGGATGTTTGAGGATGAATCCATCAGTCATTTATCTGCAGATTAACACAAGTCTATTAACCAGCTAGAAGACAGGTTTAGTCCATGTAGGAGCTGCTTGGTGTTCGTGGTAATGAGGCGTATTTCTGGTTGTTATTTTACAGCTAGCCTGGATCGGGTTGTACGATGATTTGAACAGCTGGAGGTGGTCGTTGTCGGACAGAGATTTCTACAGTGATGGCCAGGCTGAGTTCAGGAACTGGGCGTCTTCACAGCCAAGCAATGAACATGTTGAACATTGTGGAGAGATATATAGTGATGGATTATGGCACGATGCAAATTGTATCACACCTCTAAAGGCAATCTGCTCTGAAGTCCAAGGTGAGGCTCTGGAATATAAAACAAACAGTTTATGTTCTTGACCTGAGTTCTGTTTCTGTTTGACATTTTTCTTCAAATCAAATTAAAATGGTAACATGTACTAATACTGAAACAGGTAAAACATAACACCAGAATCTAACAGATTTTATATTTAAGCATAAACATTGGTAAGACACAAAAAAAAACAGCTGAAAGCCAGGCTGAAAAGAATCTACAATATATATTGTATATTACACTGTACACGTGGAGGCTTCTTAAGAAAAACATCTATCAAAATGACATTTTCTTTGGTCTTTCAAAAATCTTTCATGACACAATTTCTGGATGTCGAGGTGAATTATATGGTTCTTCACAGCGCTTCACTCTGGTCTGTTTCAGGGTCTGAAGTCACTTTTATCTTAACCAACACATTAATGACATGGACTGAGGCCCAGACCTACTGCAGAACACATCACACAGACCTGGCCAGTGTGAGAAATATCACAGAACACCAGAAGGTGATAGCAAAGGTACCTCCTTATGGTATAGTCTGGATCGGTCTCTTCAGAGACACCTGGAAGTGGACAGATGGACGTGACTCCTCATTTAAGTACTGGTCCACAGGAGAGCCTGATAACGTTGCTAGGAATGAGTACTGTGCAGTAGCAAACTTTGGGAACTCTGGACAATGGGAGGACTGGCCCTGTGATTCTAAAACAGCATTTATTTGCTACAGTGGTAAGCTATGTTTCAGTTAGCCTTGAGGTTTAGCATTTAGCTTTGTTTTGGAGAAATAACCTATGCTAACAGCTCCATGAGACTTGTGCTTAAACACAGCATAAAGTAACTGTATCGTCCATAACATTGATGAGACTGTTGATGTGCAGTAGAGATCAGTGGGTTGGTCTTGGTAGACCGATGCTGCTCATGTCCATGCTAAGCTAAGCTAAGACTTTCTTTAAACATGTGATGTCCATTTTTCTTTCCGTCTTTTATTTTAAAGATGTAACTTTGAAGCAGGTGGTGAAAGTGAGGCTG
This sequence comes from Chelon labrosus, assembly GCF_963514085.1. Classification (NCBI taxonomy): domain Eukaryota; kingdom Metazoa; phylum Chordata; class Actinopteri; order Mugiliformes; family Mugilidae; genus Chelon; species Chelon labrosus. Next base: position 2,033,849 of record NC_140360.1, read on the forward strand.
GTGAAAAACCCTTCTCTGGATCTGAATGACCCTGCTGTGATGGAACACATGCTGCAGCAGGTAATTTATTCCAGCCATCAATCTACAGATTCAGCCTTCTGATCCCAGTTAGTTTGACAGTGGATACAGAGACTAGGTCCTACACTTCAGCTGCTGTTGTCATAAACCGTTTGCTTCTTTCTGATTAGCACTACCAGTGATTATTGGCGTCTACTTTAAATTCTTGGGTCTAGTCTGAACCTTTAATGTACACCCCATCTCTTGGAGCAATTTTACATTCACACACAAATGAAACACATGACTCCTGCTAATGATTATGAATGCGTTCAATTACTATTAGTAACTAGATCAAGGTGATTTCATGGTCATGGCTTTCTAGCTGCATGAATAGCATGTTGATCTTATAACGTGATATTTGTGTGATGCAACATGCTCCTATAAACTATATGTTAAATGAAAATGATATAGCTGATAGAGACATTTTTGTGTCTCAGATCAAACAGAAGCTGAAGGACCAGGGAGTGAATGGAGACGTCAAACTGAGCTGGTGGAAGCAGTCAGATGGAAAGGTCTTCCACAAGGATGAGGAGGAGACAAAGAAGAGCAACTCCAAAAATACTGAGCTGTAAATATTCAGCCCAGCCCAGTTTCAAATCAGCGTGCCACAGACAGACAGACAGACAGACAGACACACACACACACACACACACAAACTCACCAAATAAGTTAAAAGAAATTCTTGATTTATAGATAGATGATCAAATCACTCATGTTTTGTCTGTAAACTGTAAAATAACGTTGAGTCTCCGTTGCCATGGTTACCATCTAGCGTTTGAGCCAGCGCAATAATTTAGAACTGTCATCAGGCAACTGGAAATATTAGAGCGGAGAAAATCTATTTTACCGATATATTTTACATTTCTTATCCAAACAACGTCAAACTTAGCAGTGCACATCTTCGTGCCCGTAGCGAGACACCTGCCCAGTTTCAAATCAATCGGGCCAACGGTTCGCAAGATATGCGTGCCACAGACAGACAGACAGACACACAGACGCTTCTTGATTTATAGATAGATATAGCTGATAGAGACGTTTTTGTGTCTCAGATCAACCAGAAGCTGAAGGACCAGGGAGTGAATGGAGACGTCAAACTGAGCTGGAGGAAGCAGTCAGATGGAAAGGTCTTCCACAAGGATGAGGAGGAGACAAAGAAGAGCAACTCCAAAAATACTGAGCTGTAAATATTGTTAGGAAGTCTTATCCTATGAAAGATTTGCTTCTCCTTTATCTTTTTAAAATGAAAAACCGTTTTGCTGTTGTCTTCATATTCAGTCATTTGTGTGGTTGAGTTAAATAAGAAATGATAATTAATAATAATTAATAGATGTATCTGATTATCATGTCTCATTTATTCACCTGTAATTAGCTTCATTTATCCAGTAGTTTGTGCTAATGTGTTCAGAAATAAAATAACTTCTTTATCTCTAGTGGTGACCTTGCATATTCATTAAAGGCAGAAGACTGAGAATTTACTATTTCTATTACTATTTACTGTTTAATTGAATGTATTCCTCTAATGGTGCTTCATTGACCCCACCGTGAAAAGGACAGTGAATCACAATGAATCAGTTGGACCAGAGACGACTCTACACATTTTGGTGCTGCCCCCCCCCCCCCCCCCCCCCCCCCCCCCACCTTAGCTAGCCTCTAGTTAGTACAAATTAAAAGTCAAAGAGCATTTTTAATGTTAGAAAAGACGACATATCTCTACACTGAGATCTCTCTTCCACCTCTTCCTTTTTCTGGTTATTCAAGGCTATATCACCATAACACCAGCTACTGCAACACACAGCAAGCTAGTGGAGCTAGCTGTGAGCTAGTTAGTCAAATGTAACTTTGATCCGAACGTGTTGTTTTTAATCAGCCTTCTCATAAATGTGGACACATGGATTAGACCCAGGCTACACCAGGCTGAAGTAGTCTAGGCTCCTCAAGTCAGCAGAAATTACCAAAGCAGATGTTATATTTTCTTTGCCAACAACAAAAACCAAGGCTAAACCCATGACAGTGTGTATACACCAATCAGCCACAACATTATGACCACTGACAGGAGAACTAAATAACATTGACCATCTTGTGACAGTTCAGTGTTCTGCTGGGAAACTTCTGGACCTGGCATTCATTGGTGTGGATGTTACTTAGACATGTAGCACCCACCTAGACCAGGCCAGGCACCCCCACCCCATAGCAATGACACTCCTTGATGGCAGCAGCCATCCCCAGCAGGATGCAGCCTGACACAGACACACACACAAAAACACTTTAGGAACAACTAAAAAAACATGAAGAACAGCACAAGGTGTTGACCTGGCCTCCAGATTCACTAGATCCCAAACTGATCAAGTATCTGTGGGATGATCCACAGAGGCCCCTCCCCTCAAAGGCCCTAGGACCCATTGTCCATTCTCTGATGAGTCACCAGTGATTTGGAGGCACAAGAGAGACCTCCACAATATTAGGCAGGTGGTCATAATGTTATGTCTGATCAGTGTGTGTATGTATGTGCACACCATACCTATGATAATGGTGAATTGTGTCCCTACATGACATATCCTGATTTTTATTGTGTTTTTATATTTGTATTTGATGTTTATTTTCATGCATCTTCTTTGGTAAAACACTTTCTGTGAAGCACACTGTGTTTCCATCTGGATCAACTATGCTTTAACAATAAAGTTTTGCTTTGCTCCTTAAAACACACGTGTAAATTAAATCAGCATATTTACACGCCTGCAACAGAGTCATTGAAAGCATCATGTGCAACAAGACATGACTATATTAGGATCAACATCAGGGACATGAAGCCAAATAAAGAGCAGCTTTGAGTTAGATAAGGCTCTAATGTGACAGTATTACTTTGTCTGAATCTGCAGATTCAGCTGATAAATCTGACCAAGGGACAAACTGTTGCTCAGTATTAGCAACGCTACCTATCATTCAATCTGATTATTTGCCTGCTAGGTAAATAATTCTTGCCTGTGACATATTTGTATCCATTCAAATGATATTATAGGTTCTGAGCAGTTTTTCCTTTATGTAAAACGTGAGCCCAAAAATATAACAAGAACGCCAAACAGTGATGGACATCATTCTTCTTCTCATTATGGCTGCATCAAGCCAGGACTGCATATGTTGTATTTCTAATTTATTTTCAGGCAAATTTATCAGTTAATTGTTGTGACTTTCAAAGACACACAAACTCTATATGACTTACCTCAGCATAATGATTGATGTACAAGAGAAAACAAGATTTCTTTATATTTTCTTCATGACACTTGGCTGAGTTACGACCTTCATTTCAGGTCTCAATACCTCCTCCACCTGAACAACCAGTTGCACTGAAATGTTTTGTTCGCATTTAGTTTGATCACCTGACTATTAATGGTTAAATAATAACTTTAAAACAGAAAAAAAGCTTAAATAAGACTTTTCCTGTTTTTCATTTTTATGAAATATTGGATAGTTTGAGCAGTTACTGAAATGCAGCCATGTGAGACTTTTAGTTGGGGAGACTTCTGCAGTAAACAAAAATGAAATAAATAAATATAAAATAAAATCATATTTTAAAAACGACCTAGTGAATAAATGTGTTAAAAACACATTAAAAGTGTATTGCAATATAAAATGGAAATACATACATGTGCACTTTAGCACAGTACTGTTATTAATGTACTGTCAGTGCTCTAATTCTCCACTTTGTTCATGGCCAGAAGAACTGGACTGAATCACTGAGTTACTGTAGAGATAAATCCACTGACCTGGCCTCTACACTCAACGTGTTTGTTAAACCAAAATGGTCTACTGAAGACAGCTATGTAAATTCATTTTTCCCACCACTTTGTTTTCATATTTAAACTACTATAATGTAACTGATTTATTTGAGACTGAGACAACTCTGTAGATAATTGTTTGTTCTCAGTTTAAACATCTTTAGAGGGTTTTAAATTAAAGTCATCCTCTGATTTCAGCAGAGTTACAGCAACATATCAGTTAAACCATAAAGCACTTATGCACATCTACATGAATTTCCAAATAAGAACAATGTTTCTTTTCTTGTAAATGTTATGTGAGTTTTTGAAATGTCTTGCAGTGTGTTCAGCTGCTCAGCAAACATTTTCCAACCTTCACTGAGTTGTAGATTTAATTCTAAACTGATATAAATGTCCAGTATCATTTAAATGTCAAAATGTTTTTTCATTCTGTTTGGTTTTGCACTAACTGTGTTCAGGTGCCTCCTGTTTGCTTGGATTATTCTTGAGTTGTGCTCAGACTTTGACTGGATTCCACCTGTGGAATGACTTGGACATATTAGGAAAGCTCACAGTTTGTGTTTTACCGCCACCATCTGACCATGGAAGCACATCACACTCACAAGTTTAAAAAAGATGGAATGTTTCAACGCCTGCTGTAACTCATTGTGTCAATAGCAACATGACACTTCCTGTTTCTGGTTAAAGTTGACATCACTTCTAACTTTTTGGGGCTTTGAACAAGACATTTTCCAAAATACCTTGATATTGATATTCCAGTAGCCATTATTGATGAGCACTGTCCTGTAATAATAATAACAATATTTCCAGATAATAATAGGAAATTATAATCACTGTCAGTCATGGAAATAAATAGATGGTTAGTTTATTGATCCTGAAGGAAATTCAGCATCCAGTAGCTTCAGAACAGCAACAGTGAAAAACACAAATCAGCACTAATGTACCAGCATAAGAATTAAGGTACGACAATTGCATTTGCACATGTCAGGGCAGCTGAAATACAATAAAATCTTCAGGACATGATTTGAAACAACAAAACCAATTTCAAAATTTCTTCAAGTCAATAGCATAAATTAACCATCACAGGTAATGACCCCACATGTCCTTTCCATTGCCTCCCTTCTTTTTCTCACTCAGCTCACAGGTGTCTACACTTGACACACACCACACTGCTGTGCAGCAGGAATCACTCGCCTGCTACAAAATAAACATACATCTGTTATAGATACATACATCTGACTAAAGCATACATGTAGAAGCTGATGATTGTAAGGGCCCTCCTGTCCTAACAATCTCTACCCCCTCTCTGGAAAGTAAATTTAAGAGGTTGCCCTGCTGAAGAACCTTCTTATCAGGCCAATCTTTACACTATAGCAGTAAAGGTACCAGTCTCTGATGCTGAATGGACCCATGCTAAGGGGCCTCTCTGAATGCTGAGGACGTCAACTGAACGAAAAAGACAGACTTATAATCCTTTGGAATTTCCCACTCTCTTTTCTGATCTAATTAGTCCCAAACTGAGAGAACATCAACAGGATCTCTGGAACTAAAAAGGATAGATGAGAGGAGTTACCTCTCCTACCCATATGGACAGAATCTGGAAACCGGTGGCCCTGACCTCCCACATAATGAAGACGTTCTAGCAACTGGTTCTGGGACAGCTGCGAGACATGGTCGACACTCAACTGGACCCTCTCCAGTTCGCCTACCAGCCACGACTTGGAGCAGAGGATGCCATCATCTTCCTGCTCCGCCGTGCATATGCTCACCTGGATAAACCGGCAAGCACTGTGAGGGTCACATTCTTTGACTTTTCCAGTGCTTTTAACACCATCAGGCCAACTCTTATGGGTGACAAGTTCAAAGCTATGCAGGTTGATGCCCCCCCGGTGTCCTGGATTGTTGACTACCTCACTGGAAGACCACAGTATGTGCTGCTGCAACACTGTGTGTCTAACAGGGTGGTCAGCAGCAATGGGGCTCCACAAGGGACAGTCCTCTCCCCCTTCCTCTTCACCGTCTACACCACGGACTTTAACTACCAGACAGAGTCCTGCCACCTTCAGAAATTTTCTGATGACTCTGCGGCAGTAGGATATATCAGTGATGGTGAGGAGGCTGAGTACAGAACTGTGGTGGGAAACTTTGTCACATGGTGCGAGGACAACTTCCTTCAGCTGAATGTGACGAAGACAAAGGAACTGGTTGTGGACCATCCAGGGGGCCCAGGTGGACATTATGGAGGACTACAAGTATCTGGGAGTGTACATTGACGATAAACTGGACTGGTCAAAGAACACTGAGGCACTCTACAAGAAGGGACAGAGTCGACACTTTTTGAGGAGACTGATGTCGTTGAACATCTGCCGGACAATGTTGAGGATGTTCTATGAGTCTGTGGTGGCCGGTGCGCTCCTGTACGCCGTTGCATGCTGGGGCAGCAAGCTGCAAGCGGCAGACGCAAATAGACTCAACAAACTGATCCGCAAGGCGAATGATGTTGTCGGGGTGGGGCTAGACTCTTTGAACACAGTGTCAGAGAGGAGGATGCTGGCAAGAGTGAAGACCATCCTGGACAACTCATCTCACCCGATCCACAACACACTGGTCAGTCTAAGGAGAACCTTTAGTAACAGACTCATTCTACCCAAATGTATCACAGAACGCCACAGGAGGTCTTTCTTGCCTTGGCCATCAAACTTTATAACTGTGTTGGTCACTCTTAACACCTTTAACACTTCAGACGCTCTTACTTTATTTGCAACCTCTTACCTCTGTATATTGTGAATACTTGTGTCATTCAAGTATGATTTTGTCATTCAGATATGTCATCTTGTAATGTTATAATGTTGAATGTTGTTGCATAGGCAGAAACATGGCTAATGAACCATGGTGGATGGTGGAATGATTAAATTAGTTAATGTAAAGTAGGTTAAGAAGATCAAGTAACAGAATAGCTTTAGATAGAGGACTACAAAGACATTTAAAGGCAATCTACTGTCTTCGGCTGTACACCTACAACGCTCTCAAGTGAAGCATCCCTGCTGGGTGTTTGAGTTGCAGACCACGCAGTGAATACCTGTCTACCGGTGCCCATTGGGACCTGCTCCAGCTGTGCCGTTTCATTACCACTTCGTCACACCGGACCACACTGACCTTTCACTGTCATTGTCCTCTGCGGGAAGTCTCTACAAAAGTAGGCTGGATATTTCTGCTGCTGTTACCCGCATAACATCAAGAGTTGGTGTCATTAACTTTGAAACTCCCCATTAATATCTTTTAGAGAAGTATTCATCTCCATCCTCCTCCATCGCTCCGCAAACACTCCTAATCTGTTATTTCAGGTCTCATCATATCCATTCTATTGGATTTTTGTCACACCGCAGTGAGTTTGTTTTCTTTCTGTTGTCTTGTGACTTCCTGTTTTATTTTGAAAAGTAACTCCTCTCGTTTCAGGCCACTTGCCCTTCCTCATGTGTCACTGGTCTGATAGTCTTCCCTGATTCCTGATTGTTTCCACCTGTTTCCCATGACCCTCGTGTATATATGGTCTGCATCTTCCCTTGTCTTGTGCCAGAGTGTTTTGTCTTTTCGTGCATCCCAGCCGGATATCTTGACCATATCTTCATTCATTCATTCATCTTCAGTAACCACTTGTTCCTGTGAAGGGTTTCAGGGTCTGCTGGTGCCTATACCAGCTGTCAATGTGCATGTCTTTGAACGGAGGGAGGAAGCTGGTGTTGATGGAATAAGGTAAGATAAGACTTTATTCATCCCCGTGGGGAAATTAGGGTGTTACAGCGGCAGGAAACAACAGCGCAAGATGCAAAAAAGATACAAAAAAAACAAATACAATAGGGCAGACAAATATGTTATGTACAAAAAAGATTTACATACTGCATCAGGTAAAAATTACAGTGGCTAGTCAGAAGTTGAAACAATCAACTTGTGTAGATTGAGGGTTGAGGTGTTAAGGTGGTTAAATATATGTATTGACATTGACATTCATGAATATCATGAGTAAAATAACAAACTCCAATACCAGTTGTATTACCAAATATTGCAACTAGAAAGATGTGAGATAATGGTTGTATATTCTGTGCTCTTGTATGTCCTGAAAAGAAGCTCAGCAGCAGAAGGGCTAGGAAATGCTGATGTTAAAGAGTCTGACTGTTGAGGGGACAAAAGACCTCCGGACGCGTTCTATCTTGCACTGTGGGTGCAGCAGTCTTTGGCTGAAAGAGCTTCCCAAAGTCCCAACAGTCTCATACAGGGGGTGAGAGGGGTTGTTCCTGATGCTGGACAGTTTAGCGAACATCCTCCTCTCCCCCACCTGCTCCACTGACTCCAGAGGACAGCCCAGGATGGAGCTGACCCTCTTTGCCCAGTCTATTCTTGTCTCTCTCTGTGACTCCGCCACACCAGCAGGCCACAGCGTAGATGGTTGCAGATGCAACATTTCAGATTAAGATCTCTAATCAGTGTTCTTGTCAACCATCAGGGTAGGCAAATGACATCTCGATAAATACCAAAGACCTCCAGAAACTAGACAACTAGTAATATTGTCACACCACCCATACAACGTTAACTTGGGTTAATACTCAGTAGGGTGGTGAGCCAAGTCTGTTGATTCTTGTAACTACTTAAACCATTGAACCATTGTGATTGAACTACGTCAGATATCTTAACTGCTACTGCTTCCATGATCTCCGAAAGTCTGGTCTAAAGAGGATAAACAACATATCTAGTAAAGAAAACATGTGTGACGAAACTCGTCAAAAGAAAAGGAGGCCAGAAAATATAGAATTGAGGACACACAGAAGTAAATGTTGTTCTGTAAGAAACTCCACCAATAGATATAGTTGGTAGACAGTCAGATGTACTCCAGCAGCCAGAGATCATTTTAAACTACTGTCTAATGACGAACCTAAATATGTTCAGGGTCTAATTCATTGGAGGTACTAGCTTTAAGATGTGATTTTAAAAACAGGAGGTGTGCTTGGGCCAGCCTAACATACAGACTACTGTTCCATCTCTCCTGTGGTTTAAACTTGATACTGGGATAAGCATAAGCAAATAATCTGTCTGTTTGCACGGTCAATAAAATTCTCAGTTATCCAGGTCATGTCAAGCGTAACTCAACATTCATTTTTCTCATTAATTCTAACCCTAAATTCTTAGGCATCAATATTTAATGCAAATAAACCACAGTTGTTTTTCTGTTTTATTCAAATCCAAGAAAATTTGATTTGCAAATGAAATGAGAAGTACGATACAGGACTTCTTTCTTTGTTCAACACAGCTGAACAGACTCAACATTACGTGAGTATGAAAATCTTTCGTTGTAAAAAGTTCCAGGTACTGTGTGACACAGACAACCACTGTCCAACACCAGACAGTGTTAGAGGGAAGGTGCTTCTGAAACTATCTGAGCATCCAAGTTAGAGAAGTTATTTCAGCAACTGAATATCTACAGTCACAGACTAAAGGAGAAAAACAGGGAACAGACAGAGATGGAGACGTTTCTTCTCTACACCATAGCTGCATCAGGCAAGTGTTTTATAAAGATAGTTGATTTATTTCTCATTCATTCTTTAAGTGTATTAATTGTGGTGTCCCATCAAGTACTTCTACAGTAGTAGTTATGATCATGATAGTAAAGTTATTTTACCTCCAAAACAAGGAATTATAAAGCTGCTTTTTGTCATTCGTCTTCTATACCCGTTTAGTCCTGTTAAGGGTCACGGGGGTGTGCTGGAGCCTATCCCAGCTGTCATTGGGCGAGAGGCAGGGGTACACCCTGGACAGGTCGCTAGTCCATCGCAGGGCCACACACAGAGACAGACAACCAGTAACACTCAAACTCACACCTACGGCCAATTTAGAATCACCAATTAACCTAATGAGCATGTCTTTGGATGGTGGAAGGAAGCCGGAGTACCTGGAGAGAACCCACGCAGACACAGGCAGAACATGCAAACTCCACACAGAAAGGCCAGCCGGCCCATGGATTCGAACCAGTGACCTTGCTGTGAGGCATCAGTGCTAACCACCTCGCCACTGTGCCGCCCGCTGCTTTTTGTGATAACTAATATTTTTTTTATTCCAGGTCTAATCTGTATTCTTGTCTGTCGCTGCAGGTCTGTGTGCTGTCTCCTCTAAACCTGAACGTCGTTACCACTTTGTTTATGAACAGAAGAACTGGACTGAAGCTCTGAGATACTGCAGAGATAAATACACTGACCTGGCCTCTATAGACGACATGGAGGATGTGAACGTCTTAACAGGCATGGCAGATTTAAGCAAAATGAGCTACTCCGGTTATAGCCATGTAAGTTCAGTCTTCTTGTTTGAGAATTACAGTGTGTCAGCCACATGTGGCAGTAAATAATGGAAATTATTGAAATGAGAACAGTTAAAATACAAACAATACCCAACACAAGTTATGGTTAGAAAACATGTTTCAAGATAACATGGTTGGTATGTGTACACCAAGAAGAAAATATGTGTCCAGACCTCTTCAGGAAATGCTTTGGTTATAGCCTACCAACAGTTCATCACATTATAACATTAAATAACAACTATTAAACCTTGAGTCTGATCCTGCATTGGGAAGAATCTGCTGCTGCTGAGTTGAGACTTGAGTAGGATGTTTGAGGATGAATCCATCAGTCATTTATCTGCAGATTAACACAAGTCTATTAACCAGCTAGAAGACAGGTTTAGTCCATGTAGGAGCTGCTTGGTGTTCGTGGTAATGAGGCGTATTTCTGGTTGTTATTTTCCAGCGAGCCTGGATTGGGTTGTACGATGATGTGAACAGCTGGAGGTGGTCGTTGTCAGACAGAGATTTCTACAGTGATGGCCAGGCTGAGTTCAGGAACTGGGCGTCTTCACAGCCAAGCAATTTAGACGGTGTTGAACATTGTGGAGAGATATATATTGATGGATTATGGCACGATGAAGATTGTACCAGACCTCGAAAGGCAATCTGCTCTGAAGTCAAAGGTGAGGATCTGAAATTTAAAACAAACAGTTTATGTTCTTGACCTGAGTTCTGTTTCTGCTTGACACTTTTCTTCAAATCAAATTAAAATGGTAACATGTACTAATACTGAAACAGGTAAAACATAACACCAGAATCTAACAGATTTTATATTTAAGCATAAACATAAGTAAGACACAAAAAAACGTAAAAGCCAGGCTGAAGAGAATCTTAGGACATTATATATTGTATATTACACTGTACACGTGGAGGCTTCTTAAGAAAAACATCTATCAAAATGACATTTTCTTTGGTCTTTCAAGAATCTTTCATGACACAATTTCTGGATTTCGAGGTGAATTATATGGTTCTTCACAGCGCTTCACTCTGGTCTGTTTCAGGGTCTAATGTCACTTTTATCTTAACCAACACATTAATGACATGGACTGAGGCCCAGACCTACTGCAGAACACATCACACAGACCTGGCCAGTGTGAGAAACATCACAGAACACCAGAAGGTGATAGCAAAGGTACCTCCTGGAGGTATTGTCTGGATCGGTCTCTTCAGAGACACATGGAAGTGGACAGATGGACGTAACTCCTCATTCAAGTATTGGTCAACTGGACAGCCTAATAACTATGAAGGGAATGAGGACTGTGCACTAGCAAACTTTGGAAACTATGGACAATGGGAGGACTGGCCCTGTGATTTTAAGACGGCATTTGTTTGCTACAGAGGTAAGATGTGTTTCAGTTAGCCTTGAGGTTTAGCATTTAGCTTTGTTTTGGAGAAATAACCTATGCTAACAGCTCCATGAGACTTGTGCTTAAACACAGCATAAAGTAACTGTATCGTCCATAACACTGATGAGACTGTTGATGTGCAGTAGAGGTCAGTGGGTTGGTCTTGGTGGACCGATGCTGCTCATGTCCATGCTAAGATTTTCTCTGACCATGTAATGTCCATTTTTCTTTCTGTCTTTTATTTTAAAGATGTAACTTCAAAGCAGGTGGTGAAAGTGAGGCTGGTGAAAAACCCTTCTCTGGATCTGAATGACCCTGCTGTGATGGAACACATGCTACAGCAGGTAATTCATTCAATCTTTATTTATTCTCAGAGGTTCATTGAGGGTAGTCCTCATTTTCAGTGAAGCCGAGATTACACAGTAACAATGGGATAACAATAGATAAAGTATAATTATGGAAAATAAAACAAATAATAAGATAACCTACATAACATTATAAAGGAGGAAGGAAGGGAAAAATAAAGATGCAGAGAATGTTAATAGTAAAATAACATGATAATGATAATAATAATAATAAAATAACATTTACATAAAACAGGTACAATTTGACATAGGAAGGTTTGTGATTACAGATCTGAATTGATTATAGGAAAGTAGAGAGTTCATTTTTATGTTCCATTGGAGATTATTCCAGGAAGTAGGGGCACCATAACAAAAGGCCGACTTTCCCAACTCAGTGTGGATACGAGGAACCTTGAGCATCAAACAGTCATTTGATCTGGTCTGATAGGGACCAGAATTCCAAACAAGCATGTTTGAAATATAACCTGGTAATTTTCCAATAATACCTTTGTAAATAAACGGGTACCAATGATTAAGTCTCCGCTCAGTCAAAGATGACCAACCCACTTTACCATAGAGGACACAATGATGAGTGCTATAGCCATCACCAGTAATGAACCTCAGAGCAGAGTGGTAGACTGAGTCCAGGGCTTTAAGGTTTAAGGCTTTATTCCAGCCATCAATCTACAGATTCAGCCTTCTGATCCCAGTTAGTTTGACAGTGGATACAGAGACTAGGTCCTACACTTCAGCTGCTGTTGTCATAAACCGTTTGCTTCTTTCTGATTAGCACTACCAGTGATTATTGGTGTCTACTTTAAATTCTTGGGTCTAGTCTGAACCTTTAATGTACACCCCATCTCTTGGAGCAATTTTACATTCACACACAAATGAAACACATGACTCCTGCTAATGATTATGAACACATTAAATTACTATTAGTAACTAGATCAAGGTGATTTCATGGTCATGGCTTTCTAGCTGCAAGAATATAGCATGTTGATCTTATAACGTGATATTTGTGTGATGCAACATGCTCCTATAAACTATAATAATAATAATAATACATTTTATTTAAAAGCGCTTTTCAAGATACTCAAAGACACTTTACATAAAAAGGACATCAAATTAGCAAAACAATGTGAAATATAACATCAAAAACACAATAAACTGAGCTAAACATTAAAAGCAATTTTAAAAAGGTGTGTTTTTGTCAGAGATTTGAAGGTAGGAAGGTCGGTACAGTCGCGGATGTGTTTGGGGAGAGAGTTCCAGAGGGAGGGGGCAGCTGCAGAGAAGGCTCTGTCGCCCCAGGTTCGATGCTTGGTCTTGAGTGGTGGAGTAAGGAGGTTTGCGTCACATGAACGGAGGCTGCGGGATGGATTGTGGCGATGGAGCAGGTCAGTGAGATAGGAAGGGGCCTGGTTATGGAGGGCTTTGTGTGTGAGGAGGAGGATTTTGAACTGAATACGCTGTGGAACTGGGAGCCAGTGGAGTTTCTGGAGGACAGGAGTGATGTGATCACGGGAGCGGGTGTGGGTGAGCAGACGTGCAGCAGAATTTTGGATGTACTGAAGTTTATTTAAAGTTTTGGATGGTGTGCCATAGAGGATGCTGTTGCAGTAGTCAATTCTGGAAGTGATGAAGGCGTGAATGAGGGTTTCAGCAGCAGAGAAGGAGAGTGATGGACGGAGTCGGGCAATGTTCTTGAGGTGGAAGAAGGCAGTTCTGGTGATTTGATTGATGTGATGATCAAAGGAGAGGTTACTGTCAAAGATGACTCCGAGGTTGCGGCTGTTGGGGGATGGAGACAAGGTGGAGTTGTCGATGGTGAGGCGGAAACTGTCTGTGGTGTTGTTGAGGGATTTGGGGCCGATAATGATTAGGTCTGATTTGTCACAATTTAGTTTGAGGAAGTTGATCTGCATCCAGGATTTGATGTCAGCGAGGCAATTGGAGAGAGTGGAAAGAGTGGCGGGAGTGATGGAGTTGGTGGAGATATAAAGCTGGACGTCATCAGCATAACAGTGGAAATGGAGACCGTGGTGGCGAATGATGTTGCCAAGGGGGAGCAGGTAAAGTATGAAGAGGAGAGGACCAAGCACCGATCCCTGGGGGACACCTTGGGACAGAGGAACAGAGGAGGAGGTGCAGTTGTTGATGTGGATGAATTGTTGTCGGTCTGAGAGGTATGATTTGAGCCAGGAGAGTGCAGTGCCAGTGATGCCGAGGGAGGACTCAAGGCGGGAGAGGAGAATGGTGTGATTTATGGTGTCGAAAGCTGCAGTGAGGTCCAGGAGGATGAGGATGGTGAGCTGGCCGGAGTCTGCGGAGAGGAGGATGTCATTGGTGACTTTCAGGAGGGCTGTTTCGGTGCTGTGTTGGGAACGGAAACCGGATTGAAATGGTTCGAACAGGTCATTTGAGCAGAGGTGGGCTTTGAGTTGTGTGGCGACAATACGCTCCAGTATTTTGGACAGAAAGGGGAGATTGGAGATGGGCCGGAAGTTCGACAAGATGTCAGGGTTGAGTCCAGGTTTTTTGAGGATGGGGGTGATAGCAGCCAGTTTGAGTGAACGGGGGACTGAGCCAGACCTGAGGGAGGAGTTGATGATTTCTGTGATGAGTGTGGAGATGGCTGGTAAAGAGTCCTTAATGAGGTGAGATGGGATGGGATCCAGAACACATGTAGAGGTTTTCATGCCTATCATAAATTTGGGCAGCTCCCCTGGTGACACGGGGGAGAACTGAGACAGAGGCTGAGAGGTGAGGAGGGGAGGAGCAGGTGAGGGAGTGGGAGTGCAGGCCGTGGGGGCAGGAGAGGAGGACAAGTTGTTGTAAATGGTGTCGATTTTTGTTTGGAAGAATGAGAGAAAGGAGTTGCATTTGTCAGTGGTGAATGAGTTGGAGGTATTGTCGCTGGGCTTGAGGAGTTTATTTACTGTAGAAAACAGAGCCTTGGGGTTGGTGGAGCCAGAGTGAATGAGGTGAGAGTAGTAGGTGGATCGGGCAGTACTGAGAGCATCCTTGTACTGCTGAAGGTAATCTGTATAGGCTTGTAGATGGACAGTTAAACCGGTTTTCTTGTGAAGTCTTTCAAGCTGTCGTTTTTGTGATTTCATTTTGTGTAGTTCAGGAGTGTACCAGGGGGCAGAGTGGGTGAAGGAGACAGTTTTAGTTTTGATGGGGGCTAGCTGGTTGAGACAGGAGGAGAGTGTTATGTTGTAGAATTTGGTGAGGTCAGAGGGATTGTCAGTTAACGGAGGGGGGGAAGCAGATATTTTACTAGCAAGAGAGGCAGAAAGGGCTGAAGGGGAGATGGATTTGAGGTTTCTGAAAGATATTGTCCGTTTGTCCTTAGCGGTGGGAATGGGGATGTTGATGTCCATGATAATTGCCAAGTGGTCAGAGATGTTGAGGTTGACGCTGGAGAGGTGATGTAAGGTGAGACCAGTGGAGCAGACCAGGTCCAGGATGTGACCACGGCTGTGGGTGGCAAAGTTGACGTGTTGAGTGAAGTCGAAGCAGTGTAGCAGTTCCAGGAATTCAGTGGCAGATTTGCAGTCAGTGTCAATGTGGATGTTGAAGTCCCCCAGAAGAAGAACGGAAGGTGAGATGGCCGATAACTGGGTGAGGAAGTCAGAAAAGTCAGAGAGGAAGGAGGGGTTTGGTTTGGGAGGGCGGTAGATGATGGCAGTGACCAGAGGAGTGGGACCAGAGAGTTTGAATGTGAGGTGTTCAAAGGAGCGAGCAGCAGGGATGGAGATGGTGGATGTTTTAATGTCCTTCCTGTAGAATGCTGCTACACCACCTCCCCGCCCCTCAGATCGGGGTTTGTCCATGTAGGTGTATCCGGTCGGTGTGGTCTGGTTGAGAGAAAAGTAGTCCAGAGGTTTGTGCCAAGTTTCAGTGATGCAGAGGAAATCCAGGTTATTGTCAGTTATGAATTCGTTCAGAATGAGACCTTTATTGTTAAGTGAGCGGGTGTTGAGCAGAGCCAGTTTCAGGTGACGTTGCTTCATGATAGGTTGTGAGGACTGAGGAAGGGGGCGGAGATTTGATAGGTGCACTTGTCGTTTGTTGTGATGACGTAATGAGGAAGTTGCAGTTCGTGAGCAGGACCAGATGGATGGGATAGAGTCAGGAGTTGAAAAGTTGTAGTTGAACATGCGACCAGAGCCTCTGTGTGGAGGACAGCGGAGTAGACCATGGTTAAAAGGTCGTCTAAATAAAGGCAGAACAGGCCTGCTGGAGGATATGATGGTACAGATAGGGAGTGTACTGCGACAGGATGGCCTACGGGGGGAGCTGGTGAGATCAGTGGCAACTGCTGACTCACACAAAGAGGAGGGTGAGGAAGAGTGTGGAGGATGAGTAGTTCTAACAACTTTCCGCGAGAGGGCATCAGCGCTGATTGAAAGTGCTAGATTGTATTGAGTGGGCTGGGCTGGGCTGGGAGCGCTGAGAGGCCAGGTGATGATAATGATGTTAATGGTCACGCACGGAGGGGTAGCTGGTATGAGACGGCATGCTGTATGTTAGCTGCTAGCAAGCGGCTACCGGACTTTTTTAGGTGGAGGCCGTCGGGTGAAAACAGAGAGGGGCGGGACCAAAAGGAGTCGAAGTTATGGATAAAGTTAATCTTGAATGAGCCGCACATTGACTGCAGCCAGGTGTGAAGATAAAGAAGGCGGCTGAAAGGCTCAGGGCCGCGGCCCGACGTGGGGATAGGGCCGGAGATGAAAATGGATTTACCGCTGCTGCTGAGGAGATCAAACAGACGAATGAAATTGGCTTTCGTAATCTCCGAGTGCTGGCGACTGGTGTCACATGTGCCAACATGGACAATTATCTTTGTGATGGACGATGGAAGTGACGTTAAGAGACTGGGAAGTTTGTTCAGGATATCAACAGTTGTGGCCCCGGGAATGCAGTGGGTAATGGCATTGAAGAAACGGATGTTTCTCACCAGCGAGTCGCCGAGAATCAGCGCCGTCGGAGGGAAAAGAGGAGTTGGGGCAGCCGCTGGAGGAGGAGAAGTGGCGTGGGAGATGGAGTGTTTGATGGCCGACGGTGACGGTGAGGAGTCGGGGTAATTTTGTGAAGATGGTTTTACATGTTCAGAGGACAGGGGCTTAGTCGGCGGCCTGATTTTGGGGCAAGGGGTAAAGTGTATTTTTGCCGAGGAGCGCCGCCGGGAGCGGGCAGCGGGAGAGATGAGAAGGCCGGGCCTGTCAGCGGAGAGTGGAGACACAGCGGAGGGACCTTCAGACTCCAGGGCAAGAGATGATGGGGGCAAAGGGGGGTCCTGCTCCTGCTCCTCTAGGCTGGAAAACGTGTTGGACGTGGACAATTTGCGGGCTTTAGCTGGGTGGGGGCGATTGAGGAGTTTTCCACCATGTCTGCCTCTGCCGGCAACGGTCCATTCGCCGGGGGTGGAGGTTGGTCCCAGTAGAACCTTTGGCTTGGCTCCTCGGTGATCCCAGTGGTCAGCAGAGACATCAGTGGTAGCAGCGGGGACAGTTTTATCAAGTTCTTCAGTGGATAGAGGAGCAGACTTCTTGCCCAGGACGACAACAGAGTCATTTGAGACAGACAATGCCGTCGCGCCTGGATACATGGAGTCCATGAATTCTGCTTCATTTATGATTTGATGTAAAGCAGAGATTCTGCCTTCCAGCTCAGAGATGGTCTGTGACTTGTGGAGACAACTGTCGCATCCTGGAGATGAGGTGAGTGGCGGCATGACTCGTCCAGGGGTGGAGGGTTCTGGGGAAAAAGCTGTGGCCAGTAAGGAGGTCTTTGGTGCGATAGCGTGAAGTAGCAACAGACTCTGCTGCAGGCTAGCAGCGAGTACCAGTGGAGTGTAGGAGGGATCAGTACTTACCGGCAGAGGCCCATTTCTGGGCCTGCTGCGTTGATTCGGCTTCGGTAAGTGGATCAGATGGTTAAAGTTGTAGTTCCTCGCAGCCGATGCTGAAATGTTGGTGGTGCAGTTAGCTAAGTGCTGTCTGTTGGTCTGAGCGCTGGTAGCGGTTAGCTTAGCCGGCGCAGCTAATAGGCTGAGCCGCCGGTGGCGAACAGTATCAAACAGCGTATGTCGGGTTAAACAGCTAGCGATTTCTGCGAATCCGGAAGAACTGCGATAGTGAACTAAACGAGAAGTAAAATCCACTAAGAAACACCCTCGATTTGTGGGACAAAAACCGCTAAAATGGTCTCAGGGCGCGCTAACGATCCGGCGTGCTGCACAAACACTATTCATATTGTGGTATGTTTTAACTATATGTTAAATGAAAATGATATAGCTGAAAGAGACGTTTTTGTGTCTCAGATCAAACAGAAGCTGAAGGACCAGGGAGTGAATGGAGACATCAAACTGAGCTGGAGGAAGCAGTCAGATGGAAAGGTCTTCCACAAGGATGAGGAGGAGACAAAGAAGAGCAACTCCAAAAATACTGAGCTGTAAATATTGTTAGGAAGTCTTATCCTATGAAAGATTTGCTTCTCCTTTATCTTTTTAAAATGAAAAACCGTTTTGCTGTTGTCTTCATATTCAGTCATTTGTGTGGTTGAGTTAAATAAGAAATGATAATTAATAATAATTAATAGATGTATCTGATTATCATGTCTCATTTATTCACCTGTAATTAGCTTCATTTATCCAGTAGTTTGTGCTAATGTGTTCAGAAATAAAATAACTTCTTTATCTCTAGTGGTGACCTTGCATATTCATTAAAGGCAGAAGACTGAGAATTTACTATTTCTATTACTATTTACTATTTAATTGAATGTATTCTTCTAATGGTGCTTCATTGACCCCACCGTGAAAAGGACAGTGAATCACAATGAATCAGTTGGACCAGAGACGACTCTAGACATTTTGGTGCTGCCCCCCCCCCCCCCCCCCCCCCCCCCCCCCCACCTTAGCTAGCCTCTAGTTAGTACAAATTAAAAGTCAAAGAGCATTTTTAATGTTAGAAAAGACGACATATCTCTACACTGAGACCTCTCTTCCACCTCTTCCTTTTTCTGCTTTCTGAAAGCTGCATCTGAGGGCTAGGACGGCCTTTTCATGACCACAGTTTCTTCTCCTTTTCCTTGTTGACGTCTGTCAGTAGGAACGCTACCCAACATGTGCTCTGATAGCTCACCCCATCCCCCTCTTCCACAATGCATGGTTCAGGACAGGTTCAGTGTCAGGTCATAGTTGTTTATATATATTTTTTTATTTTATTATCAAGATGGAGTGCGAGGAAAGGGCGGCATGCAAATTATTACTGAACAACTGTATACTCAGAAAGCTTTAACATGAGTTTAAACAGGAATTATAAACCAGTTAGCCTCTAGAACAAGCCTCTGTGTAGCCGTTCTAGAGGCTATAAGAACTGAGTCTGGTTATTCAAGGCTATATCACCATAACACCAGCTACTGCAACACACAGCAAGCTAGTGGAGCTAGCTGTGAGCTAGTTAGTCAAATGTAACTTTGATCCGAACGTGTTGTTTTTAATCAGCCTTCTCATCAATGTGGACACATGGATTAGACCCAGGCTACACCAGGCTGAAGTAGTCTAGGCTCCTCAAGTCAGCAGAAATTACCAACGCAGATGTTATATTTTCTTTGCCAACAACAAAAACCAAGGCTAAACCCATGACAGTGTGTATACACCAATCAGCCACAACATTATGACCACTGACAGGAGAACTAAATAACATTGACCATCTTGTGACAGTTCAGTGTTCTGCTGGGAAACTTGTGGACCTGGCATTCATTGGTGTGGATGTTACTTAGACATGTAGCACCCACCTAGACCAGACCAGGCACCCCCACCCCATAGCAATGACACTCCTTGATGGCAGCAGCCATCCCCAGCAGGATGCAGCCTGACACAGACACACACACAAAAACACTTTAGGAACAACTAAAAAAAACATGAAGAACAGCACAAGGTGTTGACCTGGCCTCCAGATTCACTAGATCCCAAACTGATCAAGTATCTGTGGGATGATCCACAGAGGCCCCTCCCCTCAAAGGTCCTAGGACCCATTGTCCATTCTCTGATGAGTCACCAGTGATTTGGAGGCACAAGAGAGACCTCCACAATATTAGGCAGGTGGTCATAATGTTATGTCTGATCAGTGTGTGTATGTATGTGCACACCATACCTATGATAATGGTGAATTGTGTCCCTACATGACATATCCTGATTTTTATTGTGTTTTTATATTTGTATTTGATGTTTATTTTCATGCATCTTCTTTGGTAAAACACTTTCTGTGAAGCACACTGTGTTTCCATCTGGATCAACTATGCTTTAACAATAAAGTTTTGCTTTGCTCCTTAAAACACACGTGTAAATAAAATGAGCATATTTAAATGCCTACAACAGAGTCATTGAAAGCATCATGTGCAACAAGACATGACTATATTAGGATCAACATCAGGGACATGAAGCCAAATAAAGAGCAGCTTTGAGTTAGATAAGGCTCTAATGTGACAGTATTACTTTGTCTGAATCTGCAGATTCAGCTGATAAATCTGACCAAGGGACAAACTGTTGCTCAGTATTAGCAACGCTACCTATCATTCAATCTGATTATTTGCCTGCTAGGTAAATAATTCTTGCCTGTGACATATTTGTATCCATTCAAATGATATTATAGGTTCTGAGCAGTTTTTCCTTTATGTAAAACGTGAGCCCAAAAATATAACAAGAACGCCAAACAGTGATGGACATCATTCTTCTTCTCATTATGGCTGCATCAAGCCAGGACTGCATATGTTGTATTTCTAATTTATTTTCAGGCAAATTTATCAGTTAATTGTTGTGACTTTCAAAGACACACAAGCTCTATATGACTTACCTCAGCATAATGATTGATGTACAAGAGAAAACAAGATTTCTTTATATTTTCTTCATGACACTTGGCTGAGTTACGACCTTCATTTCAGGTCTCAATACCTCCTCCACCTGAACAACCAGTTGCACTGAAATGTTTTGTTCACATTTAGTTTGATCACCTGACTATTAATGGTTAAATAATAACTTTAAAACAGAAAAAAAGCTTAAATAAGACTTTTCCTGTTTTTCATTTTTATGAAATATTGGATAGTTTGAGCAGTTACTGAAATGCAGCCATGTGAGACTTTTAGTTGGGGAGACTTCTGCAGTAAACAAAAATGAAATAAATAAATATAAAATAAAATCATATTTTAAAAACGACCTAGTGAATAAATGTGTTAAAAACACATTAAAAGTGTATTGCAAAATAAAATGGAAATACATACATGTGCACTTTAGCACAGTACTGTTATTAATGTACTGTCAGTGCTCTAATACTCCACTTTGTTCATGGCCGGAAGAACTGGACTGAATCACTGAGTTACTGTAGAGATAAATCCACTGACCTGGCCTCTACACACAACGTGTTTATTAAAGCAAAATGGTCTAGTGAAGACAGCTATGTAAATTCATTTTTTCCCACCACTTTGTTTTCATATGTAAACTACTATGATGTAACTGATTTATTTGAGACTGAGACAACTCTGTAGATAATTGTTTGTCCTCAATTTAAACATCTTCAGAGGGTTTTATATCAGTTCAACCATAAAGCACTTATGCACATCTACATGTATGAATTTCCACATAAGTACAGTGTTGCTTTTCTTGTAAATGCTATGTGAGTTTTTGAAATGTCTTGCAGTGTGTTCAGCTGCTCAGCAAACATATTCCAACCTTCACTTAGTTGTAGATTTAATTCTAAACTGATATAAATGTCCAGTGTCATTTAAATGTCAAAATGTTTTTTCATTCTGGATTCAGACTGTTTGGTTTTGCACTAACTGTGTTCAGGTGCCTCCTGTTTGCTTGGATTATTCTTGAGTTGTGCTCAGACTTTGACTGGATTCCACCTGTGGAATGACTTGGACATATTAGGAAAGCTCACAGTTTGTGTTTTACCGCCACCATCTGACCATGGAAGCACATCACACTCACAAGTTTAAAAATTATGGAAAGTTTCAACGCCTGCTGTAACTCATTGTGTCCATAGCAACATGACACTTCCTGTTTCTGGTTAAAGTTGACATCACTTCTAATTTTTTCGACTTTTAACGAGACATTTCCCAAACTACCTTGATACTGATATTCAAGCTCATATTCAAAGGTGTAGCCATTATTGATAAGCATCAGTGTACCAGTATAAGATTTAAAGTATGACAAAGTATAAAAATATTGACTATATAAAAGGCTCTGGATTTTGTCAAGCCTCTTGAGACAATGTGGATTGTTACTGAAGCTGTATAAATAAGACTGAAATGAAATGAACAGTGCATGTGTAGTCTGTTACTGCAGTTGTACTTTGCCTGCAGTGTGCCTGTACACTGACGATCTAAAAGGATTTATCATGACTGGGCTTATGCAAAACACCAAAAATGGAGAAAACTGGAATGGACAAATAATGAACCCCTAGAGTTGTCTCTCCAGCAACTGAGTAACTACAGTTGAAACCAGATGTTTATATACACTGTGTTAAAAGACACATAAATCTTTTTTCCTCACTGTCTGAAGTTAAATCAGAATAAAACCTCTCCTGTCTTAGGTCAGTTAGGAAAGTAATAAACAAGTCTCTAAGAAATTCTCTCTCTCATTATTTTGGCATCTGGCAAATATAAATAATTTTGGAAATCCTAACAGGAGCGGTTTAGTCTGATTTAACTTCAGACAGTGAGGAGAAAAGGTCTATGTGTCTTTTAACACAGTGTAAACATCTGGTTTCAACTGTATTTCTGATTTCTCAGGAGTTTTTTTTTTTTTTTTTTTTTTTTGTCACCTAAGTATCCAAGGGGGAAGTTAGGACCCCAACTTGAAATTCTTGAGAAACACCAGTTATTGGGTAATTTAAAGATGCTGCTGCTACATAGTGAACATTTATTGATGTGAAGGGATGACCAGGGATCAAAAAGTCTTTCAACCACAATGGTTCACTTGACGTGAAAGGATCCAGGATGGGACTGACTACAGCCAGATTTGCTGTTGTGGTCTGAGCCAGAGAAAGTAGTCTATTTCATAGAACTCACTGTCCCGTGGGAAGATAGATAGATCATAATCATGGCAGCCCCAGAACAGGCCCTAGGTACAAGAGCCATAGAGGCCAAGATCTACAAGAGTAGACCAGATCCAAGGTGCAGACTATGCAAAGATGCCCCTGAGACAGTCCAGCACATAGTAGCAGGGTGTAAGATGCTAGCCGGGTCAGCGTACATGGAGAGACACAACCAAGTGGTTGGAATAGTGTACAGGAACATCTGTACCCAGTATGGAATAGAAGTACCCAAATCCCAATGGGCCGCACCACAGAAGGTGGCTGAGAACAACAGGGCCAAGATGCTGTGGGACTTCAGCTTCCAGACTGACAAACAGGTCCTGGCTAACCAACCGGACATAGTGGTGGTAGACAAAGAGCAGAAGAAGGCGGTGGTGATAGATGTGGCGATACCAGCAGACACCAACATCAGAAAGAAGAAACACGAAAAGGTTGAAAAGTACCAAGGGTTGAAAGAGCGTGGTCCCTGTGGTATTAGGAGCACTCGGGGCAGTGACCCCCAAACTGAAGGGAGTGGCTCCAACAGATCCCAGGAACAACATCAGAAGCCTCAGTCCAGAAGAGCGCAGTCCGAGGAACAGCTAAGATACTGCGCAGAACCCTCAAACTCCCAGGCCTCTGGTAGAGGACCCAAGCTTGAGGATGACACAGATACCACCCCAAGAGGGTGAGAGGGACGTTTATATATATATATATATGTATATATAACAAAAAGCAACTGGACTTGTTTGACCCTCGTTGAACATGTTTCACTATTCATAATAAAACCATCAAAAAAAAAAAAATCTTCTCTTGATCTGCTGTGATGATGGACCTGGTTGTCAAGGGTAACTCAACATTCATTTTTCTCGTTAATTCTATTTTTAAATTGATAGGCATCAATTTGTCACGCAAATAAACCACAGTTGTTTTTCTGTTTCATTCAAATCCATGAAAATTTGGTTTGCAAATGAAATTGAGCTAAAAAGAGAAGTACGATACAGGACTTCTTTCTTTAAACAACACAGCTGAACAGACTCAACATTAAGTGAGTATGAAAATCTTTCGTTTTAAAAAGTTCCATATACTGTGTGACACAGACAACCACTGTCCAACACCAGACAGTGTCAGAGGGAAGGTGCTTCTGAAACTATCTGAGCATCCAAGTTAGAGAAGTTATTTCAGCAACTGAATATCTACAGTCACAGACTAAAGGAGAAAAACAGGGAACAGACAGAGATGGAGACGTTTCTTCTCTACATCATAGCTGCATCAGGCAAGTGTTTTATAAAGAGAGTTGATTTATTTCTCATTCATTCTTTAAGTGTATTAATTGTGGTGTCCCATCAAGTACTTGTACAGTAGTAGTTATGATAATGATAGTAAAGTTATTTTACCTCCAAAACAAGACATTATAAAGCTGCTTTTTGTGATGAATAATATTTTTTATTCCAGGTCTAATCTGTATTCTTGTCTGTCGCTGCAGGTCTGTGTGCTGTCTCCTCTAAACCTGAACGTCGTTACCACTTTGTTTATGAACAGAAGAACTGGACTGAAGCTCTGAGTTACTGCAGAGATAAATACACTGACCTGGCCTCTATAGACGACATGGACGATGTGAACGTCTTGATGGATTTAAGCAAACACAAGAAACGCGGCCATGTAAGTTCAGTCTTCTTGTTTGAGAATTACAGTGTGTCAGCCACATGTGGCAGTAAATAATGGAAATTATTGAAATGAGATCAGTTAAAATACAAACAATACCCAACACAAGTTATGGTTATAAAACATGTTTCAAGATAACATGGTTGGTATGTGTACACCAAGAAGAAAATATGTGTCCAGACCTCTTCAGGAAATGCTTTGGTTATAGCCTACCAACAGTTCATCACATTATAACATTAAATAACAACTATTAAACCTTGAGTCTGATCCTGCATTGGGAAGAATCTGCTGCTGTTGAGTTGAGACTTGAGTAGGATGTTTGAGGATGAATCCATCAGTCATTTATCTGCAGATTAACACAAGTCTATTAACCAGCTAGAAGACAGGTTTAGTCCATGTAGGAGCTGCTTGGTGTTCGTGGTAATGAGGCGTATTTCTGGTTGTTATTTTCCAGCTAGTCTGGATCGGGTTGTACGATGATGTGAACAGCTGGAGGTGGTCGTTGTCGGACAGAGATTTCTACAGTGATGGCCAGGCTGAGTTCAGGAACTGGGCGTCTTCACAGCCAAGCAATTCAGATGGTGTTGAACATTGTGGAGAGATATATAGTAATGGAATATGGAACGATGATAATTGTATCACACCTGTAAAGGCAATCTGCTCTGAAGTCAAAGGTGAGGATCTAAAATTTAAAACAAACACTTTATGTTCTTGACCTGAGTTCTGTTTTTGTTTGATAATCATAAGTAAGACACAAAAGAACGTAGAAGCCAGGCTGAAGAGAATCTTAGGACATCATATATTGTATATTACACTGTACACATGGAGGCTTCTTAAGAAAAACATCTATCAAAATGACATTTTCTTTGGTCTTTCAAAAATCTTTCATGACACAATTTCTGGATGTCGAGGTGAATTATATGGTTCTTCACAGCGCTTCACTCTGGTCTGTTTCAGGGTCTGATGTCACTTTTATCTTAACCAACACATTAATGACATGGACTGAGGCCCAGACCTACTGCAGAACACATCACACAGACCTGGCCAGTGTGAGAAACATCACAGAAAACCAGAAGGTGATAGCAAAGTTACCTCCTGGAGGTATTGTCTGGATCGGTCTCTTCAGAGACACCTGGAAGTGGACAGATGGACGTGACTCCTCATTTAAGTACTGGTCCACAGGAGAGCCTAATAACGATAAAGGGAATGAGACCTGTGCACTAGCAAACTTTGGAAACTCTGGACAATGGGAGGACTGGCCCTGTGATTTTAAGACAGCATTTATTTGCTACAGTGGTAAGCTATGTTTCAGTTAGCCTTTAAGTTTAGCATTTAGCTTTGTTTTGGAGAAATAACCTATGCTAACAGCTCCATGAGACTTGTGCTTAAACACAGCATAAAGTAACTGTATCGTCCATAACATTGATGAGACTGTTGATGTGCAGTAGAGATCAGTGGGTTGGTCTTGGTAGACCGATGCTGCTCACGTCCATGCTAAGCTAAGCTAAGATTTTCTCTAACCATGTGATGTCCATTTTCTTTTCTATCTTTTATTTTAAAGCTCCAACTTCGAAGCAGGTGGTGAAAGTGAGGCTGGTGAAAAACCCTTCTCTGGATCTGAATGACCCTGCTGTGATGGAACACATGCTGCAGCAGGTAATTTATTCCAGCCATCAATCTACAGATTCAGCCTTCTGATCCCAGTTAGTTTGACAGTGGATACAGAGACTAGGTCCTACACTTCAGCTGCTGTTGTCATAAACCGTTTGCTTCTTTCTGATTAGCACTACCAGTGATTATTGGTGTCTACTTTAAATTATTGGGTCTAGTCTGAACCTTTAATGTACACCCCATCTCTTGGAGCAATTTTACATTCACACACAAATGAAACACATGACTCCTGCTAATGATTATGAATGCGTTCA
This sequence comes from Chelon labrosus, assembly GCF_963514085.1. Classification (NCBI taxonomy): domain Eukaryota; kingdom Metazoa; phylum Chordata; class Actinopteri; order Mugiliformes; family Mugilidae; genus Chelon; species Chelon labrosus. The sequence continues at coordinate 2,060,431 of NC_140360.1, forward strand.
ATTACTATTAGTAACTAGATCAAGGTGATTTCATGGTCATGGCTTTCTAGCTGCAAGAATATAGCATGTTGATCTTATAACGTGATATTTGTGTGATGCAACATGCTCCTACAAACTATATGTTAAATGAAAATGATATAGCTGAAAGAGGCGTTTTTGTGTCTCAGATCAAACAGAAGCTGAAGGACCAGGGAGTGAATGGAGACGTCAAACTGAGCTGGAGGAAGCAGTCAGATGGAAAGGTCTTCCACAAGGATGAGGAGGAGACAAAGAAGAGCAACTCCAAAAATACTGAGCTGTAAATATTGTTAGGAAGTCTTATCCTATAAAAGATTTGCTTCTCCTTTATCTTTTTAAAATGAAAAACTGTTTTGCTGTTGTCTTCATATTCAGTCATTTGTGTGGTTGAGTTAAATAAGAAATTATGGTATGCACATTCACTGAAACCATACACCCTTAGTCTTTTAATCAGTAATAATTAATAGATGTATCTGATTATCATGTCTCATTTATTCACCTGTAATTAGCTTCATTTATCCAGTAGTTTGTGCTAATGTGTTCAGAAATAAAATAACTTCTTTATCTCTAGTGGTGACCTTGCATATTCATTAAAGGCAGAAGACTGAGAATTTACTATTTCTATTACTATTGAACTTTGTGATTTACGAGAAGTGGAGAATGAATCACATTTTCTTTTATACTGTCCCTTTTATGATGAAGTAAGAGTATCTGTTGTAAATGAACTGTTTCCTCAAAACCCTGAAATTGGATGTAATGTTTGTTTACTTTTAATGTTCTTAAGTTCTAAGCCTCTTTTGTTACTAAAGCCTGGATGAAACATCAGGATAGTTTATATCGTTAATGTTAGTATTGTTTAGCATCTACTTTTGGTTTTTGGTCTGTCTATGTTTTATAATGGTGTCTTGTAAGCCCTTTTGGGCTGGGCATGCTAATGCATGACACAATAATAAAATAATAAAAAAAATAAATAAAAAAAAAAAAATTATTTACTATTTAATTGAATGTATTCTTCTAATGGTGCTTCATTGACCCCACCGTGAAAAGGACAGTGAATCACAATGAACCATTTGGACCAGCGACGACTCTAGACATTTTGGTGCTGCCCCTCCCCCCCCCCCCCCCCCCAACTTAGCTAGTCTCTAGTTAGTACAAATGGAAAGTCAAAGAGCATTTTTAATGTTAGAAAAGACAACATATCTCTACACTGAGACTACTCTTACACTTCTTCTTTCTTCTGCTTTCTGAAAGCTGCATCTGAGGGCTAGGACGGCCTTTTCATGACGACAATATCTTCTCCTTTTCCTTGTTGACGTCTGTGTTATGACTGTGAGTCATGTATTTGTATAAATGCCCTCCCTGCCTGTAGGGGGTTCTGTTTTTCCATTTTTCCTCTTTTCAGCTTCCTGTGAGCCGGGCCGTGATTGGAGGAGGCTGGTTGAACCAACTTTTAAAAGGCCTTTGTTGGAGAAGCCAAGGCCCTCTCCTCTCTTCCTGCGACCTGAGCCAGAGCTGAACCACACGACACATAAAATGATCCAGTACTGTTCAGATTATTGTGTTTATTGCAGTTTGGCCGAGTAGGGGTGAGAAGCCTGTTTTTGTTTAAACTCTTTTTCTCATGTTTTGGAGTTAGGTAAGAACTCCTGTATTTTATTTCATTGATTGTGTTTGGTAGTTAGTTAGATTTTATGTTGGTTAGTTGTTTTGTTTGTTATTTTGGGCATTGCTCACCCTGAAGATAACAACGGCAAGAATAAATTCATTATGAACTGCAAACTTTCGTGGACCACTGGTTCTTCTGTGGGAGCAGGGAGAAGGGGAGAGTCATTGTTAGTGTTATGTACTGGTTTTCCCTAGGCCAGTCGTAACAGTCTGTCAGTAGGAACGCTACCCAACATGTGCTCTGATAGCTCACCCCATCCCCCTCTTCCACAATGCATGGTGCAGGACAGGTTCAGTGTCAGGTCATAGTTGTTTATATATATATATATATATATTTTTTTTTTTAATTTATTATCAAGACAGAGCGCGAGGAAAGGTCAGCATGCAAATTATTACTGTTTATTTATTTATTCATTTATTTTTTTGAGGGCTATATCACCTATGTTAGAATTGGCTCTAAGTTGGACTTCAACGCTGCCGACCACAACATTTGAATGAGCAGAGTTTTTGCATTCCATGTTTTGAATCCTGAACAACTGTATACTCAAAAAGCTTTAACATGAGTTTAAACAGGAATTATAAACCAGTTAGCCTCTAGAACAAGCCTCTGTGTAGCTGTTCTAGAGGCTATAAGAACTGAGTCTGGTTATTCAAGGCTATATCACCATAACACCAGCTACTGCAACACACAGCAAGCTAGTGGAGCTAGCTGTGAGCTAGTTAACGCTGAATGTAACTTTGACCCAAATGTGTTGTTTTTAATCAGCCTTCTCATAAATGTGGACACATGGATTAGACCCAGGCTACACCAGGCTGAAGTAGTCTAGGCTCCTCAAGTCAGCAGAAATTACCAACGCAGATGTTATATTTTCTTTGCCAACAACAAAAACCAAGGCTAAACCCATGACAGTGTGTATACACCAATCAGCCACAACATTATGACCACTGACAGGAGAACTAAATAACATTGACCATCTTGTGACAGTTCAGTGTTCTGCTGGGAAGCTTCTGGACCTGGCATTCATTGGTGTGGATGTTACTTAGACATGTAGCACCCACCTAGACCAGACCAGGCACCCCCACCCCATAGCAATGACACTCCTTGATGGCAGGAGCCATCCCCAGCAGGATGCAGCCTGACACAGACACACACACAAAAACACTTTAGGAACAACTAAAAAAAAAACAAACAAACAAAAAAAAAAACATGAAGAACAGCATAAGGTGTTGACCTGGCCTCCAGATTCACTAGATCCCAAACTGATCAAGTATCTGTGGGATGATCCACAGAGGACCCTCCCCTCAAAGGCCCTAGGACCCATTGTCCATTCTCTGATGAGTCACCAGTGATTTAGAGGCACAAGAGAGACCTCCACAATATTAGGCAGGTGGTCATAATGTTATGTCTGATCAGTGTGTGTATGTATGTGCACACCATACCTATGATAATGGTGAATTGTGTCCCTACATGACATATCCTGATTTTTATTGTGTTTTTATATTTGTATTTGATGTTTATTTTCATGCATCTTCTTTGGTAAAACACTTGCTGTGAAGCACACTGTGTTTCCATCTGGATCAACTATGCTTTAACAATAAAGTTTTGCTTTGCTCCTTAAAACACACGTGTAAATAAAATGAGCATATTTACACGCCTGCAACAGAGTCATTGAAAGCATCATGTGCATCAAGACTTGACTATATTAGGATCAACATCAGGGACATGAAGCCAAATAAAGAGCAGCTTTGAGTTAGATAAGGCTCTAATGTGACAGTATTACTTTGTCTGAATCTGCAGATTCAGCTGATAAATCTGACCAAGGGACAAACTGTTGCTCAGTATTAGCAACGCTACCTATCATTCAATCTGATTATTTGCCTACTAGGTAAATAATTCTTGCCTGTGACATATTTGTATCCATTCAAATGATACTATAGGTTCTGAGCAGTTTTTCCTTTATGTAAAACGTGAGCCCAAAAATATAACAAGAACGCCAAACAGTGATGGACATCATTCTTCTTCTCATTATGGCTGCATCAAGCCAGGACTGCATATGTTGTATTTCTAATTTATTTTCAGGCAAATTTATCAGTTAATTGTTGTGACTTTCAAAGACACACAAACTCTATATGACTTACCTCAGCATAATGATTGATGTACAAAAGAAAACAAGATTTATTTATATTTTCTTCATGACACTTGGCTGAGTTACGACCTTCATTTCAGGTCTCAATACCTCCTCCACCTGAACAACCAGTTGCACTGAAATGTTTTGTTCGCATTTAGTTTGATCACCTGACTATTAATGGTTAAATAATAACTTTAAAACAGAAAAAAAAAAGCTTAAATGAGACTTTTCCTGTTTTAAATTTTTATGAAATATTGGATAGTTTGAGCAGTTACTGAAATGCAGCCATGTGAGACTTTTAGTTGGGGAGACTTCTGCAGTAAATAAAAATGAAATAAATAAATATAAAATAAAATCATATTTTACAAATGACCTAGTGAATAAATGTGTTAAAAACACATTAAAAGTGTATTGCAATATAAAATGGAAATACATACATGTGCACTTTAGCACAGTACTGTTATTAATGTACTGTCAGTGCTCTAATTCTCCACTTTGTTCATGGCCGGAAGAACTGGACTGAATCACTGAGTTACTGTAGAGATAAATCCACTGACCTGGCCTCTACACACAACGTGTTTGTTAAACCAAAATGGTCTACTGAAGACAGCTATGTAAAATCATTTTTCCCACCACTTTGTTTTCATATTTAAACTACTATGATGTAACTGATATATTTGAGACTGAGACAACTCTGTAGATAATTGTTTGTTCTCAGTTTAAACATCTTTAGAGGGTTTTAAATTAAAGTCATCCTCTGATTTCAGCAGATTTACAGCAACATATCAGTTAAACCATAAAGCACTTATGCACATCTACATGTATGAATTTCCAAATAAGTACAGTGTTGCTTTTCTTGTAAATGCTATGTGAGTTTTTTGAAATGTCTTGCAGTGTGTTCAGCTGCTCAGCAAACATATTCCAACCTTCACTTAGTTGTAGATTTAATTCTAAACTGATATAAATGTCCAGTGTCATTTAAATGTCAAAATGTTTTTTCATTCTGGATTCAGACTGTTTGGTTTTGCACTAACTGTGTTCAGGTGCCTCCTGTTTGCTTGGATTATTCTTGAGTTGTGCTCAGACTTTGACTGGATTCCACCTGTGGAATGACTTGGACATATTAGGAAAGCTCACAGTTTGTGTTTTACCACCACCATCTGACCATGGAAGCACATCACACTCACAAGTTTAAAAAGGATGGAAAGTTTCAACGCCTGGTATAACTCATTGTGTCCATAGCAACATGACACTTCCTGTTTCTGGTTAAAGTTGACATCACTTCTAATTTTTTGGGGCTTTGAACAAGACATTTTCCAAAATACCTTGATATTGATATTCAAGCTCATATTCAAAGGTGTAGCCATTATTGATGAGCACTGTTCTGTAATAATAATAATAATCTTTCCTGATAATAATAGGAAATTATAATCACTGTCAGTCATGGAAATAAATAGATGGTTAGTTTATTGATCTTGAAGAAAATTCAGCATCCAGTAACTTCAGAACAGCAACAGTGAAAAACACAAATCAGCATTAATGTACCAGTATGAGATTTAAAGTACAACAAAGTATAAAAACATAGACTATACAAAAGGCTCTGGATTTTGTCAAGCCTCTTCAGACAATGTGGATTGTTACCGATGCTGAATAAATAAGACTGAGACTTAAATGAGCAGTGCAGTTGCACATGTCAGGGCAACCGAAATACAGTAAAATCTTAAGGACATGATTTGAAACAACAAAACCCATTTCAAAATTTCTTCAAGTCATCAGTCAATAACATGAATTAATTATCACAGGTAATGACCCCTCATGTGCTAATAGCCCCCCCCCCCCCCCCCCACCCCACATTGTTCATTCAAAATTAACATTAAGCGTTCCTCCAACGCAACCAGTCCTTAAATCAAACATCCCCGTCGAAAAATCAAATAAAATATTCCAAAACAAAATACCAACCCAAAGTTCAGTATTGCTGTGTAATGTTTGTATCAAATAAGGTAAGGGTATTTGAGAAAGATAATGTGAAGAATAAGGAGAAGAAGAGATGGTAATGGGAGAACTTGCAGCTTGGAGAGCTGTTGTCAGGAACAGGAGGTTAACAATGCTCAGACTGGAGGGTAGTCCTGGTATCAGAAGACTTCAGTACCCCGCATGCAGAAGATTTCACTGTAGCTGCTTTAGGATTTCAGTGTTCCATATATAGGTTACCGGTTCCGGGTCGGGAAGCGGGCCAGGAAAATCACCACAGACCCCTCACACCCTGGTCACAACCTGTTTAGACTCCTCCCCTCAGGCCGGCGTTACAGAGCACTGTACGCCAAAACCACCCGTGACAAGGACAGTTTCTTCCCCCGGGCTGTCGCTCTGATGAACTCTGAGCAGTCACAGAGTGTGAGTCCATCCACATGAACAATAATCAATAACTCTGCACTGTTGTATATACTCACTGTACAATAACCCTGGTTTGGTGTATATATTATCCTAAATTTTTATGTGTACAGATTGAGATTTATTTTATTTTTATCTTATTTTATTTTATTTTATTTCACTTATTTAAGTTGCTTCTGTACTAGAGAGAAAAGTTGCCGGAGTCAAATTCCTTGTATGTGTACATACTTGGCCATTAAAGCTGATTCTGATTCTGATTCTGATACATCTGTCATAGATACATACATCTGACTAAAGCATACATGTAGAAGCTGATGATTGTAAGGGCCCTCCTGTCCTAACAATCTCTCCTCCCTCTCTGGAAAGTAAATTTAAGAAGTTGCCCTGCGGAAGAACCTTCTTATCAGGCCAATCTTTACACCTTAGCAGTAAAGGTACCAGTCTCTGATGCTGAATGGACCCATGCTAAGGGGCCTCTCTGAACGCTGAGGACGTCAACTGAACGAAAAAGTCAGACTTATAATCCTGTGGAATTTCGCACTCTCTTTTTCTGATCTAATTAGTCCCGAATTGAAATAACATCAACAGGATCTCTGGAACTAAAAAGAACAGATGAGAGGAGTTACCTCTCCTACCCATATGGACAGAATCTAGAAACCTTAATGTTATACTCCATAATGTTTTAAATCCGTGATTCATTAATTCTTCCTTTTCAGGGATACACACATACAAACAAATTGAGTTGCAGACCACGCAGCGAATACCTGTCTACCGGTCCCAGTGGGACCTGCTCCAGCTGTGCCGTTTCGTTACCACCTCGTCACACCGGAGCACGCCGACCCTTCACTGTCATCGTCCTCTGTGGGAAGTCTCTACAAAAGTAGGCTGGATCTTTCTGCTGCTGTTACCCGCTTAAGATCAACAGTCGGTGTCATTAACTTTGAAACTCCCCATTAATATCTTTCAGAGAAGTATTCATCTCCATCCTCCTCCATCGCTCCGCAAACACTCCTAATCTGTTATTTCAGGTCTCATCATATCCATTCTTTTTGATTTTTGTCACAGTTTTGTTTTCTTTCTGTTGTCTTGTGACTTCCTGTTTTATTTTGAAAAGTAACTCCTCTCGTTTCAGGCCACTTGCCCTTCCTCATGTGTCACTGGTCTGATAGTCTTCCCTGATTCCTGATTGTTTCCACCTGTTTCCCATGACCCTGGTGTATATATGGTCTGCATCTTCCCTTGTCTTGTGCCAGAGTGTTTCGTCTTTTCGTGCATCCCAGCCGGATATCTTGACCAAGCCATAGTTCATTCATTCATTCATCTTCTGTAACCACTTGTTCCTGTGAAGGGTTGTGGGGTCTGCTGGAGCCTATCCCAGCTGTCATCAGGCAAGAGGCGGGGTCCACCCTGGACAGGTCGCCAGTCCATCGCAGGGCTAACACAGAGAGACAGACAACCATTCACACCTACAGCCCATTTAGAATCACCAATGATGCTAATGAGCATGTCTTTGGACAGTGGGAGGAAGCCGGTCAACCCGGAGGGGGGAAAGAAGTAGTGGGACATTTTACTATGTGTGAAAAACATGGAGTTCAGATTTAAGTTACAACTAAGGTGCTCTCAAAGTGTAAAAAGCTTAACAGAGTACTGCAGTAACCCGTAATCCGGTGATCTAAAGAAGGTTGCGATTATAGCCTTTGGTCAAGAGAAACTTAAACTGAGGCTGCCACCCAACTCATTAATGTTAACTTGGGTTAATACTCAGTAGGGTGGTGAGCCAAGTCTGTTGGTTATTGTAACTCCTTCAACCAATGAACCGTTGTGGTTGAACTATGTCAAATATCTTAAAAGCTACTTGTTAGAGAATAATTTTTTCTTCCCTATGGAAAGTTTGTGTGATTACTGCTGGCGTCAGTTATCTGCCCTATTTTCTCTTTGAGGAACATGCCAAGGCCATGGTCCCTTTGGTGTCTTCAGTCTCACTGTCTGGCTGTCTACAGGCACAGCTGTAGAGTTAGATGATAATGCCCTCCGTCACTGTCTGACAATTTGTATTTCCTAGCTGGTGTGAATCCTTATCTTCATGTTTATGTATAATGGCCAATAGGATATGTACACATCTCCCCTTTGCTGCCTCGGCCCACCTTTCTAGTATAAGAATCTGAGCTTACTGTTTGTCCCTTAGAACTGAGGTGGACTCATGCACTTATATTGTGATGACGAATCTTCTGTTCTCCTCGATTGAGCCTAAATAAACTCCTTCAGCCTAAGACATACAGGACTCTGGTACTTCTTCTTCTTCATCGGCATCACCACAAATTCCTCCCTAACACTACTGCCTCCATGAGCTCTGAAAGTCTGGTCTAAAGAGGATAAACAACATATCTAGTAAAGAAAACATGTGTGAGGAAACTCATTAGAAGAAAAGGAGGCCAGGAAAAATAGAAGTGAGGACACACAGAAGTAAATGTTGTTCTGTAAGAAACTCCACCAACCATAGTCAGCTGTACTCCAGCAGCCAGAGATAATCTGAAACTACTGGCTAAGGATGAACTTAAATAAGTTCAGGTGTCTAATTCATTGGAGGTAATGAGCACATTTATTTAGATCTGAGGCTTGGATTGTTAATATGGAATGGCTGTGTAACCTTGTCAAAACTATGTCACGTGCCAAAGAATAAGAACTAGCTTTAAGATGTGATTTAAAAACAGGAGGTGTGCTTGGGCCAGCCTAACATACAGACTACTGTTCCATCTCTCCTGTGGTTTAAACTTGATACTGGAACAAACATAAGCAAATAATCTGTCTGATCGCACGGTCAATAAAATTCTCAGTTATCCAGGTTATGTTATAAATATATATTATATATTATATTTATAACAAAAAGCAACTGGACTTGTTTGACCTTCCTTGAACACGTTTCCCCCGCGATGCTTAACAGGAATAAGCAGGTACAGACGATGAATGAATGAATGAATGACCACGTTTCACTATTCATGTGTAAAACCATCAAAATGGCTTCTTCAGAGCTGAAGAAGAAGCTGAAAAACATCTTCTCTTGATCTGCTGTGATGATGGACCTGGTTGTCAAGGGTAACTCAACATTAATGTTTCTCATTAATTCTATTTTTAAATTGTTAGGCATCAATCTTTCACGCAAATAAACCACAGTTGTTTTTCTGTTTCATTCAAATCCATGAAAATTTGATTTGCAAATGAAATTGAGCTAAAAAGAGAAGTACGATACAGGACTTCTTTATTTAAACAACACAGCTGAACAGACTCAACATTAAGTGAGTATGAAAATCTTTCATTTTAAAAAGTTCCAGATACTGTGTGACACAGACAACCACTGTCCAACACCAGACAGTGTTAGAGGGAAGGTGCTTCTGAAACTATCTGAGCATCTAAGTTAGAGAAGTTATTTCAGCAACTGAATATCTACAGTCACAGACTAAAGGAGAAAAACAGGGAACAGACAGAGATGGAGACGTTTCTTCTCTACATCATAGCTGCATCAGGCAAGTGTTTTATAAAGAGAGTTGATTTATTTCTCATTCATTCTTTAAGTGTATTAATTGTGGTGTCCCATCAAGTACTTGTACAGTAGTAGTTATGATCATGATAGTAAAGTTATTTTACCTCCAAAACAAGACATTATAAAGCTGCTTTTTGTGATGAATAATATTTTTTATTCCAGGTCTAATCTGTATTCTTGTCTGTCGCTGCAGGTCTGTGTGCTGTCTCCTCTAAACCTGAACGTCGTTACCACTTTGTTTATGAACAGAAGACCTGGACTGAAGCTCTGAGTTACTGCAGAGATAAATACACTGACCTGGCCTCTATAGACGACATGGACGATGTGAACGTCTTGACAGGCATGGCGGATTTAAGCAAAATGAGCTACTCTGGTTATAGCCATGTAAGTTCAGTCTTCTTGTTTGAGAATTACAGTGTGTCAGCCACATGTGGCAGTAAATAATGGAAATTATTGAAATGAGATCAGTTAAAATCCAAACAATACCCAACACAAGTTATCATTATAAAACATGTTTCAAGATAACATGGTTGGTATGTGTACACCAAGAAGAAAATATGTGTCCAGACCTCTTCAGGAAATGCTTTGGTTATAGCCTACCAACAGTTCATCACATTATAACATTAAATAACAACTATTAAACCTTGAGTCTGATCCTGCATTGGGAAGAATCTGCTGCTGTTCAGTTGAGACTTGAGTAGGATGTTTGAGGATGAATCCATCAGTCATTTATCTGCAGATTAACACAAGTCTATTAACCAGCTAGAAGACAGGTTTAGTCCATGTAGGAGCTGCTTGGTGTTCGTGGTAATGAGGTGTATTTCTGGTTGTTATTTTCCAGCTAGCCTGGATCGGGTTGTACGATGATTTGAACAGCTGGAGGTGGTCGTTGTCGGACAGAGATTTCTACAGTGATGGCCAGGCTGAGTTCAGGAACTGGGCGTCTTCACAGCCAAGCAATGAACATGTTGAACATTGTGGAGAGATATATAGTGATGGATTATGGCACGATGCAAATTGTATCACACCTCTAAAGGCAATCTGCTCTGAAGTCCAAGGTGAGGATCTAAAATTTAAAACAAACAGTTTATGTTCTTGACCTGAGTTCTGTTTCTGTTTGACATTTTTCTTCAAATCAAATTAAAATGGTAACATGTACTAATACTGAAACACGTGAAACATAACACCAGAATCTAACAGATTTTATATTTAAGCATAAACATTGGTAAGACACAAAAAAAACATAAAAGCCAGGCTGAAAAGAATCTACAATATACACTATATTACCAAAAGTATTCGCTCACCTGCCTTTACTCATTCTATGAACTGAAGTGCCATCCCATTCCTAACTCATAGAATCCAATATGATGTCGGTCCACCTTTTGCAGCTATTACAGCTTCAACTCTTCTGGGAAGACTGTCCACAAGGTTGAGGAGAGTGTTTATAGGAATTTTTGACCATTCTTCCAAAAGCGCATTGGTGAGGTCACACACTGATGTTGGTCGAGAAGGCCTGGCTCTCAGTCTCCGCTCTAATTCATCCCAAAGGTGTTCTATCGGGTTCAGGTCAGGACTCTGTGCAGGCCAGTCAAGTTCATCCACACCAGACTCTGTCATCCACGTCTTTATGGACCTTGCTTTGTGCACTGGTGCACAGTCATGTTGGAAGAGGAAGGGGCCCGCTCCAAACTGTTCCCACAAGGTTGGGAGCATGGAATTGTCCAAAATGTTTTGGTATCCTGAAGCATTCAATGTTCCTTTCACTGGAACTAAGGGGCCAAGCCCAGCTCCTGAAAAACAACCCCATACCATAATTCCTCCTCCACCAAATTTCACAGTTGGCACAATGCAATCTGAAATGTACCGTTCTCCTGGCAACCTCCAAACCCAGACTCGTCCATCAGATTGCCAGATGGAAAAGCGTGATTCATCACTCCAGAGAACGCGTCTCCACTGCTCTAGAGGCCAGTGGCGGCGTGCTTTACACCATTGCATCCGACGCCTTGCATTGCACTTGGTGATGTGTGGCTTGGCTGCAGCTGCTCGGCCATGGAAACCCATTCCATGAAGCTCTCTGCGTACTGTACTTGGGCTAATCTGAAGGTCACATGAAGTTTGTAGCTCTGTAGCAATTGACTGTGCAGAAAGTCGGCGACCTCTTTGCACTATGCGCTTCAGCATCCGCTGACCCCTCTCCGTCACTTTACGTGGCCTACCACTTCGTGGCTGAGTTGCTGTTTTTCCCAAACGCTTCCATTTTGTTATAATAGAGCTGACAGTTGACTGTGGAATATTTAGGAGCGAGGAAATTTCACGACTGGATTTGTTGCACAAGTGGCATCCTATGACAGTTCCACGCTGGAATTCACTGAGCTCCTGAGAGCGGCCCATTCTTTCACAAATGTCTTGTTTCACAGTCTGCATGCCTGAGTGCTTGAATTTATACACCTGGGGCCAGGCCAAGTGATTAGAACACCTGATTCTGATCATTTGAATGGGTGAGCGAATACTTTTGGTAATATAGTGTATATTGTATATTACACTGTACACGTGGAGGCTTCTTAAGAACAACATCTATCAAAATGACATTTTCTTTGGTCTTTCAAGAATCTTTCATGACACAATTTCTGGATGTTGAGGTGAATTATATGGTTCTTCACAGCGCTTCACTCTGGTCTGTTTCAGGGTCTAATGTCACTTTTATCTTAACCAACACATTAATGACATGGACTGAGGCCCAGACCTACTGCAGAACACATCACACAGACCTGGCCAGTGTGAGAAATATCACAGAACACCAGAAGGTGATTGCAAAGGTACCTCCTTATGGTATAATCTGGATCGGTCTCTTCAGAGACACCTGGAAGTGGACAGATGGACGTGACTCCTCATTTAAGTACTGGTCCACAGGAGAGCCTGATAACGTTGCTAGGAATGAGTACTGTGCAGTAGCAAACTTTGGGAACTCTGGACAATGGAAGGACTGGCCCTGTGATTATAAGACAGCATTTATTTGCTACAGTGGTAAGCTATGTTTCAGTTAGCCTTTAGGTTTAGCATTTAGCTTTGTTTTGGAGAAATAACCTATGCTAACAGCTCCATGAGACTTGTGCTTAAACACAGCATAAAGTAACTGTATCGTCCATAACACTGATGAGACTGTTGATGTGCAGTAGAGGTCAGTGGGTTGGTCTTGGTGGACCGATGCTGCTCATGTCCATGCTAAGCTAAGCTAAGACTTTCTCTAAACATGTGATGTCCATTTTTCTTTCCGTCTTTTATTTTAAAGATGTAACTTTGAAGCAGGTGGTGAAAGTGAGGCTGGTGAAAAACCCTTCTCTGGATCTGAATGACCCTGCTGTGATGGAACACATGCTGCAGCAGGTAATTTATTCCAGCCATCAATCTACAGATTCAACCTTCTGATCCCAGTTAGTTTGACAGTGGATACAGAGACTACGTCCTACACTTCAGCTGCTGTTGTCATAAACCGTTTTCTTCTTTCTGATTAGCACGACCAGTGATTATTGGCGTCTACTTTAAATTCTTGGGTCTAGTCTGAACCTTTAATGTACACCCCATCTCTCTGGGCAATTTTACATTCACACACAAATGAAACACATGACTCCTGCTAATGATTATGAATGCGTTAAATTACTATTAGTAACTAGATCAAGGTGATTTCATGATCATGGCTTTCTAGCTGCAAGAATATAGCATGTTGATCTTATAACGTGATATTTGTGTGATGCAACATGCTCCTATAAACTATATGTTAAATGAAAATGATATAGCTGATAGAGACATTTTTGTGTCTCAGATCAAACAGAAGCTGAAGGACCAGGGAGCGAATGGAGATATCAAACTGAGCTGGAGGAAGCAGTCAGATGGAAAGGTCTTCCACAAGGATGAGGAGGAGACAAAGAAGAGCAACTCCAAAAATACTGAGCTGTAAATATTGTTAGGAAGTCTTATCCTATAAAAGATTTGCTTCTCCTTTGTCTTTTTAAAATGAAAAACAGTTTTGCTGTTGTCTTCATATTCAGTCATTTGTGTGGTTGAGTTAAATAAGAAATTATGGTATGCACATTCACTGAAACCATACACCCTTAGTCTTTTAATCAGTAATAATTAATAGATGTATCTGATTATCATGTCTCATTTATTCACCTGTAATTAGCTTCATTTATCCAGTAGTTTGTGCTAATGTGTTCAGAAATAAAATAACTTCTTTATCTCTAGTGGTGACCTTGCATATTCGTTAAAGGCAGAAGACTGATAATTTACTATTTCTATTACTATTTACTATTTAATTGAATGTATTCCTCTAATGGTGCTTCATTGACCCCACCGTGAAAAGGACAGTGAATCACAATGAATCAGTTGGACCAGAGACGACTCCAGACATTTTGGTGCTGCCCCCCCCCCCCCACCTTAGCTAGCCTCTAGTTAGTACAAATTAAAAGTCAAAGAGCATTTTTAATGTTAGAAAAGATGACATATCTCTACACTGAGACATCTCTTCCACCTCTTTTTTCTTCCGCTTTTCTGAAAGCTGCATCTGAGGGCTAGGACGGCCTTTTCATGACGACAATATCTTCTCCTTTTCCTTGTTGACGTCTGTCAGTAGGAACGCTACCCAACATGTGCTCTGAGAGCTCACCCCATCCCCCTCTTCCACAATGCATGGTGCAGGACAGGTTCAGTGTCAGGTCATAGTTGTTTATATATATTTTTTTATTTTATTGTCAAGATGGAGTGCGAGGAAAGGGCGGCATGCAAATTATTACTGAACAACTGTATACTCAGAAAGCTTTAACATGAGTTTAAACAGGAATTATAAACCAGTTAGCCTCTAGAACAAGCCTCTGTGTAGCCGTTCTAGAGGCTATAAGAACTGAGTCTGGTTATTCAAGGCTATATCACCATAACACCAGCTACTGCAACACACAGCAAGCTAGTGGAGCTAGCTGTGAGCGAGTTAACGCTGAATGTAACTTTGACCCAAATGTGTTGTTTTTAATCAGCCTTCTCATAAATGTGGACACATGGATTAGACCCAGGCTACACCAGGCTGAAGTAGTCTAGGCTCCTCAAGTCAGCAGAAATTACCAACGCAGATGTTATATTTTCTTTGCCAACGACAAAAACCAAGGCTAAACCCTTAAGAGTGTGTATAGACTGATCAGCCACAACATTATGACCACTGACAGGAGAACTAAATAACATTGACCATCTTGTGACAGTTCAATGTTCTGCTGGGAAACTTCTGGACCTGGCATTCATTGGTGTGGATGTTACTTAGACATGTAGCACCCACCTAGACCAGACCAGGCACCCCCACCCCATAGCAATGACACTCCTTGATGGCAGCAGCCATCCCCAGCAGGATGCAGCCTGACACAGACACACACACAAAAACACTTTAGGAACAACTAAAAAAAAAAAAAAACATGAAGAACAGCACAAGGTGTTGACCTGGCCTCCAGATTCACTAGATCCCAAACTGATCAAGTATCTGTGGGATGATCCACAGAGGACCCTCCCCTCAAAGGCCCTAGGACCCATTGTCCATTCTCTGATGAGTCACCAGTGATTTGGAGGCACAAGAGAGACCTCCACAATATTAGGCAGGTGGTCATAATGTTATGTCTGATCAGTGTGTGTATGTATGTGCACACCATACCTATGATAATGGTGAATTGTGTCCCTACATGACATATCCTGATTTTTATTGTGTTTTTATATTTGTATTTGATGTTTATTTTCATGCATCTTCTTTGGTAAAACACTTTCTGTGAAGCACACTGTGTTTCCATCTGGATCAACTATGCTTTAACAATAAAGGTTTGCTCCAGTAAAACTTTATTCTTAAAGGTACAAACTGTTGCTCAGTATTAGCAACACTACCTATCATTCAATCTGATTATTTGCGTGCTAGGTAAATAATTCTTGCCTGTGACATATTTTAGGTCATCCTCCACCTGATCAACCAGTTGCACTGATGTGTTTTGTTCACATTTAGTTTGGTCACCTAACTATTAAAGGTTAAATAATAACGTTGGATTTCATTGGACAATAAGTAAATATGTGTGTAACTACAGGTGAGATAGTTTTTGCACCTGAAACAGACTTCCTGGTTGGAAGAGGTTGTGAGTCTAACAGCTTCTGGAAGGTATTGGTCAAATGTGGAGCCTAATAACTTCATTGAGAATGAGTCCTGTGCATTGGTAAACCCTGGAAACTCTGGACACTGGGAGGACTGGCCCTGTGATTTTAAGTCAGCATTTATTTGCTACAGTGGTAAGCTATGTTTCAGTTAGCCTTGAGGTTTAGCATTTAGCTTTGTTTTGCAGATACTGTGGAAATAACCTATGCTAACAGCTCCATGAGACTTGTGCTTAAACACAGCATAAAGCAGCTGTATCGTCCATAATATCGATGAGACTGTTTATTAAGTTGATGTACAGTAGAGATCAGTGGGTTTGTCTTGGTGGACTGATGCTGTTGATGCTGTGTAAATAAAATTGAATGGAAATTAATTAAATGTACTCAGATAAAACAATAAACCCGGTTAACAATCAATACTTTGATTGTGCATTGATATTTATATGTTTTATCATACACCAATCACCCACAATATTATGACCACTGGCAGGAGAAGTGAATAACATTTAAACCATCTTGTGACAGTTCAATGTTCTGCTGGGAAACTTCTGGACCTGGCATTCATTGGTGTGGATGTTACTTAGACATGTAGCACCCACCTAGACCAGACCAGACACCCCCACCCCATAGCAATGACACTCCTTGATGGCAGCTGTCATTGGTCTAGAGGCAGGATCCACCCTGGACATGTCTCCAGTCTGTCTCAGGGCTAACACAGAGAGACACTCACACCTACGGCCAATTTAGAATCACCAATGAACCTAACCAGCATGTCTTTGGACGGTGGGAGGAACTAAACATAGGAGTCTTTATGATGGTTGCTAATGATTTGGCTGTTTTTATCACAAGTAGGTGTTACTACATTCAATACTTTAATTTTACACCAGCTATTAAATCATGATACACTTCATTATGTACACTAGTGAATTCACCCTAATCAAAATAATGTTCAGCTGATGTAGAGACAGAGTCAGAAAAGTGGTGATTCACCTGGATGATCATTGTGGAGGATGGAGTTTGTGGTGCTGTTAAACTGGACTGAATTAAAAGTGTTTCTGTTATTTAGCCCTACCCACTGACAAAATATTAGGAACACGTGTCAGTTCCATAGTTTTACAAAATGAAAACACAGTTGAGTCAACATCTCTCTCAGTTACTAGAAATTACAGCTGAACATCAGAACCTTTATGGAGACTGGATTTAGAGCAGAACTGTTATATTAGAATGTTTTCAGTGGTGTACCTAATGAACTGGCCAGGGAGTGTATATTTATTTACTGTTTATTTACATTTAATTTAATTTAGTACTAAACAAGAACGAGAGTTTATTTCACACAGACCAAGCTGACTTCCGTTTATGTAAATCACCTTTTAGCTGAACAAGCAAATGTAGAGTTGTTGATGTGGACAAATAGAATAAAGAGGACACTCATAAATGTCAAGTGTAGTATTTGGCTGTTGAACCGCAGCAGGAAGCAGTTATCAGAGGGGCCGATCGTGGCGTGAATGGAAATCTGTAGACACGACAGACGCAGCACAGTTAACGCTGTTCATACAAATTCATTCTGAAACGCTCATATCCTCAAAACATTCACCGTTCAAGTTGAGAGCGACGACTGCACGGCGACAGCGTCCTCATTCATGGCTGACGCGTCAGCTGTGGTTCAGTTCCATCAACAAAAGACTCAGTACATGGAGGAAAAACACAGCAGCACCGCTAGTTCATATCTTTACTGGACAAACATGATGCTGCTTATGTTCAAGGCCAGTGAAGATTCAGCTCGTCTGGAGATTCTACATTTCTTCTGTAGAATCAGCCACAATGCCATAGCAATGGAACTCCTTGATGGCAGCAGCTATCACTCAAATAAAAACAAAACAAAACAAAACATGAAGAACAGCACAAGGTGTTGACCTGGCCTCCAAATTCACTAGATCCCAAACTGATCAAGTATCTGTGGGACGATCCACAGAGGACCCTCCCCTCAAAGACCCCCCACTAACAACAGGACACCCTCAGAAGGCCCATGTCCATTCACAATTAGGAAGGTGGTCATAAAAAGGAAGGAAGGGAGGAAAGAGGGAAGGAAAGAAATGAGGGAAAGTAAAAAGGGAAGGAAGGGGGAAAAGTAGGAAGGATACAGGATAGAAGGAGGGAAGGGAGGAAGGTAGGAAGGAAAGAAGGAAGGGGAATTTAAAAGAAGGAGGGAAGGAAAGAGGGAAGGAAGGTAGGAACAACATTGTCCCGCCAGACACCACAGGACACCCTCAGAAGGCCCATGTCCGTTCTCTGATGAGTCACCACAAGGGAGACCTGCACAGTATTAGGAAGGTGGTCATAATGTTATGCCTGATCGCTGTATTGTTTTAAAGTGATTGAATTAAAAAAAAAAAAAACAAGCATCAACTCTTATTTTGGGTTGTTTATTGTTCTGTTTCAAAATAAAGGCGTAGAGTTGTGCAGTTTAGTGATGTGCCTCTGTGGCCTACAGCACCTGAATGCCACATTTTAGCCGTCTGCATACTGCCAGGGATTCTCAGCACTCTGTCCTCAAAGCGGCGTTCCTGTTGAAGTGTCGCCATCTCCGAGGGTACGTGAAGGCATCCGGCGTGGCGTTACCACGGAAACGGAGCCGACACAACTCTCCGGGTCTGAGCTAAATTTAAACGTTAGCTTAGCCGAGCACCCCGGACCAGATTCTGTCAAATACACACGCCAATATTCAGTCAGACTGAGTGAGTCGGACTTTGTTTTCTTCAAAAGATTATTTAAAAGAAGATTTACGATATATATATATATATATTTTATTTATTTTTTTAAGGTTTGTACCGACCCATTCACGGCTATTTAACCGTTAACCGTTTGTCTGTGTGATGTTAGCTACCGACCGTTAGCTTAAACTTTACAAAGTTTAACGGTTGTTAGCTGCGAGATAGGAGGCAGCTTTGTGTGTTTCCAGACTAAAGACTAAAGTTAGCAATAGTTTTATTTTTTCAATTTTATTTTTGCTTATTTATTTAATTTAACCGCCGCTAGGGGTCGTTAAAAATAAGTCTTACCATGTAGCACACTGTAGTTTATCTTCAGTAAACTTTAGTAGAATAAATAAAAAAATAATAATAAAACATTTCTTTAATATTTCAAAGTCTAGATTCCTATTCATCTATTCCATATTCTTGTCTCTTCTTTTGTGCTTAAAACAGCATTTACATTGCTTTTTGGGAACAGTATACACTGAAAGGCCTTGTGTCAGTTTGAATGAAGAGATGGTACATTTGTAAATCCCTTTTTTTTGTCATAGATGGAGACTTTACAGGAGTCAGACGATGAGGATCAGGTCGTCAGTGGAGACGAGATCCAGGAGGAGGACAACATGACGGGGCTGGACTCCCATGTTTCACCTCGTCTGGAGCTTCTGTGAGCATCAACACAAACTGAGGAATCATGTAAAATGTGAATCTGATTGATTTCTGACACACTGACTCGGCACAGCGGTGTGGTGGTCATCACTGATGCCTCACAGCAAGAAGGTTCCCGTTAGGTTCATCTGTGTTAGCCCTGTGGTAGACTGGAGACCTGTCCAGGGTGGACCAATAGAGAGGCGAAGCCCCGCCCCCTCTACTTCCGGGTTATGGGACCTATCTTTCGAAAAAATATGAACGGCAGTCTATGGCGAAAGATAAATTATTTTCTGGTCCCGATCGACTTGTGCCTTGGATTATACATATGTTGTTTTTCAGAATAAAATGATTTTACATGTCAAGAATGTCACAGTTTGTCTCAAGATAGTTCAGTAAAACGCTATGGAAAATACGTAATTAAACGAAGTCCCGCATGCTGGCGCGTACAGAACCGACCAAAACTCCCTTCGTGTAACTACAGCTCTCGACATGACCCGATTTATAATGATTTTCACCTCGTTTGATGCTTCTGCCTTCGTCCTGGAAGAAGACGGTAAAGCTCAACAAGGAGACAGCCGTAGTTCTCTAGTTACGTACATTGTTCGAGACGAGAGATGCAGTTCACTAAGCGATCTCACACAAAACCTAATGTTGTTCAGCTTATTTACGTCAAATAATTTATCTCTTGATGTGAAAAATTATCTTTTAAATTCACACACATCATATGTGAAATTCATGCCACAATTCGAACGGGACCAGAAAATAATTATGATCTCTCCATAGACTGCCGTTCATATTTTTTCAAAAGATAGGTCCCATAACCCGGAAGTAGAGGGGGCGGGACTTCGGCTCTCTATGACAGCTGGGATAGGCTCCAGCCCCCCCCCAACCCTTCACAGGACAAGCGGTTACAGAAGATGAATGAGTGAATGAATGCTGACATGCTGTCTTGGTGTTTGGTGTTAAGTTAAACAAAATATGGTTTTAAATGCGAAGAAAACAGCAGAGATGTGCAATTAAAGAGTCACATATATATTATTATATTAAATACAGGAGAATTGACAGGCTTTAACAATCCTATTGTCCTCCGGGTCAAATTTGACCTGTCTCAAATGTTTATGTATCGTGTGTTTTGATATAAATGTATAAATAAGTCTCCAATAAATAGTAATTTGTTGAGAATAAGTTTATTTTAGGTTTTATAGGAAGACAATACAGTTATTGCAGAAAAACTTGGGACGATGTGTTAATGTAAAGTATAATGATTAAAGTGGGGGGGGGGGGCTGCTGAGATGACGTGTATGACTCTTCTGTCCATCACCACATTAAGCCCCGCCCCCAAACTGTCTGATTGGCCCAGCAGATCTTTGCTGCAGCAGAATCAGTTCCTAACAGAGAGACTCCAGAACAACTTTTCACTGAGAAAAAAAAAACAAGTGTGGAAGGAGAAGTGGTTCTGTCTTCTAGATGAACATAGATTAACATAGATTAACATAGATTAACATAGATTAACATAGGTTGATATAGATTAACATAGATTAACATAGATTAACATAGATTAACATAGATTAACATAGGTTGATATAGATTAACATAGATTAACATAGATTAACATAGATTAACATAGATTAACATAGGTTGATATAGATTAACATAGATTAACATAGATTAACATAGATTGACATTGATCTTTTCACGACAATAAAAATCTGCAAGTTTTAAAGGGATTTGAAGTCACAGTCCATCAAGGTGTGGGACGATGGGATTCATTGTCTTCGCCTGCTGTCCTTCACCAGCCCTCAGTCCTACAAGACCAACTCTCCTGACGAGGTTCGACTGCTGGCCATCGCTGACAATTTTCAGCGTCAGTACTCGCACTTGTGTCCCGACCGCAAACCACTGCTGCTCTGCCCCGCCAACGAATGCGGTGTCAAGGTAACAATCACCTCACCTGTTCTTATTTTTCTCTCCACCGTGCTTTCTACATCTTCTAATAAAGTTTCCTTTATCCTAACATTTAGAAGTTTGTATCTACATCTCTTCGGCCCACACCGACCACCCACTGTGAACTCTACACCTGGCAGGGCTGTGCCTCTTTCGTGGCTGACTTCCTGTCCCTGGACCCCTTGGAGACACCCGTGGAGCTGGTCAGAACAAAACAAACCCTCTATAAAACACTAGACTGTCCTGTGAGACACAGGAAGGCAGCCGAGCCCATAATGGGAATGGCTAGGCGCTACGTCATCATGCCCAAAAAAGCCACTTCCGTGTCCATTCGCTAATATTCTAACGGTTACGGTGCTCTGTCAAACTGGACTACAACGGTATTAAAATGGTGCAGATCTCTTATGACCGATTTCCCCTCGACGAAAAAGAGAAGAAGAGATGGCTGAGGTTACGGTAAGTTGGATCTCAAATGATGAACATTAACAAAAATAATAATAACAACCGGCTAGCGATTACTAGCGAGCTAACGTTACCAGCTTACTGTTATTTTGATTAGACTATACCCAATTATTTCACATTTAAACACAATATCTAAATAAATAATAATACATTTAAATACCACCAGCCATCTCATCTTCAGCAGAATTTACATGCACAAAACTATCCTGTTTTATTCTTATCTAATGTATGTTGGGAAAGTTAGCGAGCTAACGTTAGTTACTAGTAGTATCTAGCTAGTAACGTTAGCTCGCTAGTAATCGCTAGCCGGTTATTATTATTATTTTTGTTATTAATGTTCATCATTTGAGATCCAACTTACCGTATCAACTTCTTCTCTTTTTCGTCGAGGGGAAATCGGTAATAAGAGATCGTTTTGTTCACGTTGTTTCTGTTATAGCAACACGGGACACAGCACTGCACCATTTTAATGCCGTTTATTTTAACTATTTCGTGTATTGAATTGCGTTTTATTTTAAACAATTTGTACGGTGACCTTGAGTGTCGTGAAAGGCGCCTATAAATAAAATGTATTATTATTATTATTATTATATTATATATTATTATAGTTCAGTTTGACGTATATACAGTCAATGAGTTTGACAGAGCACCGTAAGCGTTAGAATATTAGCGAATGGACACGGAAGTGGCTTTTTTGGACATGATGACGTCACACTAGCCATTCCCATAGTCAAACACATGTCCATGAACACACTTAACCCATCATCGTGTTTGTGTCCCCTGTCCCAGCCCAGACGCCTGTTCTCTTCCACCTTGGTGCTGCAGAAGCAGAGAGGTTCGTGTTTTGAATATGCCGCCCTGCTGTGCAGCCTGCTGCTCGGCGCCAACTACGACGCCTACTGCGTCAGCGGCTACGCCGTCAAAGAGATGTGTGAGTGTGACCAGAGCCTGCAGGAGTGTCCCCTGCTGGACAGTGAGGCCAAGGTTAGTTACTGCTCTGGATGTCTGTGTGTCTTCTCTGTGTGCTGTAAAGTTAATGCTGGTTCAGAGTTAGACACACTGACTGCTTGGTCGTGTGTGTGCAGAGTGAGACTTCACAGCAGAAGGAACGGGAGAATGAATTCAGAGTGAAGCCTCAGACGGAGCTGAAGAGTCGTTTCTTGAGCCGACAGGAGGAGAAGAAACAGGAAGCTGAAGCTGCTTTGCTTCAGAAACAGAAACTGCAGCAGGTGACAATGATGATTTCACTGTGAGACTCTGTGTGCTGTGAACACACACATTTAAGAGTTGATCACTCAGACCTCACATCTCATATAACACATTAACATGTGTCCCCAGCCAGATGTGTATTTGAGATCTAATCTCAGTTACACACTCTGTGTCCAAATAAACACCAACATCATAACTTAACTCCACATGGCTTCTTATGCATCAACATGATCACATCAGTAACTAACTACCACAACTTAGAATGAGACACAAATCTTCTTCCCCTTCAGGAGAGCGAGCAGCGACCTGCCGACGCCCTGCGAGGCCTCCGGGTCCACTGCTGGGTGTTGGTGCTGTCTGGGAGTCGCAGCGTCCAGGAGAACTTCTTCATCGACCCGTTAACCGGGAACAGCTACGCCACCGGCTGCGACTACTTCCTGGGCATCGAGAGCGTGTGGAACAATTTCAACTACTACGTTAACATGCAGGACTGCAGGAACGGCTGCGTGGTGAGTCCACAACAACTCCAGAAAACTCCAGTAAACAACAGTCATAATGAATGATTATATGAATTATTATGCTTCACTGCATTTACAGGGCAGCTTGAAAGGTTTTTTGGGTTCTTTTTGTCAACTTTCAGGACTTGTATGAAAATCTGTTGATGTTTTTGTGCAGAAATGTAGAATATTCTGAAAGATACCAAAACCTTTAATCATCACTATGTGTCTGGTTTCTGAAGTTCTTCTTGTGTGTGTAGGACATGTTGTTTGACCTGGAAGATTTAAAGACGTGGGAGCCAGTCTTGTACGGAGCAACCAGCAGGAAGCAGCTGACTCTTTCCCTCCTGAAGAGAAAAGAGAACAGGATGATGGCCAGACTCACTGATGAGGAGGAGGAGGTACTTAACGTGTATTTATGTGTTTGTACATCTGCTGTACACACACAGGCAGCGGCGTTCAGGCAAACGCTGCCGGTAATATTTTTGCTACTGTCAACAAATCCCATGAAAATGTGGAGGCAAGGAAACACGTAGAAACAAACAAGACAGAGGTACAGGAAGTAAACAAAACAAGAAACAGAGAAGAACACAAACAACAACAACAAAACCCAGACTTACAATAAATGTCTGAAACTGAAACAAAGAAAATAAGATAAGAACAAACACCAACAACCAATGTACCTGAGTTACAGCTAGAACACTTTTCTTCACCGTGATGAAGTTTATTGTAAACTCGTTTGTTTTGCAGGAGGAAGACGAGGAGAAGCTCCGAGTGTTTGAGATGCCGAGATCCTGGGTCAGTTACATCACCATCTCAGAAACAGGTGAAAGCTGCAGCAGTGTTGTGTTGTGTTGTGTTGTGTTGTGTTGTGTTGTGTTGTGTTGTGTTGTGCATCTCCTGCCACCTTTAGGATCACCTTTTACAGTAATCTTCTAGCTGGGTCACACCGACCTTCCTCCCACCCAAGTTTTCCTGAATGTCCCTGGAAATGAGTTTTATCTGCCCAATTAACACCCACACACAAGCTCTCCTCAGGACATCAGACCGTCTGGTTAACCTGTGGTCACAGAGCAACCACACCTCTGTAAGAAAAACAGAATCAACAAGTCGGGCTTTGTCTCACGGTTCAAAGAGGACATCAGCGTCAACTTTGAACTAGAGCTGAACCACAGCGTCAGTCATGAGTGAGGACGTTTTATCACTCACAAAAATCTCTCTGCCACAACTTTAGCAATCAACAAGCGTTTGTTCATCTAAAAGGTGATTTGCATGAAAGGAAGGATACTGAGGCGGCGTTTACATGTCGGTCTGTGGACAGATTGTTCTCTACAGGTGTGTGGTGGAGTTGTTTTCTTTTTCTTTTTCCGTCAGTCCAACAGGTTGCTGAGGCAGACTGGTCCATCTGACATGAACTTCTGTTCTTGTTCAGCGTTTAATTAAGTTAAAAGTTCGATAATGTTGTTGCCAGCAGACGCTTCATTCAGACAGCAGAGTTTTAAAAAGAGCTTCATGTCCAAACGTTCTTCTGATCAGTGAAATATGTTTAAGACATAAGAGACATGAGACAATGTTTATTTATCCCACTTATGGGAAATTTACTTGTCACTGTAGCGTGGAACAATATCAATATATAGACATATACAGACACTTTACGAATAAATAACTGCTAAAAACTGTAAGGTGGTGAGGTAGTGGTTTGTGCAACATAAGGCAACGCAAAAAGAAAATTTTTCTAAGTCTAAGTCTGACGTGTGAGTTGTTGTTGTTGACTCAGGCTGAAGCAGTTAGGATGAAGGTCCTGTGGTAGCGTTCCTTCTTGGATGCAGCAGTCTGCTGCTGAAGGAGCATAAACTCTGATTTATAAAGAATTGATAAATGTCACCACCTGCTTGTGGCAGAGCAGAGCGATACACAGTTATTGTAAATAAATAAATACACACTTCTTTGCCACTTCATTAGGTACACTAGTGAAAACATTCCAACAGTCCTGCTCTAAGTCTAGTCTTCATGAAGGTTCTTAGTATTCAGCATTAGTTTCTAATAACTGAGAGATGTTGGTTCATCAACTCCAGCTTCCTCCCACCGTCCAAAGACATGCTCATTAGGTTAATTGGTGATTCTAAATTGGCCGTAGGTGTGAGTGTGAGTGTGAATGGTTGTCTGTCTCTCTGTGTTAGCCCTGCGATGGACTGGTGACCTGTCCAGGG
This sequence comes from Chelon labrosus, assembly GCF_963514085.1. Taxonomy (NCBI): domain Eukaryota; kingdom Metazoa; phylum Chordata; class Actinopteri; order Mugiliformes; family Mugilidae; genus Chelon; species Chelon labrosus. Next base: position 2,086,063 of record NC_140360.1, read on the forward strand.
TGGACCCCTGCCTCTCGCCGGATGACAGCTGGGATAGACTCCAGCAGACCCCTGTGACCCTTAACAGGAATAACCGGGTACAGAAGATGAATGAATGAATGAATGTTGGTTCATCAGTGTTTATTAATGTTTAATTCAGTCCAGTTCACCACAAACTCCATCCTCCACAATGATAATCCAGGTGAATCACCACCTTTCTGTTTCTAGTGTATATGTAAATGTAAGTGTATTGGCCAGGTACGTATATACAGTATACAAGGGCAGAGTTAATCCACAGCTGAGGACCCATCATTGTCTTTATCCTCTGACTCTGGTTACAAGTCACGATCACAGTTTGTACATTTCACAAGGTTACAGTCGGTCAGCTAATGACTGATCTTAAATGTCTCTCTGGGACATTGTCTTGAGATGATGTCCTCCACTGTCAGACATCCTTCTCAATCCTCACTTATTTTCTTCTGTGGTTTAATTTGTTAGTGGGCTAGGCTACATAACAGCACCTCAAACTACTGAACTGACAGCCTGGATGCATCCACTGGTGTACCTAATGAACTGGCCAGTGAGCGTACATACTAGTATATACTTTGTTGTTCAGACCTGCAGAGGCACTGGCCTGGAGGACAGAAGGTGACCCGCTACAGAAAAGCCCGGCTGGAGAAGTTTGCCCTGCGCGTGCGGCCTGATGGTCTGATCACACGCCTGACGACGTACAAAGACCTGGACTGTGAGTGAGTTTTATTAACATATCAACATGGATGTGTGGAGAGGAAGGAGAGGAAGAAGGAGGTCATGTCGTTTGAATTTAAGGCACCGAGGTCGCCGTGGTGAAGGAGTGGTTTCAGCACAGAAGTGACAGCCTGGAGACGAGAGAGGTCAACAAGATGGACAACTTCACCGCAGAGCGCTTCACACCTGGACGACGCTTCCACCTTCTATGTAAGACTGATTACAGCCGCTGTCAAAAGGCTGCTGATAATAAATATAAAACAAAAAGGGTTGAGGAGGAATTTAAATAATTTACTAAAGACCACATTTCTGATGAAATTTAGAAGATACCAAACACACATTTAACGTTCAGCCTCATTCAGGAAGTAAAAACTTGATCTATCACCTTAAAAAACACCAGGTATTTAGAATAATACAAGTTTACTGAATAACAGCATGAAACTTGAAATAAAGATAAAATGATGCTTGTGGACGAAACAGCTCCTGAAGGAACCTGGAGCAACAAACGTAATCGTTCCAAACGTACGATTAGTTCAAACTGGTCAAATATTACACTGAGACAGTTGGAATCATTTAGTTTTCAGACACATTTCTCTTTTTATTTCTAGTTATACACATTAGTTATATATGAGAAGATGTACACTTTATCAAGAATAAATCATTTCATGAGAAGACTTAGAAGATCTCACAGTCCCATGTTGAAGCTAGAAATGTTTCATGAAGACGTCAATGACAAAAAGACATTTTTCAAGTCTCCACCACAAATACAAAAATCTGGAGTTCAATTTTCTGGTGTAGAATTAAATTGAAGAAATTCAACGTTCAGTATCACCACGACCTGTCGGCTCAATCCAAACGTCATCAGTGAGGTTTGCTCTTGGTGTTTGTCGGCTAGCTGCACGTCTGTTGCTTTTGTTCAGCTCACAGGTGCAGGTCACTGACCGCGGGCACCGAGCAGGAGGTGGAGTTCAGCAGGGCTCGCGTGGACGATCTGGTGAGGAGGACGCTGTCACCGGGTGAAATGACGGAGACATTCGCCAGCCGCAGAGACTTCCTCTACTACAGACACGTCTACTTCAATCAACAGGTTCAGTCTTCAGAGACGAGTAACGACCACAGTGCAGAGGCGGACCACCATGTGCTGGTAAACACAGTTAATCAGTTTAGTGTACGTTCACTGGCCACATTATTAGGTACGCATTGCTTTTGTCTTCAGAGCTGCCTTAATTCTTGGTGGCATAGATTCATAGATGGTGGTGATATTCCTCAGAGAGTCGTAGCATCATGCATAGCAGCATTCACGTCCATGATGAGAATCTCACATCTCAAGAAGTCACACCCAAGGGAGTTGAATGACTACAGACTGAAGCAGTAGGATGATGACTTCATTTAATCGTCATGTGTTTTCAGAAAGTGGTGGAGCGTTTTCACAGGGATGAATCCAAACCAGCAAACCAAGACGTGGCTGAGCGAGTTTTCCTGGTGCACCAAGGACGGATCGAGCTGACCTATCACTTGATGGATTTCAGATTCATCCCCTCAAAGAGGAGCTTCATCAGACCTGAAGAGTCCACTGACATGTTGAAGGCCCAACAGTTCATGTCTGACATGGTCTCCACCTTCCAGGTATGTTGAAATCCTTCAGACCCCATCCAGACCTTGGATTAACATCTGTTCACAGCTATCAGATTCTCTAGAGTCCAGGTGTGAACACTGATCTGGTCTCTAGAGTCCAGGTGTGAACACTGATCTGGTCTCTAGAGTCCAGGTTAATCAGCTACAGGTGTGAACGGGGCTTTATTCATCCCCTTGGGGAAATTAGGGTGTTGCTGTTATAGTTCAAATGAACATCCAGGTGTTTGGTGTCCAGTCTGTGAGGCCGTACCACACGAGTCAATCCATGTCCTGTCGGGAATCTGGTCTCTAGAGTCCAGGTTAAACAGGTCCAGGTGTGAACACTGATCTGGTCTCTAGAGTCCAGGTTAAACAGGTCCGGGTGTGAACACTGATCTGGTCTCTAGAGTCCAGGTTAAACAGGTCCGGGTGTGAACACTGATCTGGTCTCTAGAGTCCAGGTTAAACAGGTCCGGGTGTGAACACTGATCTGGTCTCTAGAGTCCAGGTTAAACAGGTCCAGGTGTGAACACTGATCTGGTCTCTAGAGTCCAGGTTAAACAGGTCCGGGTGTGAACACTGATCTGGTCTCTAGAGTCCAGGTTAAACAGGTCCGGGTGTGAACACTGATCTGGTCTCTAGTGTCCAGGTTAAACAGGTCCAGGTGTGAACACTGATCTGGTCTCTAGAGTCCAGGTTAAACAGGTCCAGGTGTGAACACTGATCTGGTGTCAGTCCACATGTGGAGGTGGTCTGGGACACACGTGACCTCCTTCCTTTGGTAGTGTGAACACACAATGAGTCCTGGGTCACATTAAAGACCACCTACTCAACAGGGCTGATCTGAGGAAGAGGAGTTTAACTGATTCATTCAACCACTAGTAGAAATGATCACATGAATCAGTGATGTCTGTTCATTAGTAATGAGAGCCTTTTAAAAGATTCTGGTCTTGGAGCTGAGAACCAAACTAAACTAGAAACTAATCTGAACTAGAATCAACTCAGGAAATAAATCAGATCTTAACATGTGAGAGTCTTTCCATCTTGTTCCAACATCTGGATCATGTCTCCAAGTCAACAAGCAGCTGTTGATGGTTCTGATCCAGCGGTAGGTAGAGATCCATTAGAGACAGCAGCTGCTACAATATTCTACTGACCACATGATGGCGCTGCTGATTTACAGACACACAAACTGAGATCAGATCTCAAGTGCTGGCTGGGGACACATGTGGAGACACATTTAGATTAAGACCAGGTGCCTCTGGGATCTTATGTTCTGGTGATAATAGTATTTGTTTGTGTGTCCAGGTGGATCCATCAGAGAAGCCTCTCGGGCCTCTGGCTCTTTATAACTTGCTGGAGAACCTGATGAAGGATGAGATGAAGGTGATTCTTCAAATCACAGAGTCAGAGAAGGAGGTAAGCGTGCCGTCACCTGGTATAAGACGGTGTTTGTATCTAAACTCAAAAGATTTATCATTTATCACTGGTGCCATGATAAGGAGCAACTGGGGGTTGAGTGTTTTGATCAAGGACACTTTGGTGAGTGGTACAGTCCAATACCTGGACGTGTTCTTGTCCTGCTCATCTAATCGAGGACTCATCAGGAGCTAACTTGTGTGGACTTGGACCAGCCAGATATCCCATAATGCATTTTATGTACGCTGCTGTTCCAATAACAGAAACACCGTCCTGCATCCTCCTGGGTCCAAATCTTCAAGTCAGAACTTTTGTTCCTCAGTTTTTTTCCTCAGTTCAGTCTGTGAATAATCTCCTCTTTGTCTCTCTGATGTGCAGATGAGAGACATTGTGTTGTGCAGAGAGCAGGAGGAGAAGGAGGTGCAGGTGTTGATACCAGAAGATGTTTCCCTGGCCCGCAGAGAAAGAGTGGAGAAGGTGATGCATACTGAAACATGGAGCATCGTTTGCATGAAATTAATGAAAAACCAGTTCTATTTCCAAACCCGACAAACTCCCTTAAATCACATAAATCACAGTCTGACCTGATGGTGTCAGCGTTGTCTCTCAGCTTGATACGGGAGGTTAATGATGACAGTAGCTCTGTAGATGGAGTTAGATTCTGTGCCATTTATAAACCATATCATTTCAAAGTTGGACCAGAGCATCAATATGACAAAAGTTTACATGAAAATAAGAAGATATGAAGAAAACATTTATCAGCAAGAAAAGGAAAGAGGCTGATGGAGGCTCTAAACGTCTGAACTCCTCCTCTGTCCATCTACAACAACCACAGAACAGCAGAGGTGGAGCTTTGTGTAATGACCAGGATGTAAAAAACACTGACTGACTGACTGACTTTATTTTTAATATATATAGATTAGTGATTGTTGTTTACTGAATGACGTCGTGTCAAACATGTCTGCGCTGCTGCAGGAGCGTCTGGCCGCGGAGGAGAAGTCGCAGCAGGACAGGTTGAAGGCGATGGACGGCCTGGCTCCATACCTGGTCCAGTACGGTGACATAACGACTCTGAGTCCCGAGGAAACCCGGCAGCTGTACCACACGTGTCTGACCGACTTTAAAGGCCGAGTGCTGGAGCAGCTGGAACTCCTCCAGGATCGATATGAAAAGGTACAGCAGAGGTTTCCACCTTCAGGTTCAGGTTCAGGTTCAGGATGGGGAGGCTTTAACGGCCTCCAGGTCAACACAGCTGCTGTTTTTAGAGAGTCGTTGAGTGCACTCGTGTTTTAAAATGTCAAAAAATAACCTGAAAGAAAGATTTACAAGTTCCTTAAAAGACTTATTGTGTACTTTATAGATGGACTAGACTATGGTTTATTATGTCGGCTCAGTTCATACAGGACATAAGGGATTACAGATGATTCAGAGACAATAAAACCGGTGACATGTGTTTGTTCAGGAGACACAGGAGCTTGAGACGAAGCAGCAGTGGTACCAGGAGAACCAGCTTCTTCTGAGTGAAGAGCAGGACGAAGAATACAACAGCTACTGCTCAGAGAAAACGCTCCAGATATCTGCAACACACACACGTCTCCGCATGTACTGACCCCCACACACACAGAAACATGCAATACGACTCAAAACACCACACGTCCTGAAAGTAGACAAAGAGAAATATGATACTGGTGTATTTGTTTGTTCAGACATTTTTTAAGGCAGGGATGGGCAAACTAAATGATGGAGGGGGCCACAATTTTTTCACAATTTTAAATATGTTTGTGTGTGTATAATTAGAATATATTTATATATATATTTATAATTATATATATGTGTGTGTGTGTGTGTGTGAAGCAAACAAAAAATAACCACTTACTGTGATTTATTTTATTTTTTTTAATTTGTGCATTTTTACACCAAGAATCAGTTGAACATTGTCCCTGTATACCCACTCTACCTCACCACTACCAGCAGTGGGCTCTGGTAAAAAGTCGCCTTTGTTTGCGTACTTTTGATTTGAGGTCCGCTTCGATAGCAGCCCTTGCAGCTTCAGTATACTTCTCGTATTTATCTTTGTGCAACGTGTCGTAGCGGCGACTTAAATTGAAATCTTTCAAGGCAGATAACGTCTCAGACTAAGCACATAGGTTTCCCTTTACATTCTGTGAACAGATAACCTTCTTTCACCTGAAAGACACGATTTTCTCGATCAAGTTTTCTCTTTCCTCCGCTCCACTGGTAGAGAAGACCCGGTGGAAGCGTGTGCAAGGCGCCATCTAGTGGCCAACTGTGTCATTACAACTGATTCAGTGCCGCAGAGGATACAGATTCATAATTTTCAAAAATTTATCTAAGGGCCACGTAGAGTGAGGTAGCGGTCCGCATACGGCCCGCGGGCTGCCAGTTGTCCATCCCTGCATTAAGGTCAGGACTTTATACGTCACATATCTGAGGTTAAAAAAGTCAAAGTCCTGACCTTAATCCAGTAGAAATGTTGTGGAAGGACCTGAAGCAAGCAGTTGATGTGAGGAAACCCACCAACATCTCAGAACTGAAGTGGTTCTGTTCTGAGGAATGGGCTAAAATTCCTCCAAGCTGCTGTAGACCACTGATCAGCAGGTACCTGTGTCTGGTTGAGTTCTCTTTGTCTACTTTCAGGTCTTGTGCTGATGTTTTGTGTCATTTTTATGCAGAAATGTAGAACATTCTTGTTTTTATGTGGCTCCATACTGACTGAAGTGTTTGTGTTTGTTTCAGGCTTCAGCTTTCAGGCCCAGAGAAATATGCTGCTTTTGAACAGATGCTGAGGAATCACCCTCTCATCTCCCCTCACCTGCCCAGCTCAACATAACCTGTTACCTTCTGTACAAGTACATACTGACTGAGCCTTTCAGCCTCACTGTGCGTCTTTATTATATTATAAATAAGATAACTGTTGTTCTTCCTGGACCATGAGAGCACACAGAGCTACTAGAGTCAGAACTCAAACACAAACCAAACATTCAGTCTTTGTGTCCCTTAACTTTCCAGAGTTCTCCTCTTAACCAGTTTGTGTCGGTCCTGATTGTGATTTCTCCTAAATTTAAATTTCTAACTGCACAATCAAGTTGATACACAAAAATAAATGTACGCGTGATGATTCAAGACAGTCAAGCCTGTGGTGGATGGGTTATGTGATGAGTTGATCTCAATGCTTCGTCTCCTTTGGTTGCAAATGATACCACCAGTGGAAGATGGCAGCGAACACTCCCAAGATATTTTGGCTTCTCTTTTTGTACGGTTGGAGGAAGTTTACGGTTCAAACTGGGAACAGGCTTGTAGTAACAGCAGCCTCACTGAGATAAAATTAGATTTATGTTGCCTTCCACAGCGTTCAGTCTGAATAAAGAGTCTTTAGTTTAACATCTGTCTCCTGAGTCGTGTTTGTGGAGACAAACTCGAGCAGCAGATTTTCAAATTATGAACAAATTATCAAAGTTTTATGGATTCTATAATGTGCACAATAGTTTTTAATTTGATGAAGCTCAGGCTAAATAAAAAGGTCTGAGGTTGGATTCTGTGCACATTGTCTCCTGTAGTGGGATCAGTAGTGTTGCTGCCATATGCAGGAGTTCTTGGATTATTCATCCATCGTCAGACGTGTGTTTGATGAGACTCCAACGCTGGAAGCTTCCATACGCACCGGACACCGGACACCGAACTCCTCGTGGCTCCTTATACATCAACATGGTCACATCAATAATTAACAACACACTGAATCACACTCAGCCTCCTGATAGTCAGTCATCTGCTGAGTTGATTCTAGTTCAGATTAGTTTCTAGTTTAGTTTGGTTCTCAGCTCCAAGGCCAGAATCTTTTAAAAGGCTCTCATTACTAATGAACAGACATCACTGAGTCATGTGATCATTTCTACTAGTGGTTGAATGAATGAGTTAAACTCCTCTTCCTCAGATCAGCCCTGTTGAGTAGGTGGTCTTTAATGTGACCCAGGACTCATTGTGTGTTCACACTACCAAAGGAAGGAGGTCACATGGGTCCCAGACCACCTCCACATGTGGACTGACACCAGATCAGTGTTCACACCTGGACCTGTTTAACCTGGACGCTAGAGACCAGATCAGTGTTCACACCTGGACCTGTTTAACCTGGACACTAGAGACCAGATCAGTGTTCACACCTGGACCTGTTTAACCTGGACACTAGAGACCAGATCAGTGTTCACACCTGGACCTGTTTAACCTGGACTCTAGAGACCAGATTCCCGGCAGGACATGGACTGACTCGTGTGTTAAGGCCTCACAGACTGGACACCAAACACCTGGATGTTCATTTGAACAATAACAGTAACACCCTAATTAACACGGGGATGAATAAAGTCCTATCTCTTATAAACTGGACTGGTTGGACAACATTAGTATCAAGAAGAGAGAGAGAGTTGTCTCCATCTGCTGAGGTCCTTTAGTCTTTAGTACATATATATATATATGTATGTATGTATATATATATATATATATATATATATATCAGGTATTTTTCTTACTTCAGTCACTTCTGTGCAATATTTGTTTTATTAAGAGCAATAATCCCGTTGGAGTCGTCATTATTCATTATTCTCATTCCTCTTAATCCCTGTTGGTTTTTTCACCAGCTGGTGTTTAGTTAGTTTCTTATATTTATTGCACTTTTACTCTTGCATAGTTTTCCTCTGACCTTTTTTATCTAACCTTTATTCCTGCTCTGTCTTGTCCTGCAGCTTTAACACCTACAGCGTCTCCTGGTGTTGTACGGAGCTGGGGCCACTAGGGGGCGCTGAGTGAACATGTGTTAGAGTGTATTACACTTTCTATTGGCTCTGTTATTGATTAAATAAGAAATAATGAAATTAAATAGGATTTAATAATTAATCAGTGTGTATGTTTCAGATTCACTCTGTTTGAGACCGAGAAATTTTACATTAAAGATTTTTTTTCTCTAAAGATTTCTGACTCTTTTCAAGATTTTGTCTTTTCTATTTAAGTCTAATCTCAGAAATCTATTTTTTTTCCTCAAAACTTTTACTTGTATCTGAGAATTCAGATTTATTTCTCAGATTATTATTATTTTTCTCTGTGTTGGGACATTTTACCTCAAGAATTTCACTTCAAGCTGAGAAATATTTTTCTAAATTCAGACGAGACTCTTTTTTTTTTTTTTTCTTTTAATCAGAATTTTGTTTTTGGTGAAAAGTTCCGACTTTAATCTCACATTACTGATTTATTTTCTCAGACTTGTTTTCTTTAGATTCAGACGTTTTGCCTAAAAATATGAAAATTATATTTTTTAAATTCAGATTTATTTATTTTTTCAGAATTCTGACTTTAAACTCAATATTCAGATTTTTTTCCTCAGAATTAAAGTCAGAATAATAATAATAATAAAACCTCTGTATTAGTTTAGACCGGCCCTAATTCTCTCTTTAGTTATTAAACTCTTCTCTGTGTTAATATCATAAAATAAAAATAAAGTAGTTAAATTGTAAGTGACATAATGAGGGGACTCTGCGTGCATCAGATGTTTCTACTTTTCCTCTGTTGTGGTTCACTTCCGGAACTTTCGTGGTGTCTTTCTGTGTGTGCAGAGCAGCCAGGGACCAACAGGGACCGACCCTCCTCCTCCCTGAGCCCGGACCCGGTCAGTCAGCCTCGGCCGCTCCTCGTCGCCGCCTCCCGGCTCCTGGACAGCTCGTTTCTTGGACGGACTCGGCGCAGAGACCCGGAGACCGAAGGTGAGACTCGGAACCCGCTGGTTGTTGGTTGTCCGTTGAATGAAGCTGCAGACAATAGAGGAGCACGCTGCTTCCTCCTGCCTGCACCGCCGCTGCCTGCAGCCTCCTTCCGTGTTATGAAACGAGCACGCTGCTGCTGCTGGAGGAGGAGGAGGTGTCTCTGTCTCTGTCTCTGTCTCATTTTATTTAGTCTCATCTGCAGACAGGGACGCAGCTGGAATATGTGACACATCTGGGGTCGGTGGGTTAAAGGGTAGAGAGGGATGGGTGTCTGGTTTGTAGCTGTGTTACCCTGCAGACCAGACTGGAGCAGGCTGACTGGGTCAACCAGAGGAAGAGGAGGATGTCAGGATCTGGTCGGTCCCAGGTTAATGGAGTGAACCCTGAGTCTGGGGTTAAAGAGCAGCAACTGATGGACAAAGACACAAGACAGGGAAGAACACAACAACAACAAATACAGCAGCAACAAACACAGAAACACAAGAAGCACAAATGATGACAAAAACTGAAACGCGTTGCACTTTAAAGGGGAACTACAGTTTTTTACAACCTGGACCTTATTTCTGGAATAAAATACAATCATTTACTCACTCATATAACTTTGGTGTCATTTGGAGTCGTTTAGACGATATTTAGATCCGCGTATATCCGTATAATGGGAGTGAATGGGGCACCGAGACGCAGCCTCTAAGTAACGCATTATCTTCCACGAAACTCGTTCATTTCACCAATATTTTGTTATGATACTCTAGTGCTATTCCCCATTGAGTCCAGAGTTACCTGTTATCATCATCCGGGGTCTGTAGATTGACCTACTAACCTCTGACCTGGATGATGTCATCTCTGAGCGCAACGCGCACCCGCGATGGTCGGCTTGTTTACCTGTAATTTTGCTACTGCTAGTTTTTTGCAACATGGCTGAATATTTTTCCGATTCTGAGGTTGTGGACGATGACTTTGTTTATGATGGATGTCCTTACTGTTTTGAGTCAGAGTATACGGATGAGGAGCTCGTTGAAAGGAGGATGTGGAGGTAGAGAGAGGAACGGCTGGACAAAGAACAACAAACTGCTGCACGTCCGTGAATAGACAACAGGTAACTCTGGACTCAACGGAGAATAGCACTAGCACTAGTATCATAACAAAATATTGGTGAAATGAAGGAGTTTCACGGCAGATAACACGTTATTTAGAGGCTGCGTTTCGGTGCCCCATTCACTCCCACTATATGGATATACGCTGGTATATCTTCTGAATGACTCCAAATGACACCAAAGTTATATGGGTGAGTAAACGATTGTATTTTATGCTAGAATTAAGGTCCAGGTTGTAAAAAACAGTAGTTCCCCTTTAACTTTAAACCTTTAAAGACTTCTACAGCTGTTGATGTTTGCTGCTCGTTGTCTGAATGAGCTGAAACATCCCGATCACTCATCAGCTCGTTGATTCAAATAATCCGACGACATTCTGACTCGTTTGTTTGTTGGTTTCCTGTGTGGATGTATTTCACGTTGCCCCAGTTCCAGGTTAAAGTATCTGCCGTGCTCGTCTTAAAAGAGCCAGAGTTGTTGTCTCTCTGTAATCACCCACTGTGTTTGATTTCTGTCCATCACTTATTTACGAGCCGTAACAAACGCACTAAATCTGTCGTTGTTTGGTGAATCTTCTCCGTCCTCCGCTGCAGTCAGGTTGAAATGCTGAGCAGGCCTTGTGGTTGCTGGTCACATCCAGGATCAGTGGCAGGAGGATTTTGTTCTAGTAGTTTGGTTTTGCTGAGACTTTGTTCTTTTAATCTGACCTTGGATCAGATATCTAGAGGAGAACCACTTCAGCCAGACGCAACCTGAGCTCATGAAACCCTCTGGCTTTTCTGTTTTTACCTTCATTCATAACTTCTCTCTATACCTGCAGCTGTAAAACCCTCAGACCTGTGGTGAGTTCTGCTTCAGACCGAGGTCACTGTTCACTGTTCAGTCACGTTTATGCAAAAATGTAGAAAGCTCTGAAGCTTAACAGGGACTCTATAGACTTACTGTGTTCTTACTTCCCTGACTCCGAACACTGGTCGACGTTAGTTAGTTTGATTTAACTTCACATTCCCGGTTTAATTCTGTCGCTCACTGTTACATCCCCTCGTTTATTCTTACATTCAGTCTGTTCCTGCTAACGAGCTCAGTGGGAAGCCGAGTACAGGAGCGGCGGTGGAGGAGGGTGGAGGAGGGTGGACGCCGCCGCCGCCCTGCTTGACATTTACACTCACTGATGAGATTTCATCTGCTCGTCTGTTCGACGTCGAGGACTCCATGTGCACAGCATGATAGTATAGGCGGCAATCACTTCAGTAGAACGTAAACGACTACTTCTCTACCTACTCCATCTATTTTTAGCTCATAAGTGTTCTCACACTGACTGAGGCGAACCACAGGTAAAAACCTAAACTTGAAGACTTGAAGAAAACCAAACAGCTCCTGTCGTCTGTGGTTCAGGGTTTCAGGCTCTGGAGTCTGCAAAGCGTCTTTACACCATTTAGATTGTTATTGGTGCTAAACGTTTAGTGTTAAACATTGAACTCTTCTCAGTGTTGGTGATTATTGTGGGCTGCCTTCTTGGCTATGTGGTAGAGCTGGAGAGTTATTAATGAAACATCTCAGTCGTCCAGGTCATGGTTTATCCAGAAATAAAAGCTGAAACAAGAGAAACTCAACTTGTAGAGTTTCTTAAAGATGTTTCATCCAAGTCTTAATTTCTACAAGACTGGTGGTGAGTTGGGTTTAAATAGGAAACTCACATGACGACCAGATACTCTACCTGATCTGATCCTGATGGTTTTAGAGCAAACTATTAATGGTCAGAAACCATAGGCTCAGGAAACCAGATTCAAATAGAATATTAGAGATAAAAAATAAAGATAATACATCTGATGAAAGCCCTACACGTCCAGTTACCCTTTAACCTTGTGAAGCTGACAGTGGAGGACCGTTAGGTTGTTCTGGAGTCTCTCTGTTGGGAACTGATTCTGCTCCAGCAAAGATCTGCCGGGCCAATCAGATCGCCTGGGGTGGGCGGGGCTTAATGTGGTGATGGACAGGAGAGTAACAGTAGTCAGAGACGTCATCTGAGAGACGTGGAGTCATTTGTGAATAACTAAATGGGCGAAGTTTAGAGTCAACTAGATCAAGATATTGGCAGGAAATATCCATCCGTCCAGTTGATGCTGAGGTAGTTTAGTCTCTCCGTGATGAAGGTTTGATGGCGTATTACCAGACTCTGATTCTGACAGGACACCAGGTTAAGTGGAGGACAATGATAGAAACCATCCGTCTGGGTTCATTTATGAGTCTGTAATGATTCTCTGTCACAGTTAGCTCTGTGGTCACAGTCACAGCACAGTGTCCTACAAATAAATGATCTACAATCAAACATCCCAAAGAACAAGAGTTAGTTAAAATATGAAATAAATATGTACAGAAGAGTCATGATGTTTAGCTGTATATTTAGAACGGCACCAAGTTTGGCAGAAACCACAGAGTAAGTAAATTAGTACTGTCTCTCTGTAGAAGAGGACAAGAAGGGAAGTTGGACCAGTGTGGGACTCCTGGACATCGCTGAATGAATAAAGCTCTGATCTCTGCCGCTCAGCCACGGGGCAGGGAGTCCAGATTTAAATAGAGCTGTAGTTTTTTTTTTACCCTCTCTTCTTGTGGCCGGAGAATTTAAAACACTCGATCAGAAATAGAAGGAGTGGACGAGAAACCTCCTCCACCGTCCACCGACGTTGGGGAGGGGGGGTGAACCGCTGTGCACATGACAAGTTAGCTCACTATAAACTGAACAGTTTATGAATGTTTAAATTAGATGAGAAACAAACACACAGAGATTCTTCTGCAAGAAACTCTACAAGTCAAATTGTCCTTTCAGGAGACACCATGACCTGGAGGACTGAGAACCTTCACAGACGTCGTTCCTGGAGCAGAGACCAGAGTTTGTGTTTTGACCTAATGACTGAATTTAATCTCAGAGGTTCTGGTGGAGATGCTTCTGACCTAAACTCATCTCTGTCTGAGTGTTTGTTGCTTCGTTGTGTAGATGCACCTGCTACTGTTGACGTGAGTCATGTGTCCACCAGTATCCATAGCTACGCTACTGCTCACGCTCGTCTGTCGTCCTGTTTACCTCCTAAATCACAGCCCTGTGTGTGTGTTGGTGTTTGGATATCTGCTGTTGTTGTTGTTGTTGTTCTGTTTTCAACACATTTGCTGCTCGGTAAAGTTTGTTCCTGAAGAAACTAAGCTGAATCAAGAGAAACGGGACTCGTCTGAGGTTTCTGGAAGACGTTTCATCCAAGACTTCAGGTCTAAACTCAGGTCAACCTGGTGGTCTTCTGTTTTTAGATGATGACCCTGTGGGGTTTTTCCAGTTTGACATACATGGCTTCTTTTACTCTTCTTTCAAAGCATCTGTCTTCTCTAGGGCTGCAGCAACTTGAGCAATGAAGTAAATACGTCAACGTGTGATAATATTTACTAAAAAAACTCTTAGCCAAACATCAGGTCAAGTCAGGCGAAGAAGAAGAAGAAGAAGTTGGTGAACACCTCCTAAAGTTCACACTTCTCCCATCTGTAGCTGAGCAGCTGAATCTCTGGACTATTCCAGAGGGTTTAGTCTGATGGTTGGTTGGTGGTCATCGTTGTGGTTTCATCAGTTGTTGAAACACTAGTGGTGATGCTAATGATGTTGCTAATACCAACACTAATGGTGATGCTAACAGCTAGCACGTCAACGCTGCTCTCCATCAGTGTGTTTCGTCCTCTAAAACTAAACCAGGTAGATTTCCAGTAACGTTCTGCTCTAAGTGGGTGTTAGCATCCTTTAGCAGTGGTTAGCATCACAGCCTGAAGGTTGTTGGTTCTAAGCTGCAGAGTTTCTATGTTCTCTGTGTGTCTGCTGTGTTTCCTGATAGGTTCATCTGAACTAATTAAACTGAATGAATCTGAACCTCAGTTGAATAGAATCATTTGGTAAAACTTCAAGTGTGTAATGGGTTTTTAATTCATATATGTCCTGTTTAAGTATGTCATCATTATGTTTTAATGACATTAAAGTCAAGGATCTTTGTTTTTCACATTTTAAAACGTTTAACTCGACTCGTTGGCTTCGGTCCAGTTTTCTTCTTCTACTGGAGTGGTCTTTAATTAGAGGCCAAAGAACGAGTCGCCTCCTTGGTAGCTTTACCAGAGAGGACCTCTCCCCTCCAGTATCCCCACGTCAACCCTAAACGAACTCTGTGAACCCCCTAACACCTCCACGATTGGCTGGAGAGAAGCCAGTAGCGTCCAATTGGGAGATGATCTTGGCCCCCGCTGATTTCTGATCCCTCCCCCGCTGCTTCTCGACACTTCCCCCCATCACCAACATGGAGCCGTTGACTGCACAGAGGTATTGATTCGTCTGTCAAGCTTCTGCATTCTTTACTGATTCTTTACAGACGAGTAAACGCAGTGCTTTCAGTGACCAGCTCAGGTGGGCGGAGCTTAGATATGACGGACAGCTGGGATTGGCCCGTAGGTTTATATGTTTAAAAATATCCCCAGTATTGTTCACTGACCCAGGTCACTAATTTGTGTGTGTGACCTGCAGAGGAGGCTAATCCTGAATAGACTGGGACGTGTCGTGGCTATTTACTGGTTAAAGACAGAAGTAGAAGCAGCTGTTGTGTGTGTGAGAAGGTTTCAGTTCAAATCTGGAGTTAAAGGTCAGATATTTGTGGCTCAGCTGTGACCAAAGGTTGTTGAACTCTGAGACGTGGTTATTTGAAACAGGAATATCCTACATTGGCATTTTTTATTCAATACAATTAATCATTTCTTCATATCAGTGAGGTGTAAAAGTAAATGTTCCCAGTAACTGCTGATCAGTGGTCTACAGCAAATTGGAGGAATTTTAGCCCATTCCTGTTCTGAGATGTTGGTGGGTTTCCTCACATCAACTGCTTGCTTCAGGTCCTTCCACAACATTTCTATTGGATTAAGGTCAGGACTTTGACTTGGCCGTTCCTAAACATTCATCTTGTTCTTCTTTAACCGTTCTTCTGTAGAACCACTTGTGTTCTTGGTTCTCGTTGTCTTGCTGCATGACCCAGTTTCTCTTCACATTCAGCTCATGGACAGATGTCCTGACATTTTCTTTTAGAGTTCACTGGTAGAATTCAGAATTCATTGGTCCATCAATGATGACAAGCCGTCCTGTTCCAGATGGAAACACACTGTTATCTGTATTCTTTACTTTCAGGATGTTTTTGAATAATTTTTATGCAAGAACTTTTAAGCAGCTCTGTGTGTGGTGTCCCCCGCAACATTTCTATGTTTTGCTTCTTTCATTTGTCTTCTCTTGGAGCTCATTAAATTCTGTCTTAGCCATTTAAAAGCCACAATAGCTTTGTAATATTTATCCTTCTTTAACTTGCTCTGCTGCTCATGAAAGATGAGGAACTAGAGGGAGAAGATTGATGAGATACCACAAACCTCTGGAACCAATGATGACATTAGTTTAGTTTATAGTAGAAGTGTTTTCAAACAGAAATAAACTGATAATCGAATCAGGAAGTCAGTTGTGATGCCCTGATCCTCAGCAGGTCTAAGCATCTTACAGCCAATCTCGCTTCTCTGACGGCGGCTGTTTTGTTCTATCGCCACATAAAGCCCCGCCCAAGCAATTTGATTGGCCCGCCAGATGTTTGCATTCGCATAATTAATTTTCTGCAGAGATACTCCAAAACAGGTTGACTATACAAATAAATCTCGAGCTGTTGTTTTAGAGTGCATCCGTTAGTGTACCTAATGAACTGGCCAGAGAGTGCATGCTAACGGCGATGCTATTGGTGATGCAGGTGTTGATGCTAGTGATGATGCTAAAAGCAATGTTTATGACGATGCTAATGGTGATGCTAATGGTGATGCTAATGGTCTAGCATATGAGCGCTTCTTTCCATCAGTTAGTTTCCTCTGAAACTAAACCAGGTAGATTTCCAGTAACGTTCTGCTCTAAGTGTTAGCATCCTTTAGCATCACAGCCTGAAGGTTGTTGGTTCTAAGCTGCAGAGTTTCCATGTTCTCTGTGTGTCTGCTGTGTTTCCTGTTAGGTTCCTGTTAGTGTGAATGGTGATGATAATTAAAGAAACATCTGAACTAATTAAACTGAATGAATCTGAACCTCAGCTGAATAGAATCATTTGGTAAAACTTCAGGCGTGTAATGGCTTTTTAATTCATATATATCCTGTTTAAATATGTCATCATTGTGTTTTAATAACATTCATCAGGTGTTACTATAATGTCTTAGCAGAACGGGATGAATCAGTAAATAAATCTTTAACCAGAAACCAGAGCTGATAATAAAAACCAGCGTTAATTACGTCTCCTGTTGATCTCCCTCTGTGGACACTTGGCTGAATAATGATCACTGCACAGAGACTCTTGAATATGTAGTTGTGTGTGTTTGTGCGTTGTCTTTGGATGAAAGCAACCTGACTTGATTAGTTAACCCCCTCCCTGCCTGCCTCCCCCCCTCCCCCCTGCCTCCCCAGCCTCCACCAGGCTTCAGCATTGTGTAATTCTGTTACACAAGCGGGTGTGTGATGCAGATCTACTGTCTGAGTCTGAAAGCCAGTTTAATATTAAAAGGAAGGTGTTATACAATATCCACTTTCAGAGCCGTAAACACAAGCGTTGGTTTTTAATTTTCTCCCTTATGACCTGCATTTGGAAACCGCTTGACGTCGGCGGCGGTGCGTCATCTGTTCACCGCTCACATTCGACAACGCAGAAGATTTAGGGTCGGCCCCCTTTCACTCAAATTAGACGACGAGTTTTTATCTTTTCTGTTGTTTGTTGGTTTTAGGAACAAATTGTGTCCAGTCCGGATTTGTTTTAGGAAAGTTTGACTTAGTTTGTGTTAACACTCCTTCCTCCTCCTCCTCCTCCTCCTCCTCCTCCTCCTCCTCCTCCTCGTCCTCCCTCATTTAAATCTGCCTTGAGCTCCTGCGGTTTATAATGAGGTCCTGGTACACTCTGTTCAACGCTGCTGCTGCTGCTGACGTTTGAATCCGAGGTGCGAGACCATTGTGTTTGTGCTGAGAGGCTCTCGTACTCTCGCTGTCTTTGTTGAGTTCAGAATTAGGGTTAAAGAAAATGTACAGCTCAGTGTGTGTGTGCATGATGTCCTTGCATCTTGGCGTCTTGTGTAACTTCTTTTCTAGTAAGCTGTACAGTGGCATTATTAGCCAGATCTTATGTAAGCCAGCTTATGCAAGCAGCTGTCTTCTCACTGCCCCCCCCCACCCCTCCCTCTATCACCACCACCACCACCACCACCACTCCTTTATCATTAACTTTTATTTCTTTTTCTTTTTTTTTTGCCTCTCTCGCTCTCAGGGGCTTTGAAGAGGCGATTACATGCTGTCTTTGGGAACATACGTAAAGTGGGTATTTCGTCGGTAGGTAGCATAGCTGTGCATGAATGCACCTGTTCTGTTCTTTTCACCGACATATATCCTCAGACTGTTATGTAAAATAACCCCTGTATGTTCCTCACTGCCGTTCAAAGTGAAAACAGATTATTATTTGTAGGGATGCACTGATAAATTCCAGTTGCTGCGGTTGTTGCTTGCACGTGTTGTTTCGGCGATTAAAGGCCGAAATTGTTCGGCCCAAAACCGAAAATTACGGAGCCCCCCAGTGGACACGGGGGGAAAAAAATGATGGGTGAAAAAAAAAAGAAAAAGAAAAGGACGGACTTTTGTGAGATCTCGCAAAACTTCGAGATCCCAAGAAACAAAGTATTCTGGACCAGAACGGTGTTTCGTTGACGAAAGAAGAGGAGCAATGGAGGACGACTTGGAGAGCTTCTTGAATTCAAGAGAGGTCCCAAAAGAGGACATAAGTTGAATGTAGAGAGACAAGGTGGGCATAGTAATAGGCTAATATAATAATTCATTCATATTCATTAAAAATTAATTAATTAATGTAGCAACGCAGACCCTGAGTCAGTGACAGGGTATAAGCTCGGGCTAATGTTTAAGAGAAGTCCTCTCTCGCTCAGGAATCTTTTGAGGTGTCTCTCGCTGATTTCAAAGCTGTGTCTACTGCTGAGCACAGTTTCTATCTCGCTGTATTGTAGGCCCATTTCAAAATAAAATTCAATAAATTTCTCCCACTCCATGTTTGTGTCCGTGTTTGTTTTCGTTAGCTGATCCGGATGAATATTATAATCTAAATACAACCTCACAACACTTAGGGGACCGGAGTCAATCTCAAGGGCCATGTTGATAGTAGGAAATATAGAATTCCCACCTTCCGAGTGGGATAGCGGGTTTAGAAGGTGGGCTGACAAAGGTCTCTATACAATTAATCAACTTTTTAAAGAAACAGAATTTAAATCGTTTTCTCAACTTCAAGCACAGTTTGACCTCCCATCAAAGGATTTGTATAGGTACCTCCAGATAAGACACTATATTACAAGTCATAAGGAAAGGGAGCTGGTCAGCAAAAACCCAAATCAAATAGAAGAATACTTTATTAGTGTTCTGGAGAGGCATTTCCCTACGAAAAAACACATATCTAATATATATAAAAGGTTAACGACTGGCACTTCACAAAACACAGACTACGTTAAGGAAAAATGGGAATTAGAACTGAATGTTATAATTGAAGATTCCACATGGTTGGACATTTGGACAAGTTGTCATAAGGGAATTAGCAGCCAACTGTGGAAAGAATTTGACTGGAAGGTAAAGATCAGATTTTTTAATACACCCATTATCATATCTTCATACGTGAAAAACCCCAATGTGGCATTATGTTGGCGAGAATGTGGAAATATTGGGGACACCACACACATTTTCTGGGATTGTCCGGTAATACAAGGATTTTGGGATAATGTTAAAAAGGAAATTGATATTATTTTAGAAGTAGCTGTCACTCCGGAACCAATGTTATTTTTGCTGGGAGTCATACCCAAAGACCTATATAATGCAGATCAACGATATATACTGAGGATTCTATTATTAGTAGCAAAGAAAATGATTACAGTGAACTGGAGGGATGTAAAACCACCCACAATAGGTCAATGGGTCCAGAGATTGAGAAATGTATACATGATGGAGCGAATGACGGCAAGTTTGCAGCTGACTATGGACACTTTTGTGCAAAGATGGACTTGTATTTCAAGGTACCTGGGGGTTTGATGGATGGGATGATGTGATAGAGTAATGTTTGGAAGGGATACCTATCTAAATTCCTCTTTAAAAATGTTTTTAGCTTAGCTAATATTTGCAGATATTTACTCCTATGCCTGTTGCTATGGTTGTAGTAACTATTATTAATATTGTAACTGTTTTATTTTATTTATCTTTGTATGTTTTTACTGTAACCTAAAATACCTGTCAATTGTTTATTACTTTTATATATCTGTCAGGAACTGTTCTGCAAAATGATTCAAATGTCTAAATAAAAAGTTCCAAAAAAAACTAAATAAATAAATAAATAAATACAACCTCACGAGATCTCATATGATCTCGCAAAACTTTGCGAGAAAGAAGTTTTGCGAGTTCTCGCAAAAGTTCGTCCTTTTTTTTTTTTTCCACCCATCATTTTTCTTCCCCCGTGTCCCCTGGGGGGCTCCGTAGAAAATGAACTTTCGGGCCATTTTCGGACATTTATCGCTGAAACATATGTCAACATACACTATATTACCAAAAGTATTCGCTCACCCATTCAAATGATCAGAATCAGGTGTTCTAATCACTTGGCCTGGCCCCAGGTGTATAAATTCAAGCACTCAGGCATGCAGACTGTGAAACAAGACATTTGTGAAAGAATGGGCCGCTCTCAGGAGCTCAGTGAATTCCAGCGTGGAACTGTCATAGGATGCCACTTGTGCAACAAATCCAGTCGTGAAATTTCCTCGCTCCTAAATATTCCACAGTCAACTGTCAGCTCTATTATAACAAAATGGAAGCGTTTGGGAAAAACAGCAACTCAGCCACGAAGTGGTAGGCCACGTAAAGTGACGGAGAGGGGTCAGCGGATGCTGAAGCGCATAGTGCAAAGAGGTCGCCGACTTTCTGCACAGTCAATTGCTACAGAGCTACAAACTTCATGTGACCTTCAGATTAGCCCAAGTACAGTACGCAGAGAGCTTCATGGAATGGGTTTCCATGGCCGAGCAGCTGCAGCCAAGCCACACATCACCAAGTGCAATGCAAGGCGTCGGATGCAATGGTGTAAAGCACGCCGCCACTGGCCTCTAGAGCACATCTGGCAATCTGATGGACGAGTCTGGGTTTGGAGGTTGCCAGGAGAACGGTACATTTCAGATTGCATTGTGCCAACTGTGAAACTTGGTGGAGGAGGAATTATGGTATGGGGTTGTTTTTCAGGAGCTGGGCTTGGCCCCTTAGTTCCAGTGAAAGGAACATTGAATGCTTCAGGATACCAAAACATTTTGGACAATTCCATGCTCCCAACCTTGTGGGAACAGTTTGGAGCGGGCCCCTTCCTCTTCCAACATGACTGTGCACCAGTGCACAAAGCAAGGTCCATAAAGACGTGGATGACAGATTCTGGTGTGGATGAACTTGACTGGCCTGCACAGAGTCCTGACCTGAACACGATAGAACACCTTTGGGATGAATTAGAGCGGAGACTGAGAGCCAGGCCTTCTCGACCAACATCAGTGTGTGACCTCACCAATGCGCTTTTGGAAGAATGGTCAAAAATTCCTATAAACACTCTCCTCAACCTTGTGGACAGTCTTCCCAGAAGAGTTGAAGCTGTAATAGCTGCAAAAGGTGGACCGACATCATATTGAATTCTATGAGTTAGGAATGGGATGGCACTTCAGTTCATAGAATGAGTAAAGGCAGGTGAGCGAATACTTTTGGTAATATAGTGTATGTTGCAAAGCAACAACCGCAGCAATTTTCGGCCGAAAATGGGCCAAAAGTTCATTTTCGTTTTTCGGCCGAAAAAATTTCAGTGCATCCCTATTTATTTGTTCTATATTTTCTTCAGACATAATCACAATGTAGTTTAACGGGATATCTACAAACACAGAAGTTGTTGACCAGGAAACACGTTGTCTGGAATATCACGTCATTCATTAGCGTACGTTGTGTTGTCGTTGTGCTGATTGACCTACGACCAGTTTTAGGATCATCAATGACCAAATCAACCTAGCATGCTTGTGTGTAAGGCCTCCATCAATGACATCGTCTCCATAAATACGTCGACTCAAATGTCAGTATGTTAGGGACATTAATTTAACACAGGCCCAGACACTTGAGAAACGCTTGGTGTTGTAAATAATTAGATCATTCCAGTAGCTAAAAACTGACAGAATCAAAAAGAAGGAGAAGAAGAAGAAGAAGGAGAAGAACACCTCTTAACATTGAAACCACTCTCTTCTGTAGCTGAGCAGCTGAATCTCTGGACTAGTCCATTGAGTTCAGTCTGATGGTTGGTTGGTGGTCAGAGCCGGTGAGTCGTCATTAGTCATCTTGATTTGATGATGATTTGATTCCGATTCACAAGGTCCTGACTGATTCAGAGAGATATTTCAGATTGAGAGATTTGTGGAGTTTCCAAAATATGTCTTTACTTTTTAAATCCAATCAGCTTTCAGGCCTTCGCTCATGTAACCTGAACCATGTGCAGCAGAGCAAGTTAAACAAAGACAAATATTACAAAGCTACGGTGGATTCTAAACGACTAAGAGACGAGTCCCCAGGTGAAGAGACTGTTTCCTTTGTCTTGGTCTAAGGTTCATCAGTCCATCTTTTCACTGCTGCTGAAGTGATTCCATCACCAAACAGTGGATTACTCATGGGGGTTGGGGGGGGCACCACATGTTGTCCTGTTTAGAAATTTAGGTTATCTTGCCCCGTCCCCCCCGTGGTCACGGGGGCGTTTTTAGGACATCAGACAGGCTGCCCTTCTCTTCCCTTCCCCCTCCGTCTTTGCCCATCACCCTCCATCCCTTTTATTTCTATCCACCACCCCCTCCTCTGTGCTCTTTAGGTTTTGCCCTCATCAGCATACGGTTTCCATATTCGCTGAATTTAAATTTCTTCTCGCTCTGCGTTTCCCCGGCTAAAAAGTCTAAGTGCTGTTCTCTACAAAGCGGCGTCGGCTGAATCAGACGTCCTTGGAGCCCCTCCTTGGCCCTGCTGTGTGAGGGTTATGTAAGGTAGGATTGTGTAGGGGGGGTAGAGCGCAAATGGTTTTTCTTCTTCTCCAGCGTTCAACCCTCCTCATCCTTTCAAGAGAGTTTGAACAGTTTTGGTGTTTCATAAGTTCACGGTAGTTTTGCTTTTTCTTTGCACGATTACTGAAAATAAGAAGATATTCTAAGAGGATAGTAAAGCAGAACTGTGTTATGTCTTTATGGATTCATTTCAGTCTTGTTGTTTTATAGCTGTATTGTTTTGGGAAGGTTTGTTGTAGTGATTTTGGGGCCGGTGTGGTTTATGCAGTACCAATAGTGGCCACTGGAGGCATCAAATAATAATTGACTACTATTAATTGACTAAGGATTAATCGACTCCTCAGACAATAATTAACACATTAATTTGTTGTAGCCCTAATATCATTGAATAGATCTGCCGGGCCAATCAAATCTTGTGGGCGGGGCTTTATGTGGCGATGTCTTGAGTGCTCCGGAGTCGGATTTATTGACAACAAAATAGCTCTGATTGGTTGGAGGCCGATCAAAGCTGGGCAGCCAGGTTTTTCTGGAGTCTCTGCATTGAGAGCTGATGTTCTGCCGGGCCGATCAGATCATTTATGGGTGGGGCTTAACTTGGTGATGGGCAGAAGCGTAACAGCAGTCATACACGTCACCTGAGAGACGTGGAGTTGGATTAATTTACAACTAAATGGGCGTCGTCAGAGAAGTGAGATGTTCGGAAGGATGAACAGCGTTTAGAGGATGTGTTATAAATGACTTAACTGTTCAATGCTCTGATTGGTTGGAGGACCGTCCAGAAGATACAGAGGTATTTTAGAGCAGTATAACGCAAGCAATTACAACACAGCCTCCACTGAAAACGCCTCACCTTGATTTGACACGTCTAGAGTTGTACGGCACTGAGGGGAAAAGGCTGAACACGAGCTTCACTTTGTCCTTGCAGAGCTCATTGCGTTATATTTGTGCAGATGTTGACGTGTCCAGGTGGTTAAAAAGGTCATGTGAGGTAAGAAGTAGAAGAGGAATGTGTGTCACCCACAGTAACCCACCAGCATGAAGCTGCTCTGAGCGGCAGACGTATACTGTACGTTACGTAACGGCTATTTTACAGCCTGACATGAACAGAACAGTTTGGCCTGTTTTCCTCTGGGAATATAAAGTTACATAAAGCTCGATGGCAGCGAATCAAGTGGTTTTTCTGGCTGGATTTGATTTCGAAGTTATCTAGGCTAATCACCAGCTGTACTGTATGTCTGCTGCAGTTTCACGTGGCCTACTTTTAAATAGATCCCGTCCTAGAAGACCTGCTTGTTGAGCAACTGCAAACTCTGTTGTATTTTTCACCTCCTTTGGTATCTCCATGTGTCCCGGCGTACACACACCCCGCTTGGATTCCTGATGGGACGATGGAGTGGAATCAAATGCACGGTCCTGCAACCAGTCAGAGCGTTCTCAACGTTCTTTAAAGTTATTTCCTGTCATTATCTTTTACAACTGATCTCATATCAGACTCAGACACTTAGCTGTAAACTAATTTAACTCCACGTTGCTCAGATGACGTGTATGATTACTGTTACCCGTTAAGCCCCACCCCCAGAATGATCTGATTGGCCACCGGGCAGATCATTGCAGGAGCAGAATCAGTTCCCAGCGGAGAGACTCCAGAACAACTTGAAAAAACTAAACTCTCTCCAAGATGAAATATCTTAAATCAAGACTTGTTCTTTGTCTTCCAAGATAATTCTTCTTACTCTGTAGTTTTTATTTTGGAGCATTTGATTGATTTGAGTGTTTTGTTCTAAAATCATCTAAATGAGATATTATAACTTGTTATTGAGTGCAGCACTATACTGTCAAAGTTAGAATTTCTTATTTAAAGCACCTGATCCTTTTCATATTAAAAACAGATAATGATCAAATGTCATTCATTCATTTATTGTCAACTATTGATGTTGACTAAACTGTTCTATTCATATATTTTCTTGGATCAACACAAATCTACTTTGAGTCTCGATGGATTCACACGTTTTAAAACATCTTGGAAAGTCAAATGTTCTTATTCTATTGGCAGATCATAAAACAAAAGAAATAAAAACTCTCATTGAAACGATTGCTCTTGTAGTTTAGAGTTTTCCATGTCAACTAAACTCTGCAGCCACCAATCAGGATCCAGTGAATATCATGATGGATCTAATGGGAACCTGTTTTTATTTTTATTTTTTAAATTAGATTCCAAGATTTCAACCAGTTGTGGATTACGTCATGATGTTAATCCGGGTCGCTTCCTCCTGTCCTGTCATTGCAGCTACATTACCTGAATTCTTTTTAGTTCTGTGTTTTAGGAACACCAGAGAATAAAGCTTCACTGGGTCCTTGGTTACTGGTTTTCAGCCGAGCGACCAGTCCATGAAGTTGGAGCTGGGGTTTGATTTATGAGGCTTTTAAACGGGGCTCTCGGACCAATGGGTCGGCTTGGCTGCTGCTACCTGTTTATGTAACGCGCTGTGCAGCATTATGCAAGGTGAGCTGGCAGCAGATGAAGACTGAACGTCTCTGATACTCACTGGTGTCTGGACTCATCTCACTGAGTGGCTCTGTTAGTTAAAGACAACAGAGGTTATTTTATTTATGCTAATGAACCTTGGTGAGTTATTTGTTTCAGAGGAGAAAGTCCTGTGAGTGATGTGAGTTTAGCTTTTTGTCTCAGAGACTGAGGTGAACGTCAACTAGAAAACAAACAACAGACTTTAATTCATTTCCTTCATTCAGCAGAAAATATCTAAAGATTCAGACGTTTAGATTAATATTGTGTTCTACTGCACAGTAGAAGTCTGAATACGATGAGATGAGATTAATATGAGTCCAACCAATGATCAATGACTGTGATCAGAGATGAACCGTTACCATGGAGACTGAATAAATACATGTGTTTACATCACGACATCAGTCAGTGTAGACGTTTACTGATGAAGAGGAGCATCACATCTACTGGAATTAGAAGAGAAGAAGAAGGAGGACGAGGAAGAGGGGGATGGAGGAGAACAAGGTGGAGGGGAAAAGGAAACATAATGAAGAAGAGGAGAGGAACAAGAAGTATAACAGAATGAGGATAAGAAGGAGGAGATAGAAGAAAGAAGAAGAAGGAGAGGGATGGTAGGAGGAGAAGAAGGGAGAAAAAAGAAGAGAAGTAAAAGTAGAGGGAGGATAATAACAAGGAGTAGTAGTATGTCCTCCTCCATGTCCTCCTCCGTGTTCTCCTCCATGTCCTCCTCCTCCTCCATGTCCTCCTCTATGTCCTCCTCCATCTCCTCCTCCATGTCCTCCTCCATGTCCTCCTCCTCCATGTCCTCCTCCTCCTCCTCCATGTCCTCCTCCAGTCCTGAATGTCTAGAGTCTCAGAAGACGACCAAGATGTCTCCACGTCTCCATCATCTCTGTCCCCATTGATTCCATCTTGGTTCATCTTGTCTTTCTACCTCCATGTTTCTGTCCCTCCTGGTAACTCCTCACCTGATGATGATTAGTGAAGGTTACCATGGTTACCACGACCACCACTTGAAGTAACCTGGTGAATGCGGCTGGTAACCAACCTGTGTGGGTCGTACATTCAGACTGGTTCTTCCTGAATATGTTTTCACCAGAAACACACACTAATTTATTTTACATGTGTGTTTTCAGGTGTGTGTGGTTGGACCATGCTCAGGTAGCAGCAGCCTCCTGGTCAGGATGTCTGATGGTAGAGAGGAACAGCTGAACGTCAAGGAGGAAGAGATCTGGTACATAAGTGAGGAAGACAACGATGGAGACGATGAAGATGAATGCATGCCTGGTGAGTCGACTCTTATTGGTCTCAATGCAGAAGAAGAAGAAGAAGAAGAAGTCTTCTACCTTCTTCTTCTTCTTCTTCTTCTTCTGTCAGCTTTGACGTTACCCAGCCGCCACTAAAACAGAAGAAGAAGAAGAAGCAGCAGTCTTCTTCACATCCATGGTGTGAAAGCACCTTAAAACACAGATGTTTTAGGGACATCGATCCAGATGTTGTCGTTCGACTCGACACGCAGCACGAATGAAAGTCTTTTTTAACAAACTGAACCAGCGACCAGACACGACTCTCCTCAGCCGCCTCCGGCATTCAGTCCTCCCTCAGGAAACAAACTAAACTCTCATCTCCTCCTCTCGTCTTACTTCTTCTGTTGCCAGCGTGTGTTACATAACCTGATGAATCATCTATTAGTTCTATTAAATGCTGAACTGTGTGTGTGTGTGTGTGTGTGTGTGTGTGTGTGTGCAGGAGATTTAAACGTTGGTTGGACGGGTGATCTGGGGTCGGTCCTTAAATGACCTAATGGAGCAAGAGAAGCTGCTGATTTGTAGTTTTTAATAAATATTCTGGGAACGTTTTCTACTCGCTTCTAGTGGAATAAACAAACTGTCTGCTCACATCAACACCTGATCTCACCTGTCCATCTGTTGACACCTGGTCTTAATATAAATGTGTCTCCACCTGGTCTTAATATAAATGTGTCTCCACATGCGTCCCCAGCCAGCACTTGAGATCTGATCTCAGTTTGTGTGTCTGTAAATCAGCAGCGCCATCATGTGGTCAGTAGAATATTGTAGCAGCTGCTGTCTCTAATGGATCTCTACCTACCGCTGGATCAGAACCATCAACAGCTGCTTGTTGACTTGGAGACATGATCCAGATGTTGGAACAAGATGGAAAGACTCTCACATGTTAAGATCTGATTTATTTTAGAGACAAAGACTCAGATTAGACCTGAACCCTGGAAGCTTCATCCTCAGAGGAACCAGGTCACCGATGAGAAACAAACAACTCTGATGAGAAAGGAAATAAACACGCTGGGAGTTATTGAGGAAATGACCTTTCTTCCTTTCTCTCCTTCCGTCCATGTTTAGACAGTATCCTCAGTAAAGCCGACATACCATGACCCCCTCACAGACATGAACCCAGCTACAGTCGACCTGTGTCTGAGCATCGTGTCTCTCCACAGCCCCAGACCCACTTCTGCCGCTAACACTAGGTCAGTTATACAAAATGTTGCACAACCGTCGTGGTGAAATTGTTTTATAAGCCTGGGGCAAGGACCTGAAGCCCTTTTTGGTGGATGATTAATGGTTCATCGTCATCTCACACACTGTTACAGCTACACGGCATCTAACAGGAGCTCTGCTGCTGCAACCAGGACAGCATGTACAGGAGAGGAGGCAGAAAGGAACTGCGTGTGTTATGAGCTCTTCACGGGTTCACGGGTTTCTGCTGCCTCGGCCCAAACATAACAACCAATCTGTCGCATTGAAGGGTTATCCAACGCTGACTCACGGAGAGAGAAGCCCAGAGGTCTCCAACTTATTTCTAGATGTTACTGGAGGGACTTGACCAAGACGTGGAAGAGCTTTACTTTTAAAAGTAAAGCTGAGACAAGTTTCATGAAGATGTTTCAGTTCTAAAAGACTAGTGGGGGTGGTGGGGGGTTCTTTGTTTTCTTTTTTCCAACATCTGGATCATGTCTCCAAGTCAACAAGCAGCTGTTGATGGTTCTGATCCAGCGGTAGGTAGAGATCCATTAGAGACAGCAGCTGCTACAATATTCTACTGACCACATGATGGCGCTGCTGATTTACAGACACACAAACTGAGATCAGATCTCAAGTGCTGGCTGAGGACGCATGTGGAGACACATTTATATTAAGACCAGGTGGAGACACAGGGACTCAGAGATGGACAGGTGAGACCAGGTTTGATCAGGATGGACGTTAACGTCTCATCAAGGTCTCGTTGTGTAAACTCTTCTGACTTAGCTTCAGATCTGTTGTTATCTTTCAGTACATTATCAGCTCTGTGCCTTAAAGTGGCATCTTTCATCTTTTTAAGGTCTAATGGACGTTTTATTTTTGAGCCGTTGGTCCAGATGATCTCTCAGGAGAGAAAGATTAAACAGAAAAACATATTTTCATGTTTATCTTCCTTTTCGAATCTATTTTGCTCTCATGACGTCGCCGCCACCTCCAACCCCCCGCTGTCTCCTGCGTCTGTCCCACTGTTACCGTGGTGACCATCACCAGGACGCCAGCCCCCTCTGGGCTGTGACAGTCTCCTCCTCCTCCAGGTTCGACGTCCCCGTCTCTTCCTCTTCCTCTCAGTTTAATCATTTCTTCTCTTCACACGGTTTGACGAATCAACTTCAACCAACTGCTCGAAAGTTTCTCTCTGTTCGTTTGTTTTCTTCTTCTTTAAATACACTCACTTGCCAAAACATTAGGTACACCAGTGAATCCTCTTTGTTATATTTTTGCATAAACTCATTTTCAAAGATCGTACGTGTCTCTACAGATGAAGTTTAGAACATGTTGCTGCTGAATGAAAACTTCTGTGACGCGCAGGAAGTGATGCTTTTTTCACTTTCTAAATTGAATGATGAGTTTTCTCTCTTTGGGGTTGTCATGGTGATCACGTGTACATACATAACACACACACAGAGACATGTGAGAAATCACACTTTCTGTAGCAGTTTGCAGGTATTTTTAACTTGCATGTAGAAAACAGTCGGTCCAAACATGTGCACAATGTTGTTCTGATTCAGTTTGTTTGTCAAAGCAAAGAGAAACGTGTGTTTATTTTAACAGAGCTGGAACGGAACATGCACAGATAAAAATAAATGGAAATGGACTGCTAGAGCGAAATGGAAGATGAAAATCTGAACTCTTTACATACAGTGAAGAATCTATGTTTTTAAGATGTTTGGAAATTTTAGATTCAAATTAGTTTTCTCAGGTTTAGGCCGTTATACCAAAAGAGGCAAAAGGTTCAAAATAAATATGACTGAAGCCCGATGAAGTACAGGATTAGTACCTCCCAGTATCTGGAGGACACCATGTGATTCAGACCATACCCCATAACCTCAAAGATGCTAGCAGGAGGTGATTCAGTTCATGTCGGCACTGAAGGCCCGTCTGTGAAGGTTCTCAGTCATCCAGGTCATGGTATATCCAACAAAGGTTCAAAAAAGGCAAATGGACTTGTAGAGTTTTTTAAGAAGACGTTTCAGGAGCTTCTTCAGTTCTAGGGGACTGGTGGGAAGTCTGAGGTTTAAATAGGAACTCCTCCTGAAAAAACTTGCTTGTTATGCTAATAACCACAAACTGGTGCAGCTAATTTCCATTAACGACTGGGTTATTACCTGTTGTTGAGGGTGGACTGTTTTTGTCCTCCTCGTCTTCCCTATGAACGGTGCTGAAGGCGGGTGGCTTTGTTCCTGAGCTTGCCGTCCAGAGACACCTTTTCTATGTCCATTTCTGGGAGGTTTGTTTCTGCTTCTTAATTCCACAAACTGCAGGTTGGACCGAGGGTCAAGGCCCTGATTTACATTTATACTGTATGTAAACAGTCTAGTTGACTTTTTATCAGCTCGTTTGTTTGGAGGGTGTTCATCAAGTAGCATCCTCTGTTCTAAGTGACTGGTGGGGCTTTAGGTTTGTTTATGAAGGACATCTGTGGGTGGTGTCCTCCTGAAAAACTAAACCAGTCTTATAGAACTGAAGACTTCAGGATGACGTCATGGAGTTGGACTAGTTTACAACTAAATGTCCGTGATTGGTTGGAGGCTGTGTCGGCCAGTCGCTCATGATCAACGTGAAGGGATGGACCTTCAACAAACAGAAAACGTTACTAGGGCTGGGCATTGCTACTGACCTCCTGGAGTGATTCAACACAAACTATTCTAAACTATTCTACATAAATAAATAAATGAGATTTTCACCAAACTAGTGTTGTCTCTGGCTCCAGAGGTTTGTTGTATTAATGAATCACAGTGACATCCACAGAAAGGCCAGGACTTCACTGGTTGGTGGTTTTAATGTTGTGGCTGATCGGTGTGAATGAGGCTGAGTCTCAGTAGAGTTGTACTTATGATTTATGAACCTCCCGATGCTCTGAGTTAGTTTTCTTTGTTGAATTTGTCGTGGTTTGAGAGACACGTTGGCGGTGGAGGATCTCGTGTCGTCCTCCAGGTGTGTGTTAACGTTGGTGGGAGGAAACATGTTGACTTTCTCTGCTCACCGACTCCTCCACACAGGCAGCGGAGCAACAGGCTAATTAACAGACTATTACTCTGCTGCTCTCTGGAGTCTTATGAAAGATGTGACTAACACAACTCAGTCTGTTCACACAGCTCCACACTGGAGCTACTAACAAGAGGAGTTAGAGACGCCTGACCCAGAACAGGGTCTTATTTTAGAACCCAGGTCCCACATCCCCAAGTCCATTTCTCAATGTCATTGTCACACTTTTGATGAATGGCCTCACTTCTCCCCACCAGCTGAACCAGGAAGTAGTCTCCATGGTGACCACTGGTCCAGGTCTCTCTCTGGTCCAGGAAGTAGTCTCCATGGTGACCACTGGTCCAGGAAGTAATCTCCATGGTGACCACTGGGCCAGGTCTCTCTCTGGTCCAGGAAGTAGTCTCCATGGTGACCACTGGTCCAGGTCTCTCTGGTCCAGGAAGTAGTCTCCGTGGTGACCACTGGTCCAGGAGGTAGTCTCCATGGTGACCACTGGGCCAGGAAGTAATCTCCATGGTGACCACTGGGCCAGGTCTCTCTCTGGTCCAGGAAGTAGTCTCCATGGTGACCACTGGTCCAGGTCTCTCTGGTCCAGGAAGTAGTCTCCATGGTGACCACTGGTCCAGGTCTCTCTGGTCCAGGAAGTAGTCTCCATGGTGACCACTGGTCCAGGTCTCTCTGGTCCAGGAAGTAGTCTCCATGGTGACCACTGGTCCAGGTCTCTCTGGTCCAGGAAGTAGTCTCCATGGTGACCACTGGTCCAGGTCTCTCTGGTCCAGGAAGTAGTCTCCGTGGTGACCACTGGTCCAGGAGGTAGTCTCCATGGTGACCACTGGGCCAGGTCTCTCTCTGGTCCAGGAAGTAGTCTCCATGGTGACCACTGGGCCAGGTCTCTCTCTGGTCCAGGAAGTAGTCTCCATGGTGACCACTGGTCCAGGTCTCTCTCTGGTCCAGGAAGTAATCTCCATGGTGACCACTGGGCCAGGTCTCTCTCTGGTCCAGGAAGTAGTCTCCATGGTGACCACTGGGCCAGGTCTCTCTCTGGTCCAGGAAGTAATCTCCATGGTGACCACTGGGCCAGGTCTCTCTCTGGTCCAGGAAGTAGTCTCCATGGTGACCACTGGTCCAGGTCTCTCTGGTCCAGGAAGTAGTCTCCGTGGTGACCACTGGTCCAGGAGGTAGTCTCCATGGTGACCACTGGGCCAGGAAGTAATCTCCATGGTGACCACTGGGCCAGGTCTCTCTCTGGTCCAGGAAGTAGTCTCCATGGTGACCACTGGTCCAGGTCTCTCTGGTCCAGGAAGTAGTCTCCATGGTGACCACTGGTCCAGGTCTCTCTGGTCCAGGAAGTATTCTCCATGGTGACCACTGGTCCAGGTCTCTAAAACCAAACTATAGAGAGACAATGAAGCTAGGAGAGCTACTGTTAGCTAAGAAGGCCTCAAATCTAGGAGGAGCTACTGTTAGCTCTGAGGCTAAGAAGCTATGAAGCACTATTGTTAGCTGGGAGGCTATGATGCTAAGATGTGTTGCATGTTTTATCCCACTGTGGGATAAATTAAAAGATTATCTTATCTTAAATAAAACTGTTATTGTTAAGTTTGTTGAAGAAAAAGACAAAAACAAGACCTTTCATAACATGGTGGTTGTGTGACCTGATTAGAGGCTGCACAGAGCCAAGAGTAGGAGGTGATACAGTAACACCAGCTGGTCCACATACTGACACACCAGACGGCCAGAGCGCACTGAGCGCGTGCGTCGGAGGGAAACAGCCGAGGTTTTTATTTATTTATTTTTTTTAGATCAGGTGACGGGTCGGCCTGATGTCAGACGGGTCGTGAGTTAGAACAAGTCATCAGAACAAAAACACAACACCTGCCATCTGTGTTAAGCATCAACTCCGATTGGTTGTTATTTTTCAGCTTTAGTCGCAATGATCACCCATAATCAGCCATAACATTATGACCACTGACAGGTGAATTATCATGGCTCAGCTCAGGGTTCAGCTCTCTCTACGTCCGTCAGTCAGCAGCAAGTCTGTCTAAAATAAATGTATTAAGCGTCCAGGGACTCCATTGTCCCCGTATGTCTGCGCAGAATCCCATACCTGGGTCCAGGTCAGGTTAAGGGATTAATTATTGGTTTAAGATATTTAAAGTAAGAGCTGGACGTTCTGACAAAAACATGAAATTAATGTCAATAAATTCAGGACTGTAGAGAAGGTATAAAATGCTAAATGCTAACAGCAACATGCTAACAATTACTAAGACATCTTAAAATCTCAAGTTAATTTATTGTCGCCGGTTATATGTATACCGTTCAGTACAATGTAGTTAATGTGTACAAAGCTTGCCACTTCATTAGGTACACTACAGAAAACATTCTAATATAATTTAACAGTCCTGCACTAAACCTTAGGAGGCTCTTCCTAGAAATAGCTGTTATTAGCTAGGAAGCTAGGAAATGCTACTATTAGCCTGTAAAACGTTCTAATATAACAGTCCTGCACTAGATCTGGTCTTCATGAAGGTTCTGGTGTTCAGCATTAGTTTAAAATAACTGATACAGATGTGGTTTCATTTTGTAGTACTATTAAATTAACATGTGTTCCTATTATTTTGGCAACCCTTATTTCAGTCCAGTTAAACAGAACCACAAACTACATCATCCAGGTGAATCACCGCCTTTCTTCTTCTACATCAGCTGAACATTAGGTCAGAATGCGTTCACTAGTGTACCTAATGAACTGGCCAGTGAGTGACACACATGCCGGTATTTATTGCCGTAGCGTAGCTCTGTGACTTTAACTAGAGGATGCCCCTTTTCCGTCCATAAATTCCAAACAGTCCACTCATGTCTGGCTCCCATTGGTCCGTCCAGGTTATGTAAACAGTGAAATGTGAGCTTCCTGGTTGAGGGAGGGGGGGCGTGGCCACTGACCAGATCTGTGGTAGTGTGGCAAAGGTGACTGTGTTGTGTGCTCAGTCGTCAGCGCCTCCCCCCCACCTCCCCGCTCAGAGCGCTGACCCTCCCCCAGGCCTCCTGACAATGTGGGTTAGTGTGTAAAGTGATGTGTGGAGGATAATCCCACCAGCGTGGCCCCAGAACGAGGGTCCTTGAGTTCACAGCTCGTTCCTTCACATTCCTGCTGCCTTTAGTTGACGTCTGTCTCCTCCATCCTTCTGTCTTGTCGCTTCCTCTTCACCTCCCTGGGTTTACTTTTTCTTTCTTTGTTTACATCGCATTTATTTGCATTTATGACGTGTGATCGCCAGTTTTCCAGAACCACATGATTTTAATTCTTTCTTCCTTCTTCTCTTTATTACACTTTTAATACATTTATTCTCGTCTCTACTTTGTCCTGCCTCCCTGCCTCCTCTCTCTGCTCCATAGAAACGGTTTTGTAATCACAGACTCTCAATGGCCAAAACATTAGGTACACATGTGAAAAGAAAAATCCCAATACAACAGTCCTGCATTAAATAACTGATCTAATGTTGAGCTGATGTAGAAACGGACTCAGAGAACTGACTGAATTAAACCCTAAAGTATTTCTGTTATTTATTTATTATATTTTATATTTTGGTACGACACAGCACCGTTCAATAGTTCTACTAAATGAAAAGCTCTCTCAGTTATTAGACACTGATACTGAACACCAGAACTTTCACGTAGACAAGAGTTGCTGTTTTCACTAGTGTACCTAATGAAGTGGCCAGTGAGTGTAAGTTTTTGGTGATGTGGAGGGTTGTTCAAGTTTAGTTTCAGTGAGTCCTGAGTGTTTCTGCATTTTAACCTCCTAAATATGTAATTTAGTAAACTACTTTCCTTGTTATTATTATTACGAACATATTCTTTGCATTTCTTTATTAGATGCGCTCATTAGTGTACCTAATAAACTGGCAGAGGAGCTCACGGTTTAATCTCCCAGTTAGAGGCAAATAAAAATCTCTTTTTCATTATTAATAAGCAAAGACAAGCGTTCATTATTTATCAGACTGTTTTTACTAGTGTACCTAATGAAGTGGCAAGCATGTGTTAATATTGAACGCTATTCCTCGGTCCGTGTGTTTATTTATTTTTCCTTCTCTATCGTTCTTTAAAACATAAACTATAATTACTTCTCTTTCTTCTCCTCCATCACTTCCTGGTTGAACCCGTTAGCCTTGTTACCTAAGGCAGCTTCTCAGGAGTGGGCGTGGCCTGTTGACATCAGTTGAGGAGGAGGAGGAGGAGGAGGAGGTAGACAAGAAAGGCAGCACTAGAGGAGGGAGGAGGGAGGAGGAAGAGTGGGGGCGGGGGGCTCCTACATGCAACGGGCCGGGGCAGCTTTCAGCGACCTCATTGTTTTGTAATTGTCCCGGCGGCCGGCCCTCCGTCCTCTCTGGAGTTAAAGCGGTGAGACGAGGCCGAGCGTGGGGACAGACGCTCTCTCACAGGAAGTGATTTACATGGATGTGGACTGAACTGACGCCAGGTGGAGTTAAGTTTGAAATGAAAGTGTCAGGAGGAGGCATGGAGTAGAAAAACACACTTAAAGCCACATGACATGGGTGAGTACCTGAGGGGCTCATATCTCTTCTTCTGTGTTTCCGTTGCGTTTCTATAACACTGACCTATATGTGCTGCTTGGCCAAGTCTGGAGCCGGCCACTCACTCAGAGCTGCTTTCATAAGGCATGTTATGAAATAGTCACAGAGAGTTGTCCTTGTTCCCAAAGAAAACTAAAGTCTCTCCTCACTTCATGTTTTTGTTGATAAATCTTCATCAGGACAATAAACAACTTTAAAACCATTTATATCTATGAACACTTTGAATTAATCCACGTTTAAGTAACTAACAGGAAACTCTTCATCCTTAAGTGAACCCTCAAAGATTTTAAACTTTTATTCATAAAAATGGTTTCATAATCACATTATATATATATTTACATAACAGGCCTGCTCTGGTGTTCAGAGTTGGTTTAAAGATGTTGATTCAACTGGGTTTCATTTTGTCGTTCTATTAAACTGTCTTGTCTTATACCGGCACATGTTCCTATTGTTTTGGCGACTGCCTTCACTGTCAGTTTAACAGCACCACACACCACAAGCTAATGGTTGCTCTTCCTAGCTGCCTAGCTATTTGTAGCTCTTCATAACTAACAGTAGCTTTTACTAGCTCCCTAGCCTCCGAGCTAATAATAACTCTTCCTAACTTCCCAGCTAACAGTAGCTCTTCCTAGCTTATTAGCTAATAGTAGCTCTTCCTAGCTTCCCAGCTAACAGTAGCTCTTCCTAGCTTATTAGCTAATAGTAGCTCTTCCTAGTGTCCTAGCCTCCCAAATAAAAGTCACTTTCTAGCTAATTGTAGCTCTTCCTAGCTAATAGTAACTCTTACTGCCTTCCTAGCCTCCCAGCTAATAGTAGCGCTTCCTAACTTCTTAGCTAATACTACCTCTCCCTAGCCTCCCAGCTAATAGCAGTGCTTCCTAGCTTCTTAGCTAATAGTAGCTCTTCCTAGCCTCCCAGCTAATGGTAGCTCTTCCTAGCTTCTTAGCTAATAGTAGCTCTTCCTAGCCTCCCAGCTAATAGTACCTCTTCCTAATTTTTTAGCTAATACTAGCTCTTCCTAGCCTCCCAGCTAATAGTTGCGCTTCCTAACGTCTTAGCTAATAGTAGCTCTTCCTAGCCTCCCAGCTAATAGGAGCTCTTCCTAACTTCTTACCTAATAGTAGCTCTTCCTAGCCTCCCAGCTAATAGTAGCTCTTCCTAGCCTCCCAGCTAATAGGAGCTCTTCCTAACTTCTTAGCTAATAGTAGCTCTTCCTAGCCTCCCAGCTAATTGTACCTCTTCCTAATTGTTTAGCTAATACTAGCTCTTCCTAGCCTTCCAGCTAATACTAGCACTTCTTAACTTCTTATCTAATGGTAGCTCTTCCTCACATCTTAGTTAATGGTAGCTCTTCCTAGCTTCTTAGCTAATAGTAGCTCCTCCTAGCCTCCCAGTTAATTTAATTAGAACAGTCATACAGAAGGATTTAAAGCAGGTCTGTCATATTAATTATATTCACCAGTGTACCTAATGTTTTGGCCAGTGATTACAAAACCAAAATGTGGAAGCAGCTTGTACAAACTGAAAGTGTTTATGGAAATAAATGGATTTAAAGTTTATTCTTGTTTTCCTTCAGCTTTGAAGAGAGAAACAGCAAAAGATTAAAAATCTGTTTTATTTGAGTCAACGACCTTTAGACACTTTCATCAGAGGGACCTTGACACGTTCTGTGGATTCCTCTGCAGACGTCAGGGTTCAGATCTCTCTCTCTCTCTCTCTCTCTCTCTCTCTCTCCGTCTGTCGGTCGTGTTTAACTTCCGTTCATGCTCTGTTGTTCCTGAGTGTCAAATGTGGGCGGGGTTTTTTTTTTTTTTTTTGCTGTTTTTGGGTAAAACGGGGGGAGGAGTAAAGGAAGGAGGAGTGATCGGCCGTTGGAGTCCCCCCCTCTTGGTGGGGGCCCGGCTCCAGCGTGAAGGGTTATGTAAGTTTTCAGCTGCTGGCCCTCCCCCCTCCTCCCTCCTCCCTCCTGCCTCACATTCACTCTGTTATTGAGCAGGAAGCAGCGCTCGGAGCCGCTAGTGGTTCAGAGTCAGTCAGTGGATCAGAGAGTCTAGAACCAGGCTGAGAGGAGGACACATTCACCTCCTCCTCCTCCTCTTCCTCCTCACGTCTCTTGTCATTTAAACTAAACTAACTCCTGATCCTGAAAGAGGAGGCGATTTTAATCATGCTGCTCCTGGACGAGTCCGAGTCCTTCACAGGTAGGCGACACCTTCAGCCTTTTATCGTCCTGTTTTGACGAATGCATGGACCTCTGACCTCTGACCTCTGAGGGGGAACTGGGTTGAAAGTTTAGCGTCAAAAAACTAGAAATAAACGACGAGTTGCAGAAGATTCTTTGTTGTTTTTGCAGCAGCAGCAGAAGTTATTTAAGGTGGTTGTGTAACAGCAGATCCAGACGTCTCTGTCCTTCTCTCTAGTTCATCTTCACCTCATCTCTTGTTCCTTCTCTTCCTCCTTTCTCTTCTTGTTTTTTTATTTTTTATTTTCTAACCCCCTGCTTCCATCTCTCTCTCTCTCTATCAGCCGCTCTCGGTTTTTGCCGCCCTCCCATTGGCTGTTTCTAGGGTTACCTAAAACCAATGCCGCCGCGTGATTGGTGGACGCGGGTCAGGATGTGGGCCACGCTGGAAAAGTGTGGAGCGTGTGGAGGCAGAAAAATATGGTTCATCAGACCAGTGGGTTAGGGGGGTACACGGGGGTCCTGCAGATAAAACGTCTCTGAACATGTTTATTTACATGATGGTTTAAATAAACATGTTAAAAATATAAAAAGTTGAGTTTATTTAACAGATGAACTTTTACATTTTGCATGTTCTTCTGGTCATTTTAGTTTTTTGGTCTGACTTTAATCTTAATTTGTTTGCACCAAACTCAGATTTTCTGATAAGAGTCGTTCTTCATTTGAAATATCTGACATCGATTTACAGAATCCCGTGATAGTTTTTAGTTTTCTCCTGCGTCTCGCTGCACAGATTAGTCGTCATGTGATGGAGATCCTTCAGACCTGACGGCTGATTGGATTTAAAGAGTAAAACATGAAGCATCAAGTGTTTCTGTTGCATTTTTCATCATGACTGTAAAGCAAATATGTCATTTAACAAACAAGCTACAAGTTCTTCTGTTTAAGAGTCTGTTCAGCTGCTGACTTTGAGTCTTAATCTTAATTTATGATTGTTTGGAGCCTCTTTAGACAAACGCTGGCATTTGTGTCCAGGCTTAGACCAGAAAATAAACGCTGAGTCAGTCGCAAGTTGAGAAGAGCGACCCAGTTTGGTCCTAAAAGGTCACCTCGTTGGTTTATCGTCGGTACTGTGGACGTAGCGGACGTCAAAGAAAAGAAGGAGATGTTTAGTTTGGTTTATCCTCCTGATTGTTTATCGGCTCATCAAACATGTCCCATTTCCTGCATCCTCTCGTTAGAAATCTTACGGGGCGACGAGATTAGTCCAAAGAACTGTGAGAGCAGCGTCAGGACGATGGAAGAGATGGAGGAGACACCACAGACCTCTGGAACCAACGAGAACGTTTAGATTTAGTTTGTTTAGAAACTGAAATGAACTGATATCAGATTCAAGATTTCTTTATTGTCAATTTCCCAATACGTTCACAGCATATAGACAAATCGTTCCTCTCTCTTAAATAAGAATAAAGATGAAAACGGTTATAAAATAAGCATTCTGGATGTAGAAAGATATAGGAAATAACTAGAACTCCTGTGTACAACAGTACAATCAAGTTTAATCGATATGTGTCGGCATCGTTCTGTCCTTACGCCGCTAAAACTCTGGTCTGGATGCAACTTGGAGCTGAGCCACTTATGTTGGAGTTAAAGTTGATAAATGAGGATCAACGGTTGGTTTTCGTGAACCCAGAGATGACGTCTGATGGTTCACAGGAGGTCGAACTGAGAGAGGACTTTCTGTGCTTTTACGTTTGTAGGGAGGGGATGCAGTATGGAAGTCATTAAGGATCTGATCTGAAGGAAGAAGCTGTGTCACTGTTGCTCTGCTGTGAAACCACGTCTCCTTTATTCAGACATAAATCAGGTCTAAATGCTCCTAATCGTTGGGATCGTTCTGGGTGTTTGGCTCGACGCTGCAGGTCTGACGGTGATAAAGGCTGAAAGAA
Organism: Chelon labrosus; assembly: GCF_963514085.1. Classification (NCBI taxonomy): domain Eukaryota; kingdom Metazoa; phylum Chordata; class Actinopteri; order Mugiliformes; family Mugilidae; genus Chelon; species Chelon labrosus. Next base: position 2,125,630 of record NC_140360.1, read on the forward strand.
CACGGTGTTCCCCCTCACGCCCATCGTGTATGTGGGTTCCTGTGAGTACAGTCTGTCCACCAGTGATGAGTTAGAGGAGAAAAAATAATAAAAAACCAGCCTTTCAGCTTTCAGCAGCTCCTCTGTGCTACAATAAAAACCAGAGGGAGGGAGCTGCAGCTGTGTTGAGCCTCGGCACGCCGGCCGGGAACAGCTCGTCCTGTTCAGCGCCGGCGTCCAGGCCAAACACCGGGACCACGTGGAGCTTTCGTAACACATTGGCCGCATGGCTCCAATTTCACTAATGCCGTCTTTGTTGAAACATCTTTTGATCCGTGGGCTTCCTCCCGTCGGATCGTGTTGTGGATTTCTTTCAATTAGTGTAACATTTCTCCCCCTTTATTCTCAGTAAGAGCAGCTTTCCTCTCTGGCTTGGTTGGTTTTTATTCCTCTGTCGCTCTTATAAGCTCCTGTTGTTTTTGTTTTTCTTCTTGCACACTCTTCTTTTCTCCCTCTATGCTCTGTACGATGTTAGAATCAGTTATTAATCGATTACAGTCGGCAAGAAAATCAAAGCTTCAGTATAAAACTAGACGCATGTTTCTCTGTCTGTCTCAACCTCTTATCTCTGAGCAGAAAGGTTTTATGAGTAACTTGCATAAAAAACATCTAAATGCCTCCAAGTTGACCCTTTGGTTTGGCTTCTGATTGGTCACTCCAACCATGGCGACCGTTGCTTCCAATGAGACAAACTTCCCTGGAGGGGTTTGTTATTCCTTCCCCTACAAACTGAAAGTAAACATTGACACGTCCCTTGAGATGTTTTGTGGAGGACAGTTGTTCTGGAGTCTCTCCGTTGAGAACTGATGGTGCTCCTGCAGAGATCTGAGGGCCAATCAGGAGTTGAGTTAGTTTACTGCTAAAAGTCTCTGATTGGTTGGAGGTCTGTTCAGTTGATGCAGAGCTTATTTTCTTATTTCTCTGTATCTACAATCATGTGCTGCTGGTTTCTGGTCAGATGCTCGGGTCGGAAAAAAACTCTGGTTTGGCTTCAGGGGACAGAATCACACGTCGTAAACGCCAATAAACACGTCGTTAACACGAGAACAACCAAAGGATTTCGCATTTTAAATGAAATAATAAAATAAAAAGAAAATGTCTTGGAAGAAACTTATTACGTCTCCTGTACAATCTGCCTGAAACACCCAAGAATAGAAAATAAAAAGAAACACAGATGGACTGGAACGTCCAATTCATGGACTCGAGTGCTAATATGAATGAAAACAGAATCAACTAATACTCAATACTTTCATGGAGACGATATTTACTGCAGGACTCTTATAGTATATTGTTTTTACTAGCTAATAACAGCTCTTCCTAGCCTCCCAGCTAATAGTGGTGTTCCTAGACTCCTAGCTTATAATAGCTATACCTAGCATCCTAGATGATGATAGTTATTCCTAGCCTCACAGCTAATAGTAGGCCTTTGTAGCCTCCTCGCTAATGGTAGCTTTTCCTGTCCTTGTAGCTAATAGCAGCTCTTCTTAGCCTCCAAGCTAATAATAGCTCCCCCTAGCCTTCTAGCTAATAGCAGCTCTTCCTAGCCTCCAAGCTAATAATAGCACCCCCTAGCCTTCCAGCTAATAATAGCTCTAATTAGGATCCTAGCTAAAAGTAGGTCTTTCTGGCCTCCTGGCTAATAGCTCTTTCTAAGCTCCTAGCTGATAGTAGCTATACCTAGCATCCTAGCTAATAGTAGGTCTTCCTAACCTCCAAGCTAATGGTAGCACTTCCTAGCTTCCTAGCTAACAGTAGCACTTCCTAGCCTCCTAGCTAACAGTAGCACTTCCTAGCCTCCTAGCTAATAATAGCTCTCCCTAGCCTCCTAGCTAACAGTAGCTCTTCCTAGCCTCCTAGCTAATAATAGCTCTCCCTAGCCTCCCAGCTAACAGTAGCTCTTTCTAAGCTCCTAGCTGATAGTAGCTATTCCTAGCATCCTAGCTAATAGTAGCTCTTCCTAGCCTTCCAGCTAATGCTAGCTCTTTGTGTCGCCCTCTTTTAAATGAAGACTAAAAACTGCTGCCACCTGCTGGCAGGAAGTTTTCCTGTCACATCATCAGCTGTAGTCTCTGTGGTGCGTTCAACTTTTGAGTCCAGACTCAGGTCATTGTGTTGGGGAACAGTTTGATTTCACTGATTCCTTCTTTTGTTGTGTTGTAAATCTAGATTAAATCTAAGACAGACTTAAATTACATTTCAAAATCACACTTTTTACGTTTTAATTCTACTCTCTCACCAACCTCAGGCCGGTAACTGTTATTCTGATTATTCATATTAGTCAGAAAAAGTACAGTTTGACTAATTTAAATGGTATGTTATAGTTTATTTCACTACTGACCTCAAGGAAAGACAAGTGAGTGTGTGTTATGTCATGACACACATTTGTCAGAGCGGTTTCTCAGAGGTTGTTCTGGAGCTGAAAGAACACGCTGAGTCCTGAACGCTGCCAGCGAGGCTTACGTAACCGGCTCTAGTGTGACCAGCGCTCTGATAACAGGTAGCACCATCCAGACATGTGTGTCCTCGCTCTTCATCCTCCTCCTCCTCCTCCTCCTCCTCCTCCTCCTCCTCTTCACCAGCACTGACACACTGGCCTACAAACAGTCTGTTCCTCCCTCGCCTCACCCATCTCTCTCTCTCTCTCTCTCTCTCTCTCTCTCTCTCTCTCTCTCTCTCTCTCTCTCTCTCTCTCTCTCTCTCTCTCTCTCTCTCTGTCATTCTCTCTCTACCGTATAAAACCAAACAGGTTATAAAAACAAATTAATAAAAAGATCACAATGTCCCCACAATGTCAGCATTTCATTTAAAATTGGGCCACCCCCCCACGCGCACACACTGCCAGCGGTAGGGTTTCATAACTCACCTGCCTCGCTCTAATAAAGCAGCTTTAATAACTCAGAGTGCTTACATAACAGAGGTGTGTTCATCGTTTGGAGAATTTATTTATTTTTTTCTCACGCAGCTCCCAGAAAATCTTCACTGCCTCCACATCTGAAGATTAACTTGGCATTTGTAGCTCCTCCCAACCTATCAGTTAACAGAAGCTCCTCGTAGCCTCCCAGCTAACAGTAGCTCCCCCTAGCCTCCCAGCTAGCAGTAGCTCCCCCTAGCCTCCCAGCTAACAGTAGCTCCCCCTAGCCTCCCAGCTAACAGTACCTCTTCCTAGCCTCTTGGCTAGCAGTAGCTCCTCCTATCCTCCCACCTAACAATAGCGCCGCCTAACCTCCCTGCTAGCAGTAACTCCTCCTAACCTCCCTGCTAGAAGTACCTTTTCCTAGCCTCCCAGCCAATAGTGGCTCCTTCTAACCTCCCAGCTAACAGTAGCTCCACCTAGCCTCCCAGCTAACAGTAGCTCCTCCTAACCTCCCAGCTAACAGTAGCTCCTCCCAGCCTCCCAGCTAACAGTACCTCTTTCTTGCCTCCTAGCTAGCAGTAGCTCTCCTTAGCTCTACATCTGGTCTTCCTTTCTGGCACTCAGTATTAGTTTCTTATATCTGAGAAAGCTGTTAATTCAACTGTGTTTACATTGTGGAGGCTGTTCCTATTATTTTGACCACCCAAGTTTAACAACGCCACCAAACTCCATCCTCTATAATGATAATCTAGGTGAATCACCACCTTTCTGACTCTGTCATGGAGGAGGATTAAGACTAGAATGCATTGACTTGTGTACCTAACGATGTGGCCAGAATGAAGATTTTCCAACTCTTTGTTTACTTCAAATCATTCGTAAAAGCTCCATAAAAGTGAGAGAGCATAGTAGCAGTCACTGAACAGACGTCAGATGTGATTATTTGTGCGTCGTCTAAACGTCACTGGTCGTCCGCCGGCTCCTGTGAGTGCGTTGGTTGTGACGTGGTGCGTTTGTGTGCTCAGGATGTGAGGTTCTTGTGCTGGTTGTGTAACAGCCCGAGGCAGCGGTTACATAAGCGTCCCTTCTCGTTCGACCGGCCTCGGCGGCGGTGGCCTGTCTGTTAGGAAGCAACTTTCTCCTCTGAGTGAGAGAGAGAGAGAGAGAGAGGAAGCTGGAGATGAAACAGGGTCACAGTCGTCTGGACCTCCAGGTGGAAGTAAAGTCCTGGACTCAACCTACTGACCCCGTTAACGCGTTCACACTTGACTCGTCTCTTTTGACCTCTTTACACTCAAACACCTAGTTGAAGCTGCTGGTTACTGCCAGATTAAATCAGGTTTCCTGTTTTCAAACTGGAGGCTGTGCAGGCACTCAGCATACTATACATAATCTACATGATGTTTACAAGAGAAATGAAATGATTGAATATTAACAAAAAGGGGCTGCTACAAAAAATGTATGTAACAGAAGTGTCCAGATTGATTGAGTCTAATTAGGAAAGTTATTTTTTATTATATTCCATCATTAATTAGCAAATGTAGTGACTTTTATTTCAGCCTAATGGATTAGAACCCACCCTCTGCTAAAGGTTGTTTCCACTTAAAACATGCCACTAGCGTCACAGATAGCCTCGCCATTAGCATCGTCATTAAGCTTGCCATTTGAACCAGTACTAGTAATGCAAATGGGAAAGCTAGGACGCTAGGAAGAGCATTTATTAGCTAGGAAGCTAGGAAGAGCATTTATTAGCTAGGAAGCTAGAAGAGCATTTATTAGCTAGGAAGCTGGAAGAGCATTTATTAGCTAGGAAGCTAGGAAGAGCATTTATTAGCTAGGAAGCTAGAAGAGCATTTATTAGCTAGGAAGCTAGAAGAGCATTTATTAGCTAGGAAGCTAGAAGAGCATTTATTAGCTAGGAAGCTAGAAGAGCATTTATTAGCTAGGAGGAGGCTAGGAAGAGTATTAATAAATGCTCTTAGCTAGGAAGCTAGGAAGAGCATTTATTAGCTAGGAGGCTAGGAAGAGCATTTATTAGCTACGAGGCTAGAAGAGCATTTATTAGCTTGGAGGCTATCAGGGCAACTATTAGCTAGGAGGCTAGAAAGCTAGAAAACCACAGAGTTTGTGTAAATTACTTCCCATTAGCCTGGAAGCCAGACCAACTTCTCCTGTCCACTAATTCTTTGTGTCAGACGGTTGTTCTGGAGTCTCTCTGTTGGGAACTGATTCAGCTGCAGCATAGATCTGATGGGCCAATCAGATCATTTGGGGGCGGGGCTTAATGTGGTGATGAACAGAAGAGTAGCAGTAGTCATGCATGTCATCTGAGACACGTCTAGTTGAGTACTTTCCCTCTTGAAGTGACAACAAAAAACTCCAAACCTCAAGTCAGACGGCAACCATGAGTTTGTTGCCGATGGCGTCGCATTCTTTAGAGGCGCGTGTTGTTTAGTTTACGTGAACAGTCTCAAAGCTGGAGGGAGTCGTCCAAGCCAACAAATGAATGGCTCAGAAAATGTGATGCTTTACTGAGTGGTGATGATTCAGCTAATTAAAAATAGATATAGTATAGATATAGTAGCGCATGTTCAAACGAGAACTATTAGGAGAGTTTAAACAATTACTCACTGCAGTAGTTTTTGTTTTCTTAAGAAGAATTAGGTGATAATCTGTTTTAACGAGCGCTACTTAATGAACAGCTGAATCATCACCGCTGCCCTCACACTCAAAAGTCAGACGTTACACAATTCCCATATTTAATCTGTTTTTCCAAAACACGTTAGATAATGGAAATGTTCATAGAAATATTTATTTCTTAGTAAAAGGAGGGGCGGTGGGGGGGGATTATTTGTCTCATTGGAAATGCGTCTCTTGGATTCTATGAATTAGTTAGATTTCTGGTCCAACTCCTGGAATCTCCTCCATGTGTCGGTGTTGAATAACCCGACAGTTTGTTTCTCGGCTGCTGTTCGTAGTAAACATCTGTCGTCATCTGTAATCCTCCTCCTCCTCCTCAGTTTCACGTGATCAGATTATTTCGGTCTGGGAAGAGGCAGAAGGATCTGATGTCAACTACCTAAGACTTTATATTTCCTCTGGACGTTTGTATTTGTCTGAATTCATGATTTATAGATGTAAATAAATCTGCAATCATCAAGTATGCGGCTAAAAGTTGTGTTTAGGCTTCGGCTCATTGTTTCTTCACAAATTCTGTCAAAAGTTTAAAAGAAATCTGTTTTCCGTTTCAAATCTTGATTCAAAGATCTGACATCGATTCCTAAAACTCTTTTTTAATAAATATCTTTTATTTCCTTCTTCCTCTTGTTAGAAATCAAAAGCAAACACACAAGACTGCAGAGATACCACAAATCTCTGGAACAAACAACATTAGTTCCATGAGAAACTCTTTCATAACTAAGAAAAACAGTTTCATAACTGAAACACCAACTCTAAATAAATCTAATTGGCTCAGGAAATTAGCGGTGCCACCGTGACATTGATCTCTTCTGTTTCTTTCTACGAAAAAAAGCAAACCACAGATTACAGTCTGAGCCGTCAGTCAGCTGTTCTCATCACTTTGTATCGCCGCAGTTTTACTAGAACCAAGACGATCCGGTTTGACTCGGTCCTTTGAGGGTTTAAAGAGAAACTGAATTCAAAGAACGACCGACTTGTGACGTGTCCTCATGTGTCCCGGACCAAACAGTTGAACTTGAATGCACTTCAAAGGATGATTAAGAAGCTAGGAAGAACTACTATTAGCAATTAGCAGGGTGCTAGGAAGCTAGGAGGAGCTACTATTAGCGGGGTGCTAGGAAGCTAGGAGGAGCTACTATTAGTGGGTAGCTAGGAAGCTAGGAGGAGCTTCTATTAGCGGGATGCTAGAAAAGCTAGGAGGAGCTTCTATTAGCGGGGTGCTAGGAAGCTAGGAGGAGCTACTATTAGCGGGATGCTAGGAAACTAGGAGGAGCTTCTATTAGCGGGATGCTAGGAAGCTAGGAGGAGCTTCTATTAGCGGGGTGCTAGGAAGCTAGGAGGAGCTTCTATTAGCGGGGTGCTAGGAAGCTAGGAGGAGCTACTATTAGTGGGTAGCTAGGAAGCTAGGAGGAGCTTCTATTAGCGGGATGTTAGAAAGCTAGGAGGAGCTACTATTAGTGGGTAGCTATGATGCTAGGAGGAGCTACTATTATCTGGGAGACTAGGAAGAGCTACTCCTAGCTGAAATGCTAGGACGCTAGAAAGAGCAACTATTCGCAGGGCGCTATGAAGCTAGGAGGAAAGTTCTACTATTAGCGTGGAGGCTAGGAAGCTAGAAACACAAAGATTTTGTGTAAATGACTTAGCGACACGACTTCCCCTGCCCGCTAATTTTTTCTGCAGTAAAGTTGGAGTCTCTACTTTTGAGAATTGATTCTGCTCCGGCAACGATTTGCTGGGCCAATCACATCGTTTGGGGGCGGGGCTTTGTGTGGTGATGGACAGAAGACTAACAGCAGTCATAGACGTCATCTGAGCAACATAAAGTTGAGTTAGTTACAACAAATGGCCGATGTTTGAGAAGCAGACAGTTTATAGGTCACTACCTTGTTAAAGTTGTTGTAAAAGATTCTGACAGGATTTATTTATTATTCTCTGGTCTTGTTAGATCTATTGTCTGAGTACTTTCTCTCTTGAAGTGACAACAAAAACCTCCAAACCTCGAGTCAGACGCCAACCATGAGTTTGTTGCCGATGGCGTCGCATTCTTTAGAGGCGCGTGTTGTTTAGTTTAGGTGAACAGTCTCAAAGCTGGAGGGAGTCGTCCAAGCCAACAAATGAATGGCTCAGAAAATGTGCTGCTTTACTGAGTGGTGATGATTCAGCTGTTCATCAAGAGGCTTCATCACATGTTTGTTTGTGACGATAGAGGCTTGTAGAGCTCGGTCGTATTTCACCTGAGAAGAGTCTGAGAATGAGTCAAAGAGGTTTTCCTGGATCCTCAGCGGGGCGTCGCTTATGTAACTGTGCAGGAGTGTTGTATAACCTCTCAGGTCATAATGTGGGGAAGCTCTCCCAGAGGTCAGAATCTGAATAGGCTGTGACTGTATCTGAGTGTGAGAGCCACTTCACCGTATCAGCTTCCAGACGGCTTTATGAAACACAAACTCACATCTGCTCTCAACGTTCTCACGGCTCGTCTTTAATCCTGCGAGCACCTGGAAAGACGACGCGCAGATGTAATCGTGACGGGATGAGAGGGTTTAGAAAATAGATAAAAAAAGATTCCTCAGGTTTGTCCGTGGCTGCGCTTCCTTTAAAAGTTATCTTAATACTGTGATTTGGCTGAACGCCTTCGTGAGTCGTGTCGTCGCACTGCTGTCAGTTTGCAGCCTCGGTTTAGGTTTCTAATATTTTATAGTCTTGACAAGTTGTTGTCGTCAGCAGTAACTGACCCACCGCCGTGGTTTGACTTTTATTCTGTGCTTGTCCAGACTGTGAAGGTTCTCAGTCGTCCAGGTCGTGATATATCCAAAGAACAAAGCTGAAACAAAGACAACTGTTGAGTTTCTTGACATGTTTCCTCTAAATGACTGTTGGGGGGTTGGGGGTTTTATCAGGAACATCTTTGGGTGTTGTCCAGCTGTAATGACCAGATATTCACCAAGAACTTAAACTGCTGCTGCTTAGGCCTTTTGTTGACTGGCTCTGATGGGTAGATGTTCATCTGTGAGGCCATTTCTGGACATCAGGGAGCTGGACCTTAGACCCTTTGACATTCTCACATTGGTGACGTATCTCCAATCTTATCAACTCTATTCAATAAACGTGTGGAACCAGCTTTCTATTAACTGGTAGTATCTGTGTTCCAGGTCGTAGTCGGACACATTAGCTCAGCTCAACATAAAGCAGCTTTCAGCCTTTCAGACGGATGCTGAGTGCGTCTCCTCTTCCATTTAGAGCAGATTCTCTGAAAACACCATTTAAAATGTCTGGAATTATTATTCCTCCGCTTCACTTCATTCTCATGACGTAGGCCTGATAAATAAACTTAAAATAAAAACCAACATACGGGATGTGACTCAGTTTTGGGACAAGGAACCAATCAAACTTTAAATATTTGATATATTCAGGTGGTGAATGTGATTCTAGCTACTAATAAACTATATTTCATAACTTCTCTCTCTCTCTGTGGTAAATAATTCTCAGAATCAGGAAACTTGTTTGTGTGTTTTCTATCCTGTCTTACTCTGAAGTGCGTCTCTTTCTCTTTGAATGACGACCTCGCTCTCATCTCTCATCTCTCTCCTCAGCGTCTCTTTAGTGTTATTCTGTGTGTGCTCTTGTTTTTATTACGTTTTATTATTAATTCTTTCCCAGGAACATGAAGCTACTGGGAACATTTAGTCCTTGTTAGACTTGTTCAGAGTTACAACCTGTTTGGTTTTAGGTTTATCGTTGGGTTATGGTTTGAGTTCAGGGCTGAGGGAAGTCGTCAGGTCCTCACACTGATAGAAACACATGTGTTTGTGCCTTTCAGGAACTGTTATATAACTGTTCTGAGAGGTAGAGTTGGAGGAAGAGGGACTAGTGGGGTAGACGGCTCAGATCCAGAGAAATGTCAAGAAACATGTTTTTTACTGCATCTCTCGTACGATGATATGTTTTATTACGAACACGAGGTTCAGCCGAGCAGGTCGACCGCACCAGTCAAGAGTAGATGAATACGGAAAACATGATGGAGCTATGGAGTAGACAGACAAAGAGTTGGACCAGATTATGTTTTAGATTCTTCTTCATTAGAGAGTCACCTGGAGAGGTGTGTCTTGTGAAGTTTCTTTCCTTCTTCATTGTGTCTGACGCCATCAGTTGTGTTGTCTGAAGGTAGAGTCGGTCCACAGTTCTTCATATTAAACCAATCAACTAAGGAGGAGGTCCAGCGTTCCTTTAAGACGTAAAGATCGGTCAAATGTTTCCTCAAGTGCAGTCATTAGATTAGAGCCCAAACATCTCAACATCAGCTGTTACCACTGGACGTGTAGAGTATTTGAGAAGACGTTTCACCACTCATCATCCAAATAGCTTCTTCATTTCTAGGGGACTGGTGGGACGTTTGAGGTTTTTTGGATATACCATGACCTGGATGACTGAGATCCACCGTTCAAGCAGCTTCTTCAGTTCTGAACTAAAGAAGCTGCTGAGATGAAACGTCTTCAAGAAACTCTACAAGTCCAGTTGCTCATATTTCAGCTTGTCTCTCAAATCCTTCCACTTGAAAATTTTTCCTGCTTCTGACATCAAGTCACCTGTCATAATGTTATGGCCGATCAGATCAAAGCACTGGAAAATGTCTAAAGATGGAATCTCCCCACCCAACCAACAATGTAGATAAATATTTAAACTAATAATAAACCTGAATCAAACCCGTTGAAAACCTTTAGTTTAACGATTTAATCTTTGTAAACGAGACGAGCCTCTGAGGAGGAGATCGAGTCCTTCTGCTGATTTAATTACCTTTAGTTTGTTCCCCTTTCTCAGCCGTTAACTAATTTCTCGTCTGAGTTAAATCGCTCGTCTCAGTCTCGCTGCTGGAGACGAGCTGGTGTCATTAGCAGTAAGAAGTTTAGTTATCTCCTGGACGGGCTGAAGGGGCGTTTTATGTAAGTTGTTTTTCAGCTTGGCGGTGAGCTCATCTGCAGCCTCCACGCTCCATTATGTCACGGATGGATGTGTGTTTGCGTTCCTCATGCCGGGTGTCACGCACCCATCACGCTTTCTTTTTTTTCTTTTCTTTTTTTTTTTGTCCAGTCATCCCCGTCTGATTCTTTTTAGTTTTTATGTTCTGATTAATATTCCTGCGAGAGCGAGCGTCTTCTGGAATGTGTTTATCAGTGTTTGTGTCCTGTCTCGTGTTTCATAAGCCGTCCACATTTATGATCCAGCTCTTACATAAGCCTCAGATCTGGTTCAGTGTGTTTCTGAGGGAAAGGGAAAGAAGAAGGTGAAAGTGAAACGAGGTCAAGAGGTGTCGTGTTACTGTTGTTTGCTGCAGTTTTGCAAATGTAGTTTAGTTAAATCTCAATTTGAATACATTTGAAAATGTAAATCCTCGGTGTTAACAGTTGAATGGAAGTTTATTTCACCTTGTATTATGCTTAGAATAATTTGCAAAAATGAACTCTCAAATGTCAAAGTGAAAACAGATTTCTACAAAGTCTTGTGAATTAATTAAAAATATATTATTCACCCCGTTCAAGTCGGTATTAAGTAGATTATTTGGTAAATTTCTTGTAATTCAATTTATAAAAGCAATAAAAGGTGAAAACATTTCTGAATAACGATTATGAATAAAATCATGTGTGAACGAGATGGAGAGGTGATACTGAACTGTGAACTGATGATAATTAACAAATGATTCAGGTCTGATCCAGTAACCGTGGATCTGTTGGACAGTGACAGTTTATTTCACCTGAGCCTCAATGAGACCTGGTGTCCTCGATGCTTGTTGTGTTTTTACCGTTTTGCTCCACTTTCCATGAATCATGAAATATTACAACACACTCTGTTATAAAAGCCGTTCAGACGTCATGAGTTTGTTCTTAAATAAACTGTGGCTTTATGCTCCTGACGCTGAACCGACGAGATCTGAAGAATGTTTGTAGAAGACGTCTCATCCAAGTCTTCAGCTCTAAATGACTGGTGGGAGGGGCTGAGGTTTAATTAGGACACCTGTGGGTGGTGTCCACCTGAAAATCACATGACATAGAGTCTGTTTACGACCAGATACTCTCCTGTGTTTGGAGGAGTCTGTTTTCCATCCCCAGTGAATCATTAACCCGTTATTGATTGGTGAAACATCTCAGGGCTTTGGGACGGTGTCTCCAGGTACCTTCACGTTCTTGTCCTGAAGCCGTTTGACAAAACTCTGGGACCATCTTTAGGATCTTGGTCCATTCAGAAGATTCTGACCAAGCTTTAATTTCCAGGTTTTTGTTTTGAGACGTTGCTTCAATAAAACCTGTATGATGAAACTCTCTGCTCCAAAGATCTCTGTAGTTTCACCACTTTATTAATTCCTAGTGTCTCCAGTCGCTGACCTTTGCCCTTTCATCCTTCCTGTCTCTGACCTTTGAACTAACCGCCGCCGTTGTGTTTCCCGTTCCAGACCAGACCCACAGCGCCCCCTTCAGCTCCGAGAATGAGGCTCAGGGCGGCGACCCGGCTGTGTGGCAGTGCACCCCTGCCCCGCCTACCTCACCCTCGGCGGAGACGCCGGCCCACCACCCTCCCTCCTCCCAGCCCGGGTCCAGACCCCACGCCAGGCCACCGCCAAGCCAAAGCCCCTCCCCTCCCGCCGCTCTGACAGGAAACAAGAAGAGGAACTCCAAACCTGCACACATGCGACGCAACATCAGGTACCGAACCCAACGCCTTGATGCACATCGATTATTCAGCAGGAATCATGTTAGAGAATCTATAAACATTAATCCACCAACCAGATTTCTTTAACGACTCCACTACAAGTCAGGTTTTTACTCGTCTTTTTGCCAAAATGGTCTTTGTCCATTTAGAAGACCCATTTCCAACCCACATCTTGAGATGATGCTTCAATATATTCACATACACGTAGTTTATCACACTGACATCTGTTTTCTTAAGTGCCCCAGTCCCACCTGCAGCAAAGCACCCCCACTACATGATGCTGCCACCCCCATGCTTCATGGGACGGTCTTCTTCAGTTTTCTAGCCACCTCCGTTGTCCCTTAGACATTATAGTAATCATTATGACCAAACAGAGGAGGAGTTCAATCATCTGTAAATGAACTTAAAGTCAAATACTTTTCATACTTTGTAGGAAGTTGTTGAGGGAGCATCAGTTGGAGGCCGTGACCAAAGCCGCCCAGCAGGATGAGCTGGAGAGGAGGCGACGTCTGGACCAGCAAAGAAAACAGGACTTCCCTGTACCGCTGCTGCCTGAATACTCGACCGGTGAGACTCTAACTCTTCTACCGCAGACCGACCTGCCTCTACCTTTCTCTCTGCTTCATGATTCTTGCCGTCCTCCTCAGGCGACGAGACGAAGCACGCATCGTCGGCAGTGTCAGCGGCGTCCGTGGCGGCGTCCGTGGCGTCGCAGCAAGAAGCGAAATCGGCCAGACAGGAAGTGATCTGTGTGGACTCCAGCAGCACAGGCATCAGCGAGGACGATGGGAAGGCCAGCGTCCCCACCTCCGCTACGACCGAGCACACGCACAAAACAGGTGAGACACATTTAAAAACACCTCAGTAATATATCTGGATCAGCTCAGACCGGAGAGGATGGTCTGAAATAGATATTCATCAAAAAGAACTAAAGCAGAGGAGGTCTGGGACGATATCAGTCATAAAGGTCAGGGTGTATCCAGAAAACTACACTGAGACGAGGGCAACTGGACCTTTAAACAGAAAATAAAAATAATCCAAACTATTTCCAGAGATCAAGCTGCACATCTGTGAATGATGGCAGAGGAGTTCAGTATGGGTGTGGGTCATGGAGGCTAGAACGCTCCGGGACGTCCTGAAAGCCAATAGGGACATAGAGCTGTGAAGTTTATTTATTACCTGTCATCCAGCTGTATATTCTGAGCAGTCTGCATAGCTGGGTAAAGTCTTAAATAAGCCAGAGGCTGATTCCTAAGATGCTTAAAGAGCACAGCGCGCAGCTTTGGTACATCAAGCTATGTTCATGTGTCTTGTCCAATTTCTAGGTCAGTTTATCAACTCAGGATTTATTGGAGTCAGATTCCTCTTGATTAAACATTGTGGATAGTTAGAGAACCTTTAAAACTTATAGTAGACGCCAGAACATAAATATAAATGATATAAATCAGCTTCATTCTGTCATGTATATATAGTCCTGATTAAAGGTGTTAGAGTCTTCTACAGTTCTGCATTAAAATGACTCAAAACATCCTGAAAGTAGACAAAGAGAACCCAGTGTTATACCTGTCATATGAACCAGTATTACATATCAGTGTGTAGTAAAAGACCAGGACGGCTTGTCCTCACTGATGGACCAATGAATTCTGAATTCTACCAGTGAACTCTAAAAGAAAATGTCAGGACATCTGTCCATGAGCTGAATGTGAAGAGAAACTGGGTCATGCAGCAAGACAACGAGAACCAAGAACACAAGTGGTTCTACAGAAGAACGGTTAAAGAAGAACAAGATGAATGTTTAGGAACGGCCAAGTCAAAGTCCTGACCTTAATCCAATAGAAATGTTGTGGAAGGACCTGAAGCAAGCAGTTGATGTGAGGAAACCCACCAACATCTCAGAACTGAAGTGGTTCTGTTCTGAGGAATGGGCTAAAATTCCTCCAAGCTGCTGTAGACCACTGATCAGCAGTTACCAGAAACATTTAGTTACAAGGAGGTCACAGCAGATACTGGACACAAGGAGGACATGATATGTAATATTTAATGAATGAACAAATTGGTTCTGAGTTGGTTCTGTATCAAACCCATCAACATGTTTAGGTTCCTTTCTCAAAAACTAAAACTATAAAACCTTAACCATGCCTCAGTGAAAACAATTTAAGTGAAACTTCCCTTTATGTCGAACCAAAACTTCCTGATTAGTTGATGTTCATTTACTGTAAAACAACATTTATTTTTTTTTTTAAACCACGAGGTCAAACCTCTGCTTGCTGCTCACTTCCTGTCACGGCGTTCTTGCTCGTGTGCGTCTGTTTTTCTAGATTAACCGCCATCAGAATATTTAAAGCCGGGGGTACATCATGTCCCGTTCCCTCAGACGAACACAAACACACACTCCAGCGTGAACGCACAACGGGAGCGGTGGGACGGGGGTGGGACGGGGGTGGGACGGCGGTGGGACGGGGGCGGGACAGATAATATGTCGATTTGGACGCCGAAGGAAAAAACACAAAAGGAACCGGGGTGAAAAGGAGAGAGCGTCTGTGGAGCAATAAAGACGGCTAATCCTGGTTACGAGCCAGAACACACACACATCTACACAACACACACACACACACACATCTACACAACAAACACACACCACAGTGGCACAGTGACATTTCTAGTCGGGGTTGCATAACCAGTCTCCCCCTCCGCTCTAATCCTACTTGTATAACCAGCCATTCACTGCAGTTATATAAGCCCTCTCTCTTTTTTTTTTACACACACTAACACACTGACACACACACACACATATACACATTACCACCACACACACACCACCACCGCTGCCACCGCCGCTCCCCGTGGTTTCTGCCCTTGCGGGGGCCACCAGCTTGTGTAACTTTCACCACTTGATCCCGTCTGACGTCCTTTGATTTAAATCAGACCTAGATTTCAGTCTTTCTGCTCCGCTGGCGTCCACGTTGGCGAGACCACTCAACACCCCCACCACCACCCCCACCACCACCACCACCACCACCATTACCATTGAACCCCCACCATTGAACCTCCACCACCACCGCCCTGTTTGAAGCTGTTTCTATGTTTATTCATAAAAGTCTAAAGTCCGTCTGTAGGACCTGATGAGCAGAGATGAACCGTTTCCATGGAGACTAAACAATTGTTTACAACCCAACGTCAGTCACTGTAGAACCTAAATGATGAAGAGGAGCATCACATCTACCGGAAACAGAAGAGAAGAAGGAGGAGGAAGAGGAGGAGGGTGAGACAGGAGAGTAGGAAAAAGGAAAAGAAGAAGAAGGTAGGAGCCTCATGCTACCTTCTTCTTCAGGTGAGAAGAAGGAGGAGGATAAGAAGAAGTTATAGGGGGTGGTTGAGAATGAAGAGGAGGAGAAGACCCACAACGAGAAGGAGGAGAGAGAAGGATGAGAAGAAGAAGGTAGAAGCCTCATCCTACCTCCTTCTTCTTCAGGTGAGAGGATGATAAGGAGAACAGAAGGAGGAGGAAGAGGAAGAGGAGGATGAGATAGAACAAAGAGAAGAAGGCAGAAGAACAGGAAAGGAAGAATGAATGATAAGTTATAGGGTTGAGAATGAGGAGGAGGAGAAGAATGACAACGGGAAGGAGGACATAGAAGGAAGAGAAGAAGAAGGAGCAGGAAGATGAGGAGAAGAGGAGAAGTGGGGATGGGGATGACAGAGAAGAAGAATGGAGATAAGAAGAACTAGTAGGAGATGAAGAGAAGAAGAACCTGGAGGAGAAGTACAACTATCTTCTCCTCCATCTCCTCCTCCTCCATGTCCTCCTCCATGTCCTCCTCCATGTCCTCCTCCATCTCCTCCTCCATGTCCTCCTCCATGTCCTCCTCCAGTCCTGAATGTGTAGAGTCTTAGAAGACGACCAAGATGTCTCCACATCTCTGTCCACATTGATTCCATCTTGGTTCATCTTGTTTTTCTACCTCCATGTTTCATGTCCCTCCTGGTAACTCCTCACCTGATGATGATTAGTAAAGGTTACCATGGTTACCACCACCACAACCTCTCCTCCTCCTCCATCTTTAGAGGAACAACTAGAGTCCATGGAAACTCTACATAAACAAATGTTCTTACCAGCTTGTCCATCTTCTTCTTCAGATGTCATCTACCTGAGCTCAGGTGAGGACGACGCCACCGCCCTTGTCACCGCAGACTCCACAAATGAGGAAGAGGAGAGCGAGTCGAGCGGCGTGCACGCCAACGACGCCCTCAACCAGCCGGACGCCCAGGGCAGGGTGCTGGTCAACCTCAACCATCCGGCTGCAGAGGAGGACATTTTCCTGTCCTCTCAGCTGGCGCGAGCAGTCAAACCTCACCAGGTAAACCTCACTATACACAGTTTAGTTTCCTTCCTTCGTCCGACACCATCTCGCTCACAGTTCTTCTCAAACTTTTCTCTCGTTCTTGGGTTTTTCTTCAAACTCCGTCAACCTCCTTTCGTCTCCTCAGATCGGCGGGATTCGTTTCCTGTACGACAACCTGGTGGAGTCGGTGGAGCGTTTCAGCAGCAGCAGCGGTTTCGGCTGCATCCTGGCTCACAGCATGGGCCTGGGGAAAACGCTGCAGGTCATCTCCTTCATCGACGTCCTGTTCAGACACACCCGGGCCCACACCGTGCTCGCCATCGTTCCCGTAAGCATCCACGGAGTTTCTCTTTTTTTAAGACACACCTGAACGTGAGAAAGATTGTCCACGAGGTCTTTGTCTACAGCCATTCAGGTGTCAGTCTTTTAAAAGATTCTGGCCTTGGAGCTTAGAAACTAATCTAAACTAGAATCAACTTACGAGATGATTGAATATGAAGAGGATGTCAGGGCGGAGATCAATGAGAGAGACTTTCTAGCAAACAGAGCATGTTCATGGTTCTGAAACAACAGTGGGAAGCGATAGATTGTTTTGAGAAAGCAGCTGTTTGAGTGTTTGGCTGAGAGTCTTTCCGTCTTGTTCCAACATCTGGATCATGTCTCCAAGTCAACAAGCAGCTGTTGATGGTTCTGATCCAGCGGTAGGTAGAGATCCATTAGAGACAGCAGCTGCTACAATATTCTACTGACCACATGATGGCGCTGCTGATTTACAGACACACAAACTGAGATCAGATCTCAAGTGCTGTGTGATCTCAAGTGGGGACTCATGTGGAGACACATTTATATTAAGACCAGGTGGAGACACATTTAGATTAAGACCAGGTGGAGACAGCTGATCAACTACAATTAATTTCATTCCAGGTGAACACGTTGCAGAACTGGTTGTCAGAGTTCAACATGTGGGTCCCTCCCCCGGAGGCGTTACCTCCAGATGCCGACCCGTCACTGGTCTCGCCACGCGCATTCAAGGTTCACATCCTCAACGATGAACACAAGTGAGTAAAGAAACTTTCTGTCTTATAAAACTGCCTCGATGTTTAATCCCCATCTGGCTCGCCCTGCCTTCCTCTTTCCCACCAGCTGCTTCTGCTGGAAAGATTTTCTGACTTTCCATCATGTGTGTTTGGGATTAGAGATGGAAGGAATGCTGCAGGATGCACCATATGTGAAAGTGGCACAGTAACCTCATTCAGCCTCTCAGCTCGGCTCAAATATAACTGACCAGCACAAGTGTTAGGAATTAACTGAAGCTACAAGCTCCTGCTCAGAAATCATCCAACAGGTTACAACACTGTGCTAAAGAGTGGAAGGTTTCTCATACAGGTCATGGTTTAAATGAAGGAACAAGCTGAAACAAAGACATGTCTTGAAGACATTTCATCCAGAAGCTACTTGTGACTAAACGTCTTCAAATATCCCTACAGGTCCAGTCGCTGGTCTTTCAGCTTGTTTGGGATCAAACATCTCCAGAACTTCTCGTACTATCTGTTGATTTCTTCTTCTGCGATATTAATCTTTTTTCCCCCATGCTCCTCAGAAACACGGCGACGAGGGCCAAGGTGGTGGAGGACTGGGCTCGGGACGGAGGGGTTCTGCTGATGGGCTACGAGATGTATCGCCTCCTGTCGCTGAAGAAGAGCTTCGTGGCCGGAAGGAAGAAGAAGAGCAAGAAAACAGCAGAACCGGTCGTCATCGATCTGGACGAGGAGGACAGGCAGCAGGAGCTACTTAAAGGTCAGGCAGACTGAGAGTGATGGCTGTGAGGTGGTGGTGGGGGGAGGGGGTGATATGTGACAGTTATAAATAAATATCATTATCTGATCGCAGGTATCGAGAAAGCTTTGGCCCGGCCCGGTCCAGATGTGGTGATCTGTGACGAAGGACATCGCATCAAGAACTGCCACGCCAGCACGTCCCAGGCTCTGAAGAACATCCGGACCCGCCGCCGCGTGGTTCTGACCGGATATCCGCTCCAGAACAACCTGATAGAGTACTGGTGCATGGTCGACTTTGTCCGACCCGACTTCCTAGGTACGAGCTTCATCGGTCGTTGGTGAGTTTCAGGTTTGTTTCCTTTGCTTCTCTGGGTTTTAATTAGTTTTTACTTCCTGTTTGTGTTTCAGGTACGCGGCAGGAGTTCAGTAACATGTTTGAGCGTCCAATTTTGAACGGGCAGTGCGTGGACAGCACGCCGCAGGACATCCAGCTGATGAGGTACAGGAGCCACGTCCTGCACAGTCTGCTGGAGGGCTTTGTCCAGAGGTGAGAGACGTCCGTCCAGGAAACGACACTCGACTCAGAAATCAGCTGTTTATCTTAACAAACGTCTTTACTCTAGACGAGGCCACGACGTCCTGAAGGACCAGCTGCCCTCCAAGGAGGAGCATGTGATCCTGGTTCGCCTGTCTCCCCTGCAGAGGGCGCTCTACACCGAGTTCATGAACCGCTTCAGAGAGGCAGGAAACTCCGGCTGGCTCAGCCTCAACCCGCTCAAGGCTTTTTGTGTCTGCTGTAAGGTGAGGAGTGAAGGAAATGAGTCTGGAGCTCCACCAGGACACAAACAGCAGCCTCTGTGTTTGCAGACAGAGATAACAGTTTAGTTTTTCCTCCAGATCTGGAACCACCCGGACGTGCTGTACGAGGCCTTGCAGAAGGAAAACCTGGCGAGCGACCAGGACTTAGACCTCGAAGACATGACCCCCTCCTCGGGACATCCCAGATGTCCAACCACTCAAAAGTCCAAGAACAACCTGGACAATCCTAACCCCATCGGAGGGCTGAGTCTCAACCAGCTGCAGGAGAAAGCCAACCAGGTCATCACCTACGAGTGGGTACGTTGACGTTAAAGTGTGAAGCTGAAGTACGAGGACTGCTGCCCTCAGATAAAAAGCTGGGGAGTCTAACCAAAGCAAGCTGTGACCAAAGACAACCGGACCTGTGGGGTTTCTGGAAGATGATTCATCCAAGTTCTAAAAGACCGGTGGGGGGTTGGGTTTAAACGGGGACATCTGTCGGTTGGTGTTGCTCAACAGAAACTCTCTGCAACTTTAAACTCCCAACCTCATCTTTTAAAACTGAAGACTTCAAGAAACTCTACCAGTCCAGTTGCTCTTGTTTTTCTGGATAAACCATAAACCACTGCTGGGCAACTGTTAACGGCTAACACTTAGCAAGCTAACAGTAAGCTAACAGCATTTCGCCCACGCGTGTTATAAAATTAGAGCAGAGCCCGATGTTTTGTTTTTTTCTGAAGTCTCTCTGTTGGGACCTCATTCTCTTCCTCCAATCAGATCGTTAGGGGGCGGGGCTTTAAACGAACAGAGGCGTCACATCCAATCAGATGCTTTAACGGTCGACTCTTTTCCCACGCAGGCCAAAGACATCATGTGCGACTACAAGCCCGGCATGCTGGAGAACTCGGCTAAGATGGTGCTGCTGTTCCACCTGATAGAGGAGAGCGTGAGGACGGGAGACAAGCTCCTCGTCTTCAGGTGAGACATCAGACGTTTGTCCTCACAGCTTCATCTCAGACCTCCTCTTACTCCTCTCTCTCCCTCCCTCTTCGCCTCCTCCAGTCAGAGTTTGTCCACGCTCACGGTGATTGAGGATTTCTTGGCCAAGAGGCCGGTGCCCCCGTCGCCTGGCGCTCCCAGCAGAGAGAGGTCCAACCAGAACTGGGTCCGCAACCTCAACTACTACAGTGAGTCACCGTTTAGCTTCTATTTAATCCTCGTTTATGTCGATGGAACACGCTGACGGTCGGAAAATAAAAAAATACTGGACATGCTCTTACTGTAGCACCTCACTGATATGTAATATTGGCTCACTTTAGTGAATAAACAAACACACAAGTATAATATTTCTAAACAGAGTGTGTTTGTCTGACTGCAGTGGTGTCTCTCATTGACTTACAATGAGTGCTGCCACCTGCTGGCGCTTTATGGTACGAGCCAGAGAACTTTAGATGAAACTCATCTGACTTTAGTCTCATTTAGGTTTTAGTTTTTTATATTTTAAATAGTTTTTTCTGTGTACTTTTTATTTTTTTTATCTCCTAGAGTTTAAAATTTGAAGTTCCACAGACTGTACTTTCTATTTGTCTTTATTTAGTAGAAACTAATGAGCATAAATAAGAAAATGAGAGTTAACGCTTGAAATCAGTTTTATGTCGACTACGTCCTGCTGCATGTCAGAGGTCATTTAACAGCTTTAATTTGCTTTTGTTTCTGCCTCTTTTCACTCAATAATTATAAAGGCTGTGTTATAAATCAGTGGTGTGGGGGTTAGCACTGAGGAGGTTGTAGGTTCTAATCCAGGTCGACTGGAGCCTTTCTGTAGTTTACATGTTCTCCTTGTGTCGTAAAGTCAAGATGTTGCTGCAGAACAGAACTAAATCACTGAGGATGATGATGGTGACGTGTAGCAGCAGATTCAGACGTCTTTGATTTTATTTCTTGATGCGTTCATGTGTTCGTCACATCAGTAGCGTGTCCGACGTGTTGGTGCCCAGATCTGCTTCATTAACTCGTTTCCTGTTTGTGTGACGAAGGACTGGACGGAAGCACCACGGCCTCAGAGAGAGAGAGGCTCATCAACCAGTTCAACGACCCCTCCAACTCCTCAGCCTGGCTCTTCCTGCTCTCCACCAGGTAACCTCCACACCTCCAGCATCAGTGGGTCAGCGGGAGCCGGTGCATTCTGGGTAACCTGACCGTCGTCTGATAACGTTGTGTGTTCCTGTCAGGGCGGGCTGTCTGGGAGTGAACCTGATCGGGGCGAACCGGGTGGTGGTGTTCGACGCGTCCTGGAACCCGTGCCACGACGCCCAGGCCGTGTGCCGCGTCTACCGCTACGGCCAGAAGAAGAAGTGTCACATCTACCGGCTCGTCTGCGACTTCACGCTGGAGAAGAAGATCTACGACCGGCAGATCTCCAAGCAGGGCATGTCTGGTGAGTCAGGGAGTACTACTACTACCAGTACTACTAGTACTACTACCAGTACTACTAGTACTACTAGTACTACTACCAGATCTCCAAGCAGGGCATGTCTGGTGAGTCAGGGAGTACTACTACTACCAGTACTACTAGTACTACTAGTACTACTACCAGATCTCCAAGCAGGGCATGTCTGGTGAGTCAGGGAGTACTACTACTACCAGTACTACCAGTACTACTAGTACTACTACCAGTACTCCAAGCAGGGCATGTCTGGTGAGTCACCAACGGGTACTACTACTACCAGTACTACTAGTACTACTAGTACTACTACCAGATCTCCAAGCAGGGCATGTCTGGTGAGTCAGGGAGTACTACTACTACCAGTACTACTAGTACTACTAGTACTACTACCAGATCTCCAAGCAGGGCATGTCTGGTGAGTCAGGGAGTACTACTACTACCAGTACTACCAGTACTACTAGTACTACTACCAGTACTCCAAGCAGGGCATGTCTGGTGAGTCACCAACGGGTACTACTACTACCAGTACTACTAGTACTACTAGTACTACTACCAGATCTCCAAGCAGGGCATGTCTGGTGAGTCAGGGAGTACTACTACTACCAGTACTACTAGTACTACTAGTACTACTACCAGATCTCCAAGCAGGGCATGTCTGGTGAGTCACCAACGGGTACTACTACTACCAGTACTACTAGTACTACTACCAGATCTCCAAGCAGGGCATGTCTGGTGAGTCACCGGCGGGTAACACTACTACTACCAGTACTACTAGTACTACTAGTAGTACTGGTAGTAGTACTACTAGTACTACTACCAGTACTCCAAGCAGGGCATGTCTGGTGAGACACAGACGGGTAGTACTACTACTAGTACTACTACTACTACTACCACCAGTACTATTACCAGTACCACTACTACTAGTACTACTACTACTACTACTACCAGTACTACTACTACTACTACCAGTACTACTACTACTACTACCAGTACTACCTCACCCAGAGATGTGTTCATGACAGATCAACATCTTCATCAGTCTGACAACACGTGCTACAAACTTAAAATCAAACATAAATCCTGAGCTCAGTCCAAAGACATGTCCCTCAGAGGACAGCTCTGAGCTCAGTCCAGAGACATGTCCCTCAGAGGACAGCTCTGAGCTCAGTCCAGAGACATGTCCCTCAGAGGACAGCTCTGAGCTCAGTCCAGAGACATGTCCCTCAGAGGACAGCTCTGTCAGTAATCAAACCTCCGTCTAGACGCCTCTGACTATAAATAATCCTCTCTGACTTTAACCTCTTCAGCTGAGAGGCTCTCGTCTCAAGAGCTTCACGTCTGTGATTTCTGTCCTGATGTCCAACGCTAACGTCCTCTTTTCTTTCCTCCCTCCTCTCCGTCCGTCCCTCTGTCCGTCCGTCCGTCCGTCCAGACCGAGTCGTGGACGACCTGAACCCCGTGCTGACCTTCACCCGGAGGGAGGTCGAGTCTCTGCTTCACTTCGTGGAGGAGGAACCGGACCCGTCCCAGGTCCGACTGCAGGCGCAGGACGACGTGGAGAGCGTCCTGAGGAAGGCGCTGCACCTCTACCCCAACCTGATCACTAAGGTAGATGATGCCCCCTAGAGGCTGGTAGAAGTAGTACACCTGGCTAGTAGCAGGTTGGGTCCACTGTCTTCTGTGGTTCTCTCCTTTCATGCGTGTCTTACTCGTCTTTCTCCCTCGTCCCGTCCAGCAACCATTCCCCCACGAGTCTCTGCTGATGGACCGCAGGGAGCTGAAGCTGAGCAGCGCCGAGAAGAAAGCCGCCAAGAAGGGCTACGAGGACGAGAAGAGGGCCTCGGTGCCGTACACCCGGCCGTCCTACGCCCACTACTACCCCGCCAGCGACCAGAGCCTCACCAACATCCCCGCCTTCAGCCAGAGGAACTGGTCCGTCCCCCTCGGCTGCTTCAGTCGTCTCTAAATCTAACCGTCTCCTTTCTTGTTTGTTGTTTTTAACCGAGGTGCGTTCTCTCTCTCTTCTTCAGGCGTCCTCCGACTCGCGCTGAGGAGAAGCCGGTGGCCAGCGTCCGGCCGGTCCAGTCCACTCCGGTCCCCATGACGCCCCGCCAGGCGTCCTCAGGCTCCGCCCCCGGCTCCGATGCTTCCAGGTCCGGCCTGGGAGGGTTCCCTGTCAACTGCCTGCAAAAGGCCGGCGTGTTTGTGCAGAAGATCGTCACCACCACTGGTAGGAGCATTTAGATCTGAGACGTTTGTTCTTTCTTTGAGTCATTTTTATTTTATTAAGTTATTTATTTATATATATATTTTTTAGACATCGTGATTCCAGGCACCAACAGCTCAACGGACGTCCAGGCCAGGATCACAGCTGGAGAGAGTATCCACGTCATCAGAGGCACCAAAGGTAGCAGAGCTTTGTTCCTTCGTCTCATATGAAACTATTTTTATTAACTTTAATCTGAGCGTACTGATCATTTCCTTCCTCGTCTGTTTCAGGGACGTACATCCGGACGTCTGACGGACGAATCTTTGCCATCAGAGCGGCTAACAAGGCTAAGCTAGGGGAAGAGGGCACAACAGCGCCTCCCAAAGGTAACATGATGCATTTACTGTCCTACGCTGAGTCGGTTATCAACACTAAGAACAGAAACTCTAGATTTATATATGTACCTGGTAGCTAGGACTCAGTGGTGCCCATGAAATGCATTCTGGGATACGTGGCTGTCAGGGCCAGACCACTTCCTGGTGTTTCAGAACGCGGTCGTGTGCTTTGTTCACCCACCATCCAGCCTGACCTCCTCCTGCTCTAAAATGTGGCCTTTCATTCATTCATGTCTCCGTCTCTTGTTTCTAACCAGACTCTCAAGCCACGCCCCTGGAGCTCACCACCAATGGCAGTAACGGTTGCCCGTCACCTGACAGGAAGCAGCCAGTTCCCTCCAAATCGTTGCCCCGCCCTCTTTCCCCCGACGGCCCAGAGATCATCAGTGAGTTGCAGCGCTACACGGGAGGACCTACGGGGGGCGGTGCTGGTGTCCAGCCAGAGAGGGCGCCGGAGAGCGACCCGCCCTCCGCCAAGCCGCCGCCCCAGACCAACGGCGGCGGCGGTTTGTCGAGTGGAAGCCTGAACCTCCACGACGCCGCTAACGTGATCCAGCCCAGCATGGACGCCACGGCCGCCCAGGACCTGAGGACCAGCTCCAAGCGTAAGGCGTCCACCCCGTCCCTGGATGAGCGAGCCAGTAAGCAGCCGTCCTCTGGGAAACACTCCTCAGCTCCTCTGGCGTCCCAAGGCTTCCCCTTCTCTGGGGGCTACGGCCTGCCCCCCCTGGGCCTCAACTCGACCATGCTGGCCGGGTCGCTGCGGCACCCCCTCTTCATGGGGGCGGGCTCACGCTACTTCCAGCCCCCCCACACTCAGCTCAGGGACCCCAGCTACATGTACCCGGATCTGTTCGGCCTCGGCGGAGCCAGCGGCGTCCCCACGTCTTCTTCTCCTTCTTCTTCCTCCTCCTCGCCATCGACAACAACAACCGCCGCTCCTGCTGTCTCATCTTCCTCATCATCATCTTCTTCTGCCAGCACGCTTCCAGGCGCCCTGCCGCCCTTCATGCTGAGCCCCAGCATGGCCGGGATGGCCGGGATGCTCCCGTCAGGCTTCCCTCTGTCCTACAGCCCGTCTCTGGCCGGCCTCTACGCCGGCTCCATGCTCCCCGGCGGGCTGCCCGGCCCGGCGGCGACTCCCGGTCCGGCCGGAGCCAGCTTCCTGTCGCAGTACCCTCCCACTGCCGCCTCCAGCTCCTCCTCCTCATCATCGCCTTCCTCCTTCTCCCCCTCGGCTCGGTCCGAGGGCCACCGGGGCCCCGTTGTGGTGAACGGCGGCGACGTCAGCAGCGCCAGCAGCTCGGACGACGACGACGACGATATCATCGAGGTGAGGGGGCAGTGAACTCCTTACCTGCCGGGACACGAGTTTAAAAGGCTTTGAGGGAAAAATAACGACGACCCCCCGACCCCCCGACCCCCGACCCCCGACCTGAAGAGTTTCCTGTGAAGACTCTGAATGCAGACCGGACGCCCAGCGACACATCCTGAAAATCACAAGATGAAACGTGGAGGGAATAGAAGCAGAGGACTGTGGGCTTCCAAGTTGGTTTGTGTTTGTTCTTTTTGTCCAATAGCAGCATCGACGCGTTAATCACTGGACTGAGTCCTGCTGAGTTTGGGCCTGCAGTGACCACACCTGGCCACTAGTTGTGCTGTTGACTTTCTCGCTGCAGCTTCGCTAAATGTTCAAGAGTTTCGCTTTTCAGCCGATGAAACAGACGACGGCAGCGTTGGAGCCGCTTCAAATCAAACTAAGAGGTTTGACCGTTGCGTTAGCTGGTAGTAACATTAGTTAGCGTCTGTGACTTGTTGAGTATTGCTACTGAATATTTCTTAAAGATTTTAGGAAACGTTTTGATCGAACTTAATGATTCACTGCCGGGACGGGACGGGACGGGACGGGACAGGATGACGTTGAATCAACTTTAAAACTCCAGTGAAAGAATGTACGCTTAATCAAATGCCTTCATACCAGGCCTTTTTATCTGAAGAGACTATTTAGGCATCAGACGTGGGAAGAACTTTCTTTCTTTCTTTCTTTCTTGTTTTTTCTCTGAGTGTATTTTCTATTGATGTAATCTTACTTTTGCCTAAAAGCAGCCAGGTGATAACGAGAAGAAAACTGTGCTCCAGCGAGGCGACCGTTCCTCCTCGTAGCGGAGGGAACTCAACCAACAGAAAATGCCTTTCTGCCTCCAGCCGTTCTGAATGTCAACTGTGAGAGAGTCACCCACAGTCTTACTGTAGCCTCCAGAGAAAACCATGCAAAACTAACTCACTCTAGCCTATACGTGTGTCTGTACGACCCCGGGGAAGCTGAGCTCGACACCTGTAGGAGTTTACGCTCGTCGCAGCGTCTGTATCTGCGTTGTCGTGTTTTTTGTTTTTTATTTCTTTAAAGGTTAGAAAAGGAATTAAAGAGAAGAGCAGCTCGGTCCAGAGATCAGTCACGTTCTCCTCCTTCATCTCATCTGTCGGTGAAACCAAACCTTTGTGCAGCTTTCGCCAAAATGCACAGAAACGCGTGAGGAGCCTCCATCGGTCCGTCGACTCGCTGGGATTTTTAAATAAGATAAGATGAATAAGAGTTCATTTGATTTCACTTTAAGATTCAGAGCAAATAGATTTACGTTTGTGAAAAATGAAACCAGAAGAGTCTGATGTTAACGTTTAGTTTTTCATTTTTGAGATTAAGAGAATAAAAGAAAAGTTTTGTTTCTGGTTGAAATACCAAAAATAAATTAATAAAATCCTGCTCACAAAGAAGAGCCTCGTGTCTAAAGAGACCAAACAGCTTCTCTCCAGCTCTGACTCACGTCTGCGTCCGTACGTAACGACCACGTTCCTTCAGACTGAACATCAGACCTTCCTTTAACAAAGCTCCTGTGACGTCGTCGTTGTTGAAAAGTGAAACGTCGTCGTCAGAAGAAGACGACGAAGCATTTCTTTCTCTCTCTCTCTCTTTCTCTCCGTACTGAAACTGTTAGTTTACTTATGCTTCTTTTTGGTTTTGTTTCTTTTTACAATGTTTGAATTTACCAAATTAATTTATTTATGACGGTGCATATTTATTCATTTGTATTTCTATTTTTGTACAATGTCTTTTTTTTTTTTTTTTCAGTTTCTCTGTTGTTTCTAAGTTTTTTATTCTCATATTATTTGTTGGTTTTCTGACAGTCTGACCCAACACATGTGAACCTGTGCTCAACCTCCTCACACGTTGCAGCGTGGACCAATCAGGTTTAGCTTCTTTTTTTTTAATGATAAAAGTAAATTCTGTTAACGCTGAGCTGGATTGTTTGTGGCTGATGAGCTCAGACGATTAGGATCCAAACGAGACGAGTCACGTTGTGGTGGACGCTCGGTCACAGGCCGACCTTAAAAAGTGCTTTTCCTTTGTTACCATATCACCACCAGAGCTGCGTCGCCCCCCGACCGCTCGCTCTTCAGTCAGATCACAGCCTCTACTTGAATTTACCGTATTTATTTATGACGGACGGACGGACGGACGCGGCCGGAGCAGCCGACCGCCAGGATTCAAACCTGCTGTCTCTGAGCTCCGGCTGAAGCCTGTTGTGTAGATTTATCAGTGGACGATGACGTCATGTGACCTTAGATCCTCTTTGTTTGTTTGTTTGTTTGTTTTTTTGTTTGTTGTCGTTGCTGTTTGTTTTTTTTGAAGTTTGTAAATAAAGAGAAACAAGCTCTAAATAAAACTCCTCCTCATTTACTGACTCCTCACGATAATATAGTTTAACTGCTGCTCAGATCAAAGATGCCCCTGAGACAGTCCAGCACATAGTAGCAGGGTGTAAGATGCTAGCCGGGTCAGCGTACATGGAGAGACACAACCAAGTGGCTGGAATAGTGTACAGGAACATCTGTACCCAGTATGGAATAGAAGTACCCAAATCCCAATGGGCCACACCACAGAAGGTGGCTGAGAACAACAGGGCCACGGTGCTGTGGGACTTCAGCTTCCAGACTGACAAACAGGTCCTGGCTAACCAACCGGACATAGTGGTGGTAGACAAAGAGCAGAAGAAGGTGGTGGTGATAGATGTGGCGATACCAGCAGACGCCAACATCAGAAAGAAGAAACACGAGAAAGGTTGAAAAGTACCAAGGGTTGAAAGAACAGCTGGAGCAGATGTGGAAGGTCAAGGCGAGCGTGATCCCCGTGGTAGTAGGAGCACTCGGGGCAGTGACCCCCCCAATCTGAAGATAGTGGCTCCAACAGATCCCAGGAACAACATCAGAAGCCTCAGTCCAGAAGAGCGCAGTCCTAGGAACAGCTAAGATACTGAGCAGAACCCTCAAACTCCCAGGCCTCTGGTAGAGGACCCGAGCTTGAGGATGACACAGATACCACCCCAAGAGTAATATAATATGATGTTTTGCCTTAAATAAATGATAAATGATGATAAATGATGACCTGTTGAACAGTGATAAGAGTTATATTAGAGTTATATTAGGCTGCAGTAACGTCCAACATGAGATGAAGAGCTGGACCAACAGGACTTCTCCTCAGTCCAGAGAACAATTTAAAAGTCTTCACCTCATCACTGAGTCCTTGTTACAGCCCAGATGTGTTAACTTGATGTTTTTCTAAATGTAAGACTGAACCATAAACTGTTAAACTAGTGCTTGAATAGCAGTGATCACTTTTATTATTAAACTGATTCTGATTAATGGTCAGTTATTATGATTGTATGCTTGTTCTTTCAGTTGACAGTGACAGTTTAATATAAATATAATATTTACAGTCAGCACTTAAGACCTGAGGAGTTTTCTGATTTAGTGCAGGACTGTTATAGTATTAGAGTGTTTTCACTAGTGTACCCTGGGGCGCCGAAAAGGGGGCGTAAAGGAGACGGATTCTAGGGGCCCATGATTGAGGGGGGCCCAGAGAGGCCCCTAATGATGATGAAATTATAATACAGAAAAAATAATGACACTAAGTTATTAACTAACATATAATCACAAATGTTTTATTTTCAATGTCCTGGTAACAATAACTTTATTTGTTTTGGAAACATCAACGCCTGCCAAGGTTGCAAAACTTAGATAACTTAGACTTAGATAAACTTTATTGATCCACAAGGGAAATTACTTGGTAAAACGAAGCTTGAATCAGTCGGCATCGTTATATATTTGCCATTCTTTCATATATTAAGTTCTACTTAAATGATGAGAAATCATATATGGCCATTTGATGGTGTTTTTGTTTTTGCTGAGATTTCTTTCTCTCCACTGATTATAATTGCTATTTTTTCATTTGAAGAGTTTATTTCCAATTTAAGAATCAGTGCTGCAGCAAATAAATGAATCAAAATGAATTCCATTGTATTCAGAGTGCTCAGTTCTTCCCCTACTGTACATGTCAACTTTCTTTCACAAATATGGTAATGATAGTCAAAAATACCATTAAAATGCATA
The DNA here is from genome assembly GCF_963514085.1 of Chelon labrosus. Classification (NCBI taxonomy): domain Eukaryota; kingdom Metazoa; phylum Chordata; class Actinopteri; order Mugiliformes; family Mugilidae; genus Chelon; species Chelon labrosus. The sequence goes on from NC_140360.1 coordinate 2,155,336, forward strand.
ATTGTATGTAAAACAGCATCAAAAATTTTCGCCGCTGTGTTGGGGGGTCCTGTAAAGATTCTTTTCATGGGGCCCAACATCCCTAGCGGCGCCCCTGAGTGTACCTAATAAAGTGGCCAGTCACTATTATTTTATTTTTATTATTTTAATATTTATTTTTCTTTCTTATTAGACTCAGACCTCATTAATCTTCACTATGACTCTATTCTAGGAGTCAGGTTCCCTGTTTGTGTGTGCGTACACGCCAGAACGGGGCTGGACTCTGTTTCCCAGAGTGCTCTGCGGCTGAGACGTTACGTGACTTGACGTTTTTTTTTTTTTTTTTCCTCCACCGTTCGCTGATGACGGTGGCAGAAGGCGCAGGTTGTGTGTTAGCCGAGCGCCGTTACAGGGAGGAGAACTACCTGCTGAGATAACACCATTTAAAAACTACACAACTCAACACAAAACACCGGAGGATGATACAAAGTGACGAGGGAAAACACGGAAGTATGAAAACCAGAGAAACATCCGGGAACTGACGCAGGTTAGGAAACGACTAACCTAACGTTTGTTTTGAGGGGCCTGTTGCTAGCTGAAGGGAGATCCTCGGGCTAGCCCCGGTACACACACCGAGAGCACCGGGGCTCCGCGGGCTAGGCTCTCCGACCCACCGGCTTTCACCGACGGCTGCTGCGCCACCTCGCACCCGGACGAAGACGTAGCCTCTCCCGCTTCTCATCGTGAGTGAGCCGCCGTTAGACTTCTGACAGCTAGCTAGCATTAGCAGTGTTTACAAGCTAGCCCAGCCCGGAGGGGGGCTTCTGGAGAAGTTACCCACGGACTGTGTGTTTGTTTCGGGGTTTGTTTGTGCTCCTGCCGCCTGGTTGTTGGCTGGTGGTGATTTGTAAGCGTCGGTCTGAAGGTCGACAGCTCGTTAGCTCGATGTTGAGATGCTATCTGAGGTTATCAGCTCAGGAGCAGCGTGGACTCAGTCAGCCTGGCTGCCTGTTTGTCACTTTACTGGACTCTGGCTGAGTTAGACATGTTGGGAAGGCCCAGACTCTATTATTTTACTTTATTTATTCATTTAGCACAGTTTTAAAGTAATCACAGAAAAGGATCAGGATCATATCGTAAAGTGCAGGAAGCGGCTCCACCTTAAAGTCAACACAAACAGCTGATACACCTGTAGTGTAGAGGTACACCTGGAATAATAAGGAAGATTAAATCAGTTTAATTCATCCTCACTGGTCCTGTCTTAATATAGTTTGACTCTCTCTCACACAAACTTCTCTATTTCACAAATGTGTGTTTTTATTTCACAGTTCAAGACTTTCTCTCAACGCTGTTAATTTACAGCAGAATCCATAAAACAACAGCGTCAACCTGTTATTTTTTAATACGTCCCTCTACCGTTAATACAAACAGTGATTTACCGTTTTCCTAAAATACAGTATTTTAACGCTAAACATTCGTCTAAAACCGTCTAAATCACGATATCATGATGAAATTTAACCTGAACTACACATGTGAAGCTGGATCTGTCCCGGCCCGGCGGCACAGTGGAGAGGTGGTTAGCAGCACTGATGCCTCACAGCGAGAAAGGTCCATCATCGGCCCGACTGGTTCCTTTCTTCCTGTGTGTAGTTTGCATGTTCTCCCTGTGTCTGCGTGGGTTCTCTCCAGGTTCTCCAGCTTCCTCCCACCGTCCAAAGACATGCTGGTTAGGTTCATTGGTGATTCTAAATTGGCCGTAGGTGTGAGTGTCTCTCTGTGTTAGCCCTGAGATAGACTGGAGACCTGTCCAGGGTGGACCCCCCCCCCCCCTCTAGACGACCAGTTCTTTCTCAAAGCTGTAGATTGTGTAGATTTTGTGACTTATAATATATTTTTAAACAAACCAGTTGACTGTAAAGTATTGTGGAAGTAATCTTAACAAACAGTAAACGCTGTATTTTTCAATAACAGCACAAACTGTACATTTTAATGGCAGTAGAAATATGTTAATGTTACAGTAACATAATGACGACCCTGCTGTCAGTTCTTTACCGTTATTTAACAGGAGCATTCTTAACAGTGAAGCTCCACTCGTACTCTACTCTCTGGTTCTTAGATTAAACTTTCAGGTGTTAATGTTCATCAAGAAAGGACGACGACAAATGATGGAATAGTTCATAATCCTCCTCCTCCTCCTCCTCCTCCTCCTCCTCCTCCATAACCAGACCCCTTCCTGTCCCACTGATCTCAAACCTCCTCACTCCACCACTCAGGACCAAGCGCCCGACCTGGGACGACAGAGCCCCCTCTGCATGCTGCCCCCCCTCCCTCTGGAACCTCTCTCCCCAAACACGACTGCACCGACTCTTCCTACCTTCAAATCTCTGACAAACAACAAACACTCACCTTTTTAAAACTGCTTTTAATGTTTTTATTGTTTCTACTTCACATTGTTTTACTGATCTGTTGTTCTTTTTATGTAAAGTGTCTTTGAGTATCTTGAAAAGCGCTTTTAAATAAAATGTATTATTATTATTATTATTATTATTATTATTTTACTTCATAAGACACAGAGACACAGAGACACAGTTCGTCTTAACGTCCTCATTGTCCCTGTGTGTTTATTTGACGTGTCCTGCGTCCTCTCCACAGACGGTGTCCCGGATGAAGGCTCACCGTGAGGCGTGGATTCTGTCGGGACGCGCCTGCTCTTGGCTTTCTTAATCTCACACCAGCGACCGCAGCCCCTCCCCCCCGGCCCCCCCTCCCGCCATGAACCGTTACCTGCCGGTGGCGCGGCAGCACTTCCTGGCCGCCCTCGCCAGCACCAGCGTGGTGGTGAAGACCATCAGCGCCGTGGTGGTCCTGCTCTACCTGCCGTCCTGGGCCGTCGACACGCCCTACGCCCTGGCGGTCACGCCGGGCTACCTCTTCCCGCCCAACTTCTGGGTGTGGACGCTGGCGACGCACGGCGTGGTGGAGCAGCACGTGTGGGGCGTGGCGGCCAGCGTGGGGACGGTGATGGCGTGCGGGCGCCTGCTGGAGCCTCTGTGGGGCGCCCTGGAGCTGCTGATCTTTTTCGCGGTGGTCAACGTGTCCGCGGGGCTCCTGGCGGGCCTCTCCTACCTCCTCACCTACGTGGCCACCTTTGACCTGGACTACCTGTTCGCGGTGCGCGTGCACGGCGTGGCCGGGTTTCTGGGAGGAGTCCTGGTGGCGCTGAAGCAAACCATGGGAGACACGACGGTGCTGAGAGTTCCACAGGTGAGGACCGGGCTGGGGGTCACCGCTCAGGTCGTCCTTCTTCTTCAGGTGTCTCGTCTCTCATGTGTCTTTACTTCCGTCCAGCTCTTCTCCGTCCTGACGGTCTCAGAGCTGCAGCTTCTGTCACGATCACACGGTTACGAACAAGAGGACGAATTTAAAACCAAAAACAATCCAAAGCTTTTATGAACTAATATCCGATCTTTCAGATCAGGAGTTTCTTCAGTAGAGTGGACGTACAGTTAATTTATTTTATTCTTCTGGTGATTTAACGTTTATTGCATCCGAGCCGCTCTCCCAGCTTTTCTTTTCATCGTGGCAGTAAATGATAATCCCGCCCACGTTGCGTTTAATTAAAGCGTGATAAGCAGCTTCAGCTCGGTCCACGGTCTTATCTGCTCATTTACATTTATTGAGTTTAGTCTCCTGCTCCTCTGCAGAGCAATAAACTCTGTGTCCTCTGTCCAGATAAGAGCTCCGTCCGTCCGGTTTAAGCTTCATTCCCTGTCCCTGAAAGGACCAGGCTCCTGGTTTGGGGGACGTCCTGATCTGAGTCCTTACTGCCCCCTCACCAAACCTTCACATTCAGCTATTTACTAACTGTCTGACATCTGCTCCTCCTCCTTCTTCTTCTACTCTCTTCTTCCTTTTCTTCTACTCTGGGTAGCTTTGACGCTAGCCAACCGCCATTAAAGCAGTAGAAGAAGAAGTAACTACTAAACATCGAGCTTGGCTGATTATTTTAAAGATATAAAACATTTTAAACTCTGTTTCTTGTCTATTTTCTGTCTCATTCCTGATCGTCATAAATTCCCGCCCAAATAAACATCACCTGTCTCCTCCCCTTCCGTCCCAGGTGAGGCTCAAAGCCGCCCCGGCTCTCGTCCTCCTCCTCCTGGCCTTGCTGCGGCTGTCCGGGCTCCTGGACAGCGCCGCCCCGCTGGCGGCCTACGGCTACGGCGCCCTGTCCGGCTGGGTCTACCTGCGCTTCTACCAGAGGCACAGCCGGGGCCGCGGGGACATGTCGGACCACTTCGCCTTCGCCAGCTTCTTCCCCGAGGCGCTGCAGCCGGCCGTGGGGCTCCTGGCGGGGCTCGTCCACGCCGCCCTGGTGAAGGTCAAGGTGTGCCGGAAGATGGTGAAGAGGTACGACGTGGGCGCCCCCTCCTCCATCACCATCAGCCTCCCCGGGACCGACCCGCAGGACGCAGAGAGGAGGAGGTGAGTCGGAGCAGAGAATAACGAGTCTTGTCTGTCCACTGTGAGACCCAGAGTCGTCTTCTTCCTTGGACCAGATTTGACCTCTTCATCCTCTTCCTCATTCCCTTCATCCTTTTCTTCTGCCTCGTCCTCTTCCTCCAACACTTCTTCTTCTTCATCCTTGGTCCATGACCCTGTCTCCGGTTCTCCTCCTTCCTTGGACCACTGGTTCTGATCACTTCAGACCAGGATCACCCAACAACAGCTTTTTCTAGTCTTAAGACCTGTCCCTGGTCTTAATGTTGTGGCTGATCGTTGTGAATACACGCTGGTGCATCTATAATGTGTAATTTAATCAGTCATAACTGAGGTTGATTTATTTTATTTTCTAATCTCTCTCGTAGACAACTGGCCCTGAAAGCTCTGAACGAGCGTCTGAAGCGCGTGGAGGACCAGTCGGCTTGGCCCAGCATGGACGACGAGGAGGACGAGGACGAGGACGAGGTCCGGACCGACACGCAGCCGCTCCTCCACGGCGGCCGGGACCCCTCTTCCCCCTCCTCCTCCTCCTCCACGCCCCGAACGGCCGGCGGAGCCGTCGGCGCCTCCCTCTCCTCCGCCTCCTCGTCCTCGCAGGGCGGCGGGGCGGCGTCCTCGCAGGGCGGCGGCGGCGGCGTTGGCGTGCAGCACCCGGAGTCCAGCATCATCAGCTTTGAAGACGCGCCGTCTAGATCATAGCGAACAGAGCCGACGTGTTCAGAAGTGCACGATCCGTTTGGTGTCACCGGCACGAGTCCGTTCTAGTCTACCAGTATACTCAGAGACACACAACACACCGCTCATACAACGCTCTCTCAACGCTCTCTCAACGCCACCGAGCCCAAAAAAAATAAAAACCCCTGTACAGATGTTTCAGTTCAGACGTGTTGGTTGTAAAACGCCGGGGCGAACTTTCTTCTCCTCCCTCCCTCCCCTCCTGTCCGGACATGACCCCCAGCCCGCTGAGCTCTGTTCACTGCTTTGTGTGTCTCTATGCTTTCTGAATAAATAACAAAATGGGTGTGCAACTACTGTCAGCCATATTTGTTCTTTTGTCGCCTGCCACGAGAAAAAGAGACTCGGATCCTCGCTCCAGTTCCTGCTTCACGACAAACGGCTTCAGCACGGACCAACTCCTGGGCCACCAGAGAAGAAGAACGAAGAAGGAGAACGAAGAAGAAGAAGAAGCTGCAGGTCTGTCCTGCTGATGAACTAACGATACCAAACAAAGAAGAAGTGCCAGGTGAAGAGACGTTTCCAGGACCAGGACCATCTGAAGACGCCGTCTCTGGATGTCCTCTCACAGAGTCGGACCACGTCTCCTTTCCTCTGAACTCCTGAAGTCGTCGTCACGCGTTGGAGAACGTTTTTTTAGTTTGTGATCACTAAACGAAATCAACAGATTCTTTGTGGAACTGACTAACGAGACGCGGCGCCAACGCGTCACTCACACGTCTCTGGACGGCCATCTTGTTTTATGATTTTGTTGTTTTTAAGCTCCTCCTCTTTTCATCCTCCCGTACACATCTGGGGCGTGGGATCATGGTAGCGGTCGCCGTGCAGCGATCTGGGAGCTGCTGTTGTTGTTGTTGCACCTTTTATCAAAGTGAGAATGAGCCTTGATGTGTATTTGAAACGGTTGGACTCTCATCAGTAATCAGTTTGCATCTTTTCACATTATTATTATTATTATTATTATTATTATTGCAGTTGGGTTTTCTAAACGTGAACCTAGAGGTGATTTAGTCTCCAGTCGGCCGTAGACGTCCTGTTGAGCGGTGGTGGTGGTGACCAATCCAATCATTGAATTCCCAGTTCCCCTCCCGTCCCTTTGTGATTAAAACTCATTTGCAGTTTCCAGTAAATTAATATTAAAATGAAATGTCACCTGAGATCTCAAACAAGCTGAGAAACTGGATCAGGCTCAGAGTACATTCAGACTGTTCCTGGTCTGACTGGATCACTAACGCCTTTATTTATTCTGCTGTTTGTTTTGTGAGGAGCGACTTGGAAAGTGGCCTTACCGACCGTCATAAGCTCCACCTTTAGTTTCAGTTACCAGCAGCTTTATCCTCCACGTGTCCGCCTGAGCGCTACTAAATGTCCTTCACCTGTAGAACGCGGTTAAAATACATATTTAATTTCTTGCGATTCCAAATCTGAAGTCTAATTTAATCCCCCCTCTCCCTTGTTTTTAGCTTTTAGCTTAGCGTCTGGAGCGGAGCTTTCCTAGAGTGGTGTCGAGGAAGAGCGTGAGTGGATTGTTGACACCAGCGCCCTCGTCTCTGGTGGAGTCGTGATAAGCCATATTAGAGTGGTGGTGTTCTTCTGTTTTCTTTTTGTTCCTTTTGACACTAAAGGTCAGATATCTGAAGAATAAATGTACGGAGCAGGTTTTGTACGAGTGCTCTGGACTTAGAGGTCAGATAGTACGAGTGGAGACGAGGCAACGGAACATCATCAGTGCAGCCAAATTCATTCTGATGCAGACGTCTGGACGTTGTGCCAAGGTGTATCCAAAGTAGAACCCAAAGGAGACTGGACTTGTTGAGGTTCTTGAAGACGTTTCATCCAAGTCTTCTGCTCTAACAGACCGTGAGGAACATCTGTGGATGATTGTCCTCCTGAAAACCCTCAACTACCCCCCGGTCACTCAGAACTGAAGAAGCTACTGGAATGAAACGTCTTCAAGAAAGTCCGGTTCTCTTTGGTTTCAGTTCACTGTTTCGGATGCACCATCACCTGGAGAACCTCAACGAGACATCGACAGTCATTCAGGTTGTGGTTTATGCAAAGACGTTCTATCCAAGAAGGTGTGTGAAGGTTCAATAAACAAGCTGAAACAAGGACACCTAGACTGGTTGGGTTTTCTTGAAGACGTTTCACCGCTCATCTAAGAACCTTCTTCAGATCAGAAGAAACATCTGGAAGAACGTGGATGAAACGTCTTCAAAAAGGTCATGGTTCATCCAAACTGGACTTTCTAGGAGTTTCTTGAAGACGTTTCAGCACTCATCCAAGAAGCTTCTTCAAGAACTAGGTCGAAACATCTTCAAGAAACTCTACAGCTTGTTTTAGGGAAACACCGTGACCTGGATGACTGAGAACCTTCATGGACAGTCTCTGATGAATATAAAACTGGATCAAAGTAGAGTCAATAAAGTCTTGTAGAGTTTCTTGAAGACGTTTCATCCAAGAAGCTTCTTGAGTTGTAGAAGCCTGGTTGGGTAGTTCAGGTCGTTTTATTAGGAACATCTGTGTCACGTAGCGTCCATTAGAAACAGGTTTCACTTCTGTTCACACAACGACCTGGAGGAAGACACGGCATCAAAGCCCCACCCCATTAGTCTTTATAACTAAAGACGTCTCAAGAAACCCAACGAGTCCACTTGTCTTTGTTTCAGTTTCAGTGACAAACCTCCACGTCCAGCCCCGTCCTCCTGTCCCTCATGTTTTTATCTCTGGGTTGACTGTAAATGTCTCTTGTTGAGAAGGATATCGTCTGTATGACAAACAGGAAGGAATAAAATACTCAACAGATTCTTAAAACCCCCCCCAGACTTTACGTTCTCCCTGGTTGGTTTCTGGTCAGTGGTTGAGAGAGAAGACGACGTGTACCTGAATGTAGAAGAGAATCACTACTCGACTTCTTCTAGAGCAACCAGGCAATAAAACCTCTGTGTCCAGGGTTTAAGATAAGCCAGTGCGCTCCCTGGCCACTTCATTAGGTACACTAGTGAATCACCCTAGACTAGATCTGGTCTTCATCTTTAGCCTCCTCTATGATCATCAAGATGAATCAGTTCCTGCGTCGCTCTCAACGTTATTAAGCTTAGAAAGCAGTCACTAGTGTACCTAATGAAGTGGCCAGTGGTGCCAGAGTCAACATTGTCTTCCTGTCCTGAGGTGAATGGACAGATTGTTGATGAGGCTGATCGGTTCATTCTGTTGTTACAGATAAATCACTATGTTTAGTTTCTTTTGTTTTTACCTGTTTCTGTTTTTGCTCCAACGAATCTCATTCACACTAACGATGATCTCTCTCTCTCTCTCTCTCTCTCTCTCTCTCTCTCTCTCTCTCTCTGTACTGTGACTGTTGCACAGAATTTTGTTATTTCTTTTTCTCTTTATGAAATAAAAGACGATTGTATGAAATTTCACTCGTTGTTTTTGTCGTGGCAGGATGAATGAGGAGGACGGAGGAGCTCTGTCTCATCTCACTGAATTATGTATGAGCAAAACCTCTGATTTACTGTCTGTCAGGAGGCTACTATTTATTATTATTATTATTATTATTATTATTACGAGGATATATAAAGAAGGCAAGAAGATTTATGACCATATAAGAAAGTTTATGGAAATATAAGACAATATAATATATTCAGGGCAACATAAGACAAATGTAAGGCAATAAAAGAAAAGGTGACAAAAAATATTAGAAAATATGAGAATATAAGAAAATAAATGTGCAATATGGTAATATGAGGAATATAAGTCTTTATAAAGCAGTATAAAAAGGCAAAATGAACGAAAAGTAGAGAAATAGTTTACTAATTATGAAATATAACACTATCCTACAGTGGGGGAATTTGTAGCTTCACAGTACACAGTAGTGCACAGGAGATTAAACCAAAAAATAAATAATAAAATCATTAAATAAGTACAAAAAATAAGAAACAAAGACATTTTAGACGTGTTCCCTGAAGCGGCCGCCAGGTGGCGCAGGCAGCACGCACTTCTCTCAAACACACTTTAACAAAAAGTTAAAACCAAAACACTTTAAAAAGCTGCAATGGACTCAGAAAAACTATAAAACTGTTTGTTCCTATATGATCTTATATTAAACTGCAGCTTTCAGTTTAAATAGCGGCTCAAATGGTGGAAAACCGCAGTGGTGGTTCAAGAAATGAGGAGATTGTCCACGTTTAAGTTATTTCTGGAGGTTTAACAAACACGCATTTAGATTACCTGTCATTATAAACTCTTAAAACGCCACTTAAACGCGTTATAATCTGGAAATAGCCGCCGTTTTGTGGCTCAAATTGACCCATTAACTGTCAAAACACTTCCGCACACAGCCGCTCGCGCTCGCGCCGCGCCGTGCCGTGCCCGCGCAGGTGTGGCTCCTAGGCTCGTGCACGCCACCCCTCCCCCTCAGCTAGCAAGCTGCGCGCGTTCCCGCGTCAAGTAATTCATTGTATCAGATTGAGACTGGAGGAAGCGGCGAGGAGCGGAGTCGGCGAAAGCAACCACAGAGACACTGAAGAAACCCCGACGGCCAGGGCACATAAACTGAAGGTAAACTACTTTACGGAATACCGGGCGACGGCGAAGGGCCTCTTCTCTTGTGTTGTCCAGTTTTAAACTCGACGGGGTCGCTTTTTTTAAACTTGCGCGGAGCTTTTGAGAGGCCGTGCTAACAGCTAGCGTGCGAGCTACTTAGCGAGCTAACGGTGGCTAAGTTAGCATTTCCCCCCGAACCGACCTCGATTTCAGCCTCTTCCGCAGTTGGCACTCAAGTTGCGCCGAAGAGAAAACTCCCGTGGGCTTATTAACCCCCCAGGTACAAACTCTTTATCCAGACTTTACCGGAGGCTGTTTGTAAACTGTTTAAACTTAAAAAATAAAGGGTTTAAAAAAAGTGAGCGGCCCAGAGGATCGGTGAGTTGTAGCCGAACAATGAGCCTCTTCTCCGGGCTTGTCTCGGCTGATCAGTCGGCGGCGGCTTCGCGTCAGTGCCTGCTTGTTAATTAGTCATTTTCTTTTAACAAATTACATTCTTTTAAACCCAGAATGTCTATTTTTTTGTTTTTATAAGATTTTTTATATAAGGTATAAGATATTATAAAGTTTTTAATGGTTTCTCCAGAGCAGTGTTCGCCTCGGAGGGAGCAGTCGTGTGTTTATGTCCCATGTCCGGTTCTGGCTTGGTGTTGGGGTTGTTTTTTTTTTGTTTTTTGTGTTAGTTTGGATCTGGTCCACCCACCAACCCACCCCATTCTTCCACTGCGGACACACTAGCCATCTGTTGCCGCTGAGGTGACGCCATCTTCCTGGTGACCCACCCAGTGGCGAGCTGCTCTAAAGAAAACACATGTTTGGGTTTGAACACACAACTTTTCCTCTCAGCCTCTGTCAGCGCTGACCAGGAGTCTAATGGACAACCTCAGTGTTGGTTGGTTGGTAGTGCTTCAGAAATAATATACATATATATATAAAAAAAATAGACTTATCGATGTGTATAGATGCAATCATTAGCAAGATGATGGAAGCATTTCTGATTTTATTTAGCTGTGATGGCAACAAATATCACAGATCTAGTCGTGTAGAACAGCACAAACATGCCAAAACATTAGGTACGCTTCTGGAAAAAAAACATTTAAATCCAAATTCTCCTTCATGACTGATTTAATGTTTAATGTTGGAGCAGAGTCAGAGAGGTGGTCAAAGTTTGGCTCGGTTCAAAGGAAAGATTGTGATTTTGGTGTTTTTCTGACCCGTCCATCCACCCCAACCTCCTGCTCACTGATATATAAATACTTATACATGCAAAACACCACAAAGGTGATGTGTGATACTACAGTCCAGCTCCAGATGCTCCTTCGTGGCCGTGCTAGTGTTCAGTTGATGTTGAAACGGCGTCAGAAAGGTGGTGATTGTTCTCCCCTGACTACAACGTCTGAATGAAGATTAACTGCTGGTGGACCTCTACTGAGCTGGACGGTAACTTTTGCATTTATAGTGGTGATAATACTCCTGTTTATCGTTCACACCAGCGTAGAAAAGAAAAGCCTCCATGACGGCGGCAGCAGAAGATGCTGTAGCTTATGTTCTAGAGACAAAGAGGGAAGTGGGTGTGAGCGAGGGTTTTACACTCGGTGTTAACCCTCCAAGCTGCTGCTGCTGCTGCTGCTGCTGCTGCTGCTGCGATGGAGGCAGGTGATGGTGGCTGAGCAGCGTTGGTTTTAAATCAACTGATTATTATTTTTCCAGGATTTCTTAGCCTTTTTTCTTTGTTTTAACTGTGTGGCGGTGTTTTGTGTTGGTGTTTTGGTGTTGATTATGAGGATTAACTGAAAGGAGCGGAGATACGCATGAAGAAATGTTCAGAGTTCATTGATCTTGGCTGGAGTTTGTCTTTTAATTCAGCTCTTTGATTATCAGAGTCCAGCTTTGCTCTGATTTATTCATTAACTATGAGCAGCGCTGTAGTAACTCGTTTTGAATCTAAAATTAAACGTCTTCCAGTCTAAACTGCAGCGACAGACGTCACATCTTCAAAGTTAAACTCTAATGTTGTGTCTTGTTTGTGTTGACAACACACCAGCCTGCTGTTTGCAGAGCTTAGCTCGTAGCTAGGTGGCTAGCTAGCTAGCTAGACGAGCTGTTGAGTCAGCTTCCGCAGCTTCATACTTCATCGCCAGAGATAACATCTCACCAAACAGCAGACACCAGAGGAGTCTTTATTTTTTTTAAAGGCGTCTTTAAGTTCATCTCGTGCTTAGACGTCGTCTCTAGGTGGTAACCTCACTAGACCTGGGTAGAGATACTTGTTTTCTGATTCGATATCGATTCATTCAGAGATATTTCAGTTTCTAAACAAACTAATGTCGCTGGAGATCTGTGGTTATTACCCACTCTCAGTGTTTTCCCACTAGTTTCTCATCTGTCATATATATATTTATATATTTATATATTTTAAACCCAGTCAGCTTCCAGCGCTCTTCTCTCCTGTCGTGGTTTAGATCTCCCTCACATGTCGACTAATCTCGTTGGTGCGATCTCGCAAGATTTCTAACGAGAGGATGCAGGAACAGGAAACGACGTATATCTGTTAAACCTCGACCCTTTTATCAGTCGGCATCAGATCTGCCACAGAAAGATGAATGTCGATATTTTAAACACGCAGCAGCACCGTAAAGAATATAACTGACGATGTGACAGCTATTAATGCTGCAGTTTACAGGGACATCACGGCCAGACGATGCTAATATACACGGCTAATCCTCATTTAGAATTTTAGCATTGTAATGACTCGACTTCATTCATTCAGCTCTAGCCGTTAGCATAGATGCTAACAGGGCTCGGCCTGAACATCTATCTTAATTTAAAAAACCACATCGATTTATTAAAGCTTATTAAATTTAAATCATTTAATGAGATTCTTCAGAGACGCGGTGCAGCTGTGAACGCACACGTCCTTCGTCTCTGCTCCGTTATTGGACAGTTTTTTTGGGGGGGGGAGACGTCTCATTTAATTATCGTAAAACGTTGGAGGTGGAGGTAGTTGTATTTTTTTTTGGCAAGCGTGATTGGAAATGTTTGTGTCGAGAGAAGATGAAACTGGTGAGTGAAATATAAGTTATGAAGGAGCTGAGTCGAGAGGAACGAACGAAACTGACGAAGGACGGATTAGTTTATCAGGTTGGTTTGAAATGTGGTCACTGGCGTGTTGTTGTAGCCTATAGTTGATAGTTTTTATTATTATTTATGATTTAATTCAACATATTCAGGTGACAGAAGAAAAAAGTTTGAACTATTCATCAGTCAGTTTAAACCTAAACACCGTGGCTTAGTTTTCCACCCTGAGTATCACACTGGGGGGGTGTGGGGGGTGTGGGGGGGTGTGGGGGGGTATTTCCTGGCTAAAAACCCCCCAAACACCAGCTTTTATATGAACTGTTGCCCCAGTGTGAGGACAGGACGATGAGTCACCACAGCAACTACTTTAATAATGCATCTGAAGCCGTGTTTAGGTTAGAGAAGGAGTCCTGCCGTCGATAATAACGACGGCGTCTTAATTAACGTGGAGCTATTAAAATGTTTAAAGACGTGTGATACGGAGGAGGAAGCCCTGCCAGCCAGACGCCGCTTCCTGTTGCTCCGTCTATCCTCCTCCTCCTCCTCCTCGTTGTTTGTTAATTTGATCCCGTTGAGGTTATCCACATCTCCTCCCTCCTCCTTATCCCGCTGGCCAACAAGACAGATGGGGCGAGGATTTGCCCATCGCAGCCCGGGCCCTTATTATTATCTCAGCCAGGATTATAATGATTGATCAGAGGAGAACGTCTGACCTGCAGCCTTCCTCTCTCGCCTTCGCTCGTCTTAATCCGGTCACGGGAAGAAAAGGCCGTCGTCCACGTGTGTGATTAGTTTTAGTGTGAATGAAGATGAAGCTCACGTCGCTGGAATATATCTGTTTCTTTTGGAAAGGAAGCTGCTTCAAACCGAAACCCCTCGTTTCCTCCATATTGTTTTATTTTTTTTTATCACCTCCTGTTGCAGTGCAGCGTTTATAGGTGAAAGGTGAGAGGTGTTGGGTTCTATCTACGCTGTAAGGGTTCTCCAATCAGAAAATATATAATCACATGACGCTACAACCACCAGGCTAATAGTTTTAGCACTAGCATTAGCCGCTGCCGCCCACGTTTTCACTCACAAACTACATGCTAATACCGTTAGCACACCTTTATGGTAGTTTGCATTCAACGTGTTAGCATAGCCGGCTAGAATCACTGCTGACAATCTATTAAGTATTCTGGAGCAGCTGTTATTATTAAATCTTAATCACATATATTATCTGACACTTTCTTCTTCATGTCCTTTGCTCTGTCTTGATTCTGTCCCCCTACAGTCGTCCTATCACGTCGTCTCTTGGTCTTTACGCTAAGTAGATTTTAGGCCGTTCAGTTGACCGCCGTTGACCAGACGCCCACCTCTGGGCTGCAGCTCGCCCCTTGTTTCTGTCTTTTTATTTCACCCCCACGTCGAGGGAGGGAACGGTCTGATCTCTTTTGACACCGCCGTCCCACCGTCCACCGTCTAAAGGACGCTTGCAGCACCTTCCAAGAGCCTGAGCTGACTCTGAGGCTGGAGGAGAAGGAAGGAGCTGTTGTTTGCAGCTCAAAGGCCGCTGTCTTATGCAATCAACGCCTCCCGACAGATAAATCAGAGTTTCACTGGCGCGGCTTGTTCCAGCAGAGCTCTGAAAACTAACCAGCGGACAATCGCACCAGGAGTTTATTACGGCTCCGCGGATGCAGATCTCTGTTGATGCGCTCGTTTTCTGCCACCTGGCTCAGCCGCGTTGGGAAATATGATTACGCCCTCCCACCGCTGCTTCTTCTTCAGACCGGGGAGGAAATAACCGTTCAGGCGTGTGATTTATTGCCCTCCCTCTGTAGTTTCTGTACCGTTGGTAAGAACACGGTCGCCGTGTCTCTGCAGCGCCGAGGCAAACGTTTGACGCGTACGTGGTGAATAAAGGGACACTGGCATGTTCCTGTTTTGTTTTCTTAGTTGTTGTTGTTGGTGAAATGTGACTTTAGCACCTTAAATCACATTTCCCCTCATTTTAATTAAACTACAGACGAACGCTTTACTAATAAACAGACCTAATATTATATTTTAGGGTTAAAGGGAAGTGGCCGGTAGCAAGAACCACAGTTTGACTTAATGTAGAGCCATAGACATCTTCTAATAGTAGAATATATTTCTATATTTACAGCTTAAAGGTCGTATAAAACCGAGGGCTAGTGTTTTTAGCAATAGAAACTAGCTTAGCAGCTTCAAGACGCAGGGTTAGCCTTTCACTCAGACTACATCCTGATACAGTTAGTGGAAGACTTTACGTTTAATAACTTAGAATAGTAGTGACGGCTTTTATCTACATCTAGAAGTCTCCTCATCTGATAACTCTCATCTGATTGGCTGCACCTTGAGGAAGTTTTAACCCGACCAGACTGGTTTAACACCAAGATGTTGGTAGAAAGATCTAAAGAAGTAAAAAGAAAAGGCCCCGTGGTTTGTTGTGGGTGCAGCGCTGCAGACTAGTTCACTCACTTCCATGTTTTCTGACGCTCTGCTAAACGTTATTTCCCAACATGGAGCGATCCAAGCCGCTCTGAAGCTGTGACTCAAGGCTGCATGTCACTCATCTGCCCCAACTTCCCCTTTCAGCTGCGTTGGGCAAGCTTCGTTTCTCACACCTACACTGCTGCGCGTCGTCTTGGGCCGTCTTGAGTTACTGGAAGCGGGGCTGAATGTTTTTTTACTTCCTGGTAGCTCGCGGCGCCATGACGACGCCTCTGTGTTGACGGCTGTTTGAAGAGGAGACCGGAACAAGATGAAATACTGGGAACGGTCTTTACGCTCGGCGTCACGGGCAGACGGTCTGTGACGGATGCTCGACATATTTGAGCGAACCTACGGGATGTTTGGTTTCACTTCCTGCTGCGCCGTGTTAGCCGCCGCTCAGCGGGCCTCCAGGTATCCAGGGTGGCGTTTCATTTACTCACCATCTCACCGCCTCCCCTCACATGTTCAGGTTTAGAAGTTTGATTTCCACCTTCGTGGTTGAACGTGTTGCACCGTTGCAGCGATGCAACACTAAAGTACCACAGGCCACAAATGTCACACTTTAGTCCCGTTTTAAAATGGACTCTGTTAAACCGGTCTTACTTGGAGACTCTAGTCCTTTGTGTTAATTGTTTAGTTTAGTCAAACATTCACCGACGTGTTTAACGACGTTAATGCATAAATAAATAAATCCAGTCCATCAGAACATGGTCGTCCTTTGATGGTTTTAAACGACAGATCATTTCTAAACCACCCGACGTGTCCAGGTAACACGAGTCCTGTCCTATCTGGTCTTTAAACGTGTCCACGTCTCTTTAAATAGTCCTCGACCCCTAACAGTTACAACGTCCTCTCTTCCTTCCTCGTCCTCCAGGGATGGCGGCCATCCGTAAGAAGCTGGTGATCGTGGGCGATGGAGCTTGCGGGAAGACGTGTCTCCTGATCGTCTTCAGCAAGGACCAGTTCCCCGAAGTCTACGTCCCCACCGTGTTCGAGAACTACGTCGCAGACATCGAGGTGGACGGCAAACAGGTGAGACGTCACCAGATGTTTATGGTTTAGTGTCAAGAACTGACAAGAGACTACTCAGGTCCTGATCTGGTCCTAAATGTCCTAGAGTTGGTCTCCTGTAGCTTCCTAAAGTCTGTCCTTGTCTTCCTTGTCTTCTCCTAGAGTTGGTCTCCTGTAGCTTCCTAAAGTCTGTCCTTGTCTTCCTTGTCTTCTCCTAGAGTTGGTCTCCTGTAGCTTCCTAAAGTCTGTCCTTGTCTTCCTTGTCTTCTCCTAGAGTTGGTCTCCTGTGTCTTCCTAAAGTCTGTCCTTGTCTTCCTTGTCTTCTCCTAGAGTTGGTCTCCTGTGTCTTCCTAAAGTCTGTCCTTGTCTTCCTTGTCTTCTCCTAGAGTTGGTCTCCTGTGTCTTCCTAAAGTCTGTCCTTGTCTTCCTTGTCTTCTCCTAGAGTTGGTCTCCTGTGTCTTCCTAAAGTCTGTCCTTGTCTTCCTTGTCTTCTCCTAGAGTTGGTCTCCTGTGTCTTCCTAAAGTCTGTCCTTGTCTTCCTTGTCTTCTCCTAGAGTTGGTCTCCTGTGTCTTCCTAAAGTCTGTCCTTGTCTTCCTTGTCTTCTCCTAGAGTTGGTCTCCTGTAGCTTCCTAAAGTCTGTCCTTGTCTTCCTTGTCTTCTCCTAGAGTTGGTCTCCTGTAGCTTCCTAAAGTCTGTCCTTGTCTTCCTTGTCTTCTCCTAGAGTTGGTCTCCTGTAGCTTCCTAAAGTCTGTCCTTGTCTTCCTTGTCTTCTCCTAGAGTTGGTCTCCTGTAGCTTCCTAAAGTCTGTCCTTGTCTTCCTTGTCTTCTCCTAGAGTTGGTCTCCTGTAGCTTCCTAAAGTCTGTCCTTGTCTTCCTTGTCTTCTCCTAGAGTTGGTCTCCTGTGTCTTCCTAAAGTCTGTCCTTGTCTTCCTTGTCTTCTCCTAGAGTTGGTCTCCTGTGTCTTCCTAAAGTCTGTCCTTGTCTTCCTTGTCTTCTCCTAGAGTTGGTCTCCTGTGTCTTCCTAAAGTCTGTCCTTGTCTTCCTTGTCTTCCCCTAGAGTTGGTCTCCTGTGTCTTCCTAAAGTCTGTCCTTGTCTTCCTTGTCTTCTCCTAGAGTTGATCTCCTGTAGCTTCCTAAAGTCTGTCCTTGTCTTCCTTGTCTTCTCCTAGAGTTGGTCTCCTGTAGCTTCCTAAAGTCTGTCCTTGTCTTCCTTGTCTTCTCCTAGAGTTGGTCTCCTGTGTCTTCCTAAAGTCTGTCCTTGTCTTCCTTGTCTTCTCCTAGAGTTGGTCTCCTGTGTCTTCCTAAAGTCTGTCCTTGTCTTCCTTGTCTTCTCCTAGAGTTGGTCTCCTGTAGCTTCCTAGAGTCTGTCCTTGTCTTCCTTGTCTTCTCCTAGAGTTGGTCTCCTGTAGCTTCCTAAAGTCTGTCCTTGTCTTCCTTGTCTTCTCCTAGAGTTGGTCTCCTGTAGGTTCCTAAAGTCTGTCCTTGTCTTCTCCTAGAGTTGGTCTCCTGTGTCTTCCTAAAGTCTGTCCTTGTCTTCCTTGTCTTCTCCTAGAGTTGGTCTCCTGTAGCTTCCTAAAGTCTGTCCTTGTCTTCCTTGTCTTCTCCTAGAGTTGGTCTCCTGTAGCTTCCTAAAGTCTGTCCTTGTCTTCTCCTAGAGTTGGTCTCCTGTAGCTTCCTAAAGTCTGTCCTTGTCTTCCTTGTCTTCTCCTAGAGTTGGTCTCCTGTAGCTTCCTAAAGTCTGTCCTTGTCTTCCTTGTCTTCTCCTAGAGTTGGTCTCCTGTGTCTTCCTAAAGTCTGTCCTTGTCTTCTCCTCCACCTCACCACACATCCACAGTACACTAGTTACTGCTGTCTGTCCATCTGTCTTCTCCTCTTTCTTCTTCTTTGCATTAAAACAGAAGAGGAAGAAGACGTTCAGACTCTACAGGGATGTGGTTTTGGTTGAATCTGCTCTGGACACTAACTCACCTCTGGTTCTTTTAGTAGAAGGTTTAGATCTGGTTGATCCTGTGCTCAGACTTTATTTTCCATACCTGTGTACAGGTAGCGTTAAAATCTAAAATAAAAGTGTGTATCTCTGCGTCCTGACCTCGTTCTGGGTTAATGGGATTCTGGGACATTGAGTTCCTTATTGGCTCTTTGATTTCTAACCCCGCTGCGCCGCTGGAGAGAACGGCCACTTCTCCAAAAGTCTTGATCCAGTTTCCCCTTTTAGCTCGGAGCGAGTCTGTTCAGAGAGGATTAGAGACGTGGCCGTCGTGTTTAGTGAGCGGCGAGCCTCAGCCGACCAGCGCCGGGCTGTAGAGGGAAGAGACGGGACACGACTGTTAAACACTAACTAAATATATAATCAGCTGAGACGAGATGTGGTCGAGACAAAGTGCTGAAGCTCAAGCTGAGTATCTGTGACCTTGACCGTGGCATCGTTGTTGGTTTTCAGTAACAGATCTGCCAGAGGTCAGAGGAGAACAGTCCCAACGTTAGCTGCTACGCTAACAGCAGTTACCACCAGTTGTTTGTTTGTTTAGCTGCATTAGCTTCAGTTTCCTGATGCTATCATGTCGTCATGGACATTCTTGAGTTCTTCTTTATCGTCCAGTTTGTTTTTCCTTCTAAAGTTGACGTTTAAACCTTTATGTCCCGTTCCTCTCCAGGTGGAGCTGGCTCTCTGGGACACGGCGGGTCAGGAGGACTACGACCGGCTCAGGCCTCTCTCCTATCCCGACACCGACGTCATCCTCATGTGCTTCTCCATAGACAGCCCCGACAGCTTGGGTTTGTACACTTCACTCGTGCACGACATGAAAACACAGCGTCTGGGTTTCCCCCTCCCGTCCCGTCCCGTCCCGCTCCCTCGTCTTTTCCGTTTCGTCAGAATTTTTGTGGGGGATAATTTTTAGTTGCAGGCGGCTTTTACGTAAAATAAAGTAATAAACGCTGCAGAAATGAAACGACCAGAGATTAAATGACTTCTAATCTGAGCATATCTGCTTGGTTTTGTCATTGTGGCTTTATTTACTTAATTATTAGCACTTCCTGTTTCTCTGCTAAGATGAATGGGTTTACTGAAGTTTACACCCAGCGCTGGAAAATATGCAAATACTGGTCTTAACACATCTGTCAGTGTTTCCTCTATTGTTTGTCTTCTGTGGCTTGAAGGTGGAAAATAATTAAATGTACTGGGGGCTGTGGAGGGGACGGTTAATGTGTTGGTGAGAGTCTAAAAGATTAAACGTGCTGTTAAACATTAAATCAGTAAAATAAAGATTTAAACCTTTAATCTAATGATGCTGTTTGACTAAAGTTCAGATTTATTCAGTTAGGATTTGTGCTGGAGCGTAATCGGTTCCTAACAGAGTGACTCCAGGCTCTGATTGGTCTGCTGACAGCCAATCAGAGCGCTGCTAGTTTCAGCAGGCGTCCATTCCTGTAGATGAACGTTGAGACGCAGCTAGCATTAGCAACCATGCTAACAGCAAACACCAGCTTTTATTTTGTTAAGAATTGATATTTTGAGTTTTAATGCTAACATGCTAAAGGTTTTCAGTGTTTGGTTGAACCTAGCAACAGTAACGCAGGAAGGCGGGACTTGAGAAGGAGTCCTCTGATTGGTCGTTTGCCACTAAATGGATAATAGGATAATAAAACGCTGATCTGCTGTTTGTCCTCCACAGAAAACATTCCAGAGAAGTGGACCCCGGAGGTCAAACACTTCTGTCCAAACGTTCCCATCATCCTGGTCGGAAACAAGAAAGACCTGCGTAACGACGACCACACGCGCCGAGAGCTCGCCAAGATGAAGCAGGTAACCCAGCGTTGTTATTTCAGCCGTCAGCCGGTCGTTCAAACTCCTCGACGCGTCTCTGAACCAGAATCTGTTTCCTTTTTTCGTCCGACAGGAGCCGGTGAAGTCGGAGGAAGGCCGGGACATGGCCGGACGCATCGCCGCCTTCGGCTACATGGAGTGCTCCGCCAAGACCAAGGACGGCGTGCGGGAGGTGTTTGAGATGGCCACCAGGGCGGCGCTGCAGGCCCGCCGTGGAAAGAAGAGCAATAAATGTGTACTGCTGTAAAAAAAAAAAAAAAAAAAACACGGCCGACACATTTGGACTGTTTGGGCTGCTACGCCCGGGGGGAGGGGACGGGGACGGGGCTCGGGAGGGGTTGGAGGAGGGGTCGCGGGTAGACGTGGGGGTGGGAGGGACGGGGTAGGAAAGAAGTGCAGTAAACGACTATTGCTGTAAAGCGGCTGTTTGTTGGACTGAATTTACCCCGAGGGTTTGACGGAGGAGGAGCGGGCCGGTACATTTAGTCTGGACAAGGAGCCGCTTACACCGATAACGATCATTAGAGAGATCTGGTCCTTTTGTTTAAATAAACCAATCTGACGTTGGGCCGTGTTCAAACAGGAAGCACAGGTAGAGCCAGGTGTGTGGGCGCCTGGAACCAATCAGGGCGAGGACGAGACGGACGGGTGAAGGGATGGGACCGGACGAGACCAACGCCTCAACGTTCATCCACCAAAACAGGCGCCGATTGTGAAGGGAAAGCCCCGCCCACATGATTTGATTGGCCCAGAGTATAATCGGTTCCCAACGGAGAGACTCCAGACGTGACGACCAATCAGAGGGCTCCTACGACTTGACTTACTGTTGCTCGGGTTGGTGGCGGTCCATTCCCGTAGACGAGACAGCTAGCGTTAGCAACAATGCTAACAGCAAACATTGGAAAAACATTGATTTTTGTAATCGGGATGAATTAACGCTAAAGGTTTTCACCTAGCAACAGTAACGAGAAGAAGGTGGGGCTTAACAGCCGAGCCGGGAAAAGGAGCCGTCTGATTGGTTGGCCTGAAACGAGAGGAAATCCAAGAAACGCTCACGATGCTAACGCTGTTTCTGTCGGTCGACTATCACTTCCTGGTTCTTTAAACCCTGAGCCGGTGTCGTTGGTGTGACTTCCCATCCCTTCCTACTTTCTGGTGCTCATCTACCGCTGTCGTTGTTAGACCAGGACCAAGAACAAGGAGCGTTTACATCCTCACCACTCATCTCCTTATTTTGGGAATATTTAGTTATTATTATTATTATTATTATTAGTGTACTGGTGAACTGTTGCTACCAGGCTGAGACGTTCATTTAAAACTAAAACTAAAGACGGGGCCAGTCGTAATCGGGGATTTATTATTATTATTATATTTTTTCTCGGCCAGATTTCGACTCTTCTTCTTCCGACAGTGTTGCACCCTCTTCCTGTTCTTGTTCTTCTTCCTGGCTTCCAGAGACGAACCGTTTTTGTTTTTCTACTTTTTATTTTCCCGCTTTGAAAGTTTAAAATTAAAAAAGATAAAGAGAAAAAAAAGTGTATCAGTATTTAAACAAAACAAAATAAAAATAGGAGGTGGATGATTAGGGAATTACTTTTGTGTTGTTGGTTTTAGTTTTTATTATTTTTCTTCTGATGATGATTTACAGTCGGCTGTAATGACCCGTCTATCAACCCCCCCACCACCTCTGCCATATGCTGTCATGGGGCAGTCAGGATTCAGGCCGGCCCGTCGGCTGTGTGGAGCGAGGACCACGAGTGCTGACTTTCTTTTTGTTTGTTTTTTGTTTTTTGTTTTTTTGTCTGAAACAGAAAAAAAAAAAAAGAAAACCAGGCCCTCCTTATGTACAAATCATTTTTATTTCTAGTTTTTATTGTGTTTTTAAAAAAGATTTGGACGCTGAAGCGGTGAAACAAAAGGAAAAGAAAACCAAGCTGTATGCAAAGTCTGTAAATATGAATCGTGGGTTTGTTCATACTAGACTATACACACATGACTGGAAACTGTATTTGTAAACTAGCTTTGGTTTGTGTAATAAATTACTTTCTATAACACACAGCTCCCTCCGTCCGTCTGTTCTCACAGTCAAACTCAAGAAACGTTGATTTAGATTTAGAGCTGAGCTCACAAATAAAAATGATCTGAATCCAGATAAACTCCTTGACACCATGTTCCTGCAGAGACGTGGGTGGAGAGGCAGATTCATCCTGAGTGGGACGGAGCTGGATGGAGACCAGGATCTAAATAAATAAATAATCACTTTTACGTAACGACACTGAATTTATTTATACTCTGATTATCTGGTTCTCCTGTCAGTGGGTGAGAAGAGGGAGGTAGCAGGGAAGTAGAAGAGGAGGAAGAGGGAGAAAGGAAGTAGAGAAAGGAGGATGAAGATGAGGAAGAGCATGGTTGAAGGAGGAAGTAGAAGAAGAAGGTTAGACCAGATGTAGCTAACGATGTGATACAGAAGATCATCAAAAAAGCCAAAGTTACTTCCAGACTGGGTTAGGGTTGGAGTTAGTCATGTTTCCTTAAGCTAAGCTAAGCTATGCTAAGCTAAAATTAGCTAAAATATGATAAGATGAACCTTTGCAGGAGTAATTCAGTTGTATAAAAATAGAAAAAAACAGAAAAATAAATTATTAGCTACACCTTGCTAGTAGCGTAGCGTAGCATCAGGAAGTTGAAGCTGTTAGCATGGAAGCTAGCTAATTAATCCAACAAATGCAGAAACAGTGGAGGAAATAAACACATAAGCCGTTAGCATGGTTGATAATATTAGCTGTTATTAGTTTGACTAACAGTTTGATCCAGATCATCATCATCCTCATCTGGGACAAAAAAGTCGGTTACTTCCAGACTGGGTTAGGGTTAGAGTCATGCTTCCTTAAGCTAAGCTAACCTATGCTAAGCTAAAATTAGCTAAAATATGATGAGATGAACCTTTGCAGGAGTAATTCAGTTGTATAAAAATGAGAAAAAAAAATCCCCCAGATCTCGATCCAGTCACGTTCTGGACAAATGAGTCCGATCCGTCTTCAGAGTCCACGCCTCAACGGGTCAGGACTATTTTTGGCGGCAAAAAGGAGGAGAACCAAAATGACTTTCTAGTCCAGCTTCTGATGTCAGCAGGCAGTTTATGTAGGAGGAGGAGGAGGAGGAGGAGGAAGAGGAGGAGGAGGAAAGTACAGAAAATGGGTGGAGGTCAATGGATTAGAAGAGGCGTAGTGGGTGGGAGTGAGAGGACCGTTCATTAGACACTTCAGACTCTACGCCAGGTGTCCTAAACTCTCAGGTTACATAGAAACACACACTCCACGGCCACTTTATTAGGTACACCTTGCTGGTAGCGTAGCATCATTAAGTGCTGTTAGCATGGAAGCTAGCTAATAAATCCAACTAATGCAGGAACAGTGGAGGAAATAAACACAGAAGCAGTTAGCATGGTTGATAATATTAGCTGTTATTAGTTTCTAGTTAGCATTTAACAACAAGCTGAGCTCTAGCATAAACACTGGCCTTAATCTGTAGCACATTTCTACTTTTAATATATTAATATCTAATATATTTTATTTTTTTATACACAGTGCATCTTTAATCTTGAAGATAACAACTGTTTATGGTCATTTTCTTTCATTGTGCACTGTCAACCCACTAATAATTTAATATTTTGTAGTTTTTATAGTAGTTTTACAGTGATTTATTGTTGTTTTATTGTAGTTTTTAATTTAACATTCAACATCAAGGTGTACCTAATGAAGTGGCCGTTTTCTTTTTAACAGTAGGTTTCGTTTTTAAATTAAATATAAGCGTCACATATTTCAGTCTCTGGAGAAACGTTCAAAGTCAAACAGGAAGGAAGTTCGTCACGGCACCGCTCCACCCTGAGCCGGTATCCGGGCTTCATGTGAGGCAGAGCGGCTGCCCGGTGGAGCGACACTCGGCGGAGGAACGAGCTGGAGGGAGGCCGCGCGGCTCCGTGTCTCCCCCCGCTCCCTCGCTCCCTCGCCTCGCTCCTCCGGCGGCCAGGCGGAGACGGACTAGCCGAGCACCGCAGCTCCACCGCCGCCTTTATATACCGCTCTATTTTTAGCCTCGACTATATTTAACCAATATGAGCTCACTGCCCCGACGGCTCGTCCAATGGGATTGAAGGGAGAAGGAGGGAGCCGTCCAATGGGAGGAAGGGGAAAAAGAGAAAGAGGCGGGGCTTCACAAGCGCTGATTATCTGGAAGAAAAGACGTCTCACTCGGACACTTTTCCAAGATACAAAGAGAAATCTCATTTAAACGTTAATGTTTCACTGACTGGTTTACATTTAAACACTTTGTCTTTTCATTATTAATAAAGTTTTTATTTAGCATTCGACAACAACAAATGAACTTGTAGCATTTATAATAAAATGTGTGTAGCTCATTTAAGTCATTGTGCACCATCAACCCTCTAATAATGTAATATTTTGTTGGTTTTGTAATTATAGTTTTGCAATAATCTTGTTTTATTGTAGTTTTTATTTAGTCTTCCACCAAAGCTAAAGCTACATAGCTGCTAGCTTGAATTTGTAGTGCATAAATATTAGTTTGTAGTCATTTTAATTCATTGTGCTCCATCAGCCCACTACTAATTTTATGTTTGTAGTTTTTATTTAAAATTTTACAACACCTCCTCTTCTTCTCGCTCCTCTTCCTCCTCTTCCTCCTCTTCCTCCAAGCCACAATAACCAGACAACCAGTATTATCCTCTGTTCATAAGGTCATAATGTTATGGCTGATCATTGTAGAGATGACTCTGTGACAACTTCACAACTTTTAAGAAACTTTAAAAACTTTACAATAAACTGTTAATGAGAATAAACCGACTCTTCTTCTTCTTCCTGTGCTGAGGCTGCATCAGTTCAAATAGAAGATCTTTGTGGATGACTGCTCCTCGGTCTCGGTCTGGTTGTAGTTTATCCTGTTTTTTATTTTATTTATTTATTTATTTTATATTTCTGTTGTGACTGTGGACGGAGGCTTTGAGGAGGATTGTCCTGTGACTGTGACTCACCAACACACCCACCTATTCTGTAGTTTCCTAAAGTTTTATTTTTAGTTCGGTGCGAACGGAAACGCCCATCTTTTTTTTTATTTTCTATCTCTATTATCTCTATTTAATAAAGTAAAATGAATATTAATAATAATTAAAAAAAACACCACTCCTGTTTTCAGTTCTATCTTGCAGCTGATAATAAATAATTCCTATGTTTCTTTTTTATTTATTTTTTTTGAAAATTTAAATTTACTTCTCTCTACCGTTAAGGCGCGCCCCCGACAGCCGCGTCCCCGCTCTAAAGGTTCCAACGCGCCATAGCGGGAGCGCGCAGGACGAGAACGGTCACTCCCTCCAAAATTTCCACCCCATCATTGTCACATCTGTTAAACAATTTAAACTATAATTCAGTGTTTAACTCAATGAAAATAACTATATACATAATTAATTATCTATATTATAGATTTAATGTTTTATTATTCTAGGTTATGTTCTTAAATAATTAGCACAGGATATTAATTATTTATCACAAAGTGAAATCTAGATATAATTATAAATGTAGGAAGGTAGATTACTGCTCACAGTAAACTTTATTTAATTTGTTTACAAACAGATATTCAGTGTTTTTCTCAGGACGCCCAGAAAAAAAGCAAAATAACAAACAAATAAAAACATCTGGCATGTGAGGAGAAGGTAAACTGCTCAGGATAAATATCTTAGATCTACATTCACCTGCTGCTGGGCTCAGAATAATTTAAAATACTGTCTGACACTGACATCTGGCGGTGGAAACATGTCAGTACACAATTTAGTTTGTGTTTAAGACAATTAAAATATTCAGAAAACTATTTATTTATTAGATAATAATAAGAAGAAGAAGGAGAAGAAGAAGAAGAAGAAGAAGAAGAATTCATGAATGAACCCATAAACAAACAAATAAATGATCATAAAGTTGTTTTAAAAACACTTCCTCCGACACAGGGCTCCTTTAGTTTGGAAGTTTTAATCTTCCAGTGTATTCTCGCGAGAATGTGAGGAGCAGATCCCGTTCAGGTGAGTGTCGTAAAGAGTCGTAAGATGGCAGCAGAGGTCTTAATAACCAGACAGTTGGACACAGAGAGGTTCTGGTGAGTTGAAGTTTGAGTTTATTTCGGTTTTATTTTTAGTAAAATCGAGTTTTCGTTTATTTATTCTCTAAATGTGTCGCTAAAAATCTGATATTAAACAAAAACTAACCCGGAAGTGACCGTAATCCGTTTAACGTAACGTAAACTGATCCGGCTCTTCATTAAGAGGAGATTTAAAAACAAGAAGAACAGTTTAAAGGTTAAATGAGTTTTATTTTCATATTTGGAGGAGTTTAAATGTCATGTTTTAACTGACACACGTGCAAGTTGACAGTTGAGGGCCGATCAGCCATAAGATTATGACCAGTGACAGGTGAATTGTCGTGGCTCAGGGAGCAGGTTCAACTGTGTGTAGTCAGAGTTTATGTTAGAAGTAGGAAAACACGTTGAAGTGAACATTGACATGAACTAAACTGTCCAACAAAAAATAAATAAATAAATCGAAAAAGTCCAAATGTGCTCCAAGGAAGGACAAGAACCAGAGATAGGGTCCTGAACCAAGGAGGATGTAGAGGAAGAAGTAGAACATGAGAAGAGCTCCAGTTCCTTCTCCATCTCTTGAGGGTTAACCCAACCCTCTGACCTTAGCTGCTCATAAATTGTCTCTAGAACACAGATGAACCAGACGACGTGATCCAGAAGTTCAGACCTCATCAGTGTCTTCATCTGGGACGTCACTGCCAGCTGGACCAAAGGATCTGAAGC
The DNA here is from genome assembly GCF_963514085.1 of Chelon labrosus. Taxonomy (NCBI): domain Eukaryota; kingdom Metazoa; phylum Chordata; class Actinopteri; order Mugiliformes; family Mugilidae; genus Chelon; species Chelon labrosus. Next base: position 2,182,374 of record NC_140360.1, read on the forward strand.
ATCTCCTCATGACAGGACGTTAAAACCACTGGTTCAGGACAGATTGGAGGGCTTGAAGGTCCTGATGCTGACATCCGGTCTAGACAGTGAATCCATGATGATCTGCAATAAAAAGGCCGATCAGTGATTAAATGAGCTGCTGCTTGTTTGTCATTAGATCACTTACCTCGGCCGCCACTGTCCCAACACACTGTGAATAATAAACGACGTTGGGTTCTCGCCAGCCGTGAACCAAAGAGAACGTCACGACCAGAACAAGGAGCGCTCATTATCTGCTGCATTCACACTCACTTCACCAAACACAGGGAATGTGAATGAGTGTGTTTATGTGGTCGGGGGTGAGGGAGGCGGGGGGGATCAGAGACCCGTTAGCAGCCAGGACATCACTGGTCAGAGAGGAATGAGAGGGCTTTTTGTTCGGAGCTGACTGGGAGGTCATTAGTTGTGATTAACAAGCCGACTGACGGGGTGAAGACTGGCCAGAGAGCGCCTGATTATCTGGTCTTAATGACGACGTCCCGGTGCCGTTGGGTTTTAAAGGCCGGAGCTCAAACTGACTGAAGGTTGATGTGACACTTGGAGGCTTCAAACCGACAACACTGTTCTTGATCTGCTTGTCTCTTCTGGTTTAACCTCATCACAGACCTGAGTCAGAAAAGTTCATCCAGTCAGACAAAACACAAACAGACAAATAGAGAAGCTAAGGAAGGCGACCACAGGGCCTTCATCCCGTCTGCCGTCAGCCTGAGTCAACAATAACACACATGGGTTTGGTTTTATAGTTATTCTTTGCACAAGCCACCACCTGACTGTCTGATAGTTTTATAGTTTTAACAGTTACACTGAACAGAATGTCTTTATATTTCTATTTCTCTCTATATATTTTTCAGTGTTGTTATTATGTGGGATAAATAAACAACGTCTAGTGTCTTAACTGTACGTAGAACAAAAGACGACAGAACAACCTGTGTTAAATAAACTGGAAGCCTCCTTACCTCTAATTCAGTATTTATTAAGTCACGTTGAGGCAACTTAAAGTTAAATGTTCATGCTGTTTGGGATAATTGCTTCTCAGGAAAGTTGCTGAAAACTTCAGATGAGATTTATTGACCTGATTAGAACAAGAACAGTCTTTATGGTCTCTGCAGAACAACGAGACAAGTCGTACCGTACAACGAGCTTTTGCAGTTTCATCAAATCAGAAAAATGGTTTGCAAACAAAACTAACAGGACGTCAGGTGACACTCACCAAGGTGGGAAGGAAGGAAGGATGGTTGAATGAAGGAAAGAAGGATGGAAGGAGTGAAGGAGGAAAGAAGGAGGATGGATAGAAGTAAGGAAAGATGGGATGATGGAAGGAGAAAGGAAGGACTGAGGAAGGTAGGAAGGAAGAACGGGAGGAAGGAAGGAAAGATGGAAGAAAAGTAAAAGGGAAGGAGTGAAGGAAGGGAGGAAAGAATGATGGAAGAAGTGAAAGAAGTAAAGAAGGAAGGAAAGAGATGGAAGGAAGGAAGAAAGGAAAGAAGGAAGGAAGGAGGAAGGAAGAAAGGAAAGAAGTAAGGAAAGAAAGATGGAAGGAGGGAGGGAAGGAAGGAAGGAAGAATGGAAAGAAAATGAAAGGAGGGAAGGAAGGAAGAAGGAAGTAAGAAAGGAAAGAAGGAAGGAAGGAAAGAAGTAAGGAGGGAAGGAAGGAAGAAGGAAGGAAGAAGGAAGGAAGAAAGGAAAGAAGGAGGGAAGGAAGGAAGGAAGAAAAGAAAACGGGAAGAAGGAAGGATTAGGCTCGTTCGACTTCATGCAGATCTGACTTGACGTGATGCATGCTGGGTAGAACAAGTTCATTTTAACCAATCATATTCGAGGTCTATGAGCAGAACAACCCAGCATGCATCACGTCAAGTCAGATCTGCACAGATCTGCATGAAGTCGAACACGCCTAATGAGTGAAGGAGGAACAAAAGATGGAAGGAAGAAGAGAAAAGAAGTAAAGAAGGAAGGAAAGAAAGATGGAAGGAGTGGAAGAAGGAAGGAAGAAGGAAGGAAGTCATTACAGTTTAATTTAATCAGAAAAGTTATTTAAACACAACTAACAGGATGAACCAGCTCTGATTCTCATGATTTTTTTTTCCTGTTGTTGGGAAATTAAATCTGCGTCTCATGACCTGAAAACAAGACGTCCTCTGACTGAGACAGTCCATGTTCAGTCTGTCTCTGATATTTAATGAGTGACCTGGATCAGTTCAACAAAACCTAAACATGGACGCTGTTAAATGATGCAGCCACTGAATCATTAATGTTAGTTATTAAGAGCTGCAGTAGCATCTATCTGAAGGTCAGGAGGAGGAGGAGGAGGAGGAGGAGGAGGAGGAGGAGGAGGAGGAGCAGGGTTAGTCTGCTCTTCACTAATTATCTAACTTCATTAAAGAGCCCATTCAACTGACTGTAAGCTGGTTAGTGTAAACACCAGGTTAGAGGACGTCTGATTGACTGGGAGGATAAATCTTTAACACGTGTAGAAATCCTTGGAGGGAGTGTGTTCTGAATATAAACGCAGCCTAAATTCATTATTTATCTCGGGCACAGGGAATAAATTGTCGCCGCTAGCCTGCGATTGAACTTGAGCGAGTGCAGCGCTAATGATTGTATTTGGGTTAAGAGTGAAAACGGAGGATTTAGAGTCGTATCTACGTACGATCTGAGGACTGGAGGCCTCAGGAAGGGTTTCTGATGGGAACCTGAACCTGAACCTGAACCTGCTTCTAATGAGCAGCTAAAACTGACGCCACATCATTAGGTACACCAGTAAAAACACAATATAATGTACAGAATGTTTACAGTCAATGCTACTGAGGAGGGAGGAGATACAGACGTTAATGGAAAGAAACATGCGTCCCCAGCCAGCACTTGAGATCTGATCTCAGTTTGTGTGTCTGTAAATCAGCAGCGCCATCATGTGGTCAGTAGAATATTGTAGCAGCTGCTGTCTCTAATGGATCTCTACCTACCGCTGGATCAGAACCATCAACAGCTGCTGGTTGACTTGGAGACATGATCCAGATTTTGGAACAAGATGAAAAGACTCTCACATGTTAAGATCTGATTTATTTATGACGAAGGAAGGAAAGAAAGCGCAAAGGAAGGATGGAAGGAAAGAGGAAAGGAAGTAAGGATCGAAGGAATGAAGGCAGAGAGGAAGGAAGGAAGGAAAGATGGAAGGAGTGAAGGAAGGAAGGTAGCTCCAAGGCCAGAATCTTTTAAAAGTCCAAAGGAAGGAGGTCACGTGTGTCCCAGACCACCTCCACATGTGGACTGACACCAGATCAGTGTTCACACCTGGACCTGTTTAACCTGGACTCTAGAGACCTGAACAGTGTTCACACCTGGACCTGTTTAACCTGGACACTAGAGACCAGATCAGTGTTCACACCTGGACCTGTTTAACCTGGAATCTAGAAACCAGATCAGTGTTCACACCTAGACCTGTTTAACCTAAATTCTAGAGAACAGATCAGTGTTCACACCTAGACCTGTTTAACCTGGAATCTAGAGACCAGTTCACACCTTTTCTTTTCATGTTCTTTTAGTTTTTACTTTGGTCTTTATCCTAAATAAACTTTGTTGTAAATAAAGCAGCAGTGAGGACACGTAGAGAATAAAGATTAAATCTGATTCGTCTCATTTCCACTTTCACTCTGGTTTTATTCTTTTCTCCTGGAGCCGGTGAACAGGAATGAATGTTTTTGTGTGTTTCAGGGCGGCCGCTGAGATCTGGGATATCACTGCCTCCGCCTCCCAGAGAGAGAGGGAGAGAGAGAGAGAGAGAGAGAGATAGAGAGAGAGAGAGAGAGAGAGAGAGAGAGAGAGCACATGCAGAGAGGAGCTGGGACGAGAGACAGAGCAGAGGAGAGCTGTCAGGCTGAGAGGAGGAGGCAGAGACCACTCTGGGTTTCTCTTGTCCAAGTGTTGAATTCTCTTCAGGATCTGAACTCTTTCATCGTTCACATTAATCTGTCAAACTTCAGGAGTTTTTTGTTTTTGTTGTTGTTTTGTCCGGAGATATTTGGCTGAATTCCTCTGGTTTAAACTCTTGGAGGAAGAAGAAGAAGATGATGATGATGATGAGGAGCGGGGGGATGCAGTGGCGGGTGACGGCGGTCCTGGTCGTAGCCCACATCTGGGCCACCGTGACGGGGGCGTGGAGAGCATCTCAGCCCAGACTGCAGTTCACTCACTCTGGTAGGAGTCTCGTCTTTCTGCTTCAGTCTCGCTGTCACGTACATGTGTCGCTGGTGTTCTTCACACGTGCAGGTGACGGGAGGCTTTTGTTTCTTCTTCCTGTTTTAAACAAGCCTCACCTTGAATTCAGTTTTTATTTAAGATGTTTGAAGCATTTGAGTCACTTTGAGATGATTGATTTTCTTAGCAGGCTCTTTTTGGGATAATTGCTTCTGAGGAAAGTTTAGATTAGATTCAACATTATTGTCATTACACATTTACAGGTGCAGAGCAACAAAATGCAGTTAAGCATCTAACCAGAAGTGCAATAGGCAGTAAGTGTAAATAGTGTGGTATATAAGTAGTACAGGTAATATTCACAGATCAAACCTATGTACAGGTGAGACCATATATACAGGTGAATGAGCAGGATATACACAATGATTGAATGAGGTACTATAAACATATTATGCAGATGGATTTGTTCATTAAATGTGAGTAGACTATAAACAGGAACTATAACATCATTTATAATAAAGGAGATGGGCAGATGATAAGTTAGTTGATACAAAATACAGATAAAGTGAGCAAGTTGTGAAACACTTTATTTCTTTGCATTCCTTTTGTCCACTAAAATGTCTTTTATAACACACTGCATGAACAATATCACTTGAGAAGCAATCTGAATTCAGATTTATTCCATGCAGAAAACAAACCAACGTCTTTGAAACCAAAATAAGACGTCTGGACGGCACTAACCTTTTATAAAAAACGGGATTTATTTACCTGATTATTCTCAGATAATTAGAATAAAATGGTTGGCAGACTTAAAGGATGTCACGTCTGGATAAACTGTGAGTTTGTTTAAGGTATATTTCATATTTCTTTTCATTCCTACGTCGTTGCACGTCGTCCATCTCCTCAACAACCTGCGTTAAATAAACTGGAAGCCGACCTCACCTTTAATTCAGTATTTATTAAGTCACGTTGAGGCAACTTAAAGTTAAATGTTCATGCTGTTTGTGATAATTGCTTCTCAGGAAAGTTGATAAAACCTTCAGATGAGATTTATCGACCTGATTAGAACAAGAACAGTCTTTATGGTCTCTGCAGAGCAACGAGTTTTTGCAGCCAGCTGTGATTTTATGAAATATGTGTTTGACTAAACTGAGTTTGTTTAATATTTCTCATATTTGTATAAGCTAATAAGCTAATTTTGAATATTATTCTGTGATGTTAGTCACTCTTAGTCTCAATAAACTCGAGACTCGCCACTACACTGACACTGATCCCCTCCAGATTTGAAGAATTTACCTTTACCGTCACTGCAGAACACAGATTTTGCAGTCAGCTGTGATGAACTGTGAGTTTTTTGCATTCCTTTCCCCCAAAACTGTCTTTACTTGCTTTTCCTTGGTATTTTCTTGGAACTCAGATTTATATCTTTTTTAAAATTAAACCAGCATCTTTGAAACCAGAACCAAGACGTCCTCCAGGTCAGACACTTGATGTGTTGACAGCGCTAACCTTCCCCTCAGGATTTAGAAAAGTGTCTCTGAGTGTTAGCTCCAGTCACGACCAACAGAGAAATAATTATCAGAAATGGCAGAAATCCCAGATCAAGATCTCCATCAAATTAATTATTCCTTGGCCTCGGGCCGATGTGTCCGCCGTGGAGGAATCGGACGTGACGGAGCAGGTGGAGGACAACCGTGCCTCTGTAACATTTAAGTGATTCAAAGGTGAAGTGAGACGGCGTCTGTGTTTTCTGCAGCACGTCTTAATGCATTAAAACATTCTGCAGCACGTTTTAATGCACGTATTCACTGTGACTCTGGAGGCCCTTAGTTAAACTCGAGTTCCTTTAATCATGTTCAGTGAGAAACCAGCTGATTACACCTTCTTACGTAAGCTGAGACTTCAAGGGTCCGTTTGTGGTGGATGTGATGAGGCTGGAATCGGCCGGTCATGGCCTAGAAACTACAGAGAGGAAGGAGAGATGGAACCTTGTTGGATTCAACCAGGTTTACTGACGTCTGAATGTGAAGAGGTGAAGTACATCTATCTGTGTGTGTGGTTAGTGTGGAGTTTATAAAACAGTTTAATATAGACGTGAGAGGAGCTGGTTTCACTCTCTGATGTTGGTTCAAATCCTTTTATGTCAACAGCGTCCACCACCAAACCTGTGTTGATGCTCGCTAATTAGAGCTAGCTGTTAGATCTAAAAGCTCTTCCTAGCCTCCCAGCTACTAGAAGATTGGAAGAGTTACTATTAGCTGGGAGACTAAAAACAACTCTTCCTAGCCTCCCAGCTAATATTACCTCTTCCTAGCTTCCAAGCTAATAGTACCTCTTCCTAGCCTCTCAGCTAATAGTAGCTCTTTCTAGCCTCCCAACTACTAGAAGATTGGAAGAGTTACTATTACCTGGGAGACTAAAAACAACTCTTCCTAGCCTCTCAGCTAATAGTATCTCTCCCTAGTCTCCCAGCTAATAGTACCTCTTCCTAGCTTCCAAGCTAATAGTAGCTCTTCCTAGCCTCTCAGCTAATAGTAGCTCTTCCTAGCTTCCAAGCTAATAGTAGCTCTTCCTAGCCTCCCAACTACTAGAAGATTGGAAGAGTTACTATTAGCTGGGAGACTAAAAACAACTCTTCCTAGCCTCCCAACTACTAGTAGCTCCTCTTAGGTTCCTAGCCTCCCAGCTAATAGTAGCTCTTCCTAGACTCCTAGTCTCCAAGCTAATAGTAGCCCCTTAGGCTAGGAAGATCTCCATAAAGAGATTAGCAGAGGATGGTTTCGATCCATCGACCTCTGGGTAATGGGTCCAGCAAGCTTCCAAAGCTAATTCCTAGCTAATAGTAGCCCTTTAGGCTAGGAAGATCTATGTAAGGAGGTTAATTAGTTAGCTTAATTCCAACAACTGCCAAGAAAACACAGCTAGCAGAGGATGGTTTCGATCCATCGACCTCTGGGTTATGGGCCCAGCACGCTTCCGCTGCGCCACTCTGCTATCAAACACCCCAGATGGGACTTGAACCCACAATCCCTGGCTTAGGAGGCCAGTGCCTTATCCATTAGGCCACTGGGGCTTCTGTTATGTGGACGTTGGAGGTGGTTGGAGACAGTCACTTTATAGGAAAGGGTTTTTATGTGGTACACAGGGTTGTGTTGTTGTGTTGTTTTGTCAAGGACAGAAATTGTTCTTCTATTTTCTTCATCGCTGACCTTAATGTTGGACGTTTCTCAATCTTCCGGCGTTCTGGGATCTTTCGTATATATACGTTTATAATCCGCCCACCATCCACCCAAACTTATTATTTTCTCCAAATTAGAGACCTGCACTTCATTCCACATTACCATTATTCATCTCTCTTGTGCCAGCTGGGATTCAAACCCACAAACCCAAAGGCTAGAGACTATGAGTTTCTCATTAAAAGTGTTATATGTTGGAGGCAAGGTTTCTGAAAGACACTGTTGTCTGTGGAAAACCCAAAATAAAACACATACTGTTCAACGCACACTTTATTCTACAATGCAGTTAGTTTCCAGCAGACACACAAGATGTGATTTCTACCCACAATCCCTGGCTCAGGAGGCCAGGTTTTGGGTGGAAGTTGGGGATTACCTTGCTGGAATCGTCTTCTGTTGTCCAGTTTGTATTCTGAGACACAAACTGAAGTGTCTTTAATTCCAACAGCTGCCAAACTAAAGTGATTAGCAGAGGATGGTTTCGATCCATCGACCTCTGGGTTATGGGCCCAGCACGCTTCCGCTGCGCCACTCTGCTGTCAAACACCCCAGATGGGACTCGAACCCACAATCCCTGGCTTAGGAGGCCAGTGCCTTATTTATCAGGCTTCAGTTCATGGCTGTTTTTCATTTGGTTGTGGGAGGATTCCTGATGCTAACGGTGCTAATTGTCTATACTAGTGGGTGTGGATGAGCTCTAATGGCATTTCAACCTGGATGCAAAATGTTTTGTCCACTTTAGAGACCTGTACCCACTCACACATCAGCATGTCACAGTTACTGGGAGTCAAACCAACAAACTCTAAGCGTCTCCAGTCTTTAATTCCAACACCTGCCAAGAAAACACAGCTAGCAGAGGATGGTTTCGATCCATCGACCTCTGGGTTATGGGCCCAGCACGCTTCCGCTGCGCCACTCTGCTGTTAAACACCCCAGATGGGACTCGAACCCACAATCCCTGGCTTAGGAGGCCAGTGCCTTATCCATTAGGCCACTGGGGCTTCCCATCTACAAAATCAGGGGCTAAAATGCTCGTGAAAGCATGTGCTGGAGCAACAATGGCCTCACTGACGTCAAAGCAACGACCCCTGGTTTAGGAGGCAGGCAGGCCACAATGAATCTCACTACGCAGCAACAATATTGGAGGCACCAACAGTGGCTGTGATTACGACCCCCAGCCCGTCCTGTTGTTTGGGAAATCAGGAAGTGATCGATGCATGAGTGACAGAAACAAACCTCCTCGGGTAGAAATGGATAGAGAAACTGTTTATTTGAATGGAAATTTTAGCACCAAAGTCAACAGCTAAATGATCTGCTTCTACTGTTGGGTTGAACTGAGTTGATACAGAGATCTATTTGGGATTAGGTATTTTAATCTGTTGACAGCTTTAATAAAAATCACAACAATCACTCAGTAATACTTCCATAAAAGCCTCAGAGGAGCTGTGGCTGCTTTATTAACTCCGTTTGAATCTATTAACTCACACAGAGGCTGAATCATGTTTTATTCATAGAGCGTTCACTCCACCAAGATATTTAGATATTTAGTGTCAGTCACTGGAGAATACTGAGATTAAATCATGACGGTTTGTTTGGAGTGAACAGAGACGTCGGCTCAGATAGCTCAGCTCCACGCTGCCGGTGGCTTGTGATGTGATCCAGACGTCTTAACTCGTCCTGCTGCTTCTTTCTGGACAAATGCCCAAATCGTAATGTAAATGTAATGAGCCGTTGCTATTAGCATGCAGATTGCTTGGTTATTATACACGGTGGATTAGTTCATCTGTGTCCAGATGCACGTTTGCTCATGTGCAGTCTGCAGTATCCTCAAATATTAGCATTTTTAGCTGCAGGATATTTGTGAAGGATGAGTTCAAGGTGTTGCCCACTCATCCCCAGCGACAGCAGCGTTGTAATACACTCAATTGCCAGTTCATTAGGTACGCTGGTGAATGCACTCTACCTGCACTAAATCTTAGCTTCATGAATGTTCTGGTAAAATGATTGAGAGATCCGTTAAAATCATGTTACATCTTCATCTTATCTGAATATTCAAATCCATATTCACGCAATAGTAGCTCTACCAAGTCTCCCAGCTAATAGTAACTCTTCCTAGCTTCTTTTCCTTCCAACTAGTAGCAGCTCTTCCTAGCTTCCTAGAGGATAGCAGCTCTTTCTAGCTTCCTAGCCTCCCAGCTAATAGTAGCTCTTCCTAGCTTCTTTGCCATCCAGCTAATAGTAGCTCTTCCTAGCTTCCTAGCCTCCCGGCTAGTAGTAGCTCTTCATAGCCTCCCAGCTAATAGTAGCTCTTCCTAGCTTCTTTTCCTCACACTCATTTGCCAGTTCATTAGGTACACTAGTTAATGCATTGAATCCTCCTACATGACTGTTCTAATGTTCAGTTGATGTTGGTTATTCATCTGGATGATCATTGTGGAGGATGGAGTTTGTGGTGCTGTTAAACTGACTGTTGCCAAAATAGTAGGAACATGTGTCGGTACAACAACATACAGTTCAGCAGTGCTACAAAATGTTATGTACTGTTGGTGTCGAGGTTAAAACCTTTCATTGTGCCGTGTGCACTACTTAAACAAAAACCTTCAGAGTAATATTAAGAATCACATATTTTACTATTCATTTATTCTTTCAGATCTGTTCTTATCTAGGACGGTGCTCTCCAGCTGTGGGTTTCACTGGGACGGTTATCTGGCACACAAGATTGTCTGTTATTAATTTAAATGGAACCGGTCTCCAGCCGCGACGCCGTCTTAGCGGTAATTTGTCGGTTGTTTGTCGAGTAATTTGGCAAAAATGTGTCTGCAGCTCAGGTTCACAACACAAACTTACAAACTTTAAACTACAGCAGTGGCAATGTGCTGAGTACTTCATTGACTCCCTAGTGTAAAGGTCGACTTGTTAGCTTAGCATGGAGGCTGCAGGAATGTGAATAAGGTTGTAGGTAAAGGTGTTAACATTTAATAACCAGTCTGTTTAGACACTGTTATCAAAATACACACAGAAACCTCATTTCGAGAGTTTACTTGTCTATCTATACCAGTGTTTTGTATAACTGAAGCTATGAGGAGCTGCTATTACCTGGGAGGCTAGTTTGTTTAAAGTATATCATATTTCTTTTCATTCCTTTCCCCTGTTTTAGTTTCTTTCCCGTGTCGTTGCACATCCTCCATCTCCTCAACAACTTGTATTAAATAAATTGGAAGCCACCTCACCTCTAATTCAGTATGTATTTAAGATATCTGCAGCATTTAAGTCACGTTGAGGCACCTTAAAGTTAAATTTGCATGCGTTTTGTGATAATTGCTTTTCAGGAAAGTTGCTAAAAACGTCAGATGGGCTTTATTGGCCTGATTAGAATAAGAATAGTCTTTATTGTCACTGCAGAACAAGGAGATTTTGCAGCCAGTTGTGATTTTATGAAATACGTGTTTGACTAAACTGTGAGTCTGTTTAATATTTCTCATATTTTTAACATTTTTCTGTGATGTTAGACTGATCCCCTCCAGATTTCCAGGATTTTCCTCCAAGAATTGGACGTGTTATATGTTAGAATCTGTCAGTGGTGAAACCTTTAAGAAATGACGGCCATGTTTTTGTGTTCCCAATACGTCTGTTATAATGATGTAGTAGTTTGTAACCAAGGTGGAGTCTGAGTGGTGTTTTTCTTTTTAATCATCACAGTAAAGTCAAGACTGTGAGTTTTATTAGGACATTAAAGTCAGACTGCTCATATTCAAAAGGGAAAAGTTAAAGTTCTTGCTTCTAAACTTTTGGCCCTCACTTTCTGATTAAGGGTCTTGTTGCTTGAGGGTTTTCTCCTCTTTCTGGACAGAGGCTCTGAAAAGAGTCTAATTACATCCTTGCTTTGGCAACAACAACAACCCCCTAACGACAGTGGGCTCGCTGTAAATTTACTCTCGAGAGGTTTCTGGTGTTAATATCGGAGGCTATCTTTAGCCCCGGAGCCTGTAATTAAGCAAAAAAAATAAAAATCCACTAGCTTCCTATTTCTATCATTTCTCCCTCAAGGATTCATTTGCTCCAATCTGACCTTCCGTCAGTAACCTAGAAGCTGGATGTCCTCCCTGGTTCTCACCATGTTAGAAAAGTTTTTACTCATATAATTCTTGGGTTATTTATGAGTTTCTTGAGGGTGAAAGTCGCAGCATCCACAGTTTGTGCGTGCGTCTATTTTTCTCACAGCATTCCTTTCACCTCAGCAGCATTAGGGAGTTTAATCCACAAAGGCACATTTGACTTGTTGGCCAGCTGGAAGCCAGGAGCGCATGGGTTCGACAGCTCTGTGACTGACTGTGACCATTAGTTTACCTCATTAGCTGTAGATTAGGGCGAGATGGAGATGGAGGAAGTGAAGGGTGTGTGTGCAGAGACGTAGCACAGACTCAGAGATTCATTTACAGCGGCGGTCGCCAGGAATACTTGCCAGTTCATTAGGTACGCTAGTGAAAAAGAAAGTTAAATTTGTGTTGTGCAGAGAAAGAGCACGTTAAAAAATAAGAAATATCTCAGCATGAATGGACTGGACACTCAATATATATATGTGTGTGTCTATATCTAGACAAAGAAATTGACTAAGTGTCAGAAAATTACAACGAATCCGTCAGTTTAGTGATATATATCTACACCAGGATGTTATGACGTTACCGAAAAGTTTGGTTCTGCTCGTTTTCCATTGATGCAAAGATCAGACACGTTCCTCAAGAAAAGGTTAGACGTCGGACTTCCTCTTCCTGTTTAAAGAGCGGAGGATGTACAGCGACAGATAGTGGGTTTTATCATCTGGCCTGGCTTTAAAGCAGAGATCCTTCATAAGTTTGACTGTAAATCACTGCAGACCTTCACGGGACGGCTACTTTTAGTTTTTTTCCTAGCTGGCCTTTTTTAAAGATGTAGAGACAGCATTAATGCCACGGAGCATGCTGTATATCTAACAGGCTTTGAGACGGAGCCAAGAAGTGGAAGCCACAGACGGTTTGCAGTGATTTTTCACTCTGGTTGGTTGATTTTAAGTCAGATTAATGTTGTGGTTTTTGCCGAGCGGGAACACGGCAGCGATCTGCTTGAGAATCTGCAGTCCAGGCGACTAAAGCATATCAGGCATGTGTGCCACTGATTCGTCTAAATCTAAAGTTAAACGCTCAAAGCTTCCTTGACTTGTGGCTCCTATCACAACGATCTCGCTCAGTCTCTGCAGAAAATTGCCATTGATCCATTTTCTAATGTTCTGGAGGCCGTCGTTTAAAGCTCTCAGGTTTCCTTTCGGGCAGCGCGACAACCTGAACCGAACTGTCTGAGGATGAATAGTTATTCGTGCTGAGGTCGAAGGTCAAGTTGTCCACGTGGGTCTGGTCTGTCGGTGACACAGTCCAGACACAGTCCAGTGTCTGTGTGTTTGGCTTTAACTCCCAGGTGGTATATCTGTGTGTGTGTGTGGGCGCTCATGTTTGAATGTGGCAGAAGATTTGTGTCGGTGAGGAACAGGAAGAAGCAGTAAGTTTTATTTTGTAGGGATGGAATTTAAACGCTCCTCACAGACGGTGGTGGTCCCCGTTAACGATACCAACGTCGAGAGTGACGTTCAGTCCGGAGAGCTGGTGGTCCGGAAGAAAAATGAACGCCTGGTTTCACAAAATCCATGTTGTCTACTGTGTGTCTTAGTGCACGACAATTAATTGTGCATCTGGTACGCTTCGTAACGCTGCAGTGGAAAGAGAGGCACATCAGGATCTTAAACATCATGACCACATTGACTGCGGATTCAAGAAAAAAAACAAAAATCTATCAAAAAAATATCCAACATCGATTTATAAAAGCCTTGGATCGATTTCTTTAAATACACAACATTTCCTGCATCTTCTCATTAGAGCTGGACGAAAGCAAAGACACATGAAAGATGAGAAATTAGACTGAGAAGACGGAGGAGATGCTACAAACTTCTGGAACCTATGACTATGAGTTTTATTGAAGATGTTTCATCCAAGTCTTTAGTTCTTAACGTTTTAGTTCAACCAGTCTTTTAGAACTGAAGAAACTTACTGGATGAAATGTCATCAAGGAACTCTACAAGTCCAGTTTCCCTTGTTTCAGCTTGACTTTTCACCACTTATCCAAGGAGCTTTTGAAGTGGATAAAACGTCTTCAAGAAAATCCAACAAGTCCAGGTTGCCTTTTTGTGGATATACCATGGCCTGGATGACTAAGGATGTCTGATGAAGTTCTCCAGCTCATTATATAGTCAAAAAAAAAAAAAAAAGCTAAACTAAAGACAACTGGATATGTAGAGTTTTCATGAAGACGTTTCATCTGAATTGAAGAAGAAACATCTAAAAGAAACTGTAGAAACTCTACTTGTTGGGTTTCTTGAAGACGTTTCATCTAAGTTAGTTCTAAAACACTAAAGGGGAGTTGCCGTTTAACCAGCCAGTCTTTTAGAACAGAAGAAACTTCTTGGATGAAACGTCTTCAAGAAACCCTACAAGTCCTTGTTCCAGCTTGTCTGAGTCATCAACTGTGAACCTGTCAGGTTTTCTTCAAGACGCTTTGTCCAAGTTCTTCAAGACATTTCATCCACCGAAGAAGCTACTTGGAAGACTGGTGAATCATCTTCGAGAAAACCCTACAAGTCCAGTTCTCTTTGGTTTGGCTATACCATGACCTGGAGAACCCCAACAGGCATTCACAATCATCCATTGGATTTAAAGAATTTTCATGGAGATGTTTCACCCAAGTTCTTTTAGAGATTTCTTCTGAACTGAAGAAGCTACTTAGATAAGTGGTGCAACGTCTTCAAGAAAAGCCAACAAGTTCTTGTTTCAGCTTGGTTTTTGGATATACCATGACCTGGATGACTTTGTATCTGTTGAGGCTCTCTAGGTCATGTTGTATCCACAAGATAAGGCTAAAGACTTTGACAAAACAATCTTGAGGAAACTCTGTTTTGTGGATATACCATGACCTGGATGACTGAGAACCTTCACAGACGTAGGACGCCTGCTCTAACTGAGTCAGACACATTGTTAAAGACGTAGAACTGTGTGATCTTGGTGTAAAAAAGAACAGCAGAGAGATTTTATAACTGCATGTTCATGGATATGAGTTTGTGCCGATGGGCTTTGTTCCCAGCCTTCTGCAGGCCTCCCACTGTAATTGCATCAGTAATTGGTGAAGTGATAACCCCATTTCCACAGGAAATGTGCCCCGGTTTCCTCCAGCGACGCTTCCCCCTCCTGTGGTGGCGCAGCCAACAAAGTCCTCCCCTTGGGAACGTTGCACCAGACAGCTAAAGTTCCCTGGGGCTCCGCTAGTAGACGAACAGACGGACAAAGACGCACACATGTGTAGCTTTCAGTACAGTTCACACGGACAATGCTTTAGGCTGCGAGAGAATAATTGGATAGATTAATGATAAGCTGATGTGTGGGTGTGCAGCAGAAAGGATGAAGAAATCGGATGAACTCACTGTAAAACACCAGGAAAATAGCAAAGTCGGACTCCCAGCGAGTGAGATAACGATAGAAACCTGAATCTTTCATCATCCTTTCTTTCATTTTTTTTATCTTATACAGTATGTCACTCATATTTCACTGTGCCAGTACAAACCCCTGCAAGGCTCACAGAACTATTCTTCAGTTTTTTATATTTCAATGTGTTGCATGTCCTGGGAAAGTTTCCTCTGCAAAACTTGTCACTCTTCATAAACAGTGAAATAAGCCAGCAGGCCTGCTCGGTAATGACATCAGCACACACTTCCTACCTTTCCTGTGGTCTCAGGTCGTCATCTCAGGCTCGATCTGTTGCTCTGATGCCGGCGTGCAAAAGCTGCACTGACGTTCACCGCTCTCTTTGCCAAATGGATTCTTCTCCGTCTCGTTGCTTTCGTCTGTCATTTCTGTTTTGCTGTGATGTCCCTGCACCTTGGCTGCCAGCCTCACATTGACAGTCAGGGCTGAGCTCAGAGCTGGCCGTGTCCACCACATGACATCTCAGATGTTGAGTATGGAGGCTCTCAGTTATTCAGGTAATGGTATATCCAAAAAATGATTAAGGGTTTATAAAGTTTTTCTTATGAAGGTTTTCGTCCAAAGTTTTCTGCAATCCAGAGAGTCCAACTTGAAGACCTTTAGCTGCTTAGAACTTCCCCAGGGTTCCTTTGGGACCTCTCAGACTATTATGGAGTGATCTTTGTTGGTGGCCCACAGCCTGATGAGCAACAACAACTCTTTTTCTGAGCTCCTCAGAGAGCTCCTTCGTCTGTTGCCATCATGCACTTCCACAAACGTGTGTGTTGTGAAGATCAGACTGAGAGAAATTCCTGATTTATTTAAACTAAACCAGGAACTGAACCACATCTGAGTCTCATTACATTGATGGAACCACTTTGGACTCTGATTTGGCCTTGAAGTTAACTTGTAGTCCTAGAGGTGCGCCTCACTGATATGTGATATTGGCAAAAAAAACCAAGTCTAATATTTCTGTTTCGTGTGTTTAACTGGGTTCTCTTTGTTTACTTTCAGGACTTATGAAATGTAAAACGTTCTGAGTTGCTAAGCGTCATTGTTGGTGTGAAATCACCTCAGATTGAACAGTCACTTTTTTGACTCATATTATTTTGGTCTGCATTGCACACTATGCAGCAGCTAACATAATGCACGCAGGTCTGATGATTAATTTGTTGCCAGGACTTCTTCCGAGAGAATAACAAACTCTGCAAACATCTCATGCTTGTGTGGAAAAGTCACAGACATCATCATCATCATGAGTCTACAAAACAGACACATAAGGAAATAAAAAAGAAGGTTTGAAACCAGCTTTATCACAGTGTAGAGGCTACCTCCAGTCTGCAGGTGCATTTGTCCTGAGTGCTAGCACTGTGTGAGTGAATGTTGTGCAATGCAGGAATGTTCTTAGCTGTATCACACGACGCACATTTTCTCTAATCACATCGAGGTCCGTCAGAGCTCCCATGACCAGCAGCCTTTAATCTAATGTTCACCACAGATAAATATATCCAGCAAACACATTTGTCCGGCTGTCTCTGTGAGAATTCCCCCGTTACCATAACCTCAGCTATCTCAACTAACCCTAAAACTCTGATAAACAAAACCTCTCATACAGGCAGATATTCATATAAAGGAACTATTCATTCTCAGACATGTTCCTGTGCGTGGTTCCTCGCAGGATTATGTCTGTTCTTTTACATCTTAACGCTTTCCGTCTTTGATTCTAAGCGACAGGAGTCAGAGGCCAACTGGCTCCGATCAGAGGTCATGACCCTCATTGACCTTGCTGTCAGCTTGATGCTGATAAGAGCCGCTGCACTCAGCTGGTTCATATGAGTGTGAATGTGTGTGCGTTTGTGTTGAGAATCTGCAGATTGCGTTTTTTGCTCGGACCAGACCAGAGGCAGGTTCTTTTAGTTTTCTTTATCTCATTGTGTGCAGCTTCTTTTTGGACTGATTGCAAGACCTTTGAATAAAAGTGGGCAAAAAGTGCGCTAAATATTTTCAGGGCTGTAAGGACTCGTCGTAGATTCGCCGACTTGCGTAGAATATGTCAAAAAAAATAGCTCTTACCCAAACGTCAAAAGTGAGGAAATGCATTTCTTGCTGTTTATACTTTTATCTGGTAGAGGGCGGTAACACGACCAGTAGCTCAAACTTACCAGAACCTTGAAAGAAGAAGAAGATGAAGTGGTTGCACACTTCCTAAAATTGAAGCTCCTCGAAACTGCAGCTGAATATTTGGACTATAACAGTGAATTTATTCTAATGGTTGGTTGGTGGTCAGAGACTGGGAGTTGTCATTGTGTTCTCACCAGTTGTTTTCGAGAAAGAACTCAATGGAGATTGCTAAAGGTGATGCTAATGGAAACTCTAATGGCAACGCTAGTGGAGATGTTAATGGTGATGCTGAGGGCTAGCATGTCAGCACTGCTTTTCAGGAGGAGTCTTCAGGTGGATTTCCAGTAATGTTCCGCTCTAAGTGGGTGTTAGCAACCTTTAGCAGTGGTTAGCATTACAAGATGAAGGTTTTGGATTCTAAGCTGCAGGCCGGCTCAATTCAGGTCGTGGTATATCCAACGAACAAAGCTGAAACAAGCATAGCTGGCTTTGTTTGGTTTCTTGAAGATGTTTCATTCAAGTGTTGACTGAACCTAAACCCCTCACCACTCTTTTGAATTTGAAGACTTGGATGAAACGTTTTCAAGAAACTCTACTAGTCTAGTTGTCCTCAGCTTGTTTTTTGGGGGATAAACTACAGAACAGTTTGAAGGTCGGCCTTGAAGTAATCATGCGGTCTATAATGCAGCCTGTTCAGAGAAGGTAATTACAGTCGTTTTCTTCCACAATATAAAACTGCTGCTCATCTTTCTTTTATCTCCTCCTCTTCTCTGCTCACTCATTTTGTTGTGAAATTGTTCTCCAGGCTTTTCGGTGTGAAAGCAAAAGAAAGACAGAAAAAAAAGAAATCAATTTTTAATTCAGACTTTCTCAAAAGGCTGAACAGTAGTTGAACAGATTCGCCTCCGGGTCGATAAAAAATCATCACGACGTTGCCGCAGACGAAAAGTTTCTCCAGAGCAGATGTTCACGAGATGTTACAGAGCAGGAGGTCGGTAGCCTGTCGACACCGCGAAACATGGCAAAGACAACAACATCTTAAAAATAAATATCTAAACAACAAAGTAGAAAATAAATAAATCGTACTAATGTCTGAATGGTCCAATGGTTTAGTGTTGTTGTCTGCATGAATGTGTCGTGTCGACTAAAAGACTTTGATGTGTTAGAAAACCAACGTCCATTATTCAAACGGCCCTGTGTTGTGTTTTAGCCTTAGTGTTGATGGGAGGTATGGGCCAAACAGGAGGTGGCCAAGAAACACCCCCCTTTTCAACATCAACCCCGACATGCCACACGCCGCACCCCCCCCATCCCCTTACCCCACCCCTCTCAAATTATGTCGGCATGGTTGCTGTTACTAAGGCAACTGTCCCAAGAGTTAGGGTGGGGTGGGTGCAGCTGGTGTTTCACGACTGACTCAAGTGTGTGTGTGTGTGTGTGTGTGTGTGTGTGCATGGTGCAGAAAAGAATGTGTTAGGTTTTTTTTTTTTCATACTGAATAAGAGCCATTCATCGTTGTGAGGTCGAGATGGGAGCTGTTTGACTGGGGCGAAGGTTTCCAGAAATTCTGGGCATGTAGGGTGGTGTGTGTGTGCAGGATAAAGAAAGCTAGTAACCCCGTGTTGGTGCAGAAATCTAAATTTGTTTCGGCGTTGAACATGTGCTGCTGACTCACCACCAGTCGCACCCACCGTCCATCTTTGCCAACGCCTGGGTGCCGACCCAAGACAAAGCCTCTCATCTGTGATAAAGCTGCTTTCAGATCTAGTTTGTTATGTCGAGTTCATTATTCTCTCAGAAGAGTTCAAATGGATCAGATCTGTGTGTTATATTGCTACGTGATGGTAAATGCAGACAAAAATAATGTAGTAATATAATTAAGGGGTTCAAACATGACTCGTTAATCACACAAATTCCTATTAACAATGCTAGTTATTGTTAACATGCATTAAGGCACGCATTTTGTGTTATTATGACCTCAGGACATAATCAAAGCAGCAGTAACGATGTGGAAAGCAAGTAGCGTCTGAAGTGTGGCCGTAGTAAATAATTTCACCCTGTAGATGGCAGTAATGTGCCCTGTAGCATCAAAATTGACAAAAATCCCAAAAGAAGCACATGGCACTCTGTGTTTGAAAAGACACATGGATATTGCCGCCCCTTTAAATTTAAATTTGAATGAAAGATGAGGTTTGAAATCAAAAAAATCAAAACAAATGTGATGCTTTCCTGTGTTGCAGAAGCTATTCTGAACGAGTGTGTTGTGATTAAGTTATTTTACTTTTTTACTTTTAATGACGGTAGTTTTTGTGAACATGCGATTAATGCACGCACATTCTGTTATTATAACGTCATTTGGGAAGGACATAATTAAAGCAGCAGTAACACTGTGGAAAGCAAGCAAAGTATGAAGTGTGGTCGTAGTAAATCATTTTGCCCTGTAGATGGCAGTAATGAGCCCTGTAGCGTCAAAACTGACAAAAATCCCAAAAGAAATATGTGACACTGAGTGTTTGAAAAGACAGATGAACATTGTCTCCCCTTTAAATTTAAAATTTTAATGAAAGATGAGGTTTGACTTTTGACAAGTTAAATCCAGGTTCATCAGTAGAGGGCGCTCTAAGCCCTAAAATAGACTCGGGAGCCAGTTTTAATCGCAAATTAACTTTGCAAATCTTGCAATTAATCGTGACTAAATATTTTAATCTATTGACAGTCCTAATTATATTATAATAAAATATACAACATTGTGGTTTTTCCTTCTAATTTAGTTTCTAAAAATATTACGGCAGCTATGGACGTCCTTGTACTTGTAATTGTTAGCATGTTAGCACGCTGCTGTTAGCAATTAGCACTGCATTTCCTACCTCTTCTACAGTCATGAATTCGTTCACATTTTTTCACGTTGTTGTCAGTACGTCCAGCTCTTATTAGAAAATTATAATTAATTACTTAAACCGGCCTGGTCCCATGTATGTGATTTTACACAGGCATACGGGGACAGTGGAGTCAGGAGGTCTCTTGACTGTTAACACATGAATCAACATCTCTCTCTGTAATTTGAAACTAATCATGAATAGCAAACTCTTCATGAAGACAAGATTTAGTGCAGGACTGCTTCATTAGAATGTTTTCTCTAGTGTACCTAATGAACTGGCCATGAATGTTTATTGACAAAGACACTCTCAGTTCCCTCTTGCAGATCTGAGTGCCACCTTGTTGCTCTAATTCTGGTTTAATGAGCCGTATTTCAGCCCGTCTGACCCGACGGGATCTTGTGATGATGGCAGGCGCTGAATGTCGCCGTGTGTTTTCTCTGCAGAGCTGGTTTCACATTCAATCAAGCTGCGTTTTTATTTATTTATTTATTTCCCCACCCGCTTCATACTGAATTAAACAAGGTCACGCTGCTCTCGAGATGCACACGCCGTTAATTCAGATGAAGTGCTCGGCGCTCGGGCTTGCAGAGAGCGAGCCGTGAATTCCACCAGGATTTGATGGTTGGTGAAGTGTGAGGGTTCGACGCTGTGAGGAGCTGAGTGCATATGCTGGGATTCAAGTGGCTTAAGCTAGAGACCGCAAGCTACGGGAAATAATGGTGGCTATAATGGATGCTACGTTAATTTGAAAGCATCAAAGAACTTCTTCAGGACCAGATTTTAATGTAGCATCTCTTTGTTGCTGACAGTTTGTCTCTAGTGGATGTTCCAGACTGTGGTTGGCTGGGTAACCCTATTCCCTCCCCAAAATAACATAAAACTATTGCTAGCGGTCGCATGGATGGTAGCCTACGCTTCAGTAGTGGTAGTTCACTTGGTTTTCTTTGTTTTTTTTTTAGATCAAAGTTACTTCTTCTTGTCGTCAACACACAATATTTGCAAAGAGAATATTTTTTAATGGTCCTGCGGCTCCGTCTGGACTCAGGACGGTGAATCTGGTGGAAGGAACTCAAGTCATTGACAGTGTTTCACACCTATACTTATACTTGGTTCAATATGTGTTCATGGGGCAATTGAGACCACAACACTACATTCTTGAAAACTGTTTTGTGCTCGGTCAGATTTAGGAGTGAAAATTTGGGATTTCAGGAAATCATTCCTTCTTAAGAATAAACTACCAATCAGCCACAACATTATGACCACTGACAGGAGAAGTGAATAACATCTAAACCATCTTGTGACAATTCAATGTTCTGCTGGGAAACTCTTGGACCTGGCATTCATTGGTGTGGATGTTACTTAGACATGTAGCACCCACTTAGACCAGACCAGGCACCCCCACCCCATAGCAATGACACTCCTTGATGGCAGCAACCATGCTTTAGGAACAACTCCAAAAAAACAGCACAAGGTGTTGACCTGGCCTCCAAACAATATTCTGTTGCCAGACACCACAGGACACCCTCAGAAGGTCTATGTCCATTCTCTGATGAGTCACCACAAGGGAGACCTGCATAATATTAGGAAAGAGGTCGTAATGTTATGCCTGATCGCTTTATATCCAAAGGCAAACGGATTTTGCTTGCTGATATTAATCCCTGGACTTGTTTAGTTTCTTGAAGACGTGTCGTCCTGATGGTGGTGGGGGGTCGGGTCATGAACAGCTGGTTGTTGACTTGGAGACATGATCCAGATTTTGGAACAAGATGGAAAGACACTCACACGTTAAGATCTGATTTATTTTAGAGACAAAAAAGCGATTTTCTTTAAACAGAAGGTACATGAAGGGTTTCGTCAGTAACTTGTGCTGCTGATACATCCTCTCAGAGTCACTGAGGCCAGATCAGCGTGAAGCAAAACAATCTTCCTTTGTTATCGCTTCCCGCTGAGTTTTAAGTTTTCTACCTTTAGTGTTTGAGACCATTCCTCTCCAGCTGTTTCTGATCTCTCTCTGTTTTCCACTGAGTCACGTCTTCTTCTCTTTTTCTCTACTCGTTTCCGTTCTGATCATCCATCTCCTTGTTGTGTTATTGCCCGACCGTCAGCAGGTTTTTCCTCTCACCTCCGTCCTGTTTAGTCTCCATCTCTCCTCCTCTTGGTTTCCATCATCCTTCCCAGCATCGTTTTTATCTTTCTTCATCTGTCTTTCCAACCCATCTTCTCCTCCTCTATCTTCCATATTTCTCTCAGTTATTACTCTCCCCCTTCGTCCTTCTTTCCTCCTCAGTCCACCCACATGTCCATCATTCAACCTGAAATATGATTTTTACACCTCTCTCTCTCTCTCTCCTTCCTCTGCCCTCGTCGACCCGTCTTCTCTGATTCCCCGTCTTCTCTCGTCCTCGTCGTCCATCAATATTTATTAATTTCCTCCATCAAAGACTTCGTTCAGTCTGTTCTCCGGCTTCTGATTTCTCCCTCTCCCTCCCCTCCTCATCTGTCTATCATCGGGCCGTGTTTTGACATTTTTTCCCGTTCTCATCTCATAGCTGTCTTCGCCCATCGGACCATTTTAATCTCGTTGTCACTTTGTCATTTTTCTCATCTTCCTTCCCTCCTCCTCCTCATTCTTTCTCCACCTTTGTTATTTTATCTCTTTTACTTTTATTTCAAGGTTTGAGTTCAACACAGAAAAACAAAATGTTCAGAACCTTTAACCCATTAACACCTGGTCTCACCTGTCCATCTCTAAGTCCCTGTCTCCCCACCTGGTCTTAATATAAATGTGTCTCCACATGCGTCCCCAGCCAGCACTTGAGATCTGATCTCAGTTTGTGTGTCTGTAAATCAGCAGCGCCATCATGTGGTCAGTAGAATATTGTAGCAGCTGCTGTCTCTAATGGATCTCTACCTACCGCTGGATCAGAACCATCAACAGCTGCTTGTTGACTTGGAGACATGATCCAGATGTTGGAACAAGATGGAAAGACTCTCACATGTTAAGTTAAGAAAAAGAAAGGGAGAAAAGAAAGAAGGAAGGAAGGAAGGAAAGAAATAGGAAAAGAAGGAAGGAACATAGGAAGGGAAAAAAGAAGGAAGGGAAGGACAGGGAAGTAGGGAGGGAAAGAAAGAAGGAAGAAAAGAGGGAAGGAGGTAAGAAAGTAGAAGGGAAGGAAGGAGGAAAAGTAGGAACGAATAAACGAGGGAAGGAATGAAGGTAAAGAGTAAAGAAGGAAGGAAGGAGGCAAGAAAGAAAAGAAGAAAAGCAGGAAGAGAGGGAGGAGAGAAGGAGTTAAGAATGGAAAGGAGGAAAAGGTGGCGGGATGGAAAGAGGGAAACAATGAAAGAAGGAGGAAAGGAAGGAAGGAGAGGAAAGGAAGTAAGTATGGAAGGAAGGAACTGACTGAGAGAAGTAGGGAGGGAAGGAAATATGGAAGGACGGTTGGACGACAGAATTCCTCTCCTCCTCGTCATATTGAGTCATTTCCTGAGTTGATTCAAGTTCAGATTAGTTTCTAGTTTAGTTTGGTTCTCAGCTCCAAGACCAAAGGCACCTCCACATGTGGTCTGACACCAGATCAATGTTCACACCTCGACACTAGAGACCAGATCAGTGTTCACACCTGGACCTGTTTAACCTGGACACTAGAGACCAGATCAGTGTTCACACCTGGACCTGTTTAACCTGGACTCTAGAGACCAGATCAGTGTTCACACCTGGACCTGTTTAACCTGGACTCTAGAGACCAGATCAGTGTTCACACCTGGACCTGTTTAACCTGGACACTAGAGACCAGATCAGTGTTCACACCTGGACCTGTTTAACCTGGACACTAGAGACCAGATCAGTGTTCACACCTGGACCTGTTTAACCTGGACTCTAGAGACCAGATCAGTGTTCACACCTGGACCTGTTTAACCTGGACTCTAGAAACCAGATCAGTGTTCACACCTGGACCTGTTTAACCTGGACACTAGAGACCAGATCAGTGTTCACACCTGGACCTGTTTAACCTGGACACTAGAGACCAGATCAGTGTTCACACCTGGACCTGTTTAACCTGGACACTAGAGACCAGATCAGTGTTCACACCTGGACCTGTTTAACCTGGACACTAGAGACCAGATCAGTGTTCACACCTGGACCTGTTTCACACCTGGACCTGTTTAACCTGGACACTAGAGACCAGATCAGTGTTCACACCTGGACCTGTTTAACCTGGACACCAGAGACCAGATCAGGATGGATGTTGATGTTTGGTCTGAACAGAAATCTGGTTCAGTGACACGCAGCCTCAGATCTCTTCTTTCTCTCCATCATTCTTTGTTAAAGTGTCTCATATGTCCACATCATTGTCTTTGTGGTGTGTTCAGGTGCAGCTTTTTGGTCCAGACACGGGAGTTAGATGTTAGTTAGTCAGGTGGGTCCTCCATGCTCCATGCTTCATCTCCTGACAGCGTCTGTCTACATTCTTTCTGTCCAGGTCATCTCTCAGTCGTTTAAAATCTTCACCACTTGTGTTTGATGTTTGTCACTAATGAGTTAATTCAGATCAGTCTTACATCTTTAACTCTTTTATCTGACTCATTCATCCCCAAGCTTTTAGCTCTGAAGCCATTAGAGACCTCTTTAGATCTTGGCATGATTTTAAATATATTTAAATGATGAAAACGATTATAAAATGTGCACTGTATGAATGTCACCATTGTCAGAGAGGATCAGATGTTTTGCTTGTTCAAATGTGTTGAAGTATTTCCATGGAATGTGCTTTTTAGTTTTTGTTCACATGCCAAAGAGGAACTGTAAGCAAACGGTCACATGGCTTCAGCAGCATGGGACGTCTTAATTGGGTACAGTTGTGAAAACCTGTCATCTCGACATGTTAGACATTTTGATGTATTTAGATAAATTAGATCCAAGTTCCTGTAAACTAAGTTAAACATGATGATGGACCTCTGTGCTCTTTAAGCAGCTAAAAGCTTCAACTTAAAGAAAGATGAAACCACATGTATGAACACAGCACATCTCACTTTACAAAGGAGAGAGATCTAAAGGTTTAGGGTTCACTTAAAGTTACAGCTACAGAACATTTAGTCACATTCAACTCTTATCAGAATATATGAAGCTCGTAAAACTTGTGTTTAATCAACAAAGAGGAAATAAAATAACTCTTTATCGATTAAATAAGAAAGAAAGAAGGAAGGAAGGAAGGAAGGAAAGAAGTAAAGAAGGAAGGAACGAAGGAACGAAGGAAGGAATGACTGAGGGAAGTAGGGAGGGAAACAAAGAAGGAAGGAAGGAGGGAGGCAAGGAAGTAAGAAAGAAAAGAAGGAAGGAAGGAAGGTAGGAAGGACAGGAAACATAGAAGGAAGGAAGGAAAGAAGAAGGGAAGTAGGGAAGGAAAGTAGGATGGAGGGAAGGAAGGAAGGACTCGAAAGGGTAACATAGAAGGACGAAAGGAGGGAGGCAAGGAGGTAAGAAAGGAAAGAAGGACAGAGAGAACAAAGGAAGGATGTAAGGAAGGAAGAAGGAAAAGTAGGAAGGGGGAAGGAAGGAATGAAGGAATGACTGAGGGAAGTATGGAGGGAAACAAAGAAGGAAGGAGGAAAGGAAGGAAGGAAGGAGGTAAGAAAGGAAAAATGGAAGGAAGGAGGAAAAGTGGGAAGAAGGGAAGGAAAGAAGGAAGGAGGAAAGGAATCATGATCACATGATTCCTTCTAAAACATTTCTTTTTTTTTTAACTTGTCAACTCAGATAATCTGACAAAATGCACAATTCATTCACAGATTGACAGAATTAATAATAATTTAAATCAGATTTTACAGATAATGTTTTATAGACGTCTGCAGCACAGATGTTGGAAAATAAGTGAACACTGACTGTCCAGTTAAAGTTTCCACCTTCTGTTTATATCCTCTGTGTCCTGATACGTCACAGTAGAAGTACTTGTTTTATATATATGTATATATATATATATCTGTGTACATGTATCACAGTGGGTCTAGAGGAAGCAGTATTTCACACCTCCGGAGGTTTGAATCCTGAATCTAAATAGTTTAGTCCAACCAAGACCACATCCATCAAGATGTTTCCAGACCAAATATGTAAACCTTTCATTTATGACGGTGCAACCTGGACCTTTTGTTGAGCTAGCTTAGCATGCTAGCATGTTGTTTACTGCAGATTACAGTGTTATCTTAGCAGAGGACAGGTACTTTAAACAGTCGTGTTGACACCTGAAGACTCAGTATTACTAATGATTCTTGGTCAGACTGTGGCCTCTCTCTCACCTCTCTATGCTCCTCTTTCATTTACAGTCTGTCACCGCACGCCGTCCCGCTTCCCTCTGTCAGTCTTGTTTCTTTTTTCCTGTGTTCTACCTGCGTCGTCTTTTCTGTCAAACCCCAGCAGATACAGCAGACGGTATTCAGAGTCATTCATCACTGTTATTCTTGGATCCAACATCTGCCGCCGTCTGCTGGAGTCTGGAGAACTGCCAAGTTGTTTTTGTGCGGAGGCATGTCTTTGAGCTCTGACAGACGTGGTTGGTGAAGAAAAGTTTAAATAATAAAAAGTTTTATCTGAGCGGATTTTAATACGTTCTGCTGCAAATTACTATTCACACATAACCGTTGTTAACCTGGGGACGTCTGGTAGCTGGTAATAACTGCAGAGGTCGTCTGGGATCTAAATACCGTGTGAATCATCCATCCAGCAAACTACCCACAATACAGTATGTCTGCAAACACAGAGGTCTGGAGATACAACTAGTCGCTTCTAACATGACGAAGGCTGTAATACAATATAATACAGAGTAATACAATTCAGTTTTATTTAAATAGCATCAATAACAGCACAAACAGTCTCGAGATGTTTTACAGGATCCGGCCCGAGACTCTCAGAGCAAGAACTAAGGCGACAGAGGAAGAAATCTGTAAGAGCTGTAGAAATTATAAATTAAAAATGAAAGTTTGGACAATGGTTTGAAATCTATGGAATGGTCAACTCTTTCATGTTAAAGCGGCTCAGACCTTGGAGCATTTTAAATCATTGTTGAAGACCCATTTCTTCTCGCTGGCTGGTTTTCACTTGGTGACGTTTTATTGCTTTCACATTAATGTGGATTTATTTATATTGTTATGTTGCTTTTTTAAATGTGCTATGGATATAAACGTTGACTTGACTTGACTTGGGTGTTAATTCTCCTAAATCTGGCCCCAGAACTGAGCTCAAAATGATCAGAAGAGTAAATTCTGGAAGGAGGACGAGACGGATGACCTTAAACAGGTTTTATAAGATTACACTGAAATCTGATGGAGACAGATTCATCAGCGTCCTGGTATGTGCAAACAACAACAAATGAAACCCTATTCTCACCAATTTTACTTGGTGACCTCTAGTGATGTGTAATAATAACTGGTTTTAATCCTGTGAGACTCGGCCATGTCCATAATCAGTCTTAATTTCAAGATTTCTGCTTCTTATCTGCCTCTTCTTGCTCTAGATTTACGAAGGTTGTGTTGTAAATCGATGTTTGGATGCAAAGTCAAGACGTGGCTGCACGGCATGCAGGGCAATATCTCAAAACCATCAGAAGAACTAAATCATGAAGGATGATGAGATGGATGACGTGTGTGGCCGCAGGTTTAGACGTGTTGTATTTTATTTACTGATGCATTCATGTGTTCATCGCATCAGTAAAGATGGAGTTGATTTAATACTGACAGGTGGTTTGTAAATGCTGCACCAGTAAATAAAAATGAGAAGAGTTTGTGTGTGCTCAAGATACACAAACCAGCAGGTTATTTAAATTAGAAGCTGGATTAACACCACTTATATCTCAGTTCATCTTTGGTGGTTGAATCAATCTTTTTACGTCAGCCAGGTTGATTAAGAAGGACATGTTATGTGCGTTTCTTACATCGCGAGCCAGCTTTCTGTGATTTCTGAACTTCAAACTGGTTTTATAAGCTCTTTCTGCGTCTCTCTGCCAACGTGTGAAGCCATGCCTGCTGCTGCTTTACGGCCTTAATGTTTATGCTTTTCGTTTGGCCGAGCCGACGCCAGGTCCAGTCCACTGAACAACACTTGGCTTCGGTTAAAACACGAGAGCTAACACAAGACAGATGGACGTGTAGCTCTTCGTCCTCGCTCCAGTATCGGACCATCTCCCCGCACCATAGTTCTCATAGTTTACATGGTGCAGCAGTGTAATCATTTAAAAAAAATGTAATCTGGGGTTTCAGACTGGCTGGTTATCTGTCTGGAGATGTGGCTCAGGTACAGTGTGTTAAACGTCGTGTGTTCGGTTTGTTTATTCCCAAAAGATACTTTCGAGCTTCTTTGTTTGAGACAGTTGCGTGCGATAGCTGCTGCAGGTGTGGGAAAGTCTGTCTTTGTCCAATATGTCCATTTATCTGATTGATGGTCTGTTAAGGAAATAGTTTGCTTCATAGCTGCCGTTCAGAAACGCTGCTTTAGTTTTTGTTGTTTCTTAAACCCATGTCAGAGTGTTTATGGATGAAACAAAGACAACACGGGACGGGACCATGAGGGAATAGATGGAGGGATGAGAAGGGTGAGATGTAGAGATGGATGATGGTCTCTAGACGTGGAACCAAAGTTATATTCACTGTGTTATAACGATTAATCGCAAGTAATGACAGAGAGAAGAGAAAGAAAAGGAAAGAGAGGGATGTGGAGGGTGGGTTTGAGACCTGAGGCGAACAGAGAGAAAGAGGAATAAGACTTCCTGGGTAAGCATGGGATATAAAATGAGGCATGGTCTTGCCTTTGAACCTAAATTGCATAAACTTCATTCAATGCGATTCATCGCACATAAATAAAGAGAGAAGAGGAAGAAAAGTAAAGAGAGGGATGGAGAGGGTGGAGGTTGAGATGAACAGAAACAAACAGAGAGAGAGAGATAAGACACACCTTCATAGGTAAGCACTGGACAGAGTATTACATGAAGTGTGGTCCTGAGCTTAACTTATATTAACCTCATTAATCGCGATTAATCGTAAGTAAAAAAAAAAGAAATAAAATAAAAGAGAGGGCTAGGCAGGGTGGGGGTTGAGATGAACAGAGACACACCTTTATAGGGAAACGGAATAACATGAGAACCTCTTAAAACTAAGTTATATTAACCTGATTAATCACGATTAATCGCAAGCAACGAAAGAGAGAATAGGAAGAAAAGAAAAGAGAGGGATGGAGAGGGCTGGGGTCATGAACTGAGACAAACAGAGAGAAAGAGATGAGACACACCTTATTAGGTAAGCACTGGACAGAGTATTACATGAGGTGTGGTCCTGCGCTTAACTTATATTAATAATTAATTAATCACGATTAATCGCAAGCAAATGAAAAAGAAGAGGAAGAAAAAAAGAGAGGCATGGAGAGGGTTTGGCGTGAGAATTAAGATGAACAGAAATAGAGAGATAGAGATCGAGTCGGTTGAGACACACCTTTATAGGAACATAGAATGACATGAAGCTTGGTCTTGCTCCTGAACTTAAGTTGTTTTAACTCAATTAATCGCGATTAATCGCACGATCACAGTTAAGACGCAGTTAACACAAATTTATTAGGTAAATTAATCTTAAAGGGATGTTTGTCAAGCTTTCAATACTAATTAACATGTGAGTGGACAATTTCCTTTATTCCAAATGTGTGTTAATATGACCTCAACAGTCCAGAACAATGACAAATACTGTTGTTTGTAGAGATCCAGAGTCTTTGTGTCTGACCAGACAGTATCTTAGGCATTTCAAGACCTTTTCCTTCATTTTTATCACGAAAGCAAATATGCAGTTTACAAATTCCTTTCATATTTCATTAAAGTTGGTTGATTGTTAGTTTGGATATGGAAGAAATGTATTATTATTCCTTATCAGTGTCATTGTGTTATCGGTGTATCGGTATCTGTGTTGTCAGTGTGTTATTTTGAAAATAACTTGCAACAGTGAAAACTAATTTGAAGTTATGTTGCCTTCAAATGGTTCTCGAGCTCAGACATGTGTAGACTAAACTGAATTTCATGTTCAATTGGTAACGTCATGAAAACACTGCTGCCAACATGTCGATTGTCAGTTCTGGGATAATTCTGGATACCTGGCCGCTAACCCTAACCCTAACCCTGGATAACAAGGACAACAACAACACGTCCAGGTTATTTTGGACTCTACTCGTTCTGACATTTTGCTTCTTCTCCTCGTTGTCAGAGCTGATCCAGAACGGCCGCCTGCTGACGCTGCCCCTAGTGGCCGGAGACCTGCACTCCCTGCTGCCCGATGAAGACAGGAGGCGTCTGTATGTGGCCATGAAAGACAACCTTCTGTCCACCAGCCTGGACGACATAACTCAGAACCCGAGGAAGGTTAGAAATGAAGGACACATTCACATGACATGACACACAACATGACACACAGTCCAGAGGCTTGATAGAGTTAATTACTGATGGTTGAAGAGGAAAGTCACACCCCTCTGACTAATATCCCCTCTCATGTCTTATCTTTCTTGAATTCCTTCCTCTAATTACTGAAATGCACTTCTCTTCTTCTTCTTCTTCTTCTTCTTCTTCTTCTTCTTCTTCTGTTCCCTTTATGTTACTTCATTAACACAAATTAATTTCCACAGACAACGATACTAGAACATCTATTTCAACCACTTTCCTGCAGTTTCCTCTGCAGACATGTTGTCAGCTGCTTGTGTTTCTGGACTGATGTTTAAGTGTTGTTTAGTTTTAAACGAGGACATTTGGAAATATTTCATCTTGCATCGTATGTACCATTAGTGACTGACGGCGTAATGGTTTCCAGTCAGGCCACAAAGTATCCTTTGCACATTTCTTACATTCCTACTTCCTCCACTGTCGGTGTTCGCTGCTGAAGGCCAAATGGTTGCTTCTCCACTGGCAGCAATAAAAAGTTTCATCCAGAGCAGAGACCAGAGCAGATTAAAACTTTAAGGTCGTCAGAACGTCTGCACTCAACACTTGTGACTCATCAGGAACTGATGCGAGCACTTCTACATTTATGCAATGTGAGCTCAGGCTGCTACTGAGGACCTTTTTAAATGGATATTGACATTTTAAAAACCAAACATGAAGCGTACTGGTTACGTTCCTGCAGTAAACCTAATGGTGCGTGGCAGCGGTGCAGCAAAACGTGTCCAGCATCAGCTCTAAATGATATTAAAGCTCTCAGAAGATCAAACCAAACGCACTTGCTGCAGAAAATGCATGCACAAGAACATAAATCTAGGTCGTAATCTGTTTAAATTAATCTGTTTCCTTGAAAAGATTTAACAGTGGCTTCTAGACAGAAGGCTGATACAGTATCCTGTTTCACGATATCCAGACAGACACGTTTGACAGAGTTCAGGGTCACGGCAAGGACAGCGACGGAGCTGTCGGATCAGATCAATACCCTCATCCGTCAGCCACAAACTATCCGAGCGGCAAACAGGTAGACAGACAGACAGACAGCAGCCATGCCGGCCAGCCACCCACTCAGCCAGGCAGTCAGCCAACAGCCGGATAGATAGTCACAGTCAACTCATAACTCAGCTCTATGCGGGCTGTTCAGTTATATATTTGTACGTTCAGTATTTATAGTTTGTTTAAACCATTCCAGCTTGTGGTGTTAAAACCCGTCTCAGTGCCGTGTTCTCTACATTTCTGTTTATCTCCAGATCTTCTTATCAGCTTCAGACCAGCTGATTTTATTTGATCATCTCATAACGTTAAACATGTTGTATAGATATACCTGGATATTTTATATATATATACATGAACACACAATGACACAACACAGCACACAAACACACGACATGATACAATGCACAACACAAACACATACACACAATACTTAAACACAACATGACACAACACTACACAAAAAAACACACAAACACATACACACACAACACGATACAACACACAACACAAACACACAACACAAACACACGTACACAAACACACAAACACATACACACAACACGCAAACAAAACATGACACAACACAGCACACAAACGCACAACATGATACAATGCACAACACAAACACATACACACAACACACAAACACACAATACACCACATTCGAACCCAACATGACACAACACTACATGACACACAAACACGTACACACACAACATGATAAACACACAACACAAATATACAAACACACACACAACACATGACTCAAACACATACACACAACACAAACGTGACAACACAAACACACAACACACAAACACAATATGACACAACACAGCACACAAACACACAACATGATACAACACACAACAAAAACACATACACACAATACACCACACTCAAACACAACATGACACAACACTACACGACGTAATACACAAACACATACACACACAACATGATACAACACACAACACGAATACACAAACACACACACACACACACACAACACATGACACAAACACAAACACATTCACACAACACACAAAGGTGGCTCAACACAAACTCAAACACAACACACAAACACACAATACACAACATGACACAACGCTACACGACGTAACACACAAACACATACACACACACACAACATGATACAACACAAATACACAAACACACAGCACATGACACAAACACATACACACAACACACAAAGGTGGCACAACACAAACACATACACACAACACACAAAGGTGACACAACACAAACACACAAACACAACATGACACAACACAAACACACAACATGATGCAACGCACAACACACATACGCACAACACAAGCACACAATACACCACACTCAAACACAACATGACACAACACTACACGACATAATACACAAACACACGCAACATGATACAACACACAACACAAATACACAAACACACATATACACAACACATCACACAAACACATACACACAACAGGCAAACGTGACTCAACACAAACATAAGAGTCAGTGTTGAGTATTTTTTGTTCTTTCTGTGTTTCTACTATTTTTAGGGTCGTGTGTGTTTGTTCTTTATTCATTCTCACTGTCTCTGTTGTTTCCCTTCATTCACTCATTCATTCATTCATTCATTCATGTTGTCTAAACTGCTGACTTGTTGTTTCTAGTG
Organism: Chelon labrosus; assembly: GCF_963514085.1. Lineage (NCBI taxonomy): Eukaryota > Metazoa > Chordata > Actinopteri > Mugiliformes > Mugilidae > Chelon > Chelon labrosus. Next base: position 2,215,497 of record NC_140360.1, read on the forward strand.
TGTTGGTGGTGTGTGTTAATCTAATCTGATCATCATTACTGGACAAACTGTCATTAATCTCTTCCCATACGTCGGTTTCACTTCTTCTCTTTTAGTTTTTTTCTTCTTGCTGCAGCGTTCGTCTCGTTTGGTAAATTATTTAAGATCCTCGCTGGATGTTATTTTTTTAGACTTATCGATCTGATCTCTTCCTCTGTGGTTTCTCTCTGGCTTGATGACTGACTCAGGGAAGTATTCACATTAGTCATGTAGCTGCAATCTGACACTGACGCTGACCTCCCTCTCTGTCACATTATTATTTACTCCTTCACTCAACAGAGTTCTTAGTGTTTAGGTTTCACTGGCTGGTGTTTAATCACCACAACCATGTTAATTTGATGACTGTCAGTAACTTTCTCGTGTTCTCGTACTAGAACCCATAAGGAGATCAACACAAAACTAAACCAGATCAGACCGGAAGATTTTAATCCCAGAGATTCAGACACTGGTTTAGATTACTGTATTTAAAGTGGAAGCCAATGGTGGAAGCTGCAGGGTGAGGTGGCAGTGCCTTGGTCAGGGATTGAACCACCAACCCTGAGATTAGTGGACAGGACTCGTCAACGCCATCGATGACGCAATGTTTACCGGAAATAAACCTTATTCAAACGTCTGTGTTGTTGTTAATACTTCTAATGGTTTTGCTTCCTCTCTGTTTGGAGGTGTTTTAATCTCCTTTTTTCCGGATTAGTCATGTTTAGCTTCGCTTTCTCCAAAAACACCTGCCAAGATAAGAGAAAAGACTCTTATCATAAATGCAGAACGAACAATAAAATCCTTCTTTTAATCTCTGCAGCTGTACTGGCCGGCCAGTCCAGACCGTGTCCAGGAATGTCTCATGGCTGGGAAAGATCCAGAGGTGATTCAACACAAACAAACACAAACACATTGGATTACACTTTAATGTGCAACGCTTCATCGTGAAGAATTCGGGCAATAATAAAATAAAACTGTTGCATTAAAGTTAAGAATCTGGAGCAGATTCATTTATGAGCCAGGAAGATTTATTCAAATATGGACACATGAAGTCTGGCAGGTTTCCTGGCAGGTTGATTAAAGTTTAATATATTATTAGTGTTATATGTTTGCTATCAGTGGTGCAGCTTCTATTAATGGATTCTTCCTCTCTGTGCAGCTGGAGTGCGCCAACTTCCTACGAGTTCTGCAGCCTTTCAACCAGACTCATCTCTACGTTTGTGGGACCGGCGCCTTTAACCCCCGCTGTGCTTTCATAGCGACCAGCGTCTTCCATCAGGTAACGGAGCCTAAAGACAAACCTCAGACATAAAAATCATTCACGCCATGCTTTTTCCTGAATATTGTCATCATGTTTGATGCGCGCCCTATTGGTGGAAAAAAGCATCAAATCAGCCAATCAGAAAAATTGAAAAGTCTAAGTTTCTCCTAGTCTGATTTTGTGTTTTTAGTTTGGTTTAGACCTCAGAGTTAATAAAACTACAGTTCATGTGGATGTTTCTTTGGGAGGATTTCTTAGTGTTTCAATCCACTAGAAGCAATTGTTCGAGTCAGGTTGGTTCATCTTTATTGGTCTCTAGTAGTTGTTCTCAGCGTCGTGGAGGATTCATAAGGGCCAAAGGATTTTAAGTCAAGACATTCAAACTCTCGCTAAAGAAAAATAAGGATGACAACATATTTAAAACAAGAGTAAGAATCTAGCAGCTCAAATGTTAACGCTGGTACGCTAACATGTTCACGGCGTCCAGCTGAGGCTGATGGGATATCTTCAGGTCTTGACTCTAGAGACTCGATGATGTCATTGGAGAAAAAAGTCACAAAAGTCATCCATCTCAGTCGGCCTCTAGTGGACGTCCTCTATATTGTGTGGAAGAACGTTCCTGGTGGATGTGTGGTGAGGTGGTAGTAGTTGATCATCTAAAGTTTAGATGATCAACTTCTACCACCTCACTGTGACTCCATGGATTCTGTTTAGATTCTTTGACAGAAAGATTTATTGGACTGAATCTAATCGACTCTAGGAGAAGACAAGGAAAGACTTTAGGAAGCTACAGGAGACCAGGACATTTAACATCAGGACTCAATGTTAAACGTTGTTTCTGCCACCCACAGTCCCATGTGTCTTCATACCTCCAGCCGTGGCCCCTATACACAAAGAGCAGCTGAAATATCTGATGTGGTGTCTGCCCTCATGCCCATATATATATGGACCAGGGTTCATCTGTCTGTATATATACAGTTTCCTTTCTTTTAGTCGAGGCCTCACTCTGAGGGTGACAAGACGCCACCGAGTCCAGGTTTCTTAGGTTGCATGCCTGAGTGGTCTCAGATATTAGGACGGAGATGTTTGAGAGTTCAGACGTGGTTTTAGGGTTGAGGTTAGACCACTAAACATACCTCTGCTCACAACTGGATGGTCCTCCAACCAATCAGAGCTAAACTGATGATTTAAAGTGATTTATTTCATATTTGTGGGATCTTTAGATACTTGGATTTGCTTTGTCTGTGCAACCTAATGTTGCAGAGTTTAACACAATTAAATAACTGCCAGAGCAAAGAAGGAAACAGTTTCTACCAAAATGCAAAATTAAAATTAAAAGGTATTGTGACTACAGTTACTCTGTCCATCTGTCCATCAACACATTAAGCCCCGCCCCAAAAACTATCTGATTGGCCCAGCAGATCTGTAGAATCAGTTCCCAACAGAGAGACTCCAGGTCAACTTTCAGCCACAAAATAATCATCAATGGTGGAAGTTGGTCTGACTTTCAGGCAACAACTGAGCAACATGTTTACATTTAAACTTGATTTAAAGAATTTAAACTTGATTTTTCTTATTTCTTCTCCAGTCAGAGCATCAGACGTTCTCCTACGCCCAGACGGAGTGTGGGAAGGGGAAATGTCCCTACGATCCGTTCCAGAAAACAGCGTCTGCAGTCGTCGGTAAGATGGACTGTAAATTAGCTCGGGAGCATCTACCTGCTCCATCTGAACTCCAGCTCAGACGATGTGTAGGTGGAGAAGAATCACCTGAATGTTTCTAATCAGTCATTTAATCTGACAAACAACCGGTTTGTTGCTGTTGCTGCTGCTGCTTCGTCACAGTTTGATTTCTGGTAGATTTATTCTCATTACAGCGCAATGACTCACCTTTCTCTAGCAGATAACTCCATTTTATTTATGTTAATGGACATTATTGCACCTTATTAATTCTCCCTATGTATATTATACATATTTATGTATAAGAGATGTAAATTTCATTATGTTTTTAAATTATTTTATTGTTTTTATTATTTTTATTATCTTCACCTGTTTTTCTTTTTACTAGTGGTTCTCAAGAGTGTTTTTTTTTTTTTTGTGCAACTGAGCTGCTGTGACCAAGTAATTTCTCCTGTGTTTGAATAACGTCCGAGTTAGTTGGCGTACGTCTGCAGCAGGTCGTCACACATCCTGTTTGTTCCCGTGCAGATGGAGAGCTGTACGCAGGCATCACCTCAGACTTCATGAGCCGGGACTCGGCTTTCTTCCGAAGCCTCGGCAGCCGTCACGTCATCCGCACCGAGCAGTACGATTCCACCTGGCTGCAGGGTAAGAAGACCGAACCATATCCAGACTGAACCGTACGCCTCGAAGACCTGGAACTAGAGCAAATACAGAAACAAACTGAAACTAATAAAACGTGAGGATAGAAGTAATAAACCAGACTGGATCCTTATCAGAGTATGAGAGGGGAGATGGTTGAAGGTCTGAACTCCAGACAGTGTGTAGGTGGAGAAGAATCATCTGAATGTTTCTAATCAGTCATTTAATCTGACAAACAACCGGTTTGCTGCTGCTGCTGCTTCATCACAGTTTGGTAGCTACGCCTGATGGCATCTGGATTTTATTACGAGGCGTGTTTCAATCGATGCAGAGGAAAAAGAAAAAGGCTTTAATCGCTGTTAACTGTTCCTCCTTTAAGTATTTTTTTTGCTTTAACAGACAATAGCTGACCCTGAACATCTCACTTCTCAGAGTCTTCTGAGAGTCAACCGCTCAACAAATATTAGACGATGAATCATCCTTGAACGCACCAACAAGCTCCTACAGCCTGTGCTTTTAATTTGGCGACGGAAATGGCACAGCTGCAGGAAAACCTGGGGCCCAATCCAAGCTTTTTAAAAATAAATGGATCGACCCCGATACCAATCCAGACATCCCTGGTGCTGGATGATCTAAAAGCATAAAGAAATGGGAAATAACGAGCAGCGGCTGATTATTAAAGGGCTGAAACATCCAGATGACGTGCATGACTATTGGTTTTCACATTAAGCTCCACCCCCAAATGATCTGATTGGTCCGGCAGATCTTTGCTGGAGAAGAATCAACAGAGAGACTCTAGAAGAACTTTACTACACAAAAGAAAAAGATATATATATTTGTAGACGTGGGAAGTTGGTCTGACTTCCAGGATTAATTAATTGAATATTTTATCAGATTATTTGAATTATCTGGATAATAAAATAATAAAAGCTTTATAAGGAAACACCACCTATAAGTAGAATATATCAGCAACTCATTTGCGTTTCTTGCAGAGTGTTTCTGTATCTGCTGGTGATTTATTGTCTTAAAACAGTTATTATTGATGCTGTGTTTGCGCTCTCTCTCTCTCAGCCTCTCTGTAAACTCAATATTCTGCAGTAAACTGAATCAGCATCTCTAAAATCTCCTCCTCCACGCCCGCTTGGTGCTTTATCAAACCAGAGCGTTGACGTCTGCTGCAGATAACAACCAGCTACATGCTTCCTCTGTAAACTCAGCTGACACCCTAACATGCATGTTACGTGCATATCTGCAGAGCTGGACAGCGTCATGGTTGATTTGCTATAACATACCTGTTTTCTTCTTCTTTCTTTCTTTTTTTTCTACTCTCTCCAGATGCCCAGTTTGTGCGGGTAGCGCCGCTGTCTGAGACTGATAACCCAGAGGACGATAAGGTCTACGTGTTCTTCACTGAGCGTGCCCAGGAGGCGGAGGGGGCTGCTGGGAAGGTGCTCTACTCCAGAGTGGCTCGCGTTTGCAAGGTATGTTTGTTTGCTTTGTCAGCACGTAGTTTATGTAAAGTGGCGTTTTCCTGCAGAGCCGAGAGGACGTACGTGATTGAATGTCCTGCTTGCGTGTCGTTATCGCCGCAATGCACCGTGAGCGTCTCTGCTCCATGCCTGTGTGGACACGCATCACCTGGTTAAATGTTTTATGTTTGTTCTTTTTCCTGTGTTACGAAACATTTAGTAAACACAGAAAATCTCAACGTAGATATCCAGACAAACGATGAGGGAAGGTGATATTTAATTTTAGAATAATAAATAAATGTTGGAAGGATACTTGCTCGAGGACATAGAGTAGATCATGTCCCAAAGTTGTTTCTCCAACCACTAAACAATGTTGGGCGCTAAGCAGTTAACAGAGGCAACTGGGAGTCAAACCTACAACCTTAGTTAGCAAGTGGAGCAAAGAAGGGAGGAGATGTCTCTCAATCCAAATGTAGGAGAGGATGGTTTTGATCCACCAACCCATGTCATGCTAGCCTGGCTCCGCCTGCCTACGTACTTCCGCTCATTTGCATTCCCTACAGTACTCCGTCTGGAATAGCTTGATCCGCTAACGTTTACTCCGGCCAACTGGTTGGCGAACCAATCAGCGAACAGAGGGCGGGTCTGAGAGCGATTACGTTTCAGTTGCGCGCCGAGTTTGAAATGTTTACACGAACGGAGACGGATATACTCGAAGCCATTCGCTCCGTTGTGGATATGCTTCCTGGCATTACAGCACTTTTATTCCAATTTCGCGTCCTTAATTGCAATGGGGGATGGTAGAGTAGCGATTTGTTTACTTGTTGCGTTCTTGAAAGCGGAAGTACGAGGCAGCAGAGCCTGAAGGCTCCGGCGCATAACATACGTCATTACCAAACGTTAGTGATTGGTTAAAGGAACGCCGATGATTTTAAACCTCAAACTGTGCCCTCCCACCAGGAAATAAACGTTTGCCAATGGATCTAGGCCAGACTCTCTGCGAAGTCAGAGAGTCTGGTATCCAGGCTAATGTCATGCCAAGTGGGAGTTAAACCAACAACCCCCAAGAGTTTTACAACAATCCTTCCTTTACAGCTTTTCTGGGCTCAGTCACTCAAAACACCCCAGATGGGACTCAAACCCACAAACCCACTGGGTGTGGATGAGCTCTGATGGCAACCTGGATGCAAAATGTTTTGTCCACTTTAGACCTGCACCCACTCACACATCAGCATGTCACGCTAACTGGGAGTCAAACCAACAAACTCTAAGCGTCTCCAGTCTTTATTTCCAACACCTGCCAAGAAAACACAACTAGCAGAGGATGGTTTCGATCCATCGACCTCTGGGTTATGGGCCCAGCACGCTTCCGCTGCGCCACTCTGCTATTAAACACCCCAGATGGGACTCGAACCCACAATCCCTGGCTTAGGAGGCCAGTGCCTTATCCATTAGGCCACTGGGGCTTCTGCTGGGGCTGTTTTAAACCTGTTTGTGGGAGGACGTGGTTATTGTTCAGGATAAAGGTGTAGCGTTTAGCTACGGGGTCGTCAGTCATGTGATGGTCAGAGGTCAAATCTCTAGACACAACAATACTAGAGGTCAACAGTCTCTGGATTATGGACACATCACAGTGTCTCTGTGTCGTCCTGCTGTCACTCAGAACCAACCTCTGGTTAGATACCAGGAGATTATGATGAAAAGTCTTCATTATAAATTCCAGTGTTTTCCTCCTTTCTGTCTCTACGTTGGCGTCATTGTCTCTACTAGTGTTTGAATCTGGATGCATCTATTATCCATCCAAACATAAGGTCAAGGTCACTATGTCACGCTAAGTGGGACTCAAACCAACAAACGCTAAGAGTTTTACCATTTTGTTAACAACATATGAGCCATTTTCAACTTTTGGAAACATAGTGAGCTCCCAAGAAAAAAAACACTAGCAGAGGATGGTTTCGATCCATCGACCTCTGGGTTATGGGCCCAGCACGCTTCCGCTGCGCCACTCTGCTGTCGATCACCCCGGATGGGACTTGAATCCACAATCCCAGGCTAGGAGCCCAGTGTCTTATTTATCAGGCTTCAGTTCGTGGCTGTTTTTCATTTGGTTGTGTGAGGATTCTTGATGCTAACGGTGCTAATTGTCTATATTGTCTATACTAGTGGGTGTGGATGAGCTCTGATTGCGACCTGGATTCAAAATGTTTTGTCCACTTTAGACCTGCACCCACTCACAGATCAGCATGTCACGCTAACTGGGAGTCAAACCAACAAACTCTAAGAGTCTCCAGTCTTTAATTCCAGTGCCTGCCAAGAAAACACAGCTAGCAGAGGATGGTTTCGATCCATCGACCTCTGGGTTATGGGCCCAGCACGCTTCCGCTGCGCCACTCTGCTATCAAACACCCCAGATGGGACTCGAACCCACAATCCCTGGCTTAGGAGGCCAGTGCCTTATCCATTAGGCCACTGGGGCTTCTGCTGTGGCTGATTTCTACCTGGTTGTGGGAGGACGTGGTTATTGTTCAGTATAAAGGTGTAGCGTTTAGCTACGGGGGTCGTCAGTCATGTGATGGTCAGAGGTCAGATCTCTAGACACAACAATGGGGCTTCTGTTCAGCCCATTGTGGAGCCAAGGGCAGAGAGAGTGTTATAGACCCAGGTGTCCTTTGCAGACAACACATTTTCCACCCCATCAGAAAAAGATTTGTAAAACGTCATTTCATTTCTTCCCACAGCAGGATCAACAAATGGGACAAAAGTATTAGACTGGTGCATATATGTTTTTGTTCAAAGTCAGTGCCTCCTTGTTTCCAGTCTCTGCTGTGACCTCCTTGTAACTAAATGTTTCTGGTAACTGCTGATCAGTGGTCTACAGCAGCTTGGAGGAATTTTAGTACGGAACATTGTTAATATTATTATTAACATTAGCCAATGTGAGAGAGGCCTTTAGCTGCTTAGAAGTTACCCTGATTCACTCACTTTAACACCTCTCTGATATGTAATATTGGCTCATTTTTCCTGAATAAACACAATATTTCTGTTCCATGTATTTGATTGGGTTCTCCTCGTCGACTTTCAGGACTTGTGAGATAATCTGCTGATTTCTATGCAGAAATGTAGAAGATGTTACACCTTTCCTTTATTCTTTACCCTCATTAGCTTTGAGGAGGTGACTGAGTTTCTCCTCCTTACTTTCGTGCAGAATGACATCGGAGGCCAAAGGAGTTTAGTCAACAAGTGGAGCACTTTCCAGAAGGCTCGTATGGTTTGTTCAGTCCCGGGACCGGACGGCCTGCAGACGCACTTCGACCAGCTGCGTGAGTACAAACACACAAAGAGTTTAACACAGTGAAACTAATCACATGTGACGGGCGTCAACCTCTGGTCTCGTCCGCCACAGAGCGACTTCAGAATGTGTGTTGTTGTCTCAAGGTGACAGAGGAAGAGTTTACAGAAAACACAACCGCCGCCTCGGTGCATGTCTAGCATAGCTCCGCTGTTACCACGGTGACCAGCAGGCCCTCGGCCTTCGTAACCACGACAACCAACCTCAACATTCACTTGCGCTGGGCTTGTTCATTGTCGAGGGTTCAGGCCCGTGGAGTGTGATGTGTTCAGGGACAGGTTCAGTTTGTGTTTGGGGCATTTTTCTGCCGTTCTCCTGATTATGAGTTTCCTCACACACATAGTTGGTCATGTGGTTTATGGTGGAAAAAAAATATGAGTCTGGAAGCTCTCCATCTGGATTTTATTATGTGTTTCAACTGATATAAAAAAATATTTGGACAGACTAAAACCATTAAGTGATCTCAAATGACTTGATTGCTGATAATTGTTCAGTATCGACTCCAAACAGTTTACTTCTCTGACAGCAGCCATTTAGTTTTACTTTATGGACACTTCACTGTGTCTTTGTGTTGTCCTGCTGTCACTCAAACCCAACCACTGGTTAAATAGCAGGAGTTCATGTCCTTAAGTCTTTATTATAAATTCCTATATTCTGTTCGCTCCTTTCTGTCTCTACATTGGCGTCATTGTCTCTACTAGTGTTTGAATCTGGTTGCATCTATTATCCACCCAAATAAAAGTTTTTGTCCCCTTTAGAGACCTGCACCCAGTCACGCATCAGCATGCCACGCTAACTGGGATTTAAACCAACAAACGCTAAGAGCTTGACAGCAATTATACCATTTGCTATGCTTTTGTTAGCAACTAGCTCAGTCTGCTGTCTTTAATTCCATCAGCTGCCAAAAAAACACGATGAGTTGTCTCTAAGTCCAAATGCTGCTGTGTTAGCAGAGGATGGTTCTGATCCATCCAACCCATGTCAAGACAAGTGGGAGTTAAACCAACAACCCCCAAGAGTTTGACAACAATCCTTCCTTTTTAGCTTTTATTAGGACAGTCTTTAAATCCAACACCTGCTAAGAAAACACAACTAGCAGAGGATGGTTTCGATCCATCGACCTCTGGGTTATGGGCCCAGCACGCTTCCGCTGCGCCACTCTGCTATCAAACACCCCAGATGGGACTCGAACCCACAATCCCTGGCTTAGGAGGCCAGTGCCTTATCCATTAGGCCACTGGGGCTTCTGCTGTGGCTGTTTTCCACCTGGTTGTGCGAGGACGTGGTTATTGTTCAGAATAAAGGTGTAGCGAGGTCAAATCTCTAGACACAACAATACTAGAGGTCAACAGTCTCTGGATTATGGACACATCACAGTGTCTCTGTGTCGTCCTTCTGTCACTCAAACCCAACCTCTGGTTAGATACAAGAAGAAACAAAAGGTCCTGTCCACACAATCACACAACACCATGTCAAGCTAACTGGGATTCAAACCAACAAACACAGTTTTACCAAAAAAGTACTTGACAACCAAGATGACCTTTTTGCTTTTGTAAATGTAGTTAGCTTCAAAGATAAGGTTGACTAGCAGAGGATGGTTTCGATCCATCGACCTCTGGGTTATGGGCCCAGCACGCTTCCGCTGCGCCACTCTGCTGTCGAACACCCCAGATGGGACTTGAACCCACAATCCCTGGCTTAGGAAGCCAGTGTCTTATTTATCAGGCTTCAGTTCGTGGCTGTTTTTCACTTGGTTGTGTGAGGATTCTTGATGCTAATGGTGCTAATTGTCTATATTGTCTATACTAGTGGGTGTGGATGAGCTCTGATGCCATTTCAACCTGGATTCAAAATGTTTTGTCCACTTTAGAGACCTGCACCCACTCACAGATCAGCATGTCACGCTAACTGGGAGTCAAACCAACAAACTCTAAGAGTCTCCAGTCTTTAATTCCAGTGCCTGCCAAGAAAACACAGCTAGCAGAGGATGGTTTCGATCCATCGACCTCTGGGTTATGGGCCCAGCACGCTTCCGCTGCGCCACTCTGCTGTCAAACACCCCAGATGGGACTCGAACCCACAATCCCTGGCTTAGGAGGCCAGTGCCTTATCCATTAGGCCACTGGGGCTTTTGCTGTGGCTGTTTTCCACCTGGTTGTGGGAGGACGTGGTTATTGTTCAGTATAAAGGTGTAGCGTTTAGCTACGGGGGTCGTCAGTCATGTGATGGTCAGAGGTCAAATCTCTAGACACAACAATACTAGAGGTCAACAGTCTCTGGTTTATGGACACATCACAGTTTTACCAAAAAGTACTTGACAACCAAGATGACATTTTTGCTTTTGTAAATGTAGTTAGCTCCAAAGATACGGTTGATTAGCAGAGGATGGTTTCGATCCATCGACCTCTGGGTTATGGGCCCAGCACGCTTCCGCTGCGCCACTCTGCTATTGAACACCCCAAATGGGACTCGAACCCACAATCCCTGGCTTAGGAGGCCGGTTTCCTATCCATGTTTGTTTTCTACTTGGCCCCTGAGGGTTGTGGTCTTTGTTCGAGGAGGAAGGTGTGGCTAGAAGACGTAGTAACTCAGAAAGTCTGGAGTCATGACTGGATTCTTATCTCTGCTCATGTGTAAACAGACGACTTCCAGAGTAAACAGATCGACTCCCACACACTGATTTACTGGTTTGTTTGGTCGTATAAAATACACCAACACATTCAGCCATACGAAATCTGACAATAGAAACGTTCGTACGTGTCAGGAACATTTTGCAAGTTTGTTTGTGAACACACTCCAGCAACACACACGACCACAAACATCACACAAACAGTAGATGAAGCCTTCCGGGTTCAGAAAGCTGTCAGTGTTGTGTTTACGCCACGCTCTGCCACGCAGGAGCACTACAAATCCCACAAACCCCAGAGGATCTGTGGGCTGCGTCCACGGTTTAATGAAATCAATCAACCCTCATGGGACAGAAATATGTGTGTGGCTGTAATTGAAGGGTTTTAAACTTAAACTTGTTCCTTCAAAGACACGTGAATCAGAGTGAATGTGAAAGAAGCCAAAGTTCAGTTTTAATGGGAGTTGTTTGGGTTTTTTTTTAATTGACGCTACAAACAAAAAACAAATATCCATCAGAATCATTGTTGTTTCTAATCATTAACATATTCAAGATTGTATTAATCCCTCAAAGAAAAATACACCATGCATTCAGATTATTGAAAACAGTGTTAAAAACGTTTGGTATCTATAATTAGGACTGAAGTTGATTAAGATTTATGTAAAAAAACAAAACAAAAAACAACAGAAAATAATGTTAACACAAGCATAAGGGGACACTGAATGGTAGTAATGGTAGTTAATTACTCAGATAAGAATATTGAGATTTTCCTCCTTTGCATTTTTATACGTGTTTGAAAAATCACACAGTCACAACTAAGGGTTGAACGACTTCGTATTTTTTTAAATTTTTTGACTAATATGGAGAAAGTCGAGTTGACTGGTCGATGACGTCACACATAAAAACAAGTTTATTGAAGCTTGAACATGAGCTGCTGCTAGCCCACGTCAACACCATAAACACTCTCTCGCTCTTCAAACCCTCACCTCTACCATAACTTCTTTTTTTTTTTTTTTTTTATATAGCTTTATTAACAACAAGAGTATACACAGGACTGAATACAGTTAGATAAAGTACGTGTATACAACATTAATACACAATCAAACCATCATAAATACGCCAGGGGGTAACAGCAAGACAGAAAAAACATAAACTTAAATAAATATTTTGTAAAGCTTACAAAGATCATATGTTTTAACAGCTTTTTTATTCTCACAATCACAGAGGGAGGAGATATATTGACCAACATACGCAGACAGTTCCAAGAAGTTTGGCTTCTTACCAGAAAATTTAGACTTATGTATATAAAATTTTGATAAAATAATTAACAAATTAATCAAATAAAACTGAGAATTTAGATTTTTATCATATTCAGTGTAGCCAAACAAAACATTTTTCCAGCATAAATTAAACTGGGGATGAATATGATCACTGATAAAGCGTGCTAGTCTGCTCCAAAGTTGTCTGGTGTGTGGGCAAGACCAAAATAAATGAACCAAGGTTTCGTTGACAGAGACACAGTGGGTACAGTTCACATCAATGTCCTTCTTAAGCCTTTGTATATAATGATTAGTTGGGTAAAATCTATGAAGCATTTTAAATGAAATCTCTTTGACCTTGTTGGTTAAAAAAAACTTATTAGGTAGTTGCCAGACTCTTTCCCAATTAATATTTCCAACAAATGTGGACCAGTAGGATAAAGCAGAGGGTGAACTTACAATATCTTGTTGAAATAGTTGACGAATAAACTTGTTTTTACTTTTATTATTACCCGTAAAACAAGCTTTCCCCAATACTGTTTCAGTAATGTTTAAAGATATGGGCAAGTTGTTGTTTACATTAACATTTTTGAAAAGGGAAATAATACCCGAGGGCACAGCATCAAAAACAATAGAAAAATCCTTAGGTGTAACAGGGATTCCATACCGTTGCATAAATTCAGCATAACTGTAAAGACGCCCATGTTGGTCAAACAGCTGACTCAGTAAAAGTATATTGTTATCAAACCATTGTTGGAGAAAAATAGATTTGTTTTTGTACAAGAGATATCTGTTATTCCAGATAAAGAACCTATGCGGAGTAAAGTTATGCTTGTATATTAAACACCATGCTAGCAGCATTTGTTTGTGGAATGAGGAAAGTTTGAGGGGAAGTTTGTCAGCATTGTAAGTGCAAAGCAACAAGAACTGGAGCCCGCCAACTGAAGAAAAAACATAATGGGGAATAAAGTTCCATAAAGATGTTGGAAACTTGAGGTAGCGCTTAATCCAATTAATTTTGAAGGTGTAATTTAGGGAAGTGAAGTCCAAGAGATTGAGACCGCCTTTACTATATTCATTCATTAATACAGATTTTCTAAGATAGTGAGTCCGGTTTTTCCAAACAAAGTCAAATAAAATCTTGTCAACAGATTTACATACGCGACTTTCAACTCCTAATGATAAGGCAGCATATGTTAACCTTGATATACCCTCAGCTTTTGAAAGGAGTATTCGACCTCTTATAGACAAGTCACGTAAAAGCCACTGATTAAATCTTTTTTTGGTTTTATCAATTATTGGAGTGAAGTTATTATAACATCTTTGGGATTCATTTTTATCAATAATGATACCTAAATAAGTCACAGAGTTCTTTACTGGGATGTTAGAGATTGACTCAACACAACAGTCTTTAATAGCTAATAGTTCACATTTTTTGAGATTTAACCGAAGACCAGACGCTTTACTAAATTGTTCTATAATATCTATAGCTAAAGACACTTGAGAGCTGTCCTTTAAAAACAATGTTGTGTCGTCAGCCAGTTGACTGATTAAAACACTTCTGTCAGCAATAAAGATACCTTGCAGATTACTGCACTTGATATGATCACATAAGAGTTGGGCAGCTAGCAAAAATAAGTATGGAGATATTGGGCAACCTTGCCGAACACCGCGTTTTACAGGAAACCTGGGAGATGAACCAAATTTGAGCTTGATTGAACAGTTGGCATTATTGTATAGAGTTTTAATGGCATTACAGAAAAAATTACCAAATCCAAATTTTTTTAATGAGTGGAAGATAAAACTGTGCTCCACAGTATCGAAGGCTTTGAAGAAGTCTAAAAAAAGCATGAAACTATTATCAGAGATAAGGTAAGAATAATCAAGCATGTCTAAGACAAGTCTGATGTTGTTGGTAATATGTCTATTGGGCATAAAGCCTGACTGCGTTTCATCAATTATAGTATCTAGTACTTTTTTAATTCTTCGAGCAAGAAGTAAAGCTAAGATTTTATAGTCGTTATTAAGAAGGCATATAGGACGCCAGTTGTCAATGTAGAGAGGGTCTTTACGTGGTTTGGGAATTAAATTAATCAAACCTTGGGTCATACTTGCAGGTAAGGTACTGGAAAATAAACTTTCATTAAATACTTGCAAAAGAAAAGGTGCCAACTGTTGAGAAAATAGTTTATAGAATTCAGAGGATAAACCATCTGTACCAGGAGATTTGTTATTTTTTAGAAGATTGATACAGTCACTGATTTCTGTTTGAGATAACGGGAGATCACAGAATTTGGAATCTGACTCCACTAAATGAGAAGTATGCTGTAACGAATTTAAAAATGCTAACGTGTCATTTTCAGAGTATTCAGATGTGTATAATTTTTTGTAGAAATTGGAGCAAAATTCAGATATAATTTTCGGGTCATCTGTTTTATTATCATTAATAATTAGTTCGTTAATGGTGTTTGTTTTTGCATGATATTTCTCTAAATTGAAGAAGTATGTGGAGTTTTGTTCTCCTTTTTCTAACCACTGTTTCCGTGATCTTATGTAAGCTCCTTCTGCCCTTCTCTTATAGATTCCATCAAGTTTTTCCTGTAAATTAAACAATTTTATTTTGTCTTCTTCAGTTAGTGTATCTGGTAGAGATTGAGAAAGTAATGAGATATCAGAAATGATATTCATTTCCTCAAGTTTTCTGATTTTAGCTAGATGGCTTCCAAATGCTCTCAAATATTTACCTGATTCATATTTGAATAGCTCCCAGTTTGAACCAAATGAATTATCTATTCTAGCTTTATTAAAGTAAAAGCTTATGAATTGAGAAATTTTTTCTTTAACTTCTTCATGTTTAAGAAGAGTATTATTCAGTTTCCAATGTATCGCTTTGCAGTTTTTCACAGAGGGAAAGAGATTAATTGAGATATGGATAGCTTTATGATCACTGAATGGACAGGGAGTAATGTTTAACGTGACATCCTGTTCATTAATATTTTTGGAAACTAACCAAAAGTCTAAGCGAGAGAGCCTGGTGTTTTCCTTATTGCTCCAAGTAAATGTAAGTGCATCTGGGAACTTAACTCTCCATATATCCACCAAATGAAACCTCTCCATAAAAGATTTAAAAAAAGAGATTCTGTTATTATTTCTTGTAGGTGGCCATCTATCTATTGAGGGATCTAATGTTACATTAAAGTCACCTCCAATTATAATGTATGAGTTCGGAAATTTGGTTTGCCAATGTTTTAGTCTATGTTCTAATTCATTAAATAATTGAGAGTTTTCTAACTGAGAGTTGTACCCATACACGTTAACAGAAATCAATATTAACTTATTGAAATCAATAACTTGACAGATATAGTGACCTTTTGCATCAGTGTCTGTGTGTAAGATGTCATTATTATATCTATTCTTCATAGTCAACACACCAGCTGATCTTTCTGAACAGTGAGAAAACCATAGATCATTGCCCCATTGAGATCTCCAAAAGTTAACATCATTTGAAGTTGAGTGAGACTCCTGACAAAAACAAAAATCTGTATTAAGCTGTTTAGTGAACAAAAATAAAGCTTTACGTTTTATATTATTTCTCAAACCCCTGGCGTTTAGGGAAACAATAGACAATGAAATACTTCAAATATGGAACGCTTACAAAAGAAGTATATAGGTGCTGAAGTGCTGAGCATTATATGCACCTTGAACAAGTAGCATTATTGGTGAAAATTTTAAATGTAACATTTAGCAAATTAAGGTGTTATAGTTCTGAGATCAGTCACATTACTTCAAGTGACTTCTTGTCCATTGATGAAGGCCCGTGCACCGACATAATATGCAGGTTTACCTTCACTTCGTGCCTTTTTTATCAAGGGCCACGTCTTCATCCTGGCATCTTTGATGAGCTAAGAAAGATCTTCAGCAAAACGGAGCTTGTTGTCAAGCATGAAGGGGTGGTTTTTTGCAGACTTCCAGACGGCATCTCTGTAGGACCTCAGGGAGAATCGAATGATGATGGGTCTCGGCGTGGAGTGGGCTGAGGATGATTTTCCAAGACGATGGGCGACGTCAATAGCAGTTTCAGGCATGTTCTGACCATCTGGGAGGATCTTCTGGCAAACTTCTATAGCTTTTGCTTTCACATTTTCTGTTGTGTTTTCGGCGACGCCATGAAGTTTCAAGTTCCACCGTCTTGAGTAGGAGTCCATCTCACACACACGTGTTTGGAGGTTGATAACTTTCATTTCTTCCTCTTTGAGACGTGTATCAACCTTTTGGATTCTTATCTGTGTGTCCTTAATTTCACTGCATGCAAAGTCCAGAGTTTTCTTTAGCCCCTCTATTTTAAGTGTGTTGCTGTCGATTTTCTTGGAGTTGTCACTCACCAGCTTTTCGAGGGCGTCAGCTCTTTCGTTGATGAGTTTTGAGAGGGTAGAGATAATGGCGTTGTCTGGGGAGGTGGAACACTGTTCGGGGTTATACAGCGCTTTTTTAGCAATTGGGGATTTGCAGGGAGTCACAGGTAGCGGCGGAAAATCTTCGTCTGTCGCCATGGTAACAGTCACTGGTGGCACGGGACTAACGTTAGTATAGTCGTGACACGAGGCTATTAGCATGTTACCTGGGTGAGCCTCGGAAGAGAAGGCTTTGTTGTTATGCGATCTTTTCCTGTCCCGGTTCGGCATTAAACGGCTTTCAGTTGTCAAATAAGTCACTTTAACTGGAGTTTCCTCGTTTTTTTCACCGTCTAGTAAAGTTTGGTGCAGGAGCTCAGCGAGAGTGAACCTACTCGGCAGCCATCATGGCCCCTCTCTCCCTCTACCATAACTTCTATCTTTCGCATGGTGCATTCACTGACATCATGGAGAAACAAACACGTTCTACGACCACAGCAACTATGTCAACTAATAGTGTAGCAATACTGTGTTCTACAGATATGTATAGCCTGTATAAAAACAGGCAGCACCTCAGCACCATCAGTAGCATTTTATAGTACTCCACAGCGTGTTGTTAGATGGGATAGTGTAGCAGCTAAAGGTCTAATAACTTTATCAGATAGTTGATGTGCAGCCTCCTTCTCTCTGTTACCACAGGACGTTTGGTCAAGTTGTTAACTGACTGCTGTCCAGAGGATTTGAACCGTTCCTTTGCTAGCGTTAGTATTAGCATGTCTTTTTAGCAGTAGTACTTTAGTTGTATTTCAGGACTGACATGTCATGGTAGTTTGGGCTTCATCTTTAGTGAAGTATTTCCACACACTTGATGAACCAATGACCCACTGGGCTCCTCACCTGTTTTCTAGGAGGCGTCTATGTTGTTATTGTCACATGATCAGAGACAAGTCCAACATGTGGACTAATCACAAGTAAAACTTTGCTTTATTTCCAATCCAGGAGATCTCAGTAGTTGCAGTTTGAGGATCATTTATCTTGATGCTGATATGGAGATCTGAGTGAATGTGTTCTTTGTGTTTCACGTTTTTGTTTCCAGAAAACATTTATTTTATTTAAACTGAACATAGAAGTAGAGCTTTAATCCTCCAGCTGTTGACCTGAGCTAAAATAACCTGGAGCTTTTGTTTTAAACCTTCTCTGCTCTTGTTATTATTATTAGATAAGAGGAAAACGTTCTCCGCACAGTTCCTCGTGTATTTCCACTATTTACTGTTGAAGTGACCTCAGCAGAAAAACACACTTTGTTTAAAACATGAAAAAGAGAATTAATCACTTCCCGACTCCTCCACTGGGCCCGTCCCATTCATCATTTCTTTTGTGAAATCGTTTGAACGGACGCCCAGTTTATCAGGAGAAGGAAAGAGGGGAGAAAGAAAGAGAGGGGTGGCAGGTCGGAGGAAGAGGAGGAGGAGGAGGTTGAAGGACAAAGGAGGAGATGGAGGGAATATCTGAACTGGAAGTAAACCTGGAATCAAGAGGACAAACCTGAGGGGAGCTGGTACAATCTCGCCTTAGTACAGGAGAAACTATGTGATAATAAAATAAATAAGGTTAGTTTAAGTGTAAAAAGATTAATGAGGTGGAAAGAAAGAAAGAAAGAAAGAAAGAAAGAAAGAAGGGAGAGAAACAAGGTTAATAAAGAAGGATGGAGGAGACAGGAAGGTGCAGAGAGAAGACAGAGGCTCTGATTTTCTCCAGAATTTTTCAGTCGGCTCACTCGTCGCTCCGTGGAGATTTGAGACTAAACTATAAGACCGACGGCAATGAAAGTCACACCAGGTGAAAGAAGACAGAAATACCTGTGTTATGATGTATAATTCATCAGTGTACATTGGAAACTGTGGCCGTGACAGACAATTAAAACCAACTGATTTCCCAGATTCTTTAAAAAAGTTAAATGTTAAGAGAACCATTAGAAAATGAATTAAAACTTCATCAAAAAGGGACAGACTCCTCACTCTGCAGATTTAAGACTAAACCACATGAATATGACAAATATACCTACGTTATGATGTGTAATCTATCAGTGTACATTGGAAGTTGAGGCCATGAGAGAACGTTAAAACCATTTTTAAATTTTAAAAGTCAAAAAAAGAGAATCATTCTGAACCGATTCACGTTCCGATCAGAACTCAAACTGTGATTGCAGGCCTTAAAAAATATCAAAACACTCTTCTCTGTAGGAGGTGAATGATTTACATTTTTAAATTAACTTTCTACTTGTGATCCAGCCTGACGTGACCAGACCCGACTCTTATCAGAATCAGAGTCTGGATTTCATTACGTAACAGGTTTCAACACGTACCGAGAATAAACCAGTGGATAGTTGGAGACATTTAGTTGGAAACTGATCAATTAAAGAGGAGAAGAAAGAATGAGGGGAGGAGAGGAGAGGTGCATATCTAAAAATATATCATAAAAAATAAATAAGGTTAGTTTGAGGTCTGACGCTCCCAAGGAGTGTGTCAGAAGATTAATGAGATGGATTGACAGAAAGGGAGGATGATGGGATATTTATGAACAAGGCCAAACAAAAGCTAAAGGACAAGGGGGAGGAAGAGGAGGAAGAGGAGGAGGGGGAGGAGGGGGAGGAGGGGGAGTGAAAGGGTGTGAAGGCTGATTGAAAAGAGACAGGGAGGGAAATGAGGTTAATAGAGAAGGATGGAGCAGAGGGAAGAGATGACTGGTTTTATATTTATATAGTTGTTAACATTGTACAGCATAAAGCAGGATACGAGGCTTTTTAAAAGATGTGTTTGATTTTATTTAGTCTTTATCTTCAGACAAAAATGTTATTTTTATAGAATTTTTTTTTGAATTTTAATCTGTGGTACAGTCTATAATGAAGCATTTTACATTTAACTTACGCAGTTAAATATAAAACGTTTCCTGAAACATTTTTTGCAAGAAGAACCATCGTGGAATAATTTACCGACTGCTCCACTAACGTTAAGAAAAGAACTTAGATGAGTCTTCAGTTAGTTTCCATATCGTGATGGAGGCTGCAGAGATAGGAGGATGACGCTCCACTGACCTCCTAACATGTTGGTGCTACTCTTTCCACCCAATAGTTGTGGCTTGACGAAGGTTTTTTGTCTTCGTTAACTAAATTAACAGCTGTAGTTTATCAGGTGTGCATGGATTGGATTGGTCATTAGCCCTAGAACGCTAACGTCGGGTAATCTTCACCCAAGCGATTGTTGTGTTGCTGCTGTCTGATTAGCGTGGGTCCTTGGGAACCTTCAGGCTGCTCCATGACCTCATTGAAGGTAGAATAGAATTAAATAGAATAGGATAAAACTTTATTGTCCACCCAGGTACTTGTGACAGCACTAAAATATAAAAGTTGACATGTGTCCAGACACACAGCGTTACATGGACTCATGACAGTTCAAGTCACTATAAGTGGACTGGTCTCTTAGTTGAGTAATGCTTATGAATAAATATCATTTAGTGGTAATTCAACCAACTGGAATTCATGTGGTCAAAAACATTTTATAGTTACCTTCTCACGGTTGTCAGAGATGCAGGAAGACTGTGTCTTTACTGGACAAGTCTCACATGTCCCAGGACTGGGTGGACCCAATTTCAAGTTTCTAGCTTCATTATTTAATTTTTAAGGAGCTATTGGTTAAAGATTTCTCACATCTTTAAGAGTCATTTTTATAATGATACCATTATTTTATGAGACGTTTTATCAATTTACCATTTACTGTTGTACTTCAGTTTATTCTGATTGGGTGAAAGTCTGAGGAACGATTTTATCTTGAATTTATTTAGTTTTCCCTCAGTGTTCAGATGATTAGATTTGCAGCTGAGCGTGTCCTTCGTTACCGTGATGGAAGAGTCGGCATCTGAGGGTAAAACGTTAAAAAGTGACGGAGAGAGAGGGGGTGGGCAGGGGGAGAAAAATAAATGTGTCACAGAGAAAAAATGAGGAGAGGAATAGGGGCAGCAGCCGAGGGGGTGAAAGCACCAGACAAGACGGAGGGAGGGAGGGAGGTGGGGAGGGCTATTATTGGCAAATGACTGTGAGATGACGAGGAGGCAGGAGTAGGGTGTTGGCATTCAGGCTGGATGGACAGAGAGATGAGGAGGAATGAGGTGGATAGGGGTGTTTGCCTCGGGGGGCCAGACAGGAGGAGGAGCAGGAGGAGGAGGAGGAGGAGGTGGAGGAGGAAGATGAAGATAGGGGCCGAGGCTGCAGGTCTGCGGGCCAGACAAGACTATCTGTCCTCAGGGGGAAACAAGCTCGTTTTGTTTAGGAGAAGAAGACACAAGAACAATCCTCCAGAGGAAAATAGGCCAGACAGACAGACAGACAGATGGACGGGGGAGATGGAGGGAAAACGAGAGATAGCTGGAGGGAAGGAGGGAGGAGGGAGGGAGGGGGGAGGGGGGAGGCGAAGGAGGGGACGGTGAAGGGAAAGTGAGAAACAAAGAGAGAGGCCCAGTGGGATCCCGGGATGTCCAGGTGGATGTGAGCAGATGATGTAGAGAAGATGATGAACATGATTAAAAACCTTAAATCAAAGATCAAACCTCCTCCTCCTCCTCCTCCTCCTCCTCCTCCTCCTCCTCTCACCTGCAGACAGAAGCAGACCGACCTCAGATCAACGTGCATTATTTTTCTTCGCCTCCCCCGTTAAAAGATTGACGACAATAGAATCGCTCCGGTTGAATAAATCAGACCGACGCAGCAGCGAAGTGGAGCTGCTCTAAATCAGAGCGCGGTTTAACAACTTGTCACGGAGCGATAAGAGCCGGGTTTATTTTTTAGATAACTGAGACGTCTTCTTCAAAGGCGGCAGAAACAAAAGACGCTTCTCTGGCTGCGTCCTTTTAAACTTTATCAGTGTTTCATGTGGAGCTGAACTCAGAGAGAGAGCGAGAGAGAGAGAGAGAGAGGGGGTCCCTGCAGGATTAACAGAGTTTAGAACTTTAGTTTTTACTTTACACCTGAGTTCATTCTGCACATTTAAATTTTTACATTCAGAACGAGTTGATGCTCAGGTTTAGGAAGATACCACCTTCCTAATATTGTGTAGGTCTCCCTTGTGGTGACTCATCAGAGAATGGACATGGGCCTTCTGAGGGTGTCCTGTGGTGTCTGGGAACAGAATGTTGTTAGTGGGGGGGGGGGGGGGGGCTCTGTGGATCATCCCACAGATACTTGATCAGTTTGGTATCTAGTGAATTTGGAGGCCAGGTCAACACCTTGTGCTGTTCTTCATGTTTTTTTTTTTAGTTGTTCCTAAAGTGTTTTTGTGTGTGTGTGTGTGTGTGTCAGGCTGCATCCTGCTGGGGATGGCTGCTGGCATCAAGGAGTGTCATTGCTATGGGGTGGGGGTGCCTGGTCTGGTCTAGGTGGGTGCTACATGTCTAAGTAACATCCACACCAATGAATGCCAGGTCCAAAAGTTTTCCAGCAGAACACTGAACTGTCACAAGATGGTCAATGTTATTTACTTATCCTGTCTGTGGTCATAATGTTGTGGCTGATTTGTAGTTTATTTTTCAAGAAGGAATGATTAACATCCACACCAATGAATGCCAGGTCCAAAATATTACGTCTGTGTGGTTAGCAAACTCTTCTGACTCATACCTGCACCTCCACCCTAACATACATCATCCAAGAAAGAAAACTTTGACTAGAAGAGGAGGAAGAAGAATAAATAAAACCCAGAGATGATAAAGGTTTTGATTAATGAAAGGAGTAGGAGAGCGAGCGGGTGAGAGAAAGTGATTTGTTGAAAAACTGATGCACGATCTGCAGCGTGAGTAAAATATAACGAGGAGTGATGGAAGTGAAGTAAGAGAGAGAAACACAAATGAGACTTCAACAAGAAAAAGAAGCGGCGAGGAGAATTTAATAATGAAGGTGTGATAAATGAAGGGACTGAAAGCAATGTGGACTCTGCGGGCTGCCTACTACCCATAGCTCCCTGCCTGGAGGGGCCCGCTGATAGTGTGTGCATGCATGTGGCCCTACATGCTTTTATATTCCCGAACCTGTCGCTGTGTGTGGCGAGTGTGAGCATGTGTGCAGTGGTGATGAGATGAGATTCCTGCAGCGCTGTAGTTCCACGGAGGCCACCTGAAGCAGCAGGAATGTGGGAACGGCGTCACGCTTCGCCGTCTCCAACCACCACAACAACGTCTCTGCCTCAGCGTGGGAGACGAACACATCCAGCGCTCGCTTTAAACATCCACCTCTAAACTCTGCCGCTGCAGACTAATTCAGCCCGAGTGCTTTTCATCGTCTCTAAGAGTTTTTCTCGGGCGTCTGAAGCTGTTTGTCGAACGGAGTCAAGTCGTGTATTTATAGATTATCACAGCACGCCACAGAAAACAAGAAAAAGGCCTCTGTTGTCTAGCGATGTGATGGCTTGATAAAACGTTCCCAGCTCTTATCTGAGACAGAGGTGCAAAACTTTTATTTATTCAGATTTAAATAAACCGTGGTCTGGAAACTGAATCATAGAACCACAAACAACACCTGAATATAAGAGAGCTAAAGAGATAAATTAGTTCTTTTAACATTGAGTCCTGATCTGATCTTAATGTCCTAGAGTTGGTCTCCTGTAGCTTTCTAAAGTCTTTCTTTGTCTTCCTTGTCTTATCCTAGAGTCGACTGGATTCAGTCCAATAAATCTTTCTGTCAAAGTTAATGTAGTGTGGAGAGGGTAGCTGGTACCTTGTGTTCTCTACTCCAGAAATGGGATGTGATCTCATTCCTCTGAGGTTGGAAGCTTCCAGGGTTCAGTTCTAATCTGAGCTTTGTCTCTAAAATAAAGAAGAACTCGTGAGAGACTTTCCAGCTCGTTCCAAAATATGGATCATCTCCACAAGTCAGAGCACGCTCACAACAAATGGTGCATGTTCATGGTTCTGAAATAACAGTAGGTAGTGATAGACTATTTTGATAAAGCAGCTGTTTGGGTTTTTGGCCGTCGCTATCAATAAATAGACTTGTTCCACATTATATAGGATGTTAGGGCGCACACACAACAAATAGCACGTGTTCATGGTTCTGAAATGACAGTAGGTAGCAATAGATTGTTTTGACAAAGCAGCTGTTTGGCCATCGCCATCAAGAAATAAATCAGATCTTAACATGTGAGAGTCTTTCCATCTTGTTCCAAAATCTGGATCATCTCCACAATTCAGAGCACACTCACAACAAACGGTGCATGTTCATGGTTCTGAAATAACAGTAGGTAGTGATAGACTATTTCGATAAAGCAGCTGTTTGGGTTTTTGGCCGTCGCTATCAATAAATAGACTTGTTCCACATTATATAGGATGTTAGGGCGCACACACAACAAATAGTGCATGTTCATGGTTCTGAAACGACAGTAGGTAGCAATAGATTGTTTTCGACAAAGCAGCTGTTTGGCCGTCGCTATCAAGAAGTAAATCAGATCTTAACATGTGAGAGTCTTTCCATCTTGTTCCAAAATCTGGATCATGTCTCCAAGTCAACAAGCAGCTGTTGATGGTTCTGATCCAGCGGTAGGTAGAGATCCATTAGAGACAGCAGCTGGTACAATATTCTACTGACCACATGATGGCGCTGCTTATTTACAGACACACAAACTGAGATCAGATCTCAAGTGCTGGCTGGGGACGCATGTGGAGACACATTTATATTAAGACCAGGTGGACACACAGGGACTTAGAGATGGACAGGTAAGACCAGATGTTGATGTGAGGTCTGAACAAGGCCTAAAGTTTCCCTTGGCAGCACTGGATCTCTAGAAACCAGCCTTAAATTGACCCGCAGGTAACAGTGGAGTCAACAAGGATTCCCTCAGACTATATATATTTGACATTTTCAACATTTTTGTTTTAATTTGTCCTGTCCTGTGTTAGTTCATGGTGACACATGTGGAGACAGACATAAGATTTGCAAAAATAAATAATTTATTTCAGTAAATTATTTATGTAAGAACACGAAACATGCAATGGGTGAGCTGTGGTGATCTTCTCCAGCTGATGGGTATCAGTGTGTAACAACAGTTTAAAATGAATATTTAATTGTGCACAAGATACAGATGCAGAGCATACTTTCATCAAAACATTACTTTATCTTGACGGTAGTGATCAAACAGTCTCCAGAATACGTTTGATTGAACCTAGTAAGTTTATTTTCTACCACGTCTGATTGATCCAGACCTACAGTCCAAGTCGATGCAATTTGTGAGTAAAATCTTTTTAGCGTCATCAGATACCGTCGTAGTTTGGACCGCAGACAATGACGGCATCTAGTGATCCAGCATTGTTATCCCTGTGACTCGCTGGGCAGCGTCTGGTAAACCATAGTCTTTGGGTTTCGGTGGGGAGTATGGTTGCAAAGCTGAAATTTAAAGGAGTTGACGAAAGGACACAACCAGGAGTGGAACCTGCAGCTTAATTTAACTCAACAATGGAAACCTGGAACATGCCAAATGTCCTTGAGCAAGACACTGAACCCCCAGTTGCTCCCAGTGCTTTTGTAGATGTCATTGTGACTGTGTATAGAGAGATTTGAGAAGAGGAAAATATAAGACCATTTATCAAAGCTGTAATTGCAAAATAGGCGTCAGACAGTTGGTTTGGATGTTATTTCAGCTTCAGAGCGAAGGTTTAAACTCTCAATCACCGTCAAAAAAGAAAAGACAATTCACAAAGTAATTTCCCCAGATCTGAGCAGGTGGTGACTGAGTTTATCAGGATTTAAAGACAGATGGAAAGAGCAAAGACTCGACTCTCCTCCTGATTGTGCAGCATGAGGCGCCGCAGCCGGAGCGGCGTCAGAGTGAGAAAGACGCGTCGGACGTCGCGATCCGCTGTGTTTGAAATGAAGAGCGGCGGCCGAGGCGCGGCGGCGGCGAGCGTGGCAGCAGGTGTCGTTCTCCTGTGGTGGAACTCCCACTGCGGCGGGTTATTAATGGATGCACATTCATTACAAGCAGCCAGTCGACCATGCTGCCAGATACCAGATACATGCACGCAATGAATACAAAACACCCAAACACACACATGTAGTCCTCTACAGAGACGGTCTACACAGAGCTGAGCATCACTAATGTAAAAACGTTAACTCAGACGATGTTTTTATCTAATGTTTTACCTCTTTGTGTCTCCATGCAGAGGACATCTTTATCCTCCAAGGAAAAGACAAGAAGAACCCGCTCATCTACGGCCTGTTTACCACTTCAAGGTATGTACATCTATAAAATACAGATATCAGGGGAATAAAGTACATTTGCCATCTTAGTTTTTAACCATTTCTTTCAGATATATATTTAGATCCAGGTGATGATGTTGCAACACTTTGAGAATGAAAGACTGGATGAGTTTATCTACTAGAGGCCACAAATGGAAAGAATAAGGATGATTTATTCGACGACGACTTTGTCACTAAAATCCCATTCAGACCTTCACGTTAACATCCATCTTGGGTGATCTGATCACAAGTGGTCAGCAGTGACATTACTCTGAGGATGGAAGCTTTGTCGCTAAAACTAACGGACCTTCGTCAGGTCGAAGGTCAATAAGAGAGACTTTCTAGGACCACAATTCAGAGTGCACGCACAACAAACAGCGCATGTTCATGGTTCTGAAACAACAGTAGGTAGTGATAGATTGTTTTGAGAAAGCAGCTGTTTGGGTGTTTGGCCGTCGAAATAAAGAAGAATTTAACGTGTGAGAGACTTTCCATCTTGTACCAAAATCTGGATCATGATCATGGTTCTGATCCAGCGGTAGGTAGATATGCATTACAGACGTCTCAGAGACTCAAGTGCTGGCTGGGGATGCATGTGAAGACACATTTTAATTAACACCAGGTGTCAACACAGGATCTTAGAGATGGACAGGTGAGACCAGGTGTTAATGTGAGGTCTGGACGAGGCCTAAAGCTTCTTTCGGCAGCACTGGACCTCTAGAAACCAGCCTTAAATTGTAACAGTGGAGTCGACAAGGACTCCCTCAGACTATACTTGTTCTTGTGGCCAATAAAATGACTAAACATTTGACATTTTCCACAATTCCGTTCTAATTTTGCCTGCCCGTGTCCACAGTGTCCTGTCTGGTGTTAATTCATGGTGACAGTCAGTCAAGAGAGCAGCTGTGGTAGGTTATGATACTGTAATGTGTGACACACAGATGTTGCCTTCAGGCTCTGCTGTCAGACTGAGTCATGAATGAAACACATTCATTCAGCGTGGAGCTCAGCTGAGCCTTGTCATCGTCATCATCATCATTGTCATCAGTACACAGTGACAGATTAGTTACAACGCCAGAGTACAAGGAGACGAGAGAAAACAAACTTAAAGTCCAGATTCTACAATCTGACGATGTTTAGAAAGTTTTGACTCCCTGGCCAGTTTATTAGGTACACTAGTGAATTCATTTTACTGTAACAGTCCTGCTCTAAATTATGTCTTCATGAAGTTTCTGGTATTCAGCGTTAGTTTCAAATAACTGAGACAGTTGTACTGCGTTTCTCCTTCATGGCTATTGTCGAGTATGTAGAGTCAGAAAGGTGGTGATTCACATGATGATCATTTTGGAGGATGTAGTTTGTGGGGCTGTTGAACTGACTAAAACTGGGGTGGCCAAAATAATAGGAACATGTGTCAATACAGTTCAATAATTGAATCAACATCTCTGTCAGTTCTTAGACACTAAAGCTGAACACCAGAACCGCCATTAAGACTAGAAAGTTTTCACTGGTGTACTTAATGAAGTGGCCAGCTATGTACATGTACAAGCTTTGACATTTTTTTCCCCACTTTTCTGTCAATACGTCTGCTTTTTACTTTAAATATCATTAATGTAATTGATCACTTAACCTGACCTGGACCCATGTATGGGATTCTGCACAGACATACGGGGACACTGGATTCAGGGGGTCCCTGGACTATAAATATTTTAGTTTTAGAAATATTTGGCTGTTGTATTAAGATGTTTTCACTAGTATGCCTAATGACATGTGTTCCTAATATTTTAACATGTTTGTCAGTGGGCTAGGCTAAACAACAGAAACACTTTAATTCAATCCAGTTTAACAGCACCCCAAACTCCATTCTCCACTATTATCATCAGTTGAATCACCACCACCTTTCTGATGCTGTTTCTAGATCAACTAAACATTAGAACAGTCATGAAGGAGGACTTAGTTCAGGACTGTTATATTTGAATGAATTCACTAGAGTACCTAATGTTTTGTGGCTGTATGTTTATGCTGTTCTACAAACCTAGACCTTACTGTCCTCGTGCTTTTTCATTGCGTTACATGTATTACACTTCCTTAAATCAACTTTCTTAGAATGAATCATTTTCCCTGGTGTACCTAATGAACTGAGCGCACTTGTTAATGCTTGTTAATGTTAAACATCCTACATCCTTCAAAATGATCAATGATGTAAATGACGGCATGTTTTTGGACTGTCGTACGGATTTGGGACCAGACTCCCTGGCCACTTCATTAGGTACACTAGTGAAAACATTCTCATATAACAGTCCTGCTCTAAATCTTCATGAATGTTCTACTATTCAACATTAGTTTCTAATAAATGAGAGAGATGTTGATTCAAATGTGTTTTCATAGGACATTAGAACAGTCACGAATAAGGATTTAGATTAGAATGCATTCCCTAGTGTACCTAATGAAGTGGCCAGTGAGTGAGAACAGTCATACCTCTTTCCTGTCTCATGACACAAAACAGTTAACAAATGCAGGAAACGGACAGAAAAATAGTCAAAGTAAAAGACATATGAGGAAGAGCCAGAAGACGTCTGGTTTTCACCCACGTTTTCACCAATGACTCCGCACACTCTGGGGATGTCAGAGGTTTCTGCGCTCCACAGTAGCAGCACGAGTACAGTATGACGGCATCTGGCAGGGAGGGAGCAGGGAGTTGCTCTGTTATTTTGGGGTTTTGGAAAGTGTCTGGAATCTCAGCGGACAGAAATCCAAAGCATCACCCAGGGTGGGGTCCTAACCACACGACTGCAGGGAGCATGGAGGTCATTATTCCCTCTGAGGGGGTGGACACAGTCAGTTTTTTTGTTTCCTGCGACGGGGTCAGGCGTGGACACCGCAGATCTGTCCTCTGTCTTTTCTTCTCTGTTTGAAAACTTCTATAATTTAATTGTCCCTGCTTCACATGCAATGTAGCAGAGAGCAGACAGGACAGGCTGCTGTTTATTCATTTTAGCGTTAGCCTCGGTTAGCTTGACTTGATTACATATTTACAAAACTACTACAAAAACAGCTGCACATGTACATATCTATCTATGTATGTGAGAGGAAGGCAATCAGAAGAGTAGAGTAGAGCCAGGTGGAAGGAAAAGAGATTTATTTCTTAACATTCAGATCTAGACATGTAAATACAGAAGGTTTTAATGGAGGTAGGAAAACAGAAATTCAGTTAAAAAACGATCTGATTGGTCCAGCAGATCTTTGCTGGAATAGAATCAGTTCCCAACAGAGACATTCCAGACAAACTAAGTTGTGGCTGGTAAAGTTTAATATTATTCATAAAACCAGGAGAAGGGATCATATCACTCTGGCTCTAGCAGGTCTTCATTGGCTCCAAATATATTTTAAAATATATTTTTGGATTTTAATGATTACTTTTAAAGCTCCTCGTGGCCCTGGATGCATCACTTTTAAGCCTTTTAGCACCGTACAAGCCGGGGCGTACCTTGAGATGCTCAGGTAGAGGTCTAGTGCCTATTCTGGGGTCCCGACTGAAAACTAAAGGGGGACAGGGCGTTTGCAATCAGGGTTCCAAATCATCACTTAAAACGTACTTTAACTATAGAGCATGTCCCTGGTTTAGATTGAGTTTAAATTATATTTTTCTTGTCTTTGTTTTTTGCGCACGTTTATAAAATTACAGATTTTTATGTCTTTGTGAAGCATTTTATAACGTTAATTTGAAAAGTATTATTATTATGAGAACAGAACTTTATATTCTGGCTGTTACAGAGCAAACCAGATCTTTTCACCATCATCCACACAGTTAACGCTAATGAAAGGAGAGTGGCAGCAGTCGAGTGTTTATGTTGTGCATAAAAATTAAAAAATGCATTAGCATTAGCGGAGCTGTAGTCTGCCAGTGGAGAAGCTGAATTTGTGCAGATTGTTTTTTACACTTCACTAAACATTGGATGATGATGATGATGATGATGATGATGATGATAATGGACCAATCACAGCTGTGGAGCAGTACATCAGGCTAAGCCGGCGTCGAAGCATAAATATTTAGTTTTATGTTCTACATTATCGGGCGCTAATGCTTTCTTTACTTTTCTTTTTCTTTTTTACTACTTTATTTTCAGTGGGAGGTAATTTCATCATAAAAACGCAAGAAACGCAGAAAAAGATAAACTTTTACAAGAGTTCACAGGTCGTTATTAATGTGCCCACATAGTCTAGATATTAGAAGTATACTGCTGTTCATTTCCAAGGTTATGTAGTTATGAGGAGAGGAGAGTCAGACTTCCCTGTCACAGAAATAGAGAGATTTCCTGGCCACACATAAAACAATATTTAAAAATTGAATTTGGGATTTAGTCAAAGGTTTGAGTCACTCATAAGAACCGAGGGATTCATTTTATCTGCTCTGTTTCTACTTAGCATCAATATTCAACTTTGTCACGCTTTTCTAAAAACATCTTCCAGAGACCAGGGTCCAGAGTGGATCATGATCATGTGTGTGTCCAGAGAACCAGACCTCTGAGGAACTCATCAAGCTGATATGTTTCTGTTCCTGCCTGGGTGGAGGACTAACACATGGATCTCTCTGTGTTTTTTATCCCCAGTGATATCCTGAATGGTTCAGCCGTCTGCGTTTACCGAATGGAGGACGTGGTTCGAGCTTTCAAAGGGAACTTCCTGCACAAGGAGGGGCCGCAGTACAAATGGGCAGAGTTCACAGGGAAGGTTCCTTATCCACGGCCGGGAACCGTAAGTCAATCATTTTTAAATCTAGACTGACAAAGACAACCATGTACCTAATAAGAAACCAAATAAGATGTCATTAGATGTGAGTAAACTAATAAACCTTATCATCGTATGGTCATTGCTTTTAAAGCTAAATTAACCGTGAACATCTCTTAACTCCCTTCAGTGTCCCAGCAGCACATATGGAAGCTACAGTTCCACCAGAGAGTATCCTGACGACGTCATCTTCTTCAGCCGGACTCACCCGCTGCTGCAGGTTCAGATGATCATTCCTCTTTTATTAAATTACACAGCGACTGAATTTAATTTGACTGTGGCCTATTTTACTCTGGGTCGTCGCTCCGTCTATTTTTGTCCAAATTCTTAAGTGAAATGAAGAAATTAAATTAGGACCAACCCTGAGAACATACACACCATATTATTGACGGGATCAGCTGAAAAAAAAATACTTGCATTAGCCACTTTATTAGGTACAGTAGTGAATGCGTTCTAATCTAAATCCTCTTTGATGTATAAACAGCATCAGGAAGGTGGATGATCATTGAGTTTGTGGTGCTGTTAAACTGACTACAGTAGGGTGGACAAATTAATGTCAATACAGTTCAGTAGTACCCAGTTGAATCAACATCTCTCTCAGTGATTAGAAACTAAAGCTGGACACCAGAACCTTCATGAAGACTAGATTTAGTGCAGAACTTTTATATCAGAAAGTTTTCACTAGTGTACCTAATGAAGTGGCCAGCTATGTACATGTACAAGCTTTGACATTTTTTTCACATTTTTGTCAGTACATCCAGCACTTACTTTAAATATTGTTAAATTATTATTAATCTCTTAACCTGACCCGGACCCATGTGTGTGCTTCACAGGCATACGGGGACAGTGGATTTAGGGGGTCCTTGGAATGTAAATATTTTAGTTTCAGAAATATTTAGTGCAGGGCTGTTATATTAAGATGTTTTTACTAGTGTACCTAATGAACCGGCAGTTTTAATATGATACATTTTCTAAATATTATTCACTCTGTTTTAGGAAAACGTTCTGCCGCTAGGTGAGCGCCCCCTCCTGGTCAGAGTGGGCGTTAACTACAAGTTCAGTAAGCTGCTGGTGGACAGAGTGGAGGCTGTGGATGGCACCTACGACGTCCTATTCATCGGGACAGGTAGCCAGTTTGTTGCGTGACTGGCATTTTAACCCCTTAACGCCTGAATTGATTTTTCAATTATATAAAGAAATGAATTATTTGTATTTTTGCTTACCACTCTGACCGGTCCTACGAGAAACTAGTGCTTGCAAAAGGTTCCTAGGAATTTTTTGAATGTGCACAAACTAGTATTACATGCGTTATTTTGGCTGCAGTCTGAGCGGAAACAGTGCGTCGCGAATTCGCGACACTAGGCGTTAAGGGGTTAACACCATCTTCTCTTTGAAAATACAACCTGTTAAAGGTCTTGTTTTGTTTCTTTAGACTCGGGACTCGTGCTGAAGGCCATCCATCTGCCCAGAGAGCACGGTGAGAGTCAGGAGGTCACTCTGGAGCAGCTGCAGATCTTCCAGGTACAACAAAACAAAACAGTCTAAACTGGATTTACACTTTTATAAAAAACACAACACAGATCAGCCTGCGTGACGAACATAAATGCATTCCATATCCGTCCGTACCATTTGGAAATGGGCACCGCTGACAATGGAAAAAGTGAGCTGTAAAGAATGTATGATTAATACCAGATACAACAGCTAAAACATGACTACTATGCTCTGTTATTTCTGCATGAAAATGACTCAAAAACTAGCAGAAGTCCTGAAAGGAACGGCAGTAGAGTCATTTTTATGGAGAAATGTTGAAAATTAAGTGCAATATTCACATTTGAGGCCATAATCTACTGTCCACTATCACTTCTGTCTAATTCAGTTTGAATGTTATAAAATTTTCTGAAATGATTGTGGTTTGCAGCGACGCGCAAAGATTTTTAAACTAATTCCTCCGCTCTTTCGCTCTGCCTGCCTACGACGCCGTTTCCCTCCCCATCAGCAGAGCATCTTCTCAGCTTTTTCTTTTTTCTTCCTCACAGCACAAATCACCGGTGACAGCCATGACACTCTCAAAGAAAAAGGTAAGAGATGAGAGACACAGAAACTCTTTTTCAAACATCCAAACTTCCTCAAACACACAACACAACACACACACACACACCAGCACACCAACATCTCACTTATCACTCATCCCTCCACCTCTCGCGTCTCCAAGGACAGCTTCATCACCAGTTGCTATGGTTACCCCTCCTCAGTCAGAGAAATCATGCCACACACACACACACCACACACACACAGACATGCACCTTGCATTTTTAAAATAGAGTTGGATTCATGAGGAAAATAAAAACCTGCAGCTCGTTCCCACAAGCAGACGTCCACGTTGAGATTATAAAAAGCTTCCCCACATTTCTTTCTTTCTTCTCTCTCTCCCACACACAAACACAAACACTGACATTGTTACAGTGTGAGTTGATGTGTGACTCAGAGACCGAAGCTGAATCTGTTTTTTTATTTTTTTATTGTGTTGGTCGTCGATGTGGGAGCGAAGCTAACGCCCCTCTCTTTCCTCGTTCTCTATTTCCATTTTCCATCCATCCATCCACCCCTCCTCCTCCTCCTCCTCCTCTTCCTTCTCCTCCTCCTTCCCAGCAGTGGTTGTTTGTGGGCTCCAGGGAGGGCGTGTCCCAGCTGGCTCTGTACCAGTGCGAGCTCTACGGCCAGGCCTGCGCCGAGTGCTGCCTGGCCAGAGACCCCTACTGCACCTGGGACGGCCACGCCTGCAGCCCCTACATGCCCACCGTGCGCAGGTAGAAACAACAAATCATCCTCTGATATGATCTCAGTGGGCTACGAGGTGTGACTGTGGAATCAGTGTCCTCCATCACCTGATATTAGATATTTTCTTTATGACATTTAAAGCATTTATCTTGAAGTTATTAGGCACAAGACCACGCCCCATGTCATTCTATTTCCTGTTCTTCTGTGAACACGTCTCTTAACCCTCTCTGACCCGTTCAGACTTTACATTAACATCCGTCCTGAGACTTGTTCCACATTATATACGATGTCAGGGCGCACACACAACAAACAGTGCATGTTCATGGTTCTGAAACAACAGTAGGTAGCAATAGATTGTTTCGAGAAAGCAGCTGTTTGGCCGTCGCTATCAAGAAATAAATCAGATCTTAACATGTGAGGGTTTTTCCGTCTTGTTCCAAAATCTGGATCATGTCTCCAAGTCAACAAGCAGCTGTTGATGGTTCTGATCCAGCGGTAGGTAGAGATCCATTATAGACAGCAGCTGGTACAATATTCTACTGACCACATGATGGCGCTGCTGATTTACAGACACACAAACTGAGATCAGATCTCAAGTGCTGGCTGAAGACGCATTTATATTAAGACCGGGTAGATGGACAGGTGAGATCAGATTGGATGTTAATGTGAGGCCCACTTCCACCTTTCATTAAATGAGCTGAAGCGTCCTGAGACGTGCCCCCATCCTGAGTCTCACTGCCTCCATCCATTTCCCCTCAAGGCGTGGTCTTTGTTAGTGAACTACAACAGGTTGCTATAGTTCCTGGTATAGTACTAATGTAACTAACATTTTTAACCTCATGATGGCCTTCACACCGGTAGCTCCACTTAAAGTAAAGTTTCTGGTTTGTTCTAAGTCCTTGTTGTTTCTCCACAGGAGGAATGCTCGTCACTTAGGGGAAGATGAGGATCCTCTAACTCAGTGTGTCCGACAGGGAGGTGAGGAGATCACAGATCATCATAGATGACGTCTATGACTATGACTGACAGTAGATCTTAGCTGGAGCAGAATCAGTTCCCAACAGAGAGACTCCAGAACAACTTTCTGGTTGTTTGGCTTCCAGGCTAGAATACTTGAACCCATTTGGTTAAAGTACATGTACGATAATAACTACATGCATATAAAGATATGATATATACAGTATATACACTTACTTACCAAATAATTAGGTACACTAGAGATATCAGTTCTGCACTGAATCTCGTCTCCATGGAGGTTCTGGTGTTCTTTAGTTTCTAATAACTGATTCAACTGGGTTTTCATTTTGTCGTTCTACTGAATTGTATTGACACGTGTTCCTATTATTTTGGCAAGCCCCAGTTTTGGTCTCTGGTTTAAACTCCATTCTCCAAAATGATCACACCACCTTTTCTGACGCTGGTTCAACATCAACCAAAGTCATGAAGGAGGTGTTCCTAATGTTTTGGCCTGTGGGTGAGAATAACAGTGATGGAACCAGTTCTGAACTAAAAGCAGACGTCTCCTCTCTGTTGAAGCCGGGCTGCAGGTGGAGGCAGAGCAGAGGCTGATGATGGTTGCCGAGGGTAACAGCACATACCTGGAGTGTCTTCCTCGGTCCAGACACGCCGCCGTCACCTGGTACAAGCAGGCCGGAGAGAACAGTCCTGAACTCAACCAGGTACGTCTCCCTCTCACCTGTGATACGCTTTTCAAAACCTTTCTGGAGTTTACCCGCTCAGCGTTCCTCTGACCTCTGACCTCTGTCCAGGTGCTATCAGGCGACCAGTTGGTGGTGACTGAGCGGGGCGTCCTGATTCGCCGAGCCGAGCTGTCTCACGGCGGCGTCTACCACTGCCAGGTGGAGGAGCATGGCTACCACTGGACCGCCGTCACCGTGCGCCTCGCCGTCTGGAGCCCCTCAGCCAATCGCGTCCTGGCCTCCTGGTCCGGCTCGTCCTATCAGAGTGCCGGGACGCAGCCCTGGTACGAGGACGTGATGGCGCTGATTCACCCGGGAAACCTGGGCCAGCACTGCAAGGCTCTGGGGTACCGCCCGCCCCGCGGCCACCGCCGCCACGGGGGCATCACGTCTGAGCCGAACAAAGAGAAAGAGAGGCACAGGCATGGAGGAGGAAAAGGAGGAGGAGGAGGAGGAGGAGGAAGGGCAGCAGGGAGGAAGAGCAGGAGCAAGCCGCAGCAGAGGGCGCCGCGGAGCGCCTGAACGCATCGCCACGCCACAAACACACTGACACACATTTAACTTATACACTGACACATAAACATATACTGTATGTACAGACTCAATGATGCGCATGCACTTAAAACAAACATCCTTTTATTATCGTGACAAGAACTGAAGTATGGACAGGAGGAGGAGGAGGAGGAGGAGGAGGAGGAGGAGGATCGCATGAAGGATCGAGAAGGACGATTTGATTTGGAGCCGAAACAGAACGAAAAATAAATATATTGAGTTCCAAAAGTAGAAATTCAGGCGTTTAAGAAATAGATAAAAGAACCAGACCGGCGGCGCTGCATGTTTTTGTCCATTAATTCCAAACAGACTCTTCCAGTTCTTCTCCAGATCAGAGCAGACAGGTTCATCTTGGTCGTAGCTTTTTATTCTGACGTGGGTTTCTTTCCAACGGACTCTAAACGTCTCGCTTCTCCGACAGCAGCCATGTTGTTGTAAACAAATCCAACTCTGTGGCGCTCGGATGAAGCATAAGCCCCGCCCCTACAGCAGTTTGACTGACTGGTCAGTTCCCAACAGAGAGACTCCAGACAAACAATTTGTCAAGTTGAGTTATTTGGTTCAAAATCCAACGACACACAAGCATTTTATTGGAAAGACAACAGGAAAGACGCAAAAACACGTGCACGTGTTGTTCTGTAGCCAACTGACAAATATCCGGCGATGAAACGTCCTTGAACGCATCACCAGAGAATATTCGGATTAATCTAAAACACTAAATAGCAGGGTCAGATAATTAAAGGACTCAAACATCCAGAATCCTTCGCTGTAAAGCTAAACGAATATGTGACGTACACCAGCGTCCTGCAGACAGCTCACCTACACAGAGAGAGGTGGAGTCAGACCACGAGATGAGGTCACGCATCCACTGTCCCAGGACGTCAGCCGTCATTTATAGAGCTGGAGGAGTGAGGGAAAGAATAAAGCTACGTGGGCCGGTATTTCAAGTTTGGTTTTAGACGCTAAAATAAAAAAATAAATAAAAATAAACCTGGTTCTTCTCCAGATTCACAAGACAGAAAGTCTAAATTTACATCTGAATATTGTTCCAGAGTCCGTGCTCCGTTTAGACCAACAGAAAAGATCTGAAATCACTGATGGAAGCTTCTTCTTCTTCTGCTTTTATATGAATCTAATAACCACTGGTTTCTCCTTTACTTCTCTCTCTGGTTTCTTTGTTTCATAGGCTAAAGGATGAAAGGTAAATTTACTGGTTTAGGACCTTTTTAAAATTGAAAATCAAGTCAACTCTTATTTATTTAGAGTCTAAAACCAAACTTGAAACAGTAAAAAGGTACACACTGGTTCTGGTCTCATATGTACAGATCTAGGTTGTAATGTATTTGAAGCAGCTCTGTAATTACTACCAGGCATTATTATTTTTTTCTTTTTTTAGTTGAATCTAAAGAGGAGAGAGTTTTTACCGCAGCACACAGAACCGTGTAAAATATCACATTTAAACTGATTTTACAACCAGGACTGTGTACAGGACGCATGCTTCTCAGAAACACACACACACAGAAAAAAAATAAGTGGAGTAATATATTTGTGGCTGATGATGACGTCTGACTGTAAATCATGGAGCCGGGGCCCCGGCGTGGAATAAAGACGCCTTTATTGTGCAAAGCTGGAAGCAGAGAAAGTGTTGAAGAGGAACTGGCAACTGTCCAGTGGGATTAGAGCGACGTCAGGGACTTTGCAAGGCGCTAAATTGTTGTAAATGTTTAAACCGACACCAGATCCTGAGGAGAACGGGTCTCTGCACCAGGCCACAAACTGGACTTTTGTTTGTCATGTGAGTGTTTGTTGGCCTGTTGTCGTAAGCATGTACAGACACTGTCACAGTAAAAGCAGGAAGTGGAACATTTTATTTTAAACGTCATCGTTTTTATGTTTGTCTTGTATGAAATGAATCTTTGTTTTCAAAACCAGACGGTTCAGAGACATCACCAGCGAGCTTAGCTTAGCTTAGTTTAGCTTAGCCAGTGATTACTTTGTTATGCATTCAGGAAAAGTTGAACATAGCTACGATGCTAACACCGTAGCTGTTACCTGGTGATAGGTTTGTTACACATCGTATTACAGTCTGTTGCTTTAATATTTTACTTTATTTAAACCAAGATGAAACAAATCAGGAGGTTCAAAGCTAACATCTGCTTAACTTAGCTTAGCTTAGCTTAGCTTAGCCTAGCACAAAAACTGAAAAGCAGCCTGTCATACTGCTTAGTGGATGTACTTTTCTATAAGAGGGAAACATACGCGTCTCCAACTAATCAATTAAAAAAGAAGCTAGCGGTAGATGCTAGCTGAGTTGGTTCAGGTAAATGCTCCACACGCCGGTACGTCATCAAATTCTACCATTGTGCACGTTATAGAATCGATAAGAATAAAATGCACAACTCTGTAGTAGGGATACCTCTTAGCGTAGCTTTGCTTAGCCTAGCATAAAATCTGAAAAGTCGCCAGTCAGACTCCTTCCAGATTAGTGGATGTACTTTTCTATAAGACGGAAAAATACATAGCTTCAAAGACGCTAGTGGTAGATGCTAGTTGAGTTATTGCAGCTTAGGTTGCTTTCAGGTACATGCTCCACAATTCATCCTCTGACCATCCTATTTAGCCTGTACGTCATCAAATTCCACCATTGTGCACGTTATAGAATCGATAAGAATAAACTTTACGTCTCTGTGGTAGAGATACCTCTGGTTTTAGGCTAAGATGAATTCCAAAAGAGGTGGAGTTTGAACCAGGCAGGTAGGTAGGTAGATCGATAGCTAGCGACCTCTGAGGGCTCCCACCTGTCACTCAAAGTAGCCACGCCCCCTGAGTCTGCATAACGTTCAGTGAGTTCTCAAAGATTCTCCCTTGTACAGTTGTTATAGATGGAGGAATTATTTCTAGAGACCAAAGCCAGGCTGTAAACACGTTTATTTCTGCTGTAAAGCTGAACATGGAGGTCCAAGGAGGCTGACTCACTTTTGGAGCCATTTCTAAGCCCTATTTGCACGGGACCCGTTTTACCAGGGGACCTCCAGTGATGTGTAATAGTTGCAGAGGTCGTGTGTGTGATCTTTATCCCTAACTGCATATCCCTAAACATATTAGTGATAAAACTAATCCAGCGTGAAGCGGCATCTCTGTGTGTTTTTACTGTTTCTTTTATGAGATTTTCACTCAAGATTTACGATGGCCGCGTTATAAAACAGATGTTTGGAAGCAGAGTCAAGATGTTACTGCACAGCAAGTAGAAAACAAAGTTTAAACCCATCAGAGGAGATGGATGACATTTAGACGTTGTTGGCTTTTATTTATTGATGCATTCATGTGTTCATCACGTCGCTAACGGCTGTTTTAAATGCTGACAGGTTTGGTTGTAAATTCTCCCCCTGGGATCAATACATGTCGTATATTATTTATTCTTCATCTGCATCTGCAACTTAACTAAATCTGTCAGGAAGTGTATACCAGAGATAAAGTCAGTAAAGTTGCATTTACTGATCCTGTGTGAATAGTAAAACACTAACTTTGATTTAATTTCTGCCAGTTTACTCCAATAATTAAGCACAAGTTCCAACAACCCCTCCACCCCACAAGATAAAACACAGATGCTTGTTTTGACCCTGCAGATATCCTGTGGGAGGCCGAACTCCTACAAGACGTTTTTATTTCCTTCAGAGTCGTGGTGCAGAGCTGCTCCTTGCTTCCAGCGTTCACGTCTCGTTATTTCTTTTCCACTTCTCTGCAGACGGAATGAAACTGTCATCGAATCATTTTCGTCTTCTCGTGTAAATATGTATAAAGGTTTCAAACCAGCATGCTCCGTGTCTTGTGTGGGTTTTTTATTTCCTCCAAGAAAAACGTCCAGACTCTGAGCTTAAATTGAAAGGCTTCCTTCTCGACCTTTTTATTTAAATCTGAATAAGTTATTGTTGTAGTAATTTTGAACTTCGTAAAATAAGAATCCTTCAGCAGAGGCCGGTTACAGGGATTCATTCCATTCCAGTTTTTTTCCCTTGTGGCTCGTCCATCACTGTCTTCACTCCAACCACCACAGAGACCACAGACACTACTTTCTCATTAAATGTTAAACAGCCGCTGCGCTGAGCAATCCGGTGGCAAACAGAAACGTTCCAGTCGTTCCAGATGCCCAGCGGCCTGCGTTTCGTTTCGCAACAGGCTCTCAGCTGTTTCTCTATGTTGCTTTACTCGTGGTACTTTTCAACCTTTGCAACCTCAGGTCAAACGTTAGCAACCGAGGCTAAGGACAAAAAAAACAACTCCTCGAAGGAAGAAACTGATCCGACGACATGCAGAAACGAGGTGTCACATCCAAACAGAAACCCCATCAGTCAGAGTAGATTTGTTTATAGCAGGGTGGTGTTTTGTTGAGATTTGTGTTTTCTGTGATCCTCCACGGCCTCATGATGTAGTGATGCCATAATTATACTGCACTTGTCTTGGGTGTAACAGGGAAGTCTGAGACACAGTCAGGAAGAACAACTCAAAGGCAGCAAACGGAATCCCTGAATTTTTTTCTGTTTCATATATGTAGAATTTGTTTACATCAAATTCTACATATATGATGATTTTCCTCAGTCATTACTGTAATGTTAAGATACGATGAGTTAAATCATGCTAAGAAAGTTAAATAAGTTGAATTAAGTTATGCTATGCTATGCTAAGAAAGTTATTTGCCTCAATCATTACAATAATGCTAAAATAAGCTAGGATGAGTTAAATTAAGCTAAGAAAGGTTAAACAAGTTAAGCTAAAATAAGCTAAGCTAAGTTAAATTAAGTGATGCTGTGCTATGCTATGCTATGCTATGCTATGCTAAGAAAGTAATTTACCTCAATCATTAGAGTAATGTTAAGATAATTTACGATGAGTTCAATTAAGCTAAGAAAGTTAAATAAGCTAAATTAAGCTAAGTTTAAAAAGTTAAGCTAAGATAGGCTAAGTTAAGTTAAGTTAACCTGAAAAAGGTCAAAAAAGACAAGATAAGTCACGATAAGTTAAATTAAGCTAAGAAAGGTTAAATAAGCTAAGTTAAGTTAAGCTATGTATGCTATGCTATGCTAAGAAAGTTATTTACCTCACTCGTTATAGTAATATTAAGATAAGTTATGATGAGTTAAATTTAAGCTAAGAAAGGTTAAATAAGCTAAATTAAGCTAAAATTAGTTAAGTCACGATGAGTTAAATTACGCTAAAAAAACAATTTGAACAAGTTAAGCTAAGCTAAGCTAAGCTAAGAAAGGTTAAATGTGGTCATTTACCTCAATCATTACAGTAATGTGTTTCATGATGCAAACTGCATTGTGCCACAATGTTCATTATTTATTTACAGGATTAAAATGTCGTCTTGTAATTTGCATTAATTAATTTCTAGATGTGATTTTTCTCTGCAACTTATTGTTACAGAGGTTCATATCAGGTTGTTCAGTTCATCTTTGTTTGAGCAACGACAGAAACAGTTTCATGCAAACAAAAGGTTGTAAAACGGATCCTGTTTGTGTAAAAACCAAACCAAGAGAAATGTTTGAAATGTTCCAGCTACGATGAACAGTTGTTTGTGTTTTGTTGTGGTCGGTAAATAAAGCCATACACGCTCCAGATCGAAACACACGTCAGGATCTGAATAACAAAAGAAACTTGATGACAAGAAGCTTTTACAGGACTGGTGACTAAAATGTTTATTGGTATTTAATGGACTCAATAAAAACTCTTCAGCTCGTGAAGCGACCGCTCAGGAGGAGACGCTTTTTGGCATTTTCTTCCCAGAATGACTCATCGACCCGTTCGGCTGCTAACTCATCCAGAAAGTCTTCTTTCCACCATTCAGCCCATAAAGGCGTCTTCTGGCTGTAATAAGAGGTTTGTGCTCTTCACCACAGTGTCTCTTTCATGCTGAATAAAACAGTCCGTTCATGCTTAAGATTGAATTTCACAGCTAGCTGCCTCAGATGGTTTTCTGTGACTAATTCCAGTGGCGATTTAAAATACAGCCCTCTGATAATGTCTCTTCCTGTGACTTGTCACCACCAGATCTTCCGGTTGAACGTATTTGATGATTGCATCTACAGCAGCAACGACAACCTTTGAGAAAGGCCTGAAACTGAAACATCCTCTCACCTCCTGACGTACAGCAGGTTTAACACAGGTACAAATGATGGTGCTGAACCTAAACTCTCTAAAGCCTTTTTTTTATATAAATGTCTGGGTTCTATTTATAATTTAATATTCATGATGAGATCCAGGATAAAAATTAACTCAGTATTAAGACTAATCTTTATCCCGTTCATTATCTGTAATTTGTCAAACTGTTAAGTTAATTTAAGTTACATTACGACTGAGAAATGGCTTCTATGTAAGAGCCACACAAAAACTCAAACAATGAAGAAATAATAATGTGAATGTGCAATAATTTCATGAGACGTGCAATAACAGTGACTTATTATTATTATTATTATATGTGAATGGGATTGTTATGTTAGTGTTTTATACTGTTCAAATTTTATTCTAGTTTTTTACATTTCCTTTACTTTTTTTTAAATTTATTTTTATTCCAGTACC
Source organism: Chelon labrosus (assembly GCF_963514085.1). NCBI lineage: Eukaryota > Metazoa > Chordata > Actinopteri > Mugiliformes > Mugilidae > Chelon > Chelon labrosus. The sequence goes on from NC_140360.1 coordinate 2,257,853, forward strand.
TAAGGGTCAACTTAATTGTGTTGTACTTGTACAATGACAATAACAACATTCTATTCTATTCTATTCTATTCCATTAAGCTAAAGTAAGATAAGTTAAGATGAGCTCAAATAAGATAAATTAAGATAAATTAAGATTAAGATTAAGCTATGGTAAACTAAAATAAGATAAATTAAGATAAACTAAGCTAAAGGTAAGTTAAGTTAAACTAACCTAAAACAAAATAAATTAAATCCAGCTAAATTAAGATATTCTAAAATAAATTAAGCTAAGGTAAGCTAAGATAAGCTAAAGGTAAGTTAAATTAAGCTAAACTGATCTTAAATTACGATAAAAAGCTTAATAAAACAGGACAAGCTAAGATAAGATAACCTTAAAAAAAGACAAGATCATCCAAATTTAATAAGCTAATCTAAGTTAGGCTAATTTAAGTTTTGCTAAACCAAACTAAGCTTCATTCTGCACCCGTTAAACACATCTCTTTCCTATGTTAGGGTCAGTCAGTGAGATTTTATGTTGATCTTGATATTTCTCTACAGGTATTCTGGATGTGTAAGGGGGTTGTTTTATTTAAAGAGCTATTTAGGTAGAGAACAAACTAACACAGAGTACCTGACACATAAACTTGGGTAACTAGTTTAATTATAATCTTTTTATTGGAGGTTTAATTTGCTGGCGTCAAACTGACCCCAAAGATAAAAGGTGTTACTAAATGTGAAGGTACCAGGAGGGTTAAACCTCTCCTTATTTGTTTAGTTACTGGAGCTCTGTGCTCTGACTGTAAATCCTATCTCATCTTATATTGTTTACGACTTTGTCCAGAGACGGCAGCATTCGACTGAAGAACGCGGTCGACCGGCCCCGGAGCTGGGACGCGATTAATTTCTGTGATTTGTGAGAAAATGATTTAAGGTTCTCCTGCTGTCATTACGCCTGCCGACGGAACGTCTCCACAGCTCTTCAGAACCCACATCTGTGTGAAACCACATGCTTTCAATTTTCTTTGCAATCCGTATTTTCCTAAAGGCGACCTTTCTTGTGGCAATTACTCGTCTGTTAGAAGTCTCTGACATTAATATCCCCAAAACGGTGACGGTGGTTACTGAGGTCTAGTTGTCTTTAGGTAAAATTTTTTTCAGTCTTTGATGTTTGTCACATTAGAGGAAGAAAACTAACGGGATAAAACGTCTGCATCCCGACCGAGAGCGAGGGCGCAGCTGGCCGGGACCGACCGGCTCGATTAGAAATTTTATAAGATCTTTAGATGTGGCGACGGCTTTGATTCCTCCTCCGCACCAACACTGTTTGTCATTTCTGACCACATTCAAGGCTTCGAGCCACAAACACTGGCATGACTTCCACCGTGGAGGCTGAACCGAGACCTTCTCATTATTTAAACCTCCCGTCACATTATCTCTGCATCAGCTGAAATAGTCTGAAAGCTGCTGTATTTCTGTCTCTCAAAGAGAACACATCGCTGCAACGGGTGTCCTTCTGCACATGGATATTTAAGGGACAAGACAAGAAGACAAGATACAATAAGACAAGACAAAACAAAACAAGACATGGGACAAGACAAGATATAAGATAAGACAAGATACAACAAGTCAAGACAAGACATGAGATAAGAAGACAAGACCATACAAGACAAGAAGACATGAGATAAGAAGGCAAGACCATACAAGACAAGAAGACATGAGATAAGAAGGCAAGACCATACAAGACAAGAACACATGAGATAAGAAGGCAAGATGCAATAAGACAAGACAACACAAAACAAGACATGAGATAAGACAAGATATGAGATAAGGTAAGATACAACAAGACAAGACAAGACAAGATACAACAAGACCAGACCAGATAAGATAAGATCAGATAAGATCAGATAAGATCAGACTAGACCAGGCAAGACAAGATACAACAAGACCAGACCTGACCAGACCAGACCAAATCAGTTAAGATAAGATAAGACAAGACACAACAAGACCAGACCAGACCAGACCAAATCAGATAAGATAAGACAAGACAAGATACAACAAGACACGACAAGACCAGACCAGACCAGACCAAATCAGATAAGATAAGACAAGACAAGATACAACAAGACAAGACCAGACCAGACCAGACCATACCAAATCAGATAAGATAAGACAAGACAAGATACAACAAGACAAGACCAGACCAGACCAGACCATACCAAATCAGATAAGATAAGACAAGACAAGATACAACAAGACACGACAAGGCAAGACCAGACCAGACCAGACCAGGCCAGGCCAAATCAGATAAGATAAGACAAGACAAGATACAACAAGACAAGACCAGACCAGACCAGACCATACCAAATCAGATAAGATAAGAGCAAGACAAGATACAACAAGACACGACAAGACCAGACCTGACCAGACCAGACCAAATCAGATAAGATTAGATAAGACAAGATACAACAAGACCAGACCAGACCAGACCAAATCAGATAAGATAAGACAAGACAAGACAAGACATGAGACAAGACAAGATATGAGACAAGGTAAGATACAACAAGACAAGACAAGAGAAGACAAGACAAGACAAGATACAACAAGACCGGACCAGATAAGACCAGATAAGATAAGATCAGACTAGACCAGGCAAGACAAGATACAACAAGACAAGACAAGACCAGACCAGACCAGACCAGACCAAATCAGATAATATAAGACAAGACAAGATACAACAAGACAAGACAAGACAAGACCAGACCAGACCAGACCAGACTGGACCAAATCAGATAAGATAAGACAAGATACAACAAGTCAAGTCAAGACAAGACAAGTTATAAGACGTATGAGATAAGACAAGACAAGACACGACAAGACAAGACAAGATAAGACAAGACAAGACATGAGATAAGACAAGATATAACAAGACTATATTTTAGTACCTAATCAGAGCCTGGTTTATTTTTCTAAACACCTCCATGCTGAGACTCTACTGTGTCGACATCGTTCTCTAATAGACGGTTTAGATTTCTGCGTTAAGTTGATGCAGAAGCTACAGCGACAGCCCAGACCCTACGTAGACCCTAACGCCGTAGCCTGAAACACACCTCCTCAGAAATATAGCTACACGGCGACGCAGACAACAAGAGCTGTGATTGGTCCTCTTGGTAGTAGCGTGTTTCCTCTTTAGTATTTCCAGCTGCTTCTCCATCTCCACAGTTTTCTGATTGATGGTTTTGGATCAATAAAGATGGAACACATGGAGGAAAGGTTAATTGAGGAGGTTCAGAGATACAAACATTGGTATGACTCGACTTCAGCGAAATTTTGGCGAAAGTTTCAATCGCTGTTGTTGAAAGTGAAGCAGGAAGTCGAAACAAAAATTTACCTGACTGGTTAAAAAAAAGACACAACGCCGACTAGTGTTTGGGTGGAGTTGTTACAGAGAGAGCCAGAATGACGAGGTTCAAGTATAAATGGATCACACCAGCGTAGGTTACGTAGGCTACGTAGGTTACAGCGTCTATGTCCCTCAGAGGAGTTCAGACTGATCACTGCTTGTTGTGTTGTCGTTAAATTTAACCCCTTAACGCCTAGTGTCGCGAATTCGCAATGCACAGTTTCCGCTGAGACTGCAGCCAAAATAACGCATGTAATACTCCAATGTTGGTTTGTGCACATTCAGAAAATTCCTAGGAACCTTTTGCAAGCACTAGTTTCTCGTAGGACCGGTTGGAGTGGTAAGCAAAAACACAAATAATTAATTTCTTTATATAATTGAAAAATCAATTCAGGCGTTAAGGGGTTAAGATCAGTCCATCGTACAGTATACAATCAACATGTCACATTTCTGGACTGGATGAGAAAATGAAATACTGGTGTTTTTCTACAACATGCAAAGTTGTTCTGTAGATAAATAAGAACAAAACTCTGACTCTGGGCTCATCTGACCTTAAAAGTTGTGCAACAGATCATCTAGTATTTTATAATCTATCAGAATTAGTTTGCCGCTTGTTTACCTTCTGCACACCTACAGAGGTAAAGAATAGAGATCCTCAGGATGACCAGAGTCTCAGCCCTTCAGAAAGTTACAGCCTGAGGGCCTGTGGTGTTTGTCTCCATCTGCTGGGACGAGATGAAGAGACGACGTGGACACGATCACAGAGACACAACATACAGAAAAACAGCACTTGGGTCTGGTCTTAGAGTAGATGGACAGCAATAGTTAGTTGGTTTGGGTAAGAAATAATAAATTAAAGAACTAAAATATCACCGTTTGTAATCTGGTGATATCTTGATGGAAAGATAACATGAGATAAAACAAGTCAAGAAAATACAAGATGAGATAAGATAGATGAAATAAGATGAGAAGGGAAAACATGGTTGAGAAAAAAAAAAAGAGGCAATAAAATAGAATATTAAAATAAAATCATTATTTACAGGCATCTGTGTTTAAAAATATATGTATTCATATGTTATACATTACATGTTTTATCCATTTTGGGGTGTTTTATTATATTGAGGAACATGTAATTTGTAATATATAATATATAATAAAATATTGAAGTAGTAAATCATATAACAGGAATGGTCATATGAATTTAAGTATAAATAAAATAAGGACTAAGGAACATCATAGAGGCCAGAGTGATTTTTCTTTCCTAAGGCGGAACGTTTCTTTTGTGGCTGAGCGGGGAAGGATATTCTGAGCGGACTCGGTTTGTTGCTTACATCCTTCAGGAACTGAGACTCCTCTGGTGAGTGTTTGCTTCGTCTCTTTTTGCTCTAAACCAGAGCTGTGTGAACTAACGGGCAGACAAGTAAAACGAAGAGCGATTAAACACCGATTATTATTTGACGCTGTCACGCGTTAAAACGCGAGCGTCGGTTCAGAGGCCTGGGAAGCTAACGTTAGCCACGTTAGCATCGTTTGACAGCAGCCGCCGCTGACAGGGAGCTAGCAAGGCGGCTAACAGCAACTTCCTCAAACACTGAGATATTATTGGATATTACTGTTTCTGTTTCCATATTTGTTCATTATTAAATATTATATATTGTTTCCTTTGAGCTCTTTAAACACATGCTAACATGACCACAGAGCTAGCTTAGCATACAGGTATGAGCAGCCGTCCTCCACATCAGCTGCTTCAGACAAAAACAACAGGATTCAGAGACAAATAATGATTAAAAATAAACCTGAGACACTAGAAAAATCCTCAACTGGAGGTTTTGTGTTCACATCCTCAACGTAGGACCGTCCTCAGGCTTTACATGTTCACCTCTAAAGGTTTTATTGTCTTTACAAAACATGCAATAAGTTAATGAAATTAAGTTCTGAGGTCCAGTCACAGACAGCACAGTGAGGATATATAAATATGAATCTAACAAAGATCAATGAAAACTAAACAATCTAGAGAGCAGCAAGGATGAAACGACATCAGTGCGATAAGACAAGGGGGACTAGATAACACGATACGAGATAATAGGTCCAGTCACACGATGAGAATATATAAACCTAAATCTAACTAAGACTAATTAAAACTAAACAATCCAGAGAGCGACAGGAATGAAAACAACTCTGCAGTTTAATTTACAAAGTGATAAATAAATATCTTAATAAATATGTAGAGTCTGGTGTTTGACAGAAGGTGTTAGAGATTTAGATGAAAACCAAAAGTCTTTTATCTGTTGTCGTCCTGATAAGAAGCCAGACAGTCTTTCTTACAGTTTCCATGGCTGTACTTCCTCTTCTATAATCTCTGCTTCTGTGATTAAATTAGATGTTTCCACACGGCATGACGCGATTAAATCTTTTAATACTGAGTATCATCGGCCGATCCCTTTTGTTTTGTTTTTATTTTAGACTACAGAATAAAACAAAGGTTTCTTCCTTTTAGCTTTTTTTTAGATTTAAAAATCAAATAACAGTTGTTTTCCAGTTTTAATTTCTGGTTTTAAAAGCAAAACATGCGCCTAACCTTTCAGACTGACGAATATAGAGCCAACAATCAGGAAAGTAAAGGTGCTAATAAGGTACTGCGGGACATAGAAGCAGTCCAGCACTAACTCCAGCTTGATGAAGAAGGAAAGTCTTAGTCTTGGCTTTAAAAATAGAGAGAGTGTCTGCCTCCTGAACCCAAACTGGGAGCTGGTTCCACAGGAGAGGAGCCTGACAGCTGAAGGCTTTACCTCCTGTTCTACTTTTTGAAACTCTAGGAACCACAAGTAGGCCTGAACTTTGAGATGGAAGTGATGGAGCTAGGACTTTAAGGGCCTTGTATGTAAGGAGGATTATAAAAGGAGCCAATGAAGAGAAGCTAAAACTAGAGAGGTGCACGTCAGCTACGTCACTAGGGTCTGTGTAGGTCTCTGCGTTATCGCCGTAGCCTAACGCAGAAGTATAAACCGTCTATAAAAGTACAGGTTGAAACCTTTTCAGTCTCCCTAGAGAATAGTATTATAAAGTCAGGTTTTAGGAAGCAGTTGCACACGTGCTAACCCTTTTAACCCTCTTTTCTCTGTCCAGCAGGTGGAGGGATGAGTCTCTCCCCTGCGACTGGCACCGAAGTGCCTGAAACAGCTAACGGGGTTGCGACGCCTGTGGCTTTGGAGAACGGCCCTCATGGTCCCGTCTCGGTGAAGTGCGGGGGGAGCAGGTTACCTAATCCCGGGGAGGCGTCGATGGACGGGTCCCCGGAACACAACGAGAACCACGTCGACGCCGAAAACGCAGTCTACGACGCCAGAGGCCACTCGGACACGGAGATGGACGTGAACGAGAGGACGTCAGGTTTATCGTTACACAGCCCGGGACCGGAGTCAGGACCAGGACCCAAAGACTTCCCCGAGGCCTCTAAGGCCCTGGAGCACCCTGATGCAGTTCTGCTGTGGGACTCGGCGCCGCACGGACACGCCAAAGTCTCGGACAGACGGCCGGCCGGAGCGAAGACCGCTGACGGAGAGAAAGAGAAACAGGACGAAGAGGAGGATGAGAAGAATGAAATCAAGTGGAGGAGTCAGCACGGAGGAAGGAGAACACACGGGGTGAGTCTACAGATGTAATCCGTCCGATCCGTGTCCTCCCTCTTCTTCTTATTCTTGTTGTTGTTCTTCTTCTTCTTCTCCTTCTTGGTGTTCTTCTTCTTCTCCTTCTTGGTGTTCTTCTTCTTCTTCTCTGTTCCTTTAAACACAGCATTCAGTAGTTGGTAGTATTGAATGATGGTCTTCTACCACCTCACCAAACATCCATATTCAGCTATTTACAAACTGCTGTCTGACTCAGCAGACATGTGCAGAGTCACAGGATTTTAGTTCTTCTTCTTTAATTTGTGGCAGCTTTGACACAACAGGACGTGGTTTTGGTTTATTTCAGACCTAAACTAAATAACGTGATCGTACAAGTCAGTCCCACCTGAAACTGAGACAAGGAAGGAGACGTGTTGAGTTGTTTCCATAATGTTTTCATTTAATAAGCATTAACATTTTATTTTTCTCCCCCATCGTAGCGCTCACAGCACTACTCCTCCTCAGCCCCTGGTCCCAGTACCTCCACCTGTTCCTCCCCTCCACCTCCTCTTCTTCCCTCGGACGACGCCCCCTGCCCTCCTCACATCATGGCCCAGGTCTGGGTTCGCAACGTTCGAGGGATGCAGGACAGTAAGAGCCTGGATGAAATCAGCCAAGCATGTGGAGGTAGATATATAACGAGTTTACTGTCGCATTTCTTCTTCTTCTCTTTCTTCTTCTTCTCCTTCTCGTCCTTCTTCTCCTTCTTGTCCTTCTTCTCCTCCTCCTCCTCCTCCTCCTCCTTCTTCTTCTTCTCCTTGTCCTTTTTCTCCTACTCCTCCTCCTCCTTCTCCTCCTTCTTGTCATTCTTCTCCTCTTTTTTCTTCTTCTTCTCCTCCTCCTTTTTTTTCTTCTTCTTCTCCTCCTCCTTCTCCTTCTCCTTCTTCTCCTCCCTAATCTGAACTGTTAGACATGTCCAATAAAACCAGACTATAGTGGATTAGTCCATCTCTTAATTTCCAGGTCCAGTCAGAGTCCATGTGCTCAGACGTGTTTCCATCAATGTAAAGAGACTCGTTCAGTTCCTCGTTTAGTTTAAAATAAATCAGGGCTTCGTCCCACTTCTGTAAATCATCTTTAGCATAATGTATATCTAAGCAGGACCTCTATATTTAATATATCCTCGTGTCCTCAGGGGCCAGAGGAGGGGGCAGGAGTGGCCAGTCAGAGGGCAGAAGAGCTACAATCTCCTCGGCCCTGGAGCTAGAGGGGACAGTCAGCCATGAAGGAGACTTGACTAACTTCATCACCAAGAACCTGGAGCAGAAGATTAAAATGAGCTCCAAGCCCAGTCTGGACTGCAGCGACTGTGAGTAGAGGACACAGAGACAGAGACGTCCACATACTGTCCATTATTTATTCATTACCTTTCTAATCTCCAGACCACAGATAATTAATTACTTCATCTGTTATTAGAAACATGAATCTGTTCCAACAATACAGCAGAAACGTTTCTCGTTTCTTGCGTTCAGTGTTTTGTGTTGTTGTTTGTGTGCAGTCTTTACTTTCTTCTTCTTCTTCTTTTTCTCGTTCTTCTTCTTTCTCTACTCATTCTTCTGTTTCCTCTTCTCTGCCTCCTCCTTCTCCTTCTTCTCCTTCTTGTCCTTCTTCTTCTTCTCATTCTTATTCTCCTCCTCCTTCTTCTGGTTCTTTTCTTTTTCTTCTCCTCCTCCGCCTTCTTGTCCTTCTTCTCATTCTTAAAGTCTCCTCCTCCTTCTTCTTCTGGTTCTTCTTCTTCTCATCCTCCTCCTTTTTCTCCTTCTTGTCCTTCTTCTTGTCCTCCTGCGCCCTTTTCTCCTTCTTGTCCTTCTCATTCTTCTTCTCCTCCTCCTTCTCCTTCTTGTCCTTCTTCTTCTCCTCCCCCACCTTCTTCTCCTTCTTGTCCTCCTTCTTGTCCTCCTCTGCCTTTTTCTCCTTCTTGTCCTTCTTCTTCTCCTCCTCTGTCTTCTTCTCCTTCTTGTCCTTCTTCTTCTTGTCCTCCTGCGCCTTTTTCTCCTTCTTGTCCTTCTCATTCTTCTTCTCCTCCTCCGCCTTCTTCTCCTTCTTCTCATTCTTGGTCTCCTCCTTCTTGTGGTTCTTCTTCTCGTTCTTGTCCTCCTTCTTTCTCTACTCATTCTTCATGTTTTTCTTCTCATTCTTCTTCTCCTTCTTCATCATGTTTTTCTTCTTCTCCTCCTTCTTCTGCTCCTTGTCCTTGTCATTCTTATTCTCCTCATTCTTCTTCTTCTCCTCCTTCTCTTCCTTCCCGTCCTTCTGCTCCTCCTCCTTCCTCTTCTTCTTCTTGTCCTTCTCCTTGTTCTTCTTCTTGCTCTCCTACTTCTCCTCCTTCTATTTCTACTCTATTTAACAGACATTAAACCAGAAGAAGTTTTTAGTAGAGATCTAGTGATCGGGTCTGCTTGTATAAAGCAGAGGGGTTGGTCAGACCAGTAGAGGATGTAGACTAGTTCTGACAGAAACCTGCTTCACATAATCGTCTCCACCTGTTCAACCAGAGTCTAGAGAATAATTTAAGGTGATGTCGACACTTTGCTCCTGCTCTCTCTCTCTCTCTCTCTCTCTCTCTCTCGTCTTTAAATTAGCCTCAGACTCAAATAGATGTTGTTCCTGACAAATTACATTATCTCTGTAAGTTGCATCAGACTGACCCACAGATTCAGATCCTGTCCATCAGAGTAAAAAACTCCTCTGGATGAGAGCGTCGCTCAGTTTAAACACTGGAACACAGTCAATATGCCGTCGGTGGCAGCTCATTCCCTCTACCTGCTGATTCAATTAAGATGGATGACTCACGGGGTTAGTTTAGATTGGACAGATTTATTACTGAGGCCCTGCCACAGCCTGACAGGAAACCTTTTTATAGATAGAAACCGTTTTTATTCATTTGTCCACCAGGGTTTTAGTGTGTGGTCAGCACATTCTCATTTGGGACGGATATGAACCGCTGTGGACGGGATCAGCATCAAAACATTATTTAGCCTCTTAGAGACGTGAGGAGTTTCTTCTGTTAACAGACTACAGCCAGAAGATTAAAACATCTAAGCTATTGTGTATTATTGTCCGTCTCTTACCAGCCGACTGTTCGGGGCCCATCTACCGAAGCCGGGGGTTGTCACGGAGACCGGCGGACATCCCGCCCATCGACCCCGCCGTCTTAGTGGACCTCCAGAAACACACCCAGGAAGTGGCGCAGAGCGTGGAGATGATGATGCGGAGCCTCAACGGAACCATCCAGAACGTGAGGCTTCAAGTTTCTGTTCTTCTTTTTCTTCTTCCTGTTCCTTTATTTCTTCTTTTACTTCTTCTTTTTCTTTTATTTCTTGTTCTTATCCTTGTTCTTCTTCTTCTTCTTTTACTTCTTCTTTTTCTTCTTCCCGATCTTCTTCTCCTTGTTCTTCTTCTTCTTTTTCTCATTCTTCTTCTTCATCTTTCTTCTTCTTCATCTTTCTTCTTCTTCATCTTTCGTCTTCTTCATCTTTCGTCTTCTTCATCTTTCGTCTTCTACATCTTTCTTCTTCTCCTTGTTCTTCTTCCTGCTTTTCTTCTCCTGTTTTTCCCCCATTCTTCTTCTTCGTTCTTCTTCTGCCTGTTCTTCCCATTCTTCTTATTCTTCTTGTCCTTGTGCTTGTTCTTCCTCCTGGTCCTCTTGTTGTTCTTGTTCTTCTTCTACTTTGATTTTTATAAGTATTGACGCTAGTTGTTTTTGTCTGACTGATCTTTCCTCTCGTCCAGATGACGGCTCTGAGCGTTGGCTACATCCAGACCTACAGAGACTCTGTTGACAGCCTGGGGGAGTCTGTGGACATGAGCATCAAGGTAACTCTGGTTCTGTGGGATAGTTGGTGCTAAGTAATCCCCTCGCCCACAACATTGTCCTGGGGGGTTTATCAATCTACACAAGTTCTGTTCCAGTTCAAAGAACCGTCATCTGACCAAGTACAGTCCAAATACCCGGATGTGTCCTTGTCCTACACTTTTTATCGAGGATGCGTCGATAACTTGTGCGGACTTGGTACAACCAGGTATCCCAGAATGCATTTCAACTACGCTGCTGTTCCAGTTTCAGAACAACCGTCCTCCAGAGTAGATACTTCAGAATCAAACCCAAATGACCAAGTGTGAAAGTCCCAAGTTTGCAATCAATGGCTCTGATTGCTTGGAGGATGGTAGAGCTGCGTGCAGAGATGAACAACTGTACAACTGTTCAAAAAAAAGAACCGTAAATTAAGTCATAAAGTCTTACATTGAGGCCATTCCTGCTGTTGTTATTCTTCTTCTCATCCCTGTTACACTGAGGTCTATTGTAAAGCATCACCTTCTTCATTTCCTTTGTGTTTTCGCCTCCACAGGGCATGTACACACTGATGGCTCGCTGCGAGGAGCTGGATCGCTCCATGCAGCCCATAAACACCCTGGCAGCACAGATCCGCGACATCAAACGCACCCTGGACGCCCTGGAGGCCATCTGCAAGTAACGCCGCCCCCGCCCGGTACAAACACACATCCCAGCTGCAAAGACCTCGACGTCATCCCTGAACGAGGACGTCTGCAAGAAGCCTCTTTTATTGCAGGTAGCAAACACACACACTGCAGCAAAGATGGGAGTCCTGGATCCGTTGCTACTCGGCACTCTGGATGATTGACACTCACAGTTCCTCTGTTCATCGTTTGAAGACGACCATGTTTGTGTTGTGAGATCTCGAATGAGTTGTGCTTCTCCTCTAATCTCTAATCAAGTTGTCAAGAAACAAGAAAAGAAATCTCACAAGTTTACTCCTTGTTTAGTTCATTTTTATTTGAAGACTCTCGTGCCGTGGAGACAAACGGAGGCGAATCCTCGAGGACATGAAGGAGTGTGTCCCCCTAATCCGTCCGGCCTGCTTGGTTTCAGATTGCACTAACCTCACCTCCCCCACATGGGGGCGACGACGTTTCTTTCTCCGTCTCTGGAGAGGCGAGAATAAACTGCTCAGAAGACAGTGACTTTTGCACAGGAACAGAAAGTCTATTTTTTAATCTTATGCAACAAGGATCAGATTCTCTCTCTGTAGGCTTAATGAGGGGAACGGAGCATCGTGTCTGTCTGTCTGTCTGTCTTTTTTAAATGTTTGTTATTTATTTGGGTTCTCCTCAGCGTGCATGCTTGTCCAGAAACACTGCAAATCTCTCTCTGAGTGTACCGGGTAATGTTTCACTTTGTTCGTCGATCTTTAAATCACAGCTCTGCTTCTCGAATAAGAATAATAATAATCATCTAAAGTAGGGCTGGGTATTGATATTCAATTCATTTTGAGATATTTCAGTTTAGAAACTAATAGTTTTGGAGGTTTGTGGCGTCTCCTCCATCTTCTCCCTCTAGTTTCTCATCTTTCATGTGTCTTTTCTTTGGTCCAGCTCTTCTCCGTCGTCAAACTTGAGTTAGAGCTTCTGTCGTGTTCTGGATCTCCATCACACGTTGACTAATCTTGTTTCACGATATCGTGAGATTTGTCGTGCAGAAACAGTCTCTGCAGTTTTCTATAATTGATTTTTACCACTCTATATCGAATCTTTCATCTCAAGATCATTTAGAATCGGAAATTTGTCCGAGTCATAAAACACCATAACATGACCTATGTCTCCCCAAAGCGTTGACTGAGATTTGTCGTGCAAAACCAGTCTCCCAAGATCACAGGAAGATTTCTAAGAAGATAAACCCAGCCCGAAGCTGAAGCTGAAATCTCTTTCCTCCTCGTCTGTGTCCGTGCAACGCAAGATGATCTCAACTGCAAAGATATCCTCTCCTGCCCCCACAGCGGCTTTAAATTATATTTAAAAGGTGGAGTTGATTTGACTTTTAAGACGTCATCTGGCCGTTCTTCTCCACGTGTCCGTTGCATCAGATTTTATCTCGGGAACTTTAACTTTCCTTGCGTCTAACGAATGATCAGCGCTCTGGCTCCCGGACGACTGTAAAGAACCGGTATTCTTATTAAAACTAAACACTGTAAACACATTCCCTGCTTCTGAATCTGTGGGCATGCAAGGGTGCAATCGTTGTGCTTATTTTAAATAAAAATAAATCACTTTGAGGACAGACGAGGCTGAAAGTCTGATCACTGTTTTTGTCTGTTTGTGATGAGAAGACGTCGGCTTGGGCTAGCTAGCGTTAGCCACCTAGCAGGGACTGAATGAATGAAGTCAAATCCACGGACTCACTGTTCATGCTTTATAACGACCGACTGCTGCTTGTACATAAACCAACATGCAAACATTGATTTGGATCATTAAAACACAGATTCATTAAAACTAGGCAGATAAATTGACTGAAATATTTTGAAATCATTCATTTCCATTTATGTAAGTAGCTTGTGGAATTGGATTGTGCTCAGTTTTTAGATTTTTGCATTACAGGCGCTCACGTTTCCAAACATTTGAGTTGAAGTGCTCTAGAAGAATGGTTGTCAGTGCTTTACCAACTTGAGGTTTAAATTACATGAATACGTTGTTGGTCATAGCTGTCTGTGAATTAATTGTAGATGAAAACGGAAAAAAAAACATCTAATTTACATTTACATCACTAAAAGTTTGCTTCTAAATGTTTTAAAGAGTCAAAGAACTTAAACAAGCAGCAGCTAAATTGTTGAGCAGAATCCACCCCTCCCCCGATCTGTACTGACGCCCCAAATCATCTACGGGATAATGTACCTACCTACCCTTCCTACCTACCCATCTATCTGGGAGGCACTGCTGGAAGGAGTTGGGATGCAGCCTTCAGATCTGAACATGTAACTGAACACAAAGTGAGTATTTATTATTTAAATTAGTGTAAAGAGACCGTTGTTGACTACTTGGTTACAAACCTAAAGCCGTGTCAAGAAACATTTACCCAATAACAGGGCAACTGAACTTGTAGAGTTTCTTAAAGACGTTTCCGAACTAAAAACTTCAAGAAATTCTACAACATCTAATGCCCCTTATTTTAGCTTGTTGTTGATGTTTCATATTTTAGATTCTTCTCAATCAGCTTCAAAAGGTCGTAGTCTGGAATGTTTAGGGTCTTTAAGGAGTTCCCAGAGGTCCAAATCATCTCAGTTTAGTTTAGGTTGGGTTGATTGTGGAGACGCTCCATCGCTCTCCTTATTGGTCAGATATTCCTTCCTTAGCCTGGAGGTGTGTTTGGGGTCATGGTCTCGTTGAAGAACTAATGCTGTACGTAAGCGTGGTTTATACCTCTACAGGACACAGACGCAGTAACCTACATACGTAGCCTACGCTGGTGTGATCCATTTATACTTGTACACTATTCGGCGCTGTGTCTTTTTAACCATTCAGGTTCATTTTTGTTTCTACTTTCTGCTTCACTTTCATCAATAGCGACCGAAATTTGCCAAAGACGAGTCGCATAAATGTTTGTATCTCCGAACCTCCTCAGTAAACATTTCCTCCATGTGTTCCATCTTTATTGATCTTGCGGTCTAGTTATATTTCTGGGGAGGTGCATGTCAGGCTACGGCGTTAGGGTCTGGACTGTCGCCATAGCTACGGAGTCAAATTGACGCAGACGCCTAAACCGCACATTAACCACACTTGTTGAATTTTGCATAAATCACCAACAGTGTCACCAGCAAATGGTTTGATGTGAATGGGACATATGTGCTTTGAAGAAGTCACAGCATTTAAGGTACTTAAAGTAACCTAATGGAAAATCAAGTAGCAGACACATCTCAACATCAACTAGAAGTTGTTGTTGTTCTTTGTCTACTTTCAGGACTGAAAATCCACTGACACAGACACGTTTAAGCATCACTGTACATGTGTATGAAGCCTCTGTTTATTTCACCCCAAGTCCAATGTGTCAACAAAAAAAACAAAAACACAAACCAACAGAAAAAACAAGTGGTTCTACAAAAGAACGGTTAAAGAAGAACAAGATGAATGTTTAGGAATGGCCAAGTCAAAGTCCTGACCTTAATCCAATAGAAATGTTGTGGAAGGACCTGAAGCAAGCAGTTGATGTGAGGAAACCCACCAACATCTCAGAACTGAAGTGGTTCTGTTCTGAGGAATGGGCTAAAATTCCTCCAAGCTGCTGTAGACCACTGATCAGCAGTTACCAGAAATATTTAGTTACAAGGAGGTCACAGCAGATACTCACTGATATGAACAAATGATTAGTTTTCTTGGATAAAAAAAAAAAATACACAAGTTTAATAATTCTGTTTCATTTGCTTACCATGTTTACTGAATTTCCTTAAGTGTCTCTGTGCTAGTGAGAGTGTGATAGTGAGACAGCATGCACAGTCCCATGATCCTGAAAATGAAGCAGGAGTGAGGTTTTCTTACAGAGGTCCTTGTAGTTTCATCAGAAGTCAGGCAGAGGAGGCCAGAGAGCTCAGAAAGAAGAACGTGTGCTGCCCCTCAGCAGATACTCCTTTGAATAATGTTCAACTATGAACTAAATCTCTGCGCACAAAATTCAGTTGTGTTATGGCCAGCAGCTCTTTAAGGCAGATTAAGGGTTCATCAAACAACACAAAGTCACTTACTTCTAATTCTAGATTAGCCTGGAAGCCGAACTCTAACCCGGTCGGTCTGGAGTCACTCTGTTGGGAACTGATTCTTCTCAGATGACGTGTATGACCACTGTTACTCTTCTGTCCGTCATCACATTAAGCACCGCCCCCAATACGATCTGATTGGCCCAGCAGATCTTTGCTGAAGCAGAATCAGATTCAACTCGTTTGGGGGCGGGGCTTAATGCTTCAGCTGAGCACCATGGAGTTGAATTTGTTAACAACAAAATGTCTCTATCCAGTTGATGTAGAGGTATTTGTTATCAGTTAAAACACGCCCCATAATGAAATCCAGATGTCACCAGACTCATATTCCACTCCAGGCTAATTCTACATAGGAATTCAAATAGATTAGCTTTTTATTGTCTCAGAGATCCCTGTTGTCACTCCAGTGCAGTAAAGGCCAGTTCCTCTGGATAATCTCAATACCTCACTGTCAGTTTCTATTTTTATTTTTTTTTTAACCCTATGCATCTACTTAATTAAAAGAGAAACCTGAGTATGTGAGGCCTTAAGATTCAAAAATTAATTCACATAACAAACATTTAACAACAAGTAAAGTGCAAAGAAATTCCTCATTACAGTTTCACAATCTTTTGATGATAGCGGCTGATTAGTGACGATAAACTCATCACAATTATAAATCGGTGTGAATGGAAATAGTCATTTCTCTCTTCAAATGTTTTAATTCAGACGAGCGTTTGTTGCACTGTCTCTTGGCACATCCAGTGATTGGTTTCGACTTCCTGCTCCGGACGTAGTTTATCTTACTTAGATCATGTTCAGCTATAAAGCAGCACACCTGCAGCCAGGAAGGGACTCAGTGTCTTACTCAAGGGCACTTTCAGAACCTCTCATATGTCACATTTTAGGGTTCCAGGCATAGGCGTGCAGCCACCAGTAAGAGCCAAACAGTCAAGTTTGGGGAGCTCGGTGGATTGTCTCCGCCGTCTGTTGGTACTTCCAGTGAAGGCGCTGGACTTCCACTTGCAGGGGAACGACTTCCGCTAAACTCAGTGACACGCTTAGTCGTAGAAGCTGTTGTAGTCCCCGTTTCGCCTCCTGTGTTTTCTACTGCGGTTCCCCCGACAGGCGTCCCATCTTTGGGGGACTGCTGGTCGGACACGTCCCCGTCTGAAGTCTTGTACCACTGGCATTGGAAGTCTTTCTTCCAAATCTCAGCCGGGTCTGGTTCGGCGGTTTTAGCATCTGCATCTGGCTGATCTGTGGTTTTCACCACCTGAGAGGTAAGACAGAAAATATTGTTGACATTAGCCACCATTGCTGCATTTGTTTGCATTGTACAACATCAGTCTGGATGTGTCTCACCTAGGGGCCAGACCAGATGCACAGATTAGATTGGCATGATCAGTTGCCAACAGAGAGACTCCAGACCAACTTTCCGGCACAAAACCCTTTTGGGCAGTTGCATTTCTTCTGGCTTTCAGGTTAATGGTTAATAATAATGAATAACTTCGCTTGTATACCTAATGAAGTGGCCAGAGAATGTGTATCAGAAGTATAAAATGCACAAAATGTCCATAAATCTGAACACTTGAAGATGTTTTTAACTGATAAACTGGAAGCTCTTGTTTAGGTTCGACCCGTTTCATCGGTGGTTGGACTCGGTCACAGTCTGTACTGGAGTTTGTCGTTGTCTTGTATAATGACACAAAGCTGCTTTGATGATGGTGCCAACGCTACACCGGAGACAGAACGAGTCTGGATTACATCTGAACGAGGTTAAACAGGCCTCTGTCTATTTATGTCCTAGCTTCTGTAAGACTGTTCTTCATGATAATCACAATACACAAGCAGTCTTTATAAATCCGGCGCAGATAAATCTTTTTGAAATTTAAAGTCACTCACCTTTTCTGTCTCCTTCTCCGTCGACGCTGTGGATGGAGGTGGGAGATGGAGATAGGCAGAGCTCTCTGGGTTTTGACGGACGCACCGGCCTTTTCCCTGGCAAAGGGAGGCTGAGCAGAGTCGAGTTGCTGTGGTTACGTTGACGGAGTAGGGTCCCAGGACCTGCCGGACGAACTCCGCCAGGTCCTGGCATTCTCTCTGGGAAACGGAGCAGCAGACAGTTTGACATAAAGAGGAAGAACGCACTGGAAGTTTCATTTAAAATTCATTCATTTTTCTTAAACCATGTTGTGATTCTTACAAAAGATTTGAAACTCAATGCAACACTTGAGGCTGGCTGGATAAACGATTGTGTGCACTTTATGCAAATGTCAGGGGTCTACCTCTGTCTTAGTCTCAGTTCTCTCCCAGATGACGACTCCTGCTGTTCCCATGGCAGCACTTTCTCCTATGGTGCTGATCAGATCAGCCTGGGAAAATGAAAACATGCAGTGAAACAGATATTCATACAGTGCCTCTCAACAGGTTTTGAAGCCTTCCGAAGTCCTGAAAGTAGACAAAGAGAGCCCAATCAAACACACGAAACAGAAATATTAGACTTGTGCATTTATTTATCCTGGAATATTTATCATTTATATCTGTGAGTTGTAAAAGTCAGTGAAGCCTTGTCTCCTCTATCTGTTGTAACCTCCTTGTGCAGCAATAACATCAACTAAATGTTTCTGGTAACTGCTGATCAGTGGTCTACAGCAGCTTGGAGGAATTTTAGCCCATTCCTCAGAACAGAACCACTTCAGTTCTGAGATGTTGGTGGGTTTCCTCACATCAACTGCTTCCTTCAGGTCCTTCCACAACATTTCTATTGGATTAAGGTCAGGACTTTGACTTGGCCGTTCCTAAACATTCATCTTGTTCTTCTTTAACCATTCTTTTGTAGAACCACTTGTGTTCTTGGTTCTCGTTGTCTTGCTGCATGACCCAGTTTCTCTTCACATTCAGCTCATGGACAGATGTCCTGACATTTTCTTTTAGAGTTCACTGGTAGAATTCAGAATTCATTGGTCCATCAATGAGGACAAGACGTCCTGGGACCAGATGGAAGCACTTCCGAACAGATGGACTCTAATTTTGACTTGAAATTAACTGACTAACTATCCTAGAGGTACACTTAGTTTTACACCTCACTGATATGTTATATTGATGCATTTTCCTGAATAAACAAATACATAAGTAAAATATTTCTGTTCCATGTGTTTGATTGGGTTCTCTTTGTCTACTTTCAGGACTCCGCCGATGTTTTGAGTCACTTTTAATATGTTAAAATCAGTTTGTCTCTCGTATCCGATGCAATATTTTACCTGAGATAGTAGAGTATTAGTTGAGGCATAGACACTCCTGACCAGAGGGAAGACGGGAAGATCAAACCCTGTCCCGGTCAGAGACGACACTCGTAGTGCTTCCTTAATTTGACTGGATAAGTAAAGCCTGGCCCCAGAGGTCCCACTCTAAAGACAGGAGGATATATTGCACACAATTCAGACTTGTTTTGTTTTCTTGGAGTTTATATTATAGCAGCAAATAACGATGCTACAGAATGATTCCCACCTGCAGCTTCTCCAGGGTGAGGAGAGGGTAGATGGCGGAGCATCGTTTCCAGAGCCAGACAAGCTCATCGTTGAGGGCCGTCTCCGCTGGAGGGCACTGGCCGGTGTAATTGGATAGCATGGTTTGGGCGGGGTCGCCGTTGTAGCAGCCGGGGTAAGGAGAGATCCCCCACAATGCTTTGGGCCTCAACCTTTTGACCTCCCGGAGTGTCTCCATTATGACGGCCTGCGCTGCCGCCTCGAAGTCCACCTGTGATGAGATCAGGTCACCATTCAGGCCTCTCCAAACATTTTCTATGTTGTGATCTAAAACTTTTAAAAGATTCACTCCATATGAAAAGGTAGGATCAGTTAGCACCTAGCATTTTGGACTGCAATCTCACAGCCTGAACATCTGACCTCAAGAAGTTTCATTCACACCTTGAGACATTGGTGAAAGAGTCTCCTCCAACGGGGATCTGGTCATTAACAGACTATAAACCCAAACTCCCCACCAGTCTTTTAGAACTAAAGACTTGGAAGAAATGTCTACGAGAAACCCAACAAGTCCAGATGTCTTTATTCCACCTAAGTAGCTTGAGCCGCTGATCAGATGAAGCAAGAATCACCAAGGTTTCCCAAAATGGCCTCCAGCCCCAGATACATGTTCTTCTTTGTGGCAACGTAGAGGTGCCGGGCCCCCCCATTGAAAGTAGCACCATGCTGGTACTGAAACTATGTTCCAAGTGCAAAAACTGTTCTTCATGTGCAATACCCTTCTTATGAGGGTATCTGTACAGTTACACACATATTTTATTCATAGCCACTTTGCAATAACTGCACTGCTGTTTTTATCCTTGCTTGAGATTATTTAGTTTACTGACCTTGTTAGATAAATAGTTTATCCTCTTGTTTTTCTATTCTGCTTTGACAAGACCTTAGTACTTAGTTTCATTCCCTTTCTTGTACCTTGAACCCATGATTAGATGTTGATGCAAGGTCTAAACGGGGCCGAATTCTCTAAATAACTTTCCAATTTATTCATGATGTCTTGCTGTGGCCTAAACAGACAATTTAGCATTTTATATAACACATTTTCACCTGCGCCAACCTTAATAGTTGTCTCTCTCAACCTTCGCCTAATCCACATTTCTTCTCTGTGCATGCTTTACTGTCTTCCTCCTTTAAATCCCTTCATTCTCTGGACTTTTCTTACCTGTGACCACTTCTCCACCTCTTCCGGGGTCCAGCTAGGAAAGAAAGTCCTCAGTAGGTTTCTGGATGCCTCCGGATACATCGCTTGCCTCTCTCGGTTCCTGGACCACTGGGGAACCCACTCAGTCCAGCGCAACACACCCAGCCCCAGGTACCGTGGGGCGGGTAGAGCTGCTTCCAAGTCCTGCTGTGTCTTCTGGAGGTGGGTTTCCAGGCGTGTGTGCTGCGGTAGCCCTCTGTTGACTGGCGTGTCTTTGTCTATAAAGTAGGGGTAGTTCCCTAGTGTGTCTTCATAAAAGACAGCAACACGGCCCTCACGTTCCATCCCGAAAGATCTGGGATCTGGCCGACCAGAGCAGGAAGAGTCCGGGATGCCCCAGAAGATGATGAAAGGCTGTCCGGACAGGAGAGGGGGGCGAGCTGGCTCGGGGGGACCGGCTGTGCAGAGGCCAGCGAAGGCAGCAAGCAAGAGGAGGATGGTGGAGGAAAGAGTCGTACGAGTCCTGAGGTTGGAAAGTGTCCGTTTTGGTTCTGGATGCAACCGTGGCTCCGTCCACGCCATTGAAGCGGCCACCTCTCAGACTCTCACCCCTTCAGGCCCTCACATCCGATCATGTTCCTAAAAAAACACACAGCGGACGTCAAACAGTCATCAGGCTAGAGTTTAATATGGTCACTAAACAAAGAGTTGATCCGCAGAATGTCTTCAGATCTACCAGCCACGCTTTTTAAAACCCATCCTTTAAAACAAAAACCAGTACTACCCTATTTATCTGAGCTATGATGACGTCTCCAGCTCCTGGCGTCTCCACAGAACCAAGGACATTATAAAGGACTCCTCCTTGGGCAGAAGCACAGCAATTAATGAACAGATCAACAGCAACACTGCCCCGAATCGTTTATTCCTGCTGTAGCTGACCGCACTAATTGGAACCACTTTTAACTCTTGGACTCTCTATTTGAACTATTCAGAATTATTTTTGTAGAATCAGTAACCAGGATATCGTGATTTTGCTCAGCAAAGAAGACTAGTGAACAAGTTGCCTCGCAACAACCTTCAAGGAAGGAAAGACACTTCTTTTGTTGGTTTGTTAGATCCTAAGGGTAAACACAGTGAATCCTCTTCATTAATCTCTTCATTAACTAATCACTTTATGATCTTTATTGCTGTTGATCTGAAACTGTTTTGTTTTGCTCGAGAGCATCATCTCTAAGGAAGCACTTATTCAAACTTTGAAGCTCGATTTATAGTCGTGCGTCACCATGGAGCTTCGCCATACCTACCCATACCGAGCTCAACAGCTCAACAATCTGAAATGATTTCCTTGTCCCAGGAAATTCTCCACCAGCTGCTCAGAGGTCTTGTCTATTTTCCGTTGCAGTGATTTCAGATAAAAGGATTAGCAGAGGATGGTTTCGATCCATCGACCTCTGGGTTATGGGCCCAGCACGCTTCCGCTGCGCCACTCTGCTATCACACACCCCAGATGGGACTCGAACCCACAATCCCTGGCTTAGGAGGCCAGTGCCTTATCCATTAGGCCACTGGGGCTTCTGCCAGTGCATTGTTCGAGGTCGGTGAACACAGTCCCTTTGTCTCTCAGCAGTGGCCTGATTCCAGGGTTCCAGGGTTGAAGCTTCCAGGGTTCAGTTCTAATCTGAGCTTTGTCTCTAAAATTAAATTAGATCTTAACATGTGAGAGTCTTTCCACCTTGTTCCAAAATCTGGATCATGTCTCCAAGTCAACAAACAGCTGTTGATGGTTCTGATCCAGCGGTAGGTAGAGATCCATTAGAGACAGCAGCTGCTACAATATTCTACTGACCACATGATGGCGCTGCTGATTTACAGACACACAAACTGAGATCAGATCTCAAGTGCTGGCTGGGGATGCATGTGGAGACACAGGGACTTAGAGATGGACCAGGTGTGACTGGATTGATCTGGATGGATTTGAATAAAAGTTGTTCCTCCCAGAGAAGAAGAAATAGAGAAGAAATCCAAAGATGATTGATGATGACTTCTTTTTCCCACATAAACTTTCTTTCTATCAGTGTCTCAAGTAGCCAGTTCCAAAACAGAGGTACACAAACAGTATCTGAATTCTTAAAATGTATTCGAACGGTTCCATTCTTGTATTCCTTTCTTATCTTCATTTATGCCTAACAACATCTTCACTTCACCGAGCTATTTAGCCTTCCTGCCGACAAATCGTTTTCTCCTCCTAGTTAATGCCGGATCACATTTGTAACACCGTTTCCCCGGCGAGTAAATCGTTGAGTGACATTTTAATTTCCATTCAGAGTCTGACCACGTTGTGACTCGTTCAGAAAATTGGGATCTTAATGAAGTGCTAATGTAAGCAGTAAATTATCTTGTCGGTTTGAACAGCCAGCTGAAAAAACTAAGGGTATTTATTCCTTTTCTGAAATATGCCTGTTAAAAATGTAATGGAGGCGTCTTTTTAGCTCACTGGTCAAAGTGACATGTTCTTCTTTGTGTTGTCTCTCACAGCTGCAGTTTGTGAATACTTTCTACATCCAATAGACTTTTTATGTTTGAGTATAAAAAGTAAAACCTTACTGCCCAGAGAGGGAACAATCAGTCAGACCAGTTCTTTTACTTCCTGCCAGTGTGCATCTGTGGATTGTTTATTTGACTTTATTTTGAGTTAAAAGCAGATTGGGCTGATTTATATTGAATTCCACAACATCTTTCTGGAGGAAAACTGCAACCATCACGTGCTGGCCCTATCACGATTTGTCTTCGTTTCCGTGTTGACAGATAAACAAATTATAGCAGCAGAGGCTCTTGTGTCTGACGAGCACATGAGGGATCTCTGCTTTAACAGGAAACCGGTTGTCAGCAAAGAGCCTGATTAGGGAAGCTGGCTGGAAGAGGACACTGTCTTCACTCCTGTTCCTCTCTCCAGCAGGAAGCACGAGGAACGAGATAACGAGGACTGGAAGCAGAACTAAACGTAGCCTTTAAATGATGCGTGGACGGTTTGTGTGGGTGATGGAAGAGTCAAAAAAATCACAGTAGAAGAATATTTAGTTCAATGGGAGCTTCATTAACTGTGTGAACTGACAGACGGGTTTCATCATCGTCATCATCATCATCAAAGGCTCATTCCCCCAGCAGACCGGTCCTCCAGAGACGGACTCCATTAATGGTGTAAAGTCTTGTAACTTCGTGCAACCTGAGACCTGAACACAGATCCTACTGTACCAGACTCTAGCCTCATTCTTTATTGTAATGCACCATGGTTTTTGGAGAGTTTTTTTGCTGTAAACAGGAAGAATAATGATGCAATCAGTGAGTTGTGATGTGATAGAATAGATTTGTTAAATTTTTGCAAGCTGGCAGACATGAAAGTATTCAGAGTTAGCCACTGGTTTGTTCTCGTTGATGTACAGACAGATATTACTGATTAACTTAAGAGATTTAAGATTTTAGAACCTGATTTCGGTTTGGTTTGTCCTCAATGCTACAGTCTTGCAAACTGTTTTGTAACTGGTCATTTAACTTGCAGGAAAAATTGGATTTCAGGATATAATGGAATTTAAAGTTGAGCATCAGTAGAGAGTGTTGGGGTTTACTGCTGCTCTGTGGTTCTGTTTATGGACGTGTTCAGTTTGACCAAACATCTGTCTGTAGAGAACAACGCTTATTTATTGTTTTTGTAGGTGAAGAAGAAGAAGTAGTTTCCATCAGTGATTTCAAATCTTTTCTGTTGGTCTAAATGGAGCATGGACATGACTCTGGAACAATATTCAGATGTAATTTTAGACTTTCTGACTCAAGGTAGTATCTGGTCATCTGGATTTCTCTCTGAATCTGGAGAAGAACCAGGTTTATTTAGAGCTGAACACAATGATCCATGGACCAGAGAGACCTGGACCAGAGAGACCTGGACCAGTGGTCACCATGGAGACTTCTTCCTGGACCAGAGAGACCTGGACCAGTGGTCATCATGGAGACTACTCCCTGGGCCAGTGTTCATCATGGAGACTACTTCCTGGACCAGAGAGACCTGGACCAGTTGTCACCATGGAGACTGCTTCCTGGACCAGAGAGACCTGGACCAGTGGTCACCATGGAGACTACTTCCTGGACCAGAGAGAACTGGACCAGTGGTCACCATGGAGATTGCTTCCTGGACCAGAGAGACCTGGACCCGTGGTCACCATGGAGACTACTTCCTCTTCCTGGTTTCAGAACAAGGAACTAGTAGATTTATTTTGTTCTCGATGGATAAAGAAGTCCACTGATATCAGTGAGTTCTATGAGAATGTACCGCTGTACATTTGTCATGATGGAGAATTGCGCTCGGTTGTAAACAGGTTTATTTCTATTTCTGGAAAGTTTTTAACGTGAAGGTCCGAGAAGATTGACTCGCTTTCAGATTCAGTATCTAGTGGTCACTGGAAGAACTGCAGTTATAGTAACTTCTTTTATTTAGGTAAAACTTGACACGATGTGGCTCCACACCTGTTCACAGTATAAATGCTGGAACTGTTCCCTTGGTTTCGTTTGGACGGAGCGTCTCATTATCTGCACCTCAAGGTGTTCGTCTGGAATCTTCTACAAAATGAAAATCATTCTTCTGTTAGATGTTCTTTGATGGAGGTGTTAGAGAGGATTTAGCTGTAAAATCTCCCACCAGGTATTCACATAATTTTTTACATACATTAAAGCGTTTAGACATTCACTAAAGTTCTGTCTCTGTCTCTGTCTCATCATGTCCTTTTCCTCTGGAGTTAACGATGGGCTGAATTTTTTCCTCATTGTTTTTCTTTCTGTCTTTCTTCCTCTCTTTTTTTTTTATCAAACCGAGAACTTGTCACATTTTGGTGAAAACTGTTCAGATATTGCTCGTTAGCGGTGGAGGAGCTCAGGTAGCGGCATGCTCCCTAACAGGCCATTAAAAAACAGGCGACTACGCGAGGAGTGTCTGGAGTAGAGACAAAGAACGATTCTAAATGCTACGGGACTTTACTGCTCACAAATAAATACACAAGGAGGGAACATCAACAGTAAAAGACCTCCTACAGGAGCCCCCACCTCATACAACGACCCTAAAACTACAGTATGCCACGTTTTTAGGATGGAGATCAAGAAATAAATCAGATCTTAACATGTGAGAGACTTTACAGCTTGTTCCAAAATCTGGATCATGTCAACAAATAGCTGTTCATGGTTCTGATCCTTCCTTCACATTTTCTTCCCTTTTTTCTTGTCTTCCTTCCTTCCTTGCTTCCTTCTTTCCTTCCTTCATACCTTTCTGGTCTATCTTCCTTTCCTCGTTCATTCTTTCTTTCCTTCCATTTTTTCTTCCTTCTTTCCAACCTACCTTCCTTCCTTCACACTTTCTTTCCCTCTTTCTTTCCTTCCTTCTCACCTTCTTTCTTGTCTTCCTTCCTTCCTTCCTTCCCTTTCTTTCCTTCCTTCCTTTTTCATTCACTGCTTCCTTCTTTCCTTCTTTATTACCGTCCTTCCTTCCCTCTTTCATTCCTTCTCACCTTCTTTCTTGTCTTTCTTCCTTCTTGTCTTTCTTTATTCCTTTTTTCCTCCCTTCCTTCTTTCCTTCTCTGAAATAACTAACGCCACCTGATACAAAAACCCTAATTCTACAGTACGCCACGTTTTTAGGGCGGAGATCAAGAAATAAATCTGATCTTAACACGTGAGAGTCTTTCCATCTTGTTCCAAAATCTGGATCATGTCTCCAAGTCAACAACCAGCTGTTGATGGTTCTGTTCCAGCGGTAGGTAGAGATCCATTAGAAACAGCAGCTGGTACAATATTCTACTGACCACATGACGGCGCTGCTTTTAATTAAGACCAGGTGTCAACACAGGGACTTAGAGATGGACAGTTTGGTTCAGATTATCCAGGATGTGAGGAATGAACGGATCCACAGAACTTTTCAAAGCAACACAGGAAGTAAGGGAAACACAAAGCAGAGAAGAAATGAAATCTGTTGTGACATTTTTTCTTGGTGTAGCTGTAACTCCATCATACAGTACGTAATCCCTCCCAAACTGGTAGTAGTGAGGGGTAAGCGTGATAAGTAATCTGTTCACACTAAGCCTCTGGTCTGTGTTTACCCGTCTGTCTGGACAGAGGCTGATCCTGAGCCCACCGCCTCCGCCGCCTCCACAGCTCCAAGCAAACAGCCTCCCCTCACATGTTAAACACTCTCTTAAGTACCCGCCTGTGTTTCATTGCATTAGTTAGAGAGGTTACCGTCTAAAAAAGAAATTCACCAAATAAAACAAATCGTGATTAAACTCACTTGTTAGGGCTTTTAAATTTTAATTATTAGCTCATTATTTTTTCCTTAAATGTTTTAATAATTCATTCTGTTATCAGACGCTTTCGTTATCGAGCCGAGAGGAAATTAACCAACATGTAAATCTGGCCTTTCTGATTATTTTCTGATGTGTTTCGTTTTCATCTCACACTTTTATTCGTCTGCTCGTCTCCCATGAAAGCCGCCACGCTGGGCCAATTACACCAGGAAATCTGTTATTTCATCCTGCTGGGACTCTGATTTGATCTTCATCAAATAATGAATAAAAGTCTGATTTTGCGCTTGAAGAGAGAACATTTCCATTATAACTTAACAACTCTGCTTATGATGTTAAATTTAGACTTGGCGACTGAACGCCGCGAGCTTACAGCCCTGAGATGGACAGTCATCTCACTACAGTGTTGTGTAACAGGTTATTTTGTATTTAGAGTAATTTATGTATCAGACAGAAACCCGCAGAGCTTTATCTCATGCCGTGTTTTCTTGTTTACTGCAGGTCGGAGCAGATCGGCGTCCTCTTACTAGAGGATAAATTAAGCCGTTCTCCTGTTTTCTTGTATCTCGCTGTCGCTCGATGAGCCAAGAGGAAACACCAGAACCAAAGAGGATGTGAAATCAGCCGTGATTAGGACGATAAATGCGTCACTCCAACCTGATGCCCAGAAAAGATCCTCCCAGTGTGAGAGAACATTTTCTTCCACATATTCTTTAGCAGCCGTCTGCAGTTGCCGCCATTTTGCGTTCGCTCCAGAAGACGTAATGTACGAGTATCTGAAAGCCTTTCTGGTGCATTTCTTTATTTCTTATTTATTAAAGATTATAGGATTCGTTTGGTAAGAAGGGTGTTACAGAATGGAAAGGCAAGTCGGTTACAGGGTCTATTAAAATAGTTTGTTTTTAAGTTGTTATGTTTGGTTTTGTTTAATCTGAGGAAGTTACTGCTGAGAGGCTAGGAAGCAAGGAAGACCTACTATTAGCTGGGAAGCTAGGAGGAGCGTCTATTAGATAGGAAGCAAGGAAGAGCTACTATTAGCTGGGAAGCTAAACTAGGAAAAGCTACTATTAGCTGGGAGGCTAGGAAGTGCATCTGTTAGATAAGAAGCTACCACCTGGAAGGCTAGAACGCTAGCAAGCGCTGCTATTGGCTGGAAGGCTGAGCTAGGAAGAGCTACTATTAGTTTGGAGGCTAGGAAGAGCTACTATTAGCTGGGAGGCTAGAAAGCTAGGGAGAACTGCTTTAAGTTTGGAGGCTAGGAAGTTAGGAAGAGTTACTGTTAGCTGGGAGGCTAGGAAGAGGTGGTATTAGCTTGGAGGCTTGGAGGAGGTAATATTAGCTGGGAAGCTAGGATGAGCGTCTATTAGATAGGAAGCAAGGAAGAGCTACTATTAGCTGGGAAGCTAAACTAGGAAAAGCTACTATTAGCTGGGAGGCTAGGAAGTGCATCTGTTAGATAAGAAGCTACCACCTGGAAGGCTAGAACGCTAGCAAGCGCTGCTATTGGCTGGAAGGCTGAGCTAGGAAGAGCTACTATTAGTTTGGAGGCTAGGAAGAGCTACTATTAGCTGGGAGGCTAGAAAGCTAGGGAGAACTGCTTTAAGTTTGGAGGCTAGGAAGTTAGGAAGAGTTACTGTTAGCTGGGAGGCTAGGAAGAGGTGGTATTAGCTTGGAGGCTTGGAGGAGGTAATATTAGCTGGGAAGCTAGGATGAGCGTCTATTAGATAGGAAGCTACGAAGAGCTACTATTACCTTGGAAGCAGGAAGGAGCTAATATTAGCTAGGAAGCAAGGAGGAGCTAATATTAGCTAGAAAGGAGCTAATATTAGCTGGGAGGCTAAAATGAGAGGAGCTGCTATCCTCCTCTCCATCCTAGATCATTATGCTGTGGAAATATATTCCAGATGAGATGAAGATGAAAAACGAGTAAAGCCTCATTTGTGACTTTTCTGTTTACTTTAATAACTTCCTGTTTCTCTTCTCTGTTTCTCCAGGATGATCGGCCAATCAGAGAGATCTCTGTCATCGTCTCATTCCATCAATTCAACGTGATTAACCAGCGACAGAGGTCTGACGCTAAGTTCAACAAATCAGTGAACAAATATGCCTCACAAGTTTTGAATTGGCATTAACGGAGATCATTACTGCATTTAAACAATATATTTACTACATTTATATTATGCTTTGATCCAAAGATCTGCTCTAATGTTTTGATGTTTGAATTTGATATAGGAGTCAGAAAGGAGGTGATTCACCTGATGATCATAGTGGAGGATGAGGTTTGTGGTTCTGTTAAACTGGTTTCTGACTACAGTGTCAAAATATTAGGAACATGTGTCTGTACAACACAATACAGTTCAATAGTACTACAAAATAAAAGCAAGGCGTGTTTCATTCAATACAGAAAAAGAAGAAAAAAATACCTCTGCATCAACTGGATACGATTCTAATATTACAAAGCATTAGTTTTCTCAAGTGTACCTAATGAATTGGCCACTAAAGTACACTTTATGTTATTTCAACAGTTTTTTTTGGTTAAATCTGCCTATATCTTGATTATAATGTGTCAGAAACCACTCAGTTAATCTTCATATACGACTAATAGAGAGTTTCATCTTTGTATTAATTATAAAAATATTTTATTGTCATTTTTCTTTGCAAAAAGAAGATAAAAAAATAATTTAAAACATGACATCAGTGTAGTTATTTGTGAAATTTTAAGCATTTTTATTAATTTTTTTACTTACTAAGTTTTTAAACAAAACAAAGCACTGAATGCCTTTTGATATGTAATATTGGCTCAGTTTCCTGACCGAACAAACAAACACAGTCTAATATTTCTCTTTCGTTTCTTTAACTGGGTTCTCTTTGTCTACTTTCTGATGTTTTTGGTAAATTTAATGAAGAAATGCAGATGATTCTAAGGGGTGAACTGTACATCTGTTATTTCCTCCATAAACCTTCAATTATTCTATTGATAGAAAATCATTTTAAAAGTAGTCCATAAATAGATCATATATAGTCTATTAATTATCCTGAGGTCTTAAAATAGCTGCAGCTGCGGCCTCTCCAGCACAGTGGAGCTAAATGTGTCGTTGGGTGCTATTTACTACAGAACATACATTAAATTACAGTTTTTAAAAATATTAAAAGTTGTTTTTTTTAAAAAAACTGGACTCGTTCATAACTTTTTAATATCCGTCCATATCTTCTTCAAGTGAATAAAACAGACTCTAACTGATGTTAGTGTCCGACCAAAAGTCATGAATACAGATCAAATAGCTGAACTGGTGCATGCTGTATGAGTTTTAATTTTTCATTTTTGTACTAAAAACGAGGCAAAAACTTTCTTAGAAAAACTTACCGAGGCCGAGGTTGTTCTTGAGTTTACACCTGAGCGTCTGGACACCTCCTGGGTTTCTGCTCCTGGTCCTAACGTCTTTTATTCCTCTGTCTTCTTCTGTTTTATTCTTCCCTCTCCTCTCAGACAGAAAAACCGAGGAATCCTGCTGGATTTGCGAGGGCATGGATAAGCTGGGCATGTATAACTTGCGGTGAAAAGGAGCTTGACATCCGGAAAAGACTGAGGCAGAGGAGGAAAGAGAGAAAGAAGGAAAGAAAGAAAGAAAGAAAGAAAGGAAGCAAGGCAGCAGGGCGGGGTGGAGGGATAAGGAGACAGAAATAGAAGAGAAAATTAAAAAGGGAGATAATGAAGTGGAGGGAGAGGACGAGAGGGTGGGAACGATGGGAATGAAATAAAGAGAGAGGCGAGGAGGAGGCGCTGAAGGTAAGATGCGTGGGCAGGAGTGTGTCGGGGTGTGACCTTCACAGCCAGGCTAAGCTTCCTTACCAAGCGAAGGTAAGCAGGGTCAGTGTCGACCATGCCGGCTCACATGACCAACGACACCGACCGTAATCCCATAATCCCCTGCTCTACCACTGCCACTCTTGACCAAACAAACACCCGAGCTGTGGAGGATCACACCTGTCCTCCTCCTTATCTCATCCTTCTCTTCCTGTGCCCCCCCTCCCCTCCCTCCCCACCCTCCCCCCTTCATCTCTGCTCATCTTCAGCAACCTGTGGTTTTTACATTTCTTCAACTTCAATCCTCTTCCTCCTGCTCTTCACCATCCTCCCCCTTCAGCTCATTTCCTCTCTACCAAATCCCTCTCCCCCTAATCTTGTTCCTCAATTGACTCTCTGTTGTTCTAAGTTGACCTTTCTTTTAAGGATTCAGCTGTCACAAATAAACACCTGCACTGTTGTCTGGGTCGGAGTGACGCAGCAATCCATTGTTCCCTCCTACTCTTTACTCTTTACTCTGTGTCATTGTCCTTTTATTGTTATATTTTCAACCTTTACTACGGCTCTCTATGGCACTCTGCCATCACACCATGGTTGTTCAGTGGATTCATCAACATTAACATTAGCCAACGTGAGAGAGGCCTTTAGCTGCTTAGAAGTTCCCCTGGGTTCCTCTGGGACCTCTCAGACTATTATGGAGTGATCTTTGTTGGTGGACCACTCCTGTGGAGGGGAACAGTCGTCTTCAATCTGTCTGACTGTGGATTATTTGTGGGTTCCAAACTCTTTAGAGATGGTTTTGGAACCTTTTCCAGCCTGATGAGCAACAACAACTCTTTCTCTGAGCTCCTCAGAAAGCTCCTTTGTCTGTTGCCATCAAACACTTCCACAAACATGTATTGTGAAGATCAGACTGAGACAAATCCCTGATTTATTTAAACTAAACCAGGAACTGAACCACAGCTGAGTCTCATTACATTGATGGAAACACTTCAGAACACATGGACTCTGATTTGGCCTTGAGATTAACTCCTAATCCTAGAGGTTCCCCTCACTGACATGTAATATTGGCTAATTTTCCTTAATAAACAGAAATGAAGAACATTTCTGAGGGACACAAGAACAAGTGTCTACGAAAGTCGATGTTTAGTGGACAGATGAGACCAAAGTAGAATAGTTTGGTTTAAATGAGATGAAACAACACTGCATCATTCCAGCATCAGAACCTCATCCCTCCATCAAACATGGGGGTGCTAATGTCCTGGTTTGGGCCTGTTCTGCTGCATCTGGACCAGGACGTTCTTGTCATCATTGTTGGACCAATGAATTCTGAATTCTACCAGTGAACTCTAAAAGAAAATGTCAGGACATCTGTCCATGAGCTGAATGTGAAGAGAAACTGGGTCATGCAGCAAGACAACGAGAACCAAGAACACAAGTGGTTCTACAAAAGAACGGTTAAAGAAGAACAAGATGAATGTTTAGGAACGGCCAAGTCAAAGTCCTGACCTTAATCCAATAGAAATGTTGTGGAAGGACCTGAAGCAAGCAGTTGATGTGAGGAAACCCACCAACATCTCAGAACTGAAGTGGTTCTGTTCTGAGGAATGGGCTAAAATTCCTCCAAGCTGCTGTAGACCACTGATCAGCAGTTACCAGAAACATTAGTTACAAGGAGGTCACAGCAGAGACTGGAAACAAGGAGGCACTGATATGAAGAGATTATTAATTGTCTTGAATAAATTAATACACAAGTATAATATTTCATTAGTGTGTTTGAGTTCTCTATGTAGAAAACCTATTTACTTGTTACGAGTTAATTCATTTATTTGTTAGCATGTAGATTAAATCATGCTACAGTCTTAATGGTGGACCAGCTTATCTCTACGTATCTGATCTTTTTTGGTGCCGCTCGTTAAACAAAATCTAAAACCTAAATCTCCACCGTGTCTGGCTGTCGTGCAGCAAACCGTTCATTTATATTCCCCAGTTTTCCACGCTCGTCTCGGCCTACATTCCCGCTCCTGGCTGCATCATCTTTTCCTTCATTAGTTTTGTCTTTTCTCTTTGTCATTTTGCCTCTTGTATTTCCATCCCAGCCCTTTATTCTGCCTCCACACCTTTCACGTTCCATCTCTCTCTTTTAAGTCGCCTGTCATTTTTTCCATTTGAGCTGTCACTGCACACAATAGCTAATAACCTGGTCAAAGAATAACACCTGTGCTCTCTGGCTTTTTTTCTATAAATCCCCGCTGCCAGTGTTTCCTTTAGATTTCTACCTCGTGGCTGTCACAGCTTCGGTTTCTCTTGATGCTGCACGACACATGTTTATTAAAATTAATGATTCTCATGATTCTCCTGCTGTCCTCTCTGTGTGTTCTCAGAGTTGGGAGACCTTAACGTCGGAAAGTCTGCACAAAGGTAAGCTAACGTGAACCTGAAGAATATCGTGGATTAGTAATGGATTCAGTGACTCTGCTGTAGTGAAGTCAAAAGATTAAAATACAGTTTATGTGATTTAAATGTTAAAATGATGTGAGACCAGATCAGACGGAGGAGAAAAGGGAAGTAGACAGAAGTAGGAAAACACTCAAACTGATAAAGTACACATTTGCCGATACAATCTCTTTATGATCTTTTTTTTCTGTTGAGTTGAACCAGTTGGGTTTTACTTGAGAGCAGCATCTCTAAGGAACCACTTATCCAAACTCTAATGCTCAATTTATAGTAGTGCATCATCATGGAGCTTCACCATACCTACCTCAGCTGTGATTCATCTGAAATGATTTCCTTGTCCCAGAAAATTCTCCACCAGCTGCTCAGAGGTCTTGTCTATTTTCCGTTGCAGTGATTTCAGTCAAGATAAAAGGATTAGCAGAGGATGGTTTCGATCCATCGACCTCTGGGTTATGGGCCCAGCACGCTTCCGCTGCGCCACTCTGCTATCCAACACCCCAGATGGGACGCGAACCCACAATCCCTGGCTTGTGTCTTATTTATCAGGCTTCAGTTCGTGGCTGTTTTTCAGTTGGTTGTGTGAGGATTCTTGATGCTAATGGTGGTAATTGTCTATATTGTCTATATTGTCTATACTAGTGGGTGTGGATGAGCTCTGATGGCAACCTGGATGCAAAATGTTTTGTCCACTTTAGACCTGCACCCACTCACACATCAGCATGTGACGCTACTTGGCAGTCAAACCAACAAACTCTAAGAGTCTCCAGTCTTTAATTCCCACTCCTGCCAAGAAAACACAGCTAGCAGAGGATGGTTTCGATCCATCGACCTCTGGGTTATGGGCCCAGCACGCTTCCGCTGCGCCACTCTGCTGTCGACCACCCCAGATGGGACTCGAACCCACAATCCCTGGCTTAGGAGGCCAGTGCCTTATCCATTAGGCCACTGGGGCTTCTGCTGTGGCTGTTTTCCACCTGTTTGTGGGAGGACGTGGTTATTGTTCAGGATAAAGGTGTAGCGTTGAGCCATGGGGTCGTCAGTCATGTGATGGTCAGAGGTCAAATCTCTAGACACAACAATACTGGAGGTCAACAGTCTCTGGTTTATGGACACATCACAGTGTCTCTGTGTCGTCCTGCTGTCACTCAAACCCAACCTCTGGTTAGATACAAGAAGAAACTAAAGGTTCTGTCCACAGTCACACAACTCCATGTCAAGCTAACTGGGATTCAAACCAACAAACACAGTTTTACCAAAAAATAGATGACATATTTGCTTTTGTAAATGTAGTTAGCTCCAAAGATAAGGTTGATTAGCAGAGGATGGTTTCGATCCATCGACCTCTGGGTTATGGGCCCAGCACGCTTCCGCTGCGCCACTCTGTTGTCGAACACCCCGGATGGGACTTGAACCCACAATCCCTGGCTTAGGAGGCCAGTGTCTTATTTATCAGGCTTCAGTTCGTGGCTGTTTTTCACTTGGTTGTGTGAGGATTCTTGATGCTAATGGTGCTAATTGTCTATATTGTCTATACTAGTGGGTGTGGATGAGCTCTGATGGCAACCCGGATGCAAAATGTTTTGTCCTCTTTAGAGACCTGCACCCACTCACACATCAGCATATCACGGTACTTGGGAGTCAAACCAACAAACTCTAAGAGTCTCCAGTCTTTAATTCCCACTCCTGCCAAGAAAACACAACTAGCAGAGGATGGTTTCGATCCATCGACCTCTGGGTTATGGGCCCAGCACGCTTCCGCTGCGCCACTCTGCTGGAGAACACCCCAGATGGGACTTGAACCCACAATCCCTGGCTTAGGAGGCCAGTGCCTTATCCATTAGGCCACTGGGGCTTCTGCTTTGGCTGTTTTCCACCTGGTTGTGGGAGGACGTGGTTATTGTTCAGGATAAAGGTGTAGCGTTGAGCCGTGGGGTCGTCAGTCATGTGATGGTCAGAGGTCAAATCTCTAGACACAACAATACTAGAGGTCAACAGTCTCTGGTTTATGGACACATCACAGTGTCTCTGTGTCGTCCTGCTGTCACTCAAACCCAACCTCTGGTTAGATACAAGAAGAAACTAAAGGTTCTGTCCACAGTCACACAACTCCATGTCAAGCTAACTGGGATTCAAACCAACAAACACAGTTTTACCAAAAAATAGATGACATATTTGCTTTTGTAAATGTAGTTAGCTCCAAAGATAAGGTTGATTAGCAGAGGATGGTTTCGATCCATCGACCTCTGGGTTATGGGCCCAGCACGCTTCCGCTGCGCCACTCTGCTGTCGAACACCCCGGATGGGACTTGAACCCACAATCCCTGGCTTAGGAGGCCAGTGCCTTATTTATCAGGCTTCAGTTAGTGGCTGTTTTTCACTTGGTTGTGTGAGGATTCTTGATGCTAATGGTGCTAATTGTCTATATTGTCTATACTAGTGGGTGTGGATGAGCTCTGATGGCAACCCGGATGCAAAATGTTTTGTCCTCTTTAGAGACCTGGACCCACTCACACATCAGCATATCACGGTACTTGGGAGTCAAACCAACAAACTCTAAGAGTCTCCAGTCTTTAATTCCCACTCCTGCCAAGAAAACACAACTAGCAGAGGATGGTTTCGATCCATCGACCTCTGGGTTATGGGCCCAGCACGCTTCCGCTGCGCCAGTCTGCTGGAGAACACCTCAGATGGGACTTGAACCCACAATCCCTGGCTTAGGAGGCCAGTGTCTTATCCATTAGGCCACTGGGGCTTCTGCTGTGACTGTTTTCCACCTGGTTGTAGGAGGATGTGGTTATTGTTCAGGATAAAGGTGTAGCGTTTAGCCACGGGGTCGTCAGTCATGTGATGGTCAGAGGTCAGATCTCTAGACACAACAATATTCAAAAAAGGTTCAAAAAAGGCAACTGGACTTGTAGAGTATTTTGAGAAGACGTTTCATCACTCATCCAAGTAGCTTCTTCAGTTCTAGGGTACTGGTGGGAAGTCTGAGGTTTAAATAGGAACTCCTCCTGAAACTTGCTTGCTATGTTAACAACCAGAAACTGGTGCAGCTAATTTCCATTAACGACTGGGCACTTACCTGTTGTTGAGGGTTGACTGTTTTTGCCCCCGGCCTCTTCCCTATGAATGGTGTTCTAACGACTCTTGTCCGTCAGAGGCTCCAGTGTCAAGGTGTGAATGAGATTGAAACTTCTTGGGGACAGAAGTTAAAACTATATTGTAAATAGATGGCAGATTAAATCTCAGTCCACCTCCTCTGTTTAGTGAAGGTTTTTCCAGTCTGACATAGATGGCTTCCTTTACTCCTCTTTCAAACCATCGGTCTTCTCTGACAAAGAGGTTTCTGGTTGTTAACATAAGAAGCAGGTTTCAGGAGGAGTTCCTATTTAAACCTCAGACTACCCACCAGTCCCCTAGAACTGAAGAAGCTACTCGGATGAGTGGTGAAACGTCTTCTCAAAAAACCCTACAAGTCCAGTTGCCTTTTTTGAACCTTTTTTTGGATATACCATGACCTGGATGACTGAGAACCTTCACAGACACAACAATACTAGAGGTCAACAGTCTCTGGATTATGGACACATCACAGTGTCTCTGTGTCGTCCCGCTGTCACTCAGAACCAACCTCTGGTTAGATACCAGGAGATTATGATGAAAAGTCTTCATTATAAATTCCAGTGTTTTCCTCCTTTCTGTCTCTACGTTGGCGTCATTGTCTCTACTAGTGTTTGAATCTGGATGCATCTATTATCCATCCAAACCTAAGGTCACGGTCACGATGTCACGCTAAGTGGGACTCAAACCAACAAACGCTAAGAGTTTTACCATTTTGTTAACAACATATGAGCCATTTTCAACTTTTGGAAACATAGTGAGCTCTCAAGAAAACACAACTAGCAGAGGATGGTTTTAATCCATCGACCTCTGGGTTATGGGCCCAGCACGCTTCCGCTGCGCCACTCTGCTGTTAAACACCCCCGATGGGACTCAAACCCACAATCCCTGGCTTAGGAGGCCAGTGCCTTATCCATTAGGCCACTGGCGCTTTTGCTGTGGCTGGTTTCACCTGGTTGTGGGAGGACGTGGTTATTGTTCAGTATAAAGGTGTGGCGTTTAGCCGCGGGGTCGTCAGTCATGTGATGGTCAGAGGTCAAATCTCTAGACACAACAATACTAGAGGTCAACAGTCTCTGGTTTATGGACATATCTCATTGTCTCTGTGTCGTCCTGCTGTCACTCAGAACCAACCTCTGGTTAGATACAAGAAGAAACTAAAGGTTCTGTCCACTTTAAAGACCTGCCCCCAATCACACAACTCCATGTCACACTAACTGGGATTCAAACCAACAAACACAGTTTTACCAAAAAATAGATGACATATTTGCTTTTGTAAATGTAGTTAGCTCCAAAGATAAGGTTGATTAGCAGAGGATGGTTTCGATCCATCGACCTCTGGGTTATGGGCCCAGCACGCTTCCGCTGCGCCACTCTGCTGTCGATCACTCTAAATGGGACTTGAACCCACAGTCCCTGGCTTAGGAGGCCAGTGTCATTTAGTTGTGTGAGGATTCTTGATGCTAATGGTGCTAATTGTCTATGTTGTCTATACTAGTGGGTGTGGATGAGCTCTGATGCCATTGCAAAATGGAAGGAAAATGTTTTGTCCACCTTAGACCTGCACCCACTCACACATCAGCATGTCACGCGACTTTGGGAGTCAAACCAACAAACTGTAAGAATCTACAGTCTTTAATTTGAACACCTGCCAAGAAAAAAGCTAGCAGAGGATGGTTTCAATCCATCAACCTCTGGGTTATGGGCCCAGCACGTTTCCGCTGGTTTAGGAGGCCAGTGCCTTATCCATCAGGCCACTGGGGCATTGTGGTTTCGTCGTGTTGTTATCACAGTCTGTCATGGCTTCGTCAGAGGTTGGTGATCACAGCCCCTTAATTATCAGAGATGTTTGTTTCTCACCAGTGACCTGGTTCCTCTGAGGATGGAAGCTTCCAGGGTTCATCATTAATTGTCTTGACAAATTTCATTGAGCTTTGTCTCTAAAATAAATCAGATCTTAACATGTGAGAGTCTTTCAATCTTGTTCCAAAATCTGGATCATGTCTCCAAGTCAACAAGCAGCTGTTGATGGTTCTGATCCAGCGGTAGGTAGAGATCCATTAGAGACAGCAGCTGGTACAATATTCTACTGACCACATGATGGCGCTGCTTATTTACAGACACACAAACTGAGATCAGATCTCAAGTGCTGGCTGGGGACACATGTGGAGACACATTTATATTAATATCCGGCAAAACCAGATGCATGAAACTATATTAATGAGCTTCTTAAGATACTGGTGATCATCCTCCTTTGTTCTTATCAAAGTACTTGTAGAGTCCAAGGAGCTGCTGAAATCTCAGTGGATGTTCAAACTGGCATACAGTGTCTGAAAGAGCAGAAGTAGTAGAGTACAGAGAGGAACACCAGCCAGCCCTTCATGTAATGTGTTGTAATTTTCACTTCTAACAGACGACTCCCACACTGGTGAGCTGCAGTGAGAAGCAACTGAAGGGCTTGTATCCAGCTGTTCCACATCAAACCTCGACCGTAATTGAGTTTTGGTTCAGCAGTTGCCGTTTGTGAAATGTAGTTTTATATATTTGATGTGATTGTTCGGACCGGAACAAACAAGCTGTTTGATTTAGATTATCTACCGTGGCTGGGAGAGCGCAACGCACTGCAACTAGACAAGCAAAGCCACAAACAGTGTCGCTGCAAGGATTTGCAACTTTTAAAATTTATACACAAGTTTGAAAAGAACCCAATCAAACACATGAAACAGAAATATTA
Organism: Chelon labrosus; assembly: GCF_963514085.1. Taxonomy (NCBI): domain Eukaryota; kingdom Metazoa; phylum Chordata; class Actinopteri; order Mugiliformes; family Mugilidae; genus Chelon; species Chelon labrosus. The sequence continues at coordinate 2,296,547 of NC_140360.1, forward strand.
TACTTGTGTATTTATTTATTCCAGAAAATTAATCATTTGTTCATATCAGTGCCTCCTTGTTTCCAGTCTCTGCTGTGACCTCCTTGTAACTAAATGTTTCTGGTAACTGCTGATCAGTGGTCTACAGCAGCTTGGAGGAATTTTAGCCCATTCCTCAGAACAGAACCACTTCAGTTCTGAGATGTTGGTGGGTTTCCTCACATCAACTGCTTGCTTCAGGTCCTTCCACAACATTTCTATTGGATTAAGGTCAGGACTTTGACTTGGCCGTTCCTAAACATTCATCTTGTTCTTCTTTAACCGTTCTTTTGTAGAACCACTTGTGTTCTTGGTTCTCGTTGTCTTGCTGCATGACCCAGTTTCTCTTCACATTCAGCTCATGGACAGATGTCCTGACATTTTCTTTTAGAGTTCACTGGTAGAATTCACAATTCATTGGTCCATCAATGATGACAAGCCGTCCTGGTCCAGATGCAGCAGAACAGGCCCAAACCAGGACATTAGCATCCCCATGTTTGATGGAGGGATGAGGTTCTGATGCTGGAATGATGCAGTGTTGGTTCATCTCATTTAAACCAAACTATTCTACTTTGGTCTCATCTGTCCACTAACCGTTGTCCCAGTAGTGTTCTGGCTTGTCCACATGATGTTTAGCCTTGAAATTAACATTTAATCTTAGAAGTGCAGCTCACAGATATGTAATATTGGTTAATTTTCCTGACATTTTTATGTATAAATGTAGAAAATCGACTCTGTATTTATTCTGCTTATATTTAAGTGTTTTTTATTCTTATTTATTATTAATGGCACAAAGCTCCCTTCACCTGTAGCTATGATGGTTTTGTTATGTGTTTAGTTGACAGCACAGTGACAATAATCTGATCTTACACGTACACTGCAAGCATAAATTATGCAGAACTGTCAGCAACAGGTTGATGGTGAGATAAATCTAGTTGCATGGGAGCTCCCTCTGATGGCCAGAGAGAGAGAGAGAGAGAGAGAGAGAGAGAGAGAGAGAGAGAGAGAGAGAGAGAGAGAGAGAGAGATAGATAGAGAGAGAGAGAGCTATGGGTTGAACAGGGACACACTCATTTAAACACAGTGAGTGGTTTTACAGTTCGGCTGACGTTAGCGGCTCCGAGCTGAAGGATTTGCGGAGTGAAAGCACCTCTATTGTGTTTTTTGTAGTGTGACAGTATCCAGCAGGAATGTGAAGCTAACTGGTCTTTTTTTTTTTTTTTTTTGTAACACACAATAGACGCCGTCGAGTTCAGCGGGGACACGGGCCGCACACTTTAGAGCTGATGTACGGAAAAACTATTAAAGCCGGCGAAAAACCAGGAGGAGGGGACCTGCTGCATGTGGCATTGTTATCTCAAACCGGCAAGACGGAGACACTTGCTGAATTTATTCTGCTTTCTCAAATAAAATCTCCATTAATTCAAGTTGGAGAGGGAGGGGGGGAAGCTTTCCTTTCAGTTTCAGGCCTGATTGCAGCTTTAAAGGTGTTAGTTTGAAGGCAAATACTTTAAACTCTTAATCCCTGATGAGTTTAATTTTGCGCTGGAGATAATTCTGTAAACTCGCTTTTGTCGTTTTCTCATTTTGAGATACAATCTGTGTATTGTGTGAGGGACTTGTGTGTGCAGGGTGGAGGGAGGCGGGTGGATGGTTGAGGTTTCTTCCAAGGAGCCGTAAGAGTAAAAGCTCTTGACAGTGTTTGAACTGGTCCGTTAATCCTCAGCACTCTTCAGGAGCCTCGTCCCCATGGAAGCAGCGGCGTGTTCAGGGGAAAGAGGTCAATAATCGGAGAGGAATGCTGGGGCTAGCGCTCCCTCGTCACGGAGGCAGGGCCGGGCGGCGTGGAGCCCGGCGACAATGAAGGCGGATACGGACGCGGCGTGAAACCGGAACACGGCTCTTTATGAGGGAAAGGAGGAACCGAAAGAGAAAAGGAGGAGGGAGGAAAAGATGGAAGCGAAAAACCCCATCGAGGAACATTAGCTGATCTGGAGGAGGGGAAGGAAGATGGAGGGGGGGAGAAGAGGAGGAGTTAGTGAAGTGGTCTTTGATCTCTGTCTCGTTTAGAGGCGGTAAATGAAAAGGAATTACAATGTGTGTGTGTGTGTGTGTGTGCAGCCATCCAACAGGCCTCCTGGTCCCGGCTCGACAAATCCTCCGCCGTAGAGCAAAGCCAGGAGCTGGTGTGTCGAGGCCGAGGCGGATGTTTCCTGAGCGCAGCAGCCGTGTCGGGGTAAAGACCCGCCGAGAGAAAGAGGTGTAAAAGTAAAAGGGAGAGGGTGGGGGGAGAAAAAAGCGTGTCCCAGGAATTTACGAATGAAAAGAGAAGGTTTTTCTCTTAATGCGATTAAATTTTTCCATTCCACCGCTTCCCCCGGCCGACAGTTTCAGCTCTTTAGGAGCACAGGGCTGCTACGCTGTCTTCAAGATGGGACGGCTGGGCGGGGGTGGGGGGTACGGGGTAGGAGGTGGTGGTGGTGGTGGTGTTGGTCGTCAGGGCTGGCGGGGGGTAAACTGGAGGGAGAAACACTGGCAGAAACGTTCATAAATGATTTTGGCAGCGCTTCGTCTGGTTAACAGCGGAGCCGGCGCAGTGATTCAAGCTGAGAAATTAAATTGAGAAAGTGACAGACGGATAAAATAATAGAAAAGGATTAACGGCGGATAGACGGAGCGCGTTCAGACAGAATGTGAAGTAGTTCCTTTAAAGTGTTTACATCATTTAACTCAGTTCCACTTCACTGGATTCTAAAACGCATTCTCTGACATGTTCCCATGCTGATCACTGATGCTGCAGCCCTGAGCCTCAGACACAGTTCTGGTTTGAGTTTACTGCTGAACTGCAGGAGATGTTCACACTTAGTCGTGCAGTTCACTTCAAGTAGAAGAACTGAAACATCTTTAAGATAAAACACAACTAGCAGAGGATGGTTTCGATCCATCGACCTCTGGGTTATGGGCCCAGCACGCTTCCGCTGCGCCACTCTGCTGTCAAACACCCAGATGGGACTTGAACCCACAATCCCTGGCTTAGGAGGCCAGTGCCATCAGGCTTAAGTTCGTGGCTGTTTTTCACTTGGTTGTGTGAGGATTCTTGATGCTAATGGTGCTATTTGTCTATATTGTCTATACTAGTGAGTGTGGATGAGCTCTGATGCCATTGCAACCTGGGTGCAAAATGTTTTGTCCACTTTAGACCTGCACCCACTCACACATCAGCATGTCACGCTAACTGGAAGTCAAACCATCTCCAGTCTTTAATTCCAACACCTGCCAAGAAAACACAGCTAGCAGAGGATGGTTTCGATCCATCGACCTCTGGGTTATGGGCCCAGCACGCTTCCGCTGCGCCACTCTGCTACCAAACACCCCAGATGGGACTCGAACCCACAATCCCTGGCTTAGGAGGCCAGTGCCTTATCCATTAGGCCACTGGGGCTTCTGCTGTGGCTGTTTTCCACCTGGTTGTTGGAGGACGTGGTTATTTGGTCAGGATAAAGGTGTAGCGTTTAGCTACGGGGGTCGTCAGTCATGTGATGGTCAGAGGTCAAATCTCTAGACACAACAATACTAGAGGTCAACAGTCTCTGGTTTATGGACACATCACAGTGTCTCTGTGTCGTCCTTCTGTCTCTCAGAACCAACCTCTGGTTAGATACAAGAAGAAACTAAAGGTTGTGTCCACTTTAGAGACCTGCCCCCAATCACACAACACCATGTCACACTAACTGGGATTCAAACCAACAAACACAGTTTTACCAAAAAATAGACGGCATATTTGCTTTTGTGAATGTAGTTAGCTCCAAAGATAGCGTTGATTAGCAGAGGATGGTTTCGATCCATCGACCTCTGGGTTATGGGCCCAGCACGCTTCCGCTGCGCCACTCTGCTGTCGGTCACCCCAGATGGGAGTCGAACCCACAATCCCTGGCTTAGGAGGCCAGTGCCTTATTTATCAGGCTTCAGTTCGTGGCTGTTTTTCATTTGGTTGTGTGAGGATTCTTGATGCTAATGGTGCTACTTGTCTATGTTGTCTATACTAGTGGGTGTGGATGAGCTCTGATGCAATTGCAACCTGGATGCAAAATGTTTTGTCCACTTTAGACCTGCACCCACTCACACATCAGCATGTCACGCGACTTTGGGAGTCAAACCAACAAACTCTAAGTCTCCAGTCTTTAATTCCAGTGCCTGCCAAGAAAACACAACTAGCAGAGGATGGTTTCGATCCATCGACCTCTGGGTTATGGGCCCAGCACGCTTCCGCTGCGCCACTCTGCTGTCAAACACCCCAGATGGGATTCGAACCCACAATCCCTGGCTTAGGAGGCCAGTGCCTTATCCATTAGGCCACTGGGGCTTCTGTGTTGTTTTGCACCTGCACTAATTCTACATTACCATTATTCATCTCTCTTGTGCCAACTGGGATTCAAACAAACAAACCCAAAGGCTGGAGACTATGAGTTTCTGACTAAAAGCTCTGCGTTATATGTGTCTTCCAAACTGGCTGGGACTCGAACCAAACCGCTGGTTAGATACAAGGACCTCTCGCTGAAAAGTCTTTCCAGTTCTTTCCATTACCCTGTTAGCTGATGTAATGAAGCAACCGATTTGGAGACCCTCGCCCAGTCGTATTTACTCTGGAACCAACTGGGAATCAAACCCATAAACCCAGTGGTTGGAGACTAGGAGATGTAAGACTAGTTTTGAGAATAAACGTGACATTCTTGCTTTTGGATATGTGGTTTCCAGAATTGTTAGAGAAAGGGGTTTTAGGTCATAAACATGGTTGCTGGTTTCCAAACCCACCCACTGGCTAGATAAAGTTCATTGTCCCTCAACTAGGATGCATCGATTATCTATTAAACAAAATGTTTTCTCCAGTAAGGATCCAGACCCAACCATATACAGTATTACTCCAGATGGGACTCAACCTACAATCCCTGGCTCTGATGTGGGGGTCAGAGGTGCTAAAAATGGATGTGTTGTCTTTAATAGCAACACCTGCTAAGAAATTTCAATTAGCAGGGGATGGGTTTGATCTGTTGACCTCTGGGTTATGGGCCCAGCACGAGTCTGCTGCACTACTCTGCTGTCAAACACCCCAGATGGGACGCAACCTAACAATCCCTGACTTAGGAGGCCAGTGCATTTAAGAACAAACATACCATTTTTGGGTGGCAAGTGTTGTATGTGGTCATGCTTTAAATGGTTAGTATCAAACATACCTTGAGTATTAACAATATTAACCATTTCAATTGAATGAAAGGCGCCACTGCAAAGCTTTAATAATAAAAACCTTCACAGCTCAGTTGGGTTTTCACTTTCAGTGAATAACAGCAAACATGCTGCTGCAAAATGCTGTGCACTACTGGGAGAAAGCACTCCACCGGAAAAGTATTTCCACATCGAGTACACCCTCCTGGTAAATGTGTAAATGGGCATGAACAAATTTAGTGAAATGATTCTTTGTGGTTGTGACCAAACAAGAAGAACTGTCTACGATTAGACTCCAAGAAAAAAACAGTGAGGTGTCGGATGAAAAGAAGAATCCTCCTGGATGATTCTGAACTATTGTTAATTGGCTGCTCCCTCGGCCTCCTCTGGCTTAACACCACCGATCTGAATCAAACCTTTGGGATGAGATGAGACGTCTGAAATGTTCTTAGTCAAATTTATTCACGCCGAACACGGAGAAGCCGTTTCATGAGACGAGCTGGAGACGGGGAGACGACAGAAGCTGATCCGCGAGACTCTCGAGAGGCAGTTCAGCTTTCAAGACACTTGAAGTCGGAGGCGAGCGAAGCCCCATCTGTGTGTTAGATGGAGAGGCTCGGCGGCAGCAGCACTGACACCACACGACTTCCTGACAGATGCTACTTGCTAGCAGCAGTTTAGAATAATGTGCTGAAGTGTTCTTGTATTGATGAATGCTGAGTGGAGGACATATCTCACAAGGCTAGCAGGGGATTGTCTAACTGTGAGAGTGTGTGTGTTTCTTATTAATTTACAATAAAGAACCCATCGACAAGATGTAAGACTTTTCATTAAAGGCTGCAATGGTGAATATTTAGCAGGAAGTGATGTGAAATAAACAGAGAAAGTAGCATGAAGCCCTGCAGAGAAAAAGTGGTTAGAGGATGGTTTCAATCCCTTAAGTTATGGGTTATAGGCCCAGCACGTCTCCACCGATCCACTCTGTGTTTGAAACCCAACGTTTGAATTTTAATCAACTGAAATATCTTTAATCAGCTGAATGGTGCTGTTCACCGAGGACAGAAGATGTGACTAGTGGATGGAGGATAAAGTAGCTTTAAGGAAGTGAAATATCTTACCTCATGTCATGTAATTTTACCTCATGTCATGTCATGTCATCTCATATCATATCATGTCATCTCATCTCATGTCATCTCATGTCATTTTACCTCATCTCATCCCATGTCATTTTACCTCATGTCATGTCATCTCATTTTACCTCATGTCATGTCATGTCATCTCATTTTACCTCATGTCATGTCATTTTACCTCATGTCATGTCATGTCATGTCATCTCATTTTACCTCATATCATGTCATTTTACCTCATGTCATGTCATTTTACCTCATGTCATGTCATGTCATGTCATCTCATTTTACCTCATGTCATGTCATTTTACCTCATGTCATGTCATGTCATGTCATCTCATTTTACCTCATATCATGTCATTTTACCTCATGTCATCTCATCTCATCTCATGTCATCTCATCTCATCTCATGTCATCTCATCTCATCTCATGTCATTTTACCTCATGTCATGTCATTTTACCTCATGTCATCGCATCTCATTTTACCTCATGTCATGTCATGTCATCTCATCTCATTTTACCTCATGTCATGTCATCTCATCTCATGTCATTTTACCTCATGTCATGTCATTTTACCTCATGTCATGTAATTTTACCTCATGTCATCGCATCTCATTTTACCTCATGTCATGTAATTTTACCTCATGTCATCGCATCTCATTTTACCTCATGTCATGTCATCTCATCTCATCTCATCTCATGTCATCTCATCTCATCTCATTTTACCTCATGTCATGTCTTGTCTCGTCCCGTCTCATCTCGTCTCGGCTCATCCTGTCCCGTCTCATCTCGTCTTCTCATTTCATCTCATTTTACCTCAGGGGTTTCAAACATACGGCCTGCCGTTAATCTTACCAGTGCCATGAATTTTGCAAAGTGCAAAATGCGTAACTGACAAGACTACTGGTACACTATATTACCAAAAGTATTCGCTCACCCATTCAAATGATCAGAATCAGGTGTTCTAATCACTTGGCCTGGCCCCAGGTGTATAAATTCAAGCACTCAGGCATGCAGACTGTGAAACAAGACATTTGTGAAAGAATGGGCCGCTCTCAGGAGCTCAGTGAATTCCAGCGTGGAACTGTCATAGGATGCCACTTGTGCAACAAATCCAGTCGTGAAATTTCCTCGCTCCTAAATATTCCACAGTCAACTGTCAGCTCTATTATAACAAAATGGAAGCGTTTGGGAAAAACAGCAACTCAGCCACGAAGTGGTAGGCCACGTAAAGTGACGGAGAGGGGTCAGCGGATGCTGAAGCGCATAGTGCAAAGAGGTCGCCGACTTTCTGCACAGTCAATTGCTACAGAGCTACAAACTTCATGTGACCTTCAGATTAGCCCAAGTACAGTACGCAGAGAGCTTCATGGAATGGGTTTCCATGGCCGAGCAGCTGCAGCCAAGCCACACATCACCAAGTGCAATGCAAGGCGTCGGATGCAATGGTGTAAAGCACGCCGCCACTGGCCTCTAGAGCAGTGGAGACGCGTTCTCTGGAGTGATGAATCACGCTTTACCATCTGGCAATCTGATGGACGAGTCTGGGTTTGGAGGTTGCCAGGAGAACGGTACATTTCAGATTGCATTGTGCCAACTGTGAAATTTGGTGGAGGAGGAATTATGGTATGGGGTTGTTTTTCAGGAGCTGGGCTTGGCCCCTTAGTTCCAGTGAAAGGAACATTGAATGCTTCAGGATACCAAAACATTTTGGACAATTCCATGCTCCCAACCTTGTGGGAACAGTTTGGAGCGGGCCCCTTCCTCTTCCAACATGACTGTGCACCAGTGCACAAAGCAAGGTCCATAAAGACGTGGATGACAGAGTCTGGTGTGGATGAACTTGACTGGCCTGCACAGAGTCCTGACCTGAACCCGATAGAACACCTTTGGGATGAATTAGAGCGGAGACTGAGAGCCAGGCCTTCTCGACCAACATCAGTGTGTGACCTCACCAATGCGCTTTTGGAAGAATGGTCAAAAATTCCTATAAACACTCTCCTCAACCTTGTGGACAGTCTTCCCAGAAGAGTTGAAGCTGTAATAGCTGCAAAAGGTGGACCGACATCATATTGAATTCTATGAGTTAGGAATGGGATGGCACTTCAGTTCATAGAATGAGTAAAGGCAGGTGAGCGAATACTTTTGGTAATATAGTGTATTTGGGAAGGTTCGTTAAGTTTTTGGAATGTCCTATGTTTTCAACATGGTTCCTGAACGCACCGTAGTCCTGTGTCGTAAATGCCACGGACAGGTGTCAGTCTGTTTGATTGGCCAATTAGCGATGGTTTCCAGGTGGGACCGAGAGGAGGGAGACGCATAGAGACAGAAAGTCACCGCTAAACCTCAGTTCAGTGTCTCTAGTGTTTTAAGTTAAGTGGGAGCCTTTTAACGTCGGGAATTCTTCTTAATTGACATCGTGTGCACACTGCTGACTGTTGCTAGTTAGCTCGTCGTGCTAGCAGGATGCTAGCTGCTGAGAAGCTCCTGGACGTGTTTCTGCACCACAGTGACGGGACACTGGAGGAGACTTTACCAGACTATAGCATCCTGCACCCCAGGAACTGTGAGTACTGCTAAGACCCTGAACTGGATTCAGATGAGCTCCAACATGAGCGCCAGTGGTTTGGTATTATAGACTAATTAACTAAGAAAACCAGGTATACAATAAAAAAAGATTTTGTTTTGATATTAAATTTAAAGGTAGGGCCCACCTGGTCACAAATCAATGTTCTGTGTGCTTCTAGAAGTTTCTCAGTGATCATGTATTTCCTGGTAACCAGTAGGGACCTATGGGGCCACAGTGGTTTAGTTAATGTATTGGAGGCAGCACAGCTGGATATGAAGATAACCAGGTCTCTCTGCTCCCTAGAAAGAGTCAGACATTCATTCTGACAATATTCTGTTGTCGATATTTCTGGGTTTTTATGCTGTTATCTTTCTCACCCGGCCAGTTGTATGTGGCCCCTGAACTAAAATGAGTTTGACCCCCCGTCTTACCTCATGTCATGTCATCGTATCGTATCTTAGCGCATCTCATCTTACCTCATGTCATGTCATCTCATTTTACCTTATTTTATCTCATCTAATCTCATCTCTAACCTCATGTCAGGTCATCATATCTCTTATCTGGACTTATCTAATTTTATCTTACTTTATCTCATCATACCTTATTTCATGTCACATCTTGCCTTGTGTCATGTCATCTTATCTCATGTCATGTCATCTCATCTCACCTTATCTCATTTTACCTCATGTCATGGCAACTTATCTTACCTTATTTTTAGAGATGCACCGATTACAATTTTCCCGGCCGATTCCGATTTCCGATTTTTCATTGAGTTTGACCTGCCGATACCGATTTTGGCCGATTCCGATTTCATTTTTTCTAACCACTTTACAACACACACAAAGACTTATTTTCTCTTCTTTAATAGAATATTAATATTGTCTTTTCTTTAATAGAACATTTTTTGAACAGATAATCGCTATCACTATAAAAATAGAACTATATAAATTACTCCTGGTGTGTGAAAAAAAAAATTAAAATAGGCCAATTTGTGGAAAAAAATATGTAATATTTGAGTTACATAAAAGCTTTTTATTTGTTTTCTTCCTAATTGTTCTTTAAATAGTGGTCAAGAACCCCCCCACCCCCAACACAAAAATGGTTTGGCCACTGATCAAAATTTGATGTTGCCTTGATTTGAAGTTCAGTACGCTCAAAATGTCCGGTCAGACTCAGCATAAGTCCGGTGCTCAGAAAAGGAAAGAAAAGAGAAGAAGAGAAGAAAATAGAGGCCTTAAAGATTTTCTAAACAAATATTTAAAAAAAGGTGGTGACGGTGAAGCTGGGACTAGTAAAGTGAACGTAGGCTAGGTTAGAAACAGCGCAGCCAACGTTTACCAGCCTTGTAACGTAACCTAACAGGCTAGCTCTAATGCTAACGTCCATTAGCTTGTATACAAGCCCGACACAACACGTTATCTTTGACAGAAACAGTTGAGTTTGGTAGCTCCGTCAGAGAGGATGAGACAGAGAGGAGAGAGATCCGGCTGCAGTCAGGTGACAGAGAGAGTGATGCGGGAGGGGCCCGCTGTCTCGGAGCGGAGGGACAGAGTCAGGCTACCGGTGAGAGAAGAGAGAGAAGGGCCCAGGCAAGACTGTCAGCTGGCCTGCGTGTGATGCTGATATTGCGCGATGTAAAACATGCGGCGCCCGAGTGCATTTGACCGGCAAAAAATCGGCATATGTCAGACTGACCGGCCGGTCTCCGGTCATGGCCGATCACGTGAAAATCGGCCGATTCCGGTCACCAGCCGATAAATCGGTGCATCTCTACTTATTTTATTTCATCGAATCTCATTTTACCTTATGTCATGTCATCTTCTCTCTTATCTGAACTTATATCATCTGATTTTACCTTATTTTATCTCATCATACCTTATTTCATGTAATCTCATCATATCTGATCTTATCTTGTCTCACCTTACGTCACGCCATGTCTCATCTTATCTCATATCTGTCTGTCTCATATCATGTGACCTAATCTCATTTTAGCTCATCTCATCTCCTTTCTAATGTCGTCTTATTTTACCTTAAACTCCTGTTATTTGCAGTTTTGTTCACAGTGTCTATCTCTGACAGAAACCACATAAAACAGTCTTTTATTTGGTTTTAGCAGCTAAAGGTCACAGGGGGAACGTTGTTTGAGGTTGCACAGGTCAGTCGCTCATCTGTTTGGCTTCCAGCTGGTGTAGAAAAGTCCTCAAACACTTTGGGAACGTTGTCACTGTGGGTCATATGTGTTTTTTTAGTACTCATGCAGAATCCATCAAGACTTCATTCACTGCTGACACTCAGTGACGCATAGAACAAACAGGCAAATATTGAACCGTTTCCCGTCTCCTCCTTTAAATGGCTTCTCCACAGTGTTCCACTATCACTTTTGTTTATCTGCATCTTTATGTTTTTTGGCAGTTTGGACAGAATAGAATGTAAAAATGAAATTTGTTTAGTTGTTTGAACCCGCTTGTTGGCAATTAAAGCAGAAATATTCAGTCACGATAAAGAGTCGGTTCAATCAGAAGCAGCTTTGGCAGTGTGCTGTGGTTTTGTTGCTCTTTAGTGTTTGGCCCTGCGGATGCAGAGTCCCACAATTCTGTGATTACACACAGTCGGTTTGATGCCAGAATGCAGACGTCTCTCATTCGCCCACACTTTGGCCTTTGTAGTATTACGCTACAGCCAGTTTAGATCCAAAGTTCTGCTGAGTGTGTTGCCCAGTAACTCGCGTATCTGAGCCAGCTGGCTGCATGGCTGGAACGCCACCATGGAGATGTTATGGAGGAAGATAGTGTTTGTCTGCAGCCAAATCTTGTTGGGACCAGAGAGGCTCTGCACCAGACCTGGCTGAGAGGGTTTTGTTGTGGGTGTGGTTGAGTGGCAAATTGGTGCCTGTGCTTCTGCTACTGAGTGGATTCTCTCTTCAAACATCAGTGCAGACTGTGCAGCAGTGTGGGATGATCAAATATTCACGATTCTGATTATGTTTTCCTCAGTAACACATGCAATACATGTATGCAAAATCAATGTCATGTTATCTCATCTCATGTCATCTCATCTTATCTCATCTCATCTCATCTCATCTTATCTCATCTCATCTTATCTCATGTCATGTCATCTTATCTCATGTCATGTCATATCATCTCATCTAATCTCATCTCATCTTATGTCATGTCATCTCATCTTATCTCATGTCATGTTATCTCATCTCATCTCATGTCATGTCATCTTATGTTATGTCATCTTATCTTATCTCATGTCATCTCATCTCATGTCATCTCATCTCATCTCATGCCATCTTATCTCATCTCATGTCATCTTATCTCATGTCATGTCATCTTATCTCATGTCATGTCATCTTATCTCATGTCATGTCATCTCATTTTATCTCATGTCATCTTGTTATGTCATCTTATCTCATGTCATGTCATCTCATGTCTTCTTATCTCATCTCAAGTCATCTTATCTCATGTCGTGTCATCTTATCTTATCTCATGTCATGTCATGTTGTATTGTGTTGTCTTATGTCATGTCATCTCATCTCATGTTGTGTCGTGTTATGTCATCTTACCTCATGTCATCTTACCTCATGTCATCTTATGCCATCTCATCTCATCTTATCTCATCTCATGTCATGTCATCTCATGTCATCTCATATCATCTTATCCCATGTCATGTCATCTTATGTCGTCTTATCTCATCTCATGTCATCTCATCTCGATTAGTTTCAGTATCCGTTCATTTTGACAGCTTTGAAATAATTTTACTTGAAAATAAAACTATGGTTGTCATTGGTATCTCCACAATATTTGGCCTCTAGTTTCTAACCTCTCATGTCGTCAGCTTTCAGTCCTGACGCTGTTCTCAGAGTTGGAGCTTCTGTTATGTTTTACGTCTCCCTCACATGACGCTGTGATTTCTAATGAGAGGATGCAGGAAATGGTGTTTAATGTGAAAATCCACTCGAGCATTTGATCAGTCGATGCTGAATCTGTTATAAATGAAGATTGGTTTGGAAAATCTAAATTTTAATTTAACCCAGCCCTGCTGTTGTTATTAAACTCTTATATTTTACAGTAGTTTAATGTTCACATCTCTGATGCACAGGGTTAAAAATCACATTTGCTCTGCCTTTTTAAACGCCGCTCAGTTCTGCTTCTCTCTAACACATTACCTTGAATTCTCACACTTTCTCCACCAGTTGTTCAGAAAATCCATTTTCTAAGACTCTATATTAACGCAGCCAAGGACAAGTGGTGTGTGACAAAAATGAAACAAACAAAATGCCCTTGCAATATAATGGAATCTTGTTTTTCGCTAAGGTGGTGATACAAATGATAATGTGGTTTTCAAAGCGTGGAGCACAGCTCTGAGTATCTTTGCATCTTAAAGTGACTTGTGTTGTTCAGATTCCTAACATGAGTCATTCCCTCTTCCTGTGTCTGCAGCATTTCAGACAAAACTCACAATTACATTTAAATTACAAGCTCATTTTTTTTTTTTTTTTGGTATCATCTGTTATTCTCTGGCCCCGGAGGCTTTTCCAATGCCCACTTTTTTTTTTGGCATCTCTGTCCACCAGAGTGTAACAGCCGGCCATCCAGCCAATGAACCAGGAAGCCAGCTACCCTGCCTGCCTGCCCGGCTGCCAGCTCTCTCCTCTCAGGCCGACAGACAGCAGGGAACGGGCTGGCTTCTGGAAGCTAATGGTTCATGACCTCCTCCCAGCGCCCAAAATGGACTGGAATGTTGTTTACCTCAAACACAGCAGGCTGCCACACAGAGGAAAAAAAAAAAGATCAAATACTGAATCTCCAGCCTCTCAGGTAATTTTCTTAAATGGTGAGACATGCTGAAATAAAACCATCTCTTCAATACCTTCAGATGAAATATCACGTATTTGACTTTTCACAGATGAAACAAAAGCAAACCAAGTGTGACAGAAAAGATCTCTCTCTGCTCAGAGCTGCCATCAACTTAGCCAAACATCTTTTGTAGCACTGTGTGGCCCCGTGAGCAAAAAGGTTGGCCCCTCAAAGGACGTGAACGTCAACATTTTTTGATTGACTGGAGATACATGGATTAAATCGTGGCTGTTTTTTTTTTGTTTTTTTTTGAGGACAGGTGCAGCCACGGAGGCACCACAAAATCCACAACTTCCCTTTTGTTTCAAAGAATGCCGACATTTATGTATTGATGTGTTAAACGCTTATAACAATATCTGTCAGAGAAGACGGGCAGTGTGACCCCTACAAACACAAAACTAAAGAGCCGGCTGAGGGGCCACGTCGGCGCCGCAAGAGACACATTTCAACTCCTCGTCCGAAAATCTAATTGAAGGAGCCTCAAGTGTTATACACCAACCGAGGCGTTTTCAGGGAGACTGTAGATGTCTACGTTGATGTATTTAATGCCTTTCAGCGTCTGTCATGCAGCGTGAACCACTGTATTCACAGATGGGGCCCGACATGCCATTGAGGGCCCGAGATAAAGACTGAATGGAGAGACAATGGAGGTGAAGCAGGAGGTCCATTCAGGTCCACTCAAAAGACTTTCACAACGAGGCTGAAGATGAAAGATGTCAAAAAGGCCGGAGGTCATTTGTAGGGTCAAAGAGTCGCGTGTCGGACAGGGTTCAAGGTCAGCGTCAACGGGGTTCAAGGTCAACCAGATGTACTGGGTTGAATCCATCAAAGTTAGATTAAACAAGAAATAACCACAAATAAAATTATTCCTACTTATCTCATCATCTCCACTTACCTTATATTGTCCCACCTCACCTCTGCTTATTTCATCTTATCTTACCTTGGTTTATCTTATTTTATCATTTTAGTTTATTCATTTCTTTTTCTCATCTCATCTCATCTCTACCTTATTTTATCTAACTTCACTTCACCTCACCGCTCCGTATTTCATCTCATCTTATCTTTCCTCGTTGTATCTTATTTTATCTCATCTCAACTTACCTTGTGTTTTCTAACTTCATCTCATCTCATCTCTTTGTTTCAATAAACTTCTCCAATGTCTCCAGATTTATTTCCGTCCAGTGTTTCATTCATTTTTCACCAAGATCTTGTATTGATGATGGGAGAGTCTGACCACTGATCAAAGCCTTCTCCAGCACATCCCAAAGATTCTCAATGGGGTTAAGGTCTGGACTCTGTGGTGGCCAATCCATGTGTGAAAATGATGTCTCTTGCTCCCTGAACCACTCTTTCACAATCTGAGCCCCATGAATCCTGACATTGTCATCTTGGAATATGATCCATTGATGGAATAACCTGGTCATTCAGTATATTCAGGTAGTCAGCTGACCTCATTCTTTGGACACATAATGTTGCTGAACCTGAGCAACTGCAGCAACCCCAGATCATAGCACTGCCCCCACAGGCTTGTACAGTAGACACTAGGCATGATGGGTGCATCACTTCATCTGCCTCTCTTCTTACCCTGATGCCCCCATCACTCTGGAACAGGGTAAATCTGGACTCATCAGACCACATGACCTTCTTCCATTGCTCCAGAGTCCAATCTTTATGCTCCCTAGCAAATTGAAGCCTTTTTTATCCAGTTAGCCTCACTGATTAGTGGTTTTCTTAAGGCTACACAGCTGTTCAGTTCCCTTCGCACTGTACATGTGAGTGTGAATGGTGTACCCCGCCTCTCAACCAATGAAAGCTGGGATAGGCTCCAGCCCCCCCGCGACCCTCCAGAGGACAAGCAGTTACAGAAAATGAATGAATGAATGAAATCCAGGTGGCGACCTTTTTTTTGGCCAGGCAGTGTGTGCCATCTTTCATTTCACTGAAATCTGTATTTTTAAATAAGTGAAACCATAACGGATAATAGAAGTTTCAAGACCATTTTTAAAGTGAGAATATTTTATATTTTTTCAGGCAGAAATGAAAATCAAATCAGTGTGAGAGAGCATGTCTCATTCCCGTCCTTGGGCTCTTCTGAAATGAAACGCTCAAATAAATCTGAGGGTCTGACGTGTGAGAACGAGGTGAAAGTAAGTGAACAATGCAACACTAGCTGGAGTATAAATCCCTCCTGAATCCTCCACCAGAGCTGCAAAGGGCAGCAGGTTGAGAACTGCTAGTACTCTGGCTGGCTCAGTAAGGCATGCTGTGCATTGTCAGTGACCTTCAAAACACCTCAGACCTACATTCGACTATCCAGGAACCGGGGATCCTGCACATCTACCACTCCCTCCGCTGATGTTCCTGAATTTATGACCTTTCACGGAGCCTTTTCAATAGGTCTGCTTTGCCTCCAGGTCATGAAACCTGTTAGGTTTCAGTGTACAGAGAGAAACATAGAAAGATCATTTATTAAGAGGACATTCTTCTTCTTCTCTCAGTGGCTCATACACTGAGAGGTCAGAGTTTTCGCCAGGCACTCTCAGCTAGCTGGATGTAGGATTTTATTTTAGTACAGATCCTATCAACAGTCAGTGCTGGCGTTTATAAACTATTTAACCGTGTTGTTCTGCATTTATCACCTTAAAACATTAGAGCTTTTCTTTACTGGTTGTTTGCATTTTTTTAAAAATAAACTGGGACTCGTTCAGACCTCACATCAACATCTGATCTCACCTGTCCATCTCTAAGTCCCTGTGTCTCCACCTGGTCTTAATTAAATGTGTCTCCACATGTGTCCCAGACCACGTCCACATGTGGACTGACACCAGATCAGTGTTCACACCTGGACCTGTTTAACCTGGACACAGAGACCAGATCAGTGTTCACACCTGGACCTGTATAACCTGGACACTAGAGACCAGATCAGTGTTCACACCTGGACCTGTTTAACCTGGACACTAGAGACCAGATCAGCGTTCACACCTGGACCCGTTTAACCTGGACACTAGAGACCAGATCAGTGTTCACACCTGGACCTGTTTAACCTGGACACTAGAGACCAGATCAGCGTTCACACCTGGACCTGTTTAACCTGGACACTAGAGACCAGATCAGCGTTCACACCTGGACCTGTTTAACCTGGACACTAGAGACCAGATCAGTGTTCACACCTGGACCTGTTTAACCAGGACACTAGAGACCAGATCAGTGTTCACACCTGGACACTTTTGATCAGATCATCTGGGTCTTACTTACAATGAATTAATAAGTAGTGTGTGGTTGTCTGTGAGGTGAAAACACATCAATAAGACACAGTCATACGCATCGAAACACATGCAGCAGTGCATTGTGGCGTGTTTGCAGGATGCCTGCGTGTCGTGGTAAACCAAACGTCGTGTAAAGCTGCAGGAAAAAATAGTGGATGAATTTCTTGCTAGAACTTCTGATTTTGTGCTCAAGTGAGCGTGTCTCGAGGCGAAAACGTTTGTTTGTCATTGTTTTTTCTATTTCTTTGATGCAGAAATGGCGGCGCAGCAGCGTGAGGTGGTTAACTTACACTTCTTGCTGCGTTAAACACACACACACACAGAAAAACCTCCTCAAACAGCCAGGCGTCTGCATGTGGTGGCATCAGTTGAGTCACAGTTATCTCCGTCACCCCTCCTTCCTGCAAACCTGTTTGACCCTGCACACACACAAACACACACATCTACACAAACGAAACACACACCAGACGCAAACATGTATTTGTGTCCTCAACTGGAAACAACACACACACACACACACACACACACACACACACACTTTGTCACACGGCTACAAACACACACCTCTTCTCTTCTTACCTCCTGAAGTGTAGACATTCACACCCCTCAGTGACGCCGACAACAACAGGACTCATCTGTCATCGCACACACACACACACACACACACTGGTCATTATTTTCTTCACTTCGTGTGTGTGTGTGTGTGTGTGTGTGTGTGTGTGTGTGTGTGTGTGTGTGCAAACAGCATGCACATTCCTGGAGCTGCTGACCCGGGCTCTGTGGGTAACCATGGCGACCGCTGCTTCACCATGGAGACGACCGTTACTCCCTTTACTCGCCCTCCTCCTCCTCCTCCTTCCTTCACCCTGCTGCCTCCATCCTCCACCCTGATCTCCTCCTCCTCCTCCTTCTTTTTTTGTGTTCTCTCTCCGTTCACCAGTAGCGACACCAGTCGATCACCAGAAACCAGCTGTGCTCTCCGTCACTTTCAGTCTCTCTTCTCTTTTCGTTCCGTTCTTTCCTTTTTAATTCGGTGTTTTCAAGTTCCAGAGGCAGGAAGGAGCCTGGTCTAAGCATTTGTTTGGGTATTTATCAAGTTTGCTTTTGAAACCAGAAACTAAAACTGGAAAAACAACTTTGCTTTTAAAAGCAAAAACGAGAAATTGTGTGATTTCTTGTCCTTGACGGAAGCAGGAAGTAGTGTCCATGGTGACCACTGGTCCGGGAAGCAGTCTCCACGGTGACCACCGGTCCAGGTCTCTCTGGTCCGGGAAGTAGTCTCCGTGGTGAACACTGGTCCAGGTCTCTCTGGTCCAGGAAGTAGTCTCCGTGGTGACCACTGGTCCAGGTCTCTCTGGTCCAGGAAGTAGTCTCTGTGGTGACCACTGGTCCAGGTCTCTCTGATCCAGGAAGCAGTCTCCGTGGTGACCACTGGTCCGGGTCTCTCTGGTCCAGGAAGCAGTCTCCATGGTGACCACTGGTCTGGGTCTCTCTGGTCTAGGAAGCAGTCTCCATGGTGACCACTGGTCCAGGAAGTAGTCTCCATGGTGACCACTGGTCCAGGAAGTACTCTCCATGGTGACCACTGGTCCAGGACTCTCTGGTCCAGGAAGTAGTCTCCAAGGTGACCACTGGTCCAGGTCTCTCTGGTCCCGGAAGTAGTCTCCATGGTGAACACTGGTCCAGGTCTCTCTGGTCCAGGAAGTAGTCTCCGTGGTGAACACTGGTCCAGGTCTCTCTGGTCCAGGAAGTAGTCTCCGTGGTGACCACTGGTCCAGGTCTCTCTGGTCCAGGAAGTAGTCTCCGTGGTGACCACTGGTCCAGGAAGTAGTCTCCGTGGTGACCACTTGTCCAGGAAGTAGTCTCCATGGTGACCACTGGTCCAGGTCTCTCTGGTCCATGGATCATTGTGTTCAGCACTAAATAAACCTGGTTTTTCTCCAGATTCACAAGACAAACGCTCAGAGAGAAATTCAGATGACCAGATCTCACCTTGTGTCAGAAAGTCTGAAATTACATCTGGACATTGTTCCAGAGTCATGTCCGTGCGCCGTTTAGACCAAGAGAAAAGATTTGAAATCACTGATAAAAACTACTACTACTACTACTACTTCTTCTTCTTCTTCTTTTTCTTCACCTACAAAAACAGTTTTCTTTTTCCAAACCAAATTTGAAATACCAAAAAGTACATGAACTCTGAAGGGGTAAATAAATAATGAGTTTATTTGATTTTCAATTTGGAAAGCAAGAACAAAACAAGGCTTAACAAGTAAATTCCCCTTTGGTCCTTTAATCTATGAAAAAAGAAAGAAGTAGCAGAGACAACAGACGAGTCCAACAAAAAGAAGTGATGTTCTGTGTCTCCACCTGGTCTTAATATAAATGTGTCTCCACATGCGTCCCCAGCCAGCACTTGAGATCTGATCTCAGTTTGTGTGTCTGTAAATCAGCAGCGCCATCATGTGGTCAGTAGAATATTGTACCAGCTGCTGTCTCTAATGGATCTCTACCTACCGCTGGATCAGAACCATCAACAGCTGCTTGTTGACTTGGAGACATGATCCAGATTTTTGGAACAAGATGGAAAGACTCTCACACGTTAAGATCTGATTTATTTTAGAGACAAAGCTGAGATTAGACTCCAGAGCAAAACTACAAGGAATTTATGGGCGGTTAAGTTGGTCTGGCTTCCATTCTAGCTCAGACGTGTACAGGTCGTTTTCAGTTTCCTAGACACCATTGTTAACTTTACATAAAAAGTAAAAGGTCGAGAATTGTGCAGCTCCTAAGAGAGCTTCGTTTAAACTCCCAGATATTGAGATGAGAGGCCACTGCAGTAATTCTGAGTTGTTAACATTATAATATGTTTAAAGACATTTTTAAATGTATTTTCTTAATTGCTTCTGCAGCCTTTTTCTTATCCCTTTTGACCACGGATTCTCTCAGATATATCTGAACCAGCACTGAGGTCTCTGAGTGGAGGAAAGTGGTGCCCAGTTTGTTTTAATTTAAAAGCAGCTCAGGTAGGAGTCTGAGGAGATTTATAAACCACAAACAACAGCTTGGTGTTTATCAGTGAGGCCGGTCTCTAGCTCTTTATTACAAAGAAAACCAAAGGGACTCACTGGCTTGTGAGCCTTCTTTTTTTATTAAGCTGTTTGCTT
This sequence comes from Chelon labrosus, assembly GCF_963514085.1. Classification (NCBI taxonomy): domain Eukaryota; kingdom Metazoa; phylum Chordata; class Actinopteri; order Mugiliformes; family Mugilidae; genus Chelon; species Chelon labrosus. The sequence goes on from NC_140360.1 coordinate 2,316,773, forward strand.
CGTCACTCTCCGCGAGTCGACATGTTTTCCCACCAGTGAACGCGGCCGGCGTCTAACGCTTCTTGATTGGTGTAAAGTTAGATTTATGCCTCTGCATCTGTAGCCTGACGTGCACCTCTACACAGATGAAACTACATGTCACAGCGAGTCAGACTTGTGCAGCTGTGATTGGCCTGAAAGTCATTTCCTCGTCCACGTCTCTCAGCGGCCGGACAAGCAAAGAAAATCCTCCGTCCTTCACCACATCTACTCAGACATCTTCAGTCTTTTCTACTGCAGGGATTTCAGTGGAAGTAACAGTTCCACATTTATTGGCTCCAACATGAGCTGAGGAACTGCTAGCCTCCAACTAGTGATGCCCAATCAGTTGCCAACGGAGAGACTCCAGTTCCTTTTCTGTTTTACAACTGTTTGACAAATGCCTCAGTCAGTGTTCATTGTGTTCTGTGGCTCAATTCCAACAATATTCAAGTTTGGTCTGTGTACTTTCTGGTTTTTCAAGTTTGGTTGCAGACTCTAAATAAATAAAAGTTTATTCATTCATTCATTCATCTTCTGTAACTGCTTGTTCCTATTAAGGGTTGCAGGGTCAAATAAAAGTTTATTTGATTTTCAGTTTAAGAAAGTGGTAAACAAGTAAATGTACCTTTGGTCATTTAAGCTCTGAAAACAGAAACCAGAAACCAGAAAGGAAAAAGCTGCACCAGAGAGACATGGACCAGTGGTCACCATGGAGACTACTTCCTGGACCAGATAAACCTGGACCAGTGGTCACCATGGAGACTAATTCCTGGACCAGATAGACCTGGACCCGTGGTCACCGTGGAGACTTCTTCCTCGACCAGTGGTCACAATGGAATCTACTTCCTTGACCAGAGAGACCTGGACCAGTGGTCACCGTGGAGACTACTTCCTGGACCAGAGAGACCTGGACCAGTGTTGACTATGGAGACTACTTTCTGGACCAGAGAGACCTGGACCAGTGCTCAACCATGGAGACTACTTCCTGGACCAGAGAGACCTGGACCAGTGTTCACCGTGGAATCTACTTCCTGGACCAGATAGACCTGGACCAGTGGTCACCGTTGAGACTACTTCCTGGACCGGAGCGACCTGGACCGGTGTTCACCATGGAGACTACTTCCTGCTTCATTCATTTTTGGTTTTAATAACAAGCTTGAATAGTTTCTGAGCTGCCCTAATAACCGTCAGGTAAACCGGACGACCTCCTTGACTGTGGCAAATATCAGGCACGACGCTCAAGGCCATTTTGTGGATTTCCCATGTCCCGTTTTGCTGCCCCCACACAGCTGTCACTACTTCTTGAGTCACTACTTCCTGGCTTCCACTCATTAACTGAGCCGAGTTTTGTGGGTGTTAATGTCTGACCTTCACTCGGTAGCCTCAGATGTCCTGGAGGTATGTCGAGGGCGGATCATTGTAGTCGTCGGCAGAATTCCCCCTCGGCAAATGTTAAATAAATGAGAAGTAAGAGAAGTCTTTCCTCAGCTGTCGCCCCAAATTGAATTGGTGAGAGGAGTGATGAACTGCCGCTTTGTGTCTCTGCAGAGGTGAACGTCTCTTCACCCTGCTGTTCACTCCTGCTTTTAAAAAAGTCAGTTTTTATGAAGTTTAGAAAGGCAAGCTCATTTTAAGACCGATGACTATGGATCTTTTAAATCGTATTAAGGATACAGAATATAGTTTGCGGGCCTCGGGGTGGGAAAAGTTCACACCTATAAAACACCATGTAGGAAAATAAAAGTGCAATAGAGGAAAATCCCGAAGACCTGAAATGACGGTCAGAGTATTAACGAGTCCAGAGGATTTATTGTGTCTTATTATAACTGTGGATGTGTCTTGAATCCATTCTGTCCCGTTTATATCTGCTGACACTGACTGGCTGGGATCAGGTGGGTCAGTGGTTCAAGATCAGGACTGTGTCGCCAATTCAGCTCCCAAAATCTAACCGGGGTTATGTCGGTCTTGAGTCGACTTCATTAGGAAGTCAGATTGTTTGGGGGCGGGGCTTAATGTGGTGATGGACAGATACTTGTGTGTCCGTCAGTCTGGCTCGCTCTGTAACAACGCCACCCAAACACTAATTTTTATTTCTACTTCCTGCTTCACTTTCAACAATGGCGACTGAAACTTTTGCCGAAATTTCGCCAAAGTCGCGGCGTACAAATGTTCGTACCTCTGAACCTCCTCAGTTAACCTTTCCTCCATGTGTTCCATCTTTATTGAGCCAAAACAATCAACTAGAGAACTGTGAAGATGGAGAATCAGCCGTAAATACTAAAGAGGAAACACGCTACTACCAAGTGGACCAATCACAGCTCTTGTAGTCTGAGTCACCGCGACACATAGTTACGTTTCTGGGGAGGGGCATGTCAGGCTATGACGTTAGGGTCTACGTAGGGTCTGCGCTGTCGCCATAGCTACAGCGTCAAATTGACGCAGAAGCCTAAAGCTTGTTACATACGACGCGAGAAATTTGTTCTAGCGCCTAGGGCTGCAAGAACAAGAACAAAGTTTGTTCTGACCAGGTAATTTATACTTCACAAGAAACTCAAGTTTGCCAAACTCTGTGGAAAGCCTCACAGGCCCCTCCCACTGCAGAATACTTCACGCATGCTAAGCATTGTGGGGGATGTGGGCACTTCTATTTCCAGAGGTCGGCCAGGCGTTTTGACGACCGTGTCCGCCGGATCACGCCGTTCATTCAGCGTGCACCCACACACAGTAGGACAATCTCTACCCAGGAGAGATTATCATTCACACTGCGTATATTAGCATCCGGGAGCTCACATTTCCGCTTTTCCGCATTAACCACACCCACTTCCAATTTCCGACCAAGTAGTAACCGGACACCACGCGAGAAAAAAGTTCTGCCCGGTTGATGTGTCAAGAACAAATTTCTCGCTCTTGTGGAGTATGGCTTAAACCGCCTATAACAGTAGTCATACATGTCATCTGAGTTGAATTTGTTTAAATGTCTCTGATTGGTTGGAGGACTATCCAGTTGATGCAGAGTTATTTTTATAATAAAGTCTAGTTACACCAGGCTAATAAAATTAAAACTCTACTAAATTAATATTTAACTCACCACCCACCTGCACCACTTCTGAAAACGTGACCAACATGAACTCATCTCATGAACGCAGTAAATTCGGCAACATCCGAAGTCAAAATAATGATTTCTTTATTAACAAATTTAACTCCACGTCTCTCACCAGATTAAACCGCGCCCTCAAAATGATCTGATTGGCCCGGAGCAGAATCATTTCCCGAAAGAGAGACTCCAGACCAACTTTACACCACAATAAAAGTTGTGTCTGGCTCCCAGGCTATAAATATTATGACCATTATCACAAAACTGCTGGCAAAGCATCATAGCGTTGATGGCGTGTCAGAATTTTACCACCACTGCCTCGTGAATATGAACCGAACCAAGACGACACATTAGTTTCTGATCAGTTGCACCCACAGATGTTCCCTTTTAAACCCCAGCTCCCCCATCTTCAAGAAACTCCACAAGTTCAGTTGTCTTTTTACATACAGATACCAGGACATGGATGTCTGTGAAGGTCTGTCGCCCAGGTGATGAAATATGTTGATATGACGCGAAAAACAAAGCTGGAACAAAGACACCTGGACTTGTTGATGTTTCTTCCAGGTCTTCAGGCGGTAGGTTTAGGTTTTAATCTAATATGACTAAAGTTTCTAACGACCAGCTGTAATGAGAGGAATCAGTTTGGATTCGTCATAGAACGGTTCTCTCCTCCAGCGAAGAGTCAATCTGAGCCTTGAAAACGTCTCTGAGCCTCGCTATATATAGAACAGGTGAATTTTTTGGGGCTTGGAATCAGCCCACGCCGTCTCCACTCGTACCGTTGCAGAGCGGTGGCGTCATTCGCCAAACAAAGGTGACACCACAGGTACTTAATGCTCTTCTCCTCCTCTCTCTCTCTCTCTCTCTCTCCGTCTTTCTTTTATCTCATCACCTCCACTCTTCTTCTTCGTCTGCATTCATCTTCACCCCCTCCTTCCCTCCTCGTACTTTTTTCATCTCCTGTCAAATGATCTCTGAGACCGGTTTGATCCCCAGACCAACTTCCTCCTCCCTCCCTCCTGTCGGTCTGTCAGTCTCGCCTTGTTTCTGATTGTCTGACTTTTTTTTTATTTCCCCCTCCCCCCATCATTCTCATGCTCATCTGGCTGCCTGTTCCTCTCTCTTTGTCTTTTGTTCTTGTTTCTTGTCATCTTCTTTTTCTCCTCTTATCACCTTTTTAGTCTTTTTTTTCCAATTTGCTGTTTTCTTTCATTTCTCCTCTTTCCGTTAAATCACCAATCTAGCTTTCTTCTTCTTCTTCATCATCGTGTCTCTTCTTCATCACCATATCGCTACTTCTTCTTCATCGTTGTCGTGTCTCTTCTTCGTCTTCATTGTCGTCGTGTCTCTCCTTCTTCGTCATTATTATTACATTATTACTTCTTCGTTGTTGTCTCCTTCTTCTTCATCATCACCATGTCTCTTCTTCATCGTCGTGTCTCTTCGTATTCTTCATCTTCATCATGTCTTCATTCTCGTCATGTCTCTTCTTCATCGTTGTGTCTCTTCATTGTCGTCGTGTCTCTTCTTCATCATCATCATGTCTTCATTCTCGTCTTGTCTCTTCTCCTTCTTCGTCGTTGTCATGTCTCTTCGTCGTTGTCATGTCTCTTCGTCGTTGTCATGTCTCTTCATCATTGTCGTGTCTCTTCTCCTTCGTTGTTGTCTCTTCTTCATCATCGTCGTGTCTCTTCGTATTTTTCATCTTCATCATGTCTTCATTCTCGTCTTGTCTCTTCTTCGTTGTTGTCCCTTCTTCTTCATCATCATCATGTCTCTTCTTCATCGTCGTTCTTCATCATCATCATCGTGTCTTCTTCTTCATCATCGTCGTGTCTCTTCTTCTTCATCATGTCTCTTCTTCATTGTCGTCATGTCTCTTCATTGTCCTCGTGTCTCGTCTTCTTCATGTGCTGCTTTATGTGGCCAGAGAAAGTGCGTGACGTTTGTCTAACCACCAAACTTCTCTTGGAGAGTGTTATTTTATTATTTTATTTTTTTATTTTTTTAAAGAGAACAAACATTGTCTCATTATAAGTTTAAAAAGTTGTATAAATGTGGTCTTTTCAGTTTTATCTACGTTATTGTGTCCTTGTGTCCCCATCGTCTCTTTTTCCTTCTACGACCTTCACACCATTTTTGTACCTCATCATTCTCTCTCGTCTCTTTCTTCACCTCTTATCTATTCTTTCCTTTTGTTTCTCTCTTTCATTGTCTTCAGCCATTAGCTTACAAGTCTCTCCTGCCTTCTGTCAGGTTTTTCTTTCAGGCTCTTCTCATTCCTCCTTCTCTTTCTTCCTCTCTACCGACACACATACACCTCTTTCCTCATTCATATTCCACCTGTGTCAGTCTCCTTGGAGTTGTCTGAGGGAATCAAATCCACCTCCAAATTCATCTTTTTATTCTTCCTATTCCCTCTCTGAGTCAAGGTCTTTTCTCCTTTCTCCTCCTCCCTGCAGGGCGTTGTGAGTAAATGCATCGGTTCGTGCAGATTAACTTCAGTTTTTGTCGTTTTCGCAAAAAAAAAAAAAAAAAAAACAGCACAAGGAGTTTTGTCAGGAAGCCGAACGAACGGTAGACGTACGATCGGTGTCTGCACAAGGAGAAGAGCGACACGAAACCAAAGACGCTAGAAGTAGAAGATGTAAGAGACGAGGACAAGGTGACATGTGAGAGAAAAAATAAAAAAAAAGGAAGCATGAAATAATAAAATAAAAAAAAGAGGAAAACCCTGTCTGGTCTCTGTAGAGGACAGTCAAGGATGCTTGCCTCTTTATAGGATATCACCGCCGTTATTTATTCTCTGTCCATTAAGGAGCACGGTTACATACTTCTGAGAGTGAAGTGGGAGAAAACATATCAGGGAGAGAACAGCTTTACCTTGAATGTTTGTTTTTGTTCCAATCACATGCCGTTCTTTAAAAAGGAATAGAAATATGATGGCAGCGTGACAAATGATAGCTGAAGTGTAACCCCGTGTCTCGGTCCAAGGATGTTCTTTACTGATTAAAGACGCCGACATCACATAAAGCCATAACGCCAGTACGTATGGAGACTCTTTCTGCTCGGGTCAAGAATGAACATCAATTTACTCAAAGAGAAATAGATGAAAATGGTTGTATGCATTATACAGCACCACTTAAGAGTTTCAGTTGATGTTATTGCTGCACAAGGAGGTCACAGCTGATACTGAAAACAAGGGTAACAGATATGAACAAAGGATTCATTTTCTTCAGTGGCGGGCCGCCAAAGCTTACCGATTTACATTTTAATGTCTTCCCATTAATCTTATTAAATTATTCCAATAGTTTATTTTTTTCATGTTATGTCTTGTCCAGAGGTTGCGCAAGACTTTTTCGTTGTCTCTCATTTTGACTGACAGGGTCATAAAAATCCTGTCATAATCTATTTTTACCCGTCACTTTAATTTTTTTAAAATGATAATAAAGACATATTCAGTAGCATTTAATTTTCATTAGTATTGACTTGAAATGGTAACAAAAACAACGACAACAACAACAACAACAAAAAGTTTGGCTGCCGACACGTCTTGTCCGTACTCGGACCAGGACTGCTAGCGTAAACAGCTCTTAGACGGTACCGTAGGGTTGAAGTGCATCGGTGGTATGCAAATTCCATTTTGGCAGCCGTTAGCTGCACAGACATAGACATATATATTGTATATATCATGGTATATTTGTCTATGGTTAGCCGAGCTCTGGCGTGTGCATCAGTGTAATCGGTGTACCAGGAAATCGTGCACCGACAAAAGCTCCACAATGTTTGGAACGCAAACTGCGATGAGAGACAAGAGCCAATTAATAAGGTCACTCGCCACTAGGTGGTCAGGGGTGTGAATTGCAGTCTGTCAAAATGACGGATGGCCTTCAGATTTTTCTGATTTTTCCATTTAAAAAAAAAAAAAAAAAAAAAAAAAAAAAGCGGTCAATGACGGAAAAATACTCGGTTAACGCGACTCCTGGTCTTGTCTGTCTCTCAGCTGTGGCGCTTCTGTCAGTGTAGCTTAGCATTGGAGCTTTCATCCAGTCATATTTCATCCATCATGTGTTGCTGGAGTCAAAGAAATCTGCCTTGGCCTTCACAATTAAAACTGAAACACATTGTAATGACGCTGTTCCTTTAACCAATCACATTTCTAGTTGATATTCTTGGTCCTTCTCTGTGTCATACGGTAGCGTCAGCGTTTTACTGTCCTCTGATTGGACGGTCAGAGAGCCGCTCTGTTTAAGCTAAGCTAGCGGTTCATGTTCATCTGTTGCTAGCTGCACAACGTTAACGTTTTGATAGGTATTTGTTGAAGCCACCATGGAGGAAGGAGGAGAGGCTATCCATCTGGTTGCAGATCTTCTTAGAAAGACATTTTCACGGCAGACTTTGAAGGAAAAGCTGGATATTGTGAGGAAAGGCCGCCCAACCCTGGAGCTAGCTAGCCTGACCCAGCCGGGGAAACTTTCAGGTCAGCAACTATGAGCGCTACCCTTGGTTGACAGGCTCTGAGGAGAACTCTGAATAGTTTCTAAAGTTCTGGTGATTAAAATGAATTATATTTACATCTGTTATGTATGTTTTTGTCCTTTTATTGGGTCGACATTGATGCTTCTGCTGGATTTGACGTATGAGAGGAGTGAGAGGAGATTTTATGAATTGTTCTAAGTGAGTTTCTTTCTTTAGTATTGACATTAATGACATATATTCTATTTTATTGCGTATCCGTATGTTGTTGATGGTTTCTATAGCAGTGGAGTCATAATGATCGTATTAAGAGGTGTTCTGAATGAGGTTGGAGGTTGGAGGTTGTCATTGAAGGTCTAGATGGAAGATGCACAGCCCTCCCCTGGTGTTCTCAAATATATAAATGCACGGTATGATATTCCTGTTTCATGTGTTTGATTGGCTCATTTGAGTCATTTTTATTGAGTCTAGTGTCGCTGCTGTAGCTCACAGCTGTGTTTTCTGCAGAAATTAATTTGCCGGTCTCGTTTGTTTTGAAGCAGTAACTGCATTGTCATGAATCTCGCCTTCACCATAACTCGTTTTGCATAAAATCAGTGGGTGCATCGCCGCTCGCTCGTTCTCGTTCAGCTTGCTCTGGTATTTACTAATTATAACGTGGAGCCCAACAAATAGTTTTTGCATAAAGAAAAACCTGATTTACTCTTGACGAACCTTTTCTGAATTAAAGAGGAGCTGGTGAAAACGCAACGAGCGAGTCACCGGTGAAATGAGTGAGGAAGAGCGTGAATCAGAATTTTACATCAGCTAATTACAGTGTTTTGGATGAAATGACGGCGGTGAAGTTTTAAACGTGGTGATTTCTGGGGAGCGATGCTTTTTTCATCCCACGGTACCATCGACAAAGTTTGAATAGTGGTCACGAGAGGTGCAGTGATATTTATTACTGCTGATCACTGGAGCGTTGGTGCATGATTGCTTTTATTTCGTCTGCAGATAGAGAACCATCAGATAACCTGTTTTATACCCCAAAAACAAATACTTTTAAACGTTAGAAGTAAATAAAGAGTAATTCCACAGAGATAAGTGTTCCACCTGTTTCTTATTATTCTCTTTTCCCCACATCTATAGCCCTTGTTGCTGCTCCTCTAACCTGGACTAGTCAGAATTAAAGTCTGGCATCACGACATTGGAGACATTTAGTTTTAAACTAACTTAACTCCACGTTGCTCAGATGAAGTGTATGACTACTGTTACTCTTCTGTCCATCATCACATTAAGCCACGCCCCTCAAATGATCTGATTGGCCCGGGAAATCTTGGCAGGAGCAGAGTCTGTTCCCAACGGAGAGACTCCCCGGCTAACGTCCCTCTTTACTCAACACTGGACCTGTGGCAGTGTCTTGATCATGTGTGTGGGCCTTAATTAGCCTTAACTGAAATCAATCACAGCGTTGCCATGACAGCAGAACACAGAAGTGAGCTGGAGCTTCTGTCACGTTTCTAGATCTCCCTCACATGTCGATTCATCTCGTTATCTCGTGAGATTCGCTGTGCAAAACCTGACTCGCAAGATTTCTAGTGAGAGGAGGCAGGAAATGGCTTGTATTGAAAAATAAATAAATAAATAAACCGATGCGAGGATTTTAAGAATCAATGTGAGACCTGTCAAATCGCTTTTTTTAAAATCCAGCCCTAGTTTGATTGGTCCGGCAGATCTTTGCAGGAGCATAATGAGTTCCCGACAGAGAGAGGGGATGTAAGACTCTGGCTTCAAGGCTACGGTATCTACACACAGTCAGGGAATTAAAATGATTTCTGCATTTTACTCGTCCAGGTGAGCACGCTTGGAGGGGAGTGGGCAGCCATTGGGGGGGTTTTTAGATCAAGGTGAAGGTCAAGGTGTCTTTATTTGTCTCCTTGGGGAGAAATCTGTCTCGGGCGTTCAACACATTCCACTCACGCATCCAGAATTAGTAAAAAGAAACGCACACGTATAAATAAAAATACATAGCCAGCGGGATCAGGTAGAAAAGTGCATTTGGCATCACCTGACCTCAGACTCTCTTTTCTGTCCATCCTGAGCAATCTGCTCATGTATGCATTATACAAAACATATTCAGAGTCCAGTGCATGAGACGTATCAGACAGAATATTGTCTCCAAGTCTGAGGGTTGTTTGTTCAAACGGGTCCTGGGGAGTTACAGGTACTGCCATACCAATTGTTAAATCCCAAGTCCCCACCTCACCTGTCTCATCTCTGACCACACCTACCAGGACCACACCCCCCCCTACCTTATATAACCCAGCCCTTCCGTCCTTTGACCCCTTTCTTTTCCCTCCAAACCATCCCATGAGAACAAAGAGATACTGGATGTGAGTTTTACGGACTTTCACCTTTATAATGATTCATTTGGTTGATACTGCATGTTGTTTGACCATTTATTCATTGTTTGTGTTTCTTTATAATAAATTCCTAAGTTTAACCCTTTACCGAGAGAATGTGAGTGTGGATGCATTACTGATGTAAGTGTAAAGACAACCTCATTTCTTCTTATATATTTCATACTTTCTAGATTTGTAATATTTCCTTATTATTTTTTGTATAGACAAAATATATAGTTTACAGTTTTTTTTTCACCAATGATGTTTCCTGACGTTTTTAACAGTTAAGTTGCTTTTTCCGTTTCTGGATCTCCTTCACAGGTCGACTAGTCTCATTACCTTGCAAGATTTGTTGTGCAAAACCAGACTCGCTAGATTTCTAATGAGAGGAGGCAGGAAGTGCATCAAATTAAAATAGTCTAAGAACATCTGTCATGGTTTTGACTTTAGAAACTTTTTCTGTTCATGACATCGAGTCCTACCTTCCACTTCACCTTCCTGACTCTGTTCGTACCTCTTCACGTGTCCGTCATGTCATTATTATTATTATTTCATCTAATCCTTTGTTGCCCGTGTTGAGTCCACATAGATGCAGACGTGACAGATGTTTATCCGTCTGTTGCTTCATGCAGCTGTTTCCTCCGTCGTCGTCGTTGCGGCGTGTTGAGATGACCTGATATTACACGTCATTTATTTATAAATGCAGCCGGCTGTGTGCGGACGCCGTTCCATCATTCCTCCTCCTCCTCCTCCTCCTCCCTGACAGGCCGGTGGGTCTCCTGGTGAGAGCTGACCTTTCTCCTGAAGGAGAAAAGAGTGTGAGGCGGGAAACCAAGCGAGAGGAGGAGGAGGAGGAGGAGGGAGGTGTGTAAATGATCATTCGCTGCGATGGAGAGATGATTGTTTGTTGGAAGACGGAGGTATATATGTGTGTGAGTGTGTTTTTTTGAACATGTGTGATTGTTTGTGTGTCACACTTGGTAAAATGTGTGTGTGCATACCATATGTCCAGGTCTGAGTGTGTGTGTGTGTTGGACTGATGGTAAATAGAGATATTTACAGCATTTGTCTCCATGTGGTAACCATGACGACGTCACAGCAGGAGAGCCCGTCTGTCTCGATGCATTATGACATCAATGTTTAACCCTCAAAACACACACACACACACACATACATACACAACCAGAACCAGAACTTTAACTAAGAACAACAACAGGTTGTAACCCTCAGGAAGAAGAGTCCTGGGACCGTGTGGTCACTGGCTCAATACCCTCTACGTCGCCAAGGTGACTTTAGAAAGCGTCTAAAGCCCCCAAGCTGCTACCCAGGGACCTTGTATGGATGCCCACTGCTCTATGGGTGTTGTTCACTTTCTAAATGCAGAGAATAAATTCCTTGTACACAGATCAGCCACAACATTATGACCACTGACAGGAGAAGTGAATAACATTGACCATCTTGTAACAATTCAGTGTTCTGCTGGGAAACTTCTGGACCTGGCATTCATTGGTGTGGATGTTACTTAGACATGTAGCACCCACCTAGACCAGACCAGGCACCCATTGTCCATTCTCTGATGAGTGTTTTGGAGGCACAAGAGAGACCTCCACAATATTAGGAAGGTGGTCATAATGTTATCACTAATAATAATCAGCAGCGCCATCATGTGGTCAGTAGAATATTGTAGCAGCTGCTGTCTCTAATGGATCTCTACCTACCGCTGGATCAGAACCATCAACAGCTGCTTGTTGACTTGGAGACATGATCCAGATGTTGGAACCAGATGGAAAAACTTTCACATGTTAAATTCTTGGTAGCCAGATCAGTGTTCACACGTGGACCTGTTATAGACACCAGATCAGTGTTCACACCTGGACCTGTTTAACCTGGACACTAGAGACCAGATCAGTGTTCACACCTGGACCTGTTTAACCTGGACTCTAGAGACCAGATCAGTGTTCACACCTGGACCTGTTTAACCTGGACTCTAGAGACCAGATCAGTGTTCACACCTGGACCTGTTATAGACACCAGATCAGTGTTCACACCTGGACCTGTTTAACCTGGACACTAGAGACCAGATCAGTGTTCACACCTGGACCTGTTTAACCTGGACTCTAGAGACCAGATCAGTGTTCACACCTGGACCTGTTCAACCAGGACACTAGAGACCAGATCAGTGTTCACAAGTGTTATTGGATCACTCAATAAACCAGGTCTGATCAGGGCCTGTGTTTCCAGATCTCCTGTAGAATAAAGCACAGCTTGCAGCAACTGGAGCTATAATGTAAGTTTTAGTTCATCAGATTCCAACTGTGAGAGTTTTCGTCATTGATCAGCAGCAACATTCAACGACCAGACGATGAATGGTGGGAAACATTGATCACAAGAATAGAGGTAGCTACTCACTTCATGCACAGTTGATGAATGCAACAGAAAGAAGCAGTGCAGTAGCAACACAAGAGTTTTCATTGAGAACACAGTACAGTCTTTTGTTGCTAGTTCAGCCTGTTGGTGACACAGCTGGACGCTTTACAGGGGAACGCAGGAATCTTCTAACTGAATTAGAGGTCGACAAAGCAGGTGCAGGAGAAAAATCGCAACCCCCCCTAATCTGAGAATGTCTCCTGTCGAGCTGTAAACACCATCGGGCTGATGTTATCCAACAGCCTAAAAGAATCAGAAGGAGGGGTTTCCCCCCTGACAATACTGAGGTGAAGTTTCCAAATACTATCCATCACATCAGATTGTGTGAGAGGCTGCAAGTGTGTGGGCGATGGAGAGAAAGAAGGGGATGAGAAAGTGAAAGAGAGAGAGAGAATCATTCCCTGAACAGACCACCTCAACAGCGTGATATCAGATGCATTATTTGATGATTGGATCGCTGGCTACAAAAGCTGATAGATCTCTGCCTGAAATTGATTTCTGTCTGGATGTGATTCACACGCGGAGAGAGAGAGAGAGAGGCTACGAGACAGAAAAGCCAGGAGAAACTAATTACCAGTTCACAGAGCGTCTGAGAAGCCTCAATGAAAACACCTGAAGGACTGGAGCAGCGGCAACTGGAGACGAAATAAATTGGGAAATTAATGTTCTATTATTGGAGTGAGAGTGAGCGTGGGTGGGGGCTCTTCATGGGGACTGGTGATTTGATATTTGATCACCTTTAGGGTCACTCTCTGCCCTTTTGCCTTTTGTCATCGAACTGTGAAAACTAATACACTGTGTAATGGCGAGAAAACTTTAAATTACTGTACATGGAATGACAGCGTACGATTCATTTAGTTTCCGCCGCTCCGGGCTGAGCAGGATCACTTTGTACGATCTTACGTCGTGCCTCCAATCGGTTCAGTTTCTGGTCAGATATATTCGTTGGGGTGTTCGATACGTTACAAGGTGGATCAATAGATATAAACCATAGACTGTATAAAGAACAGCTCCTCAAAAGTGAAGCCAAAGCAAGTAGCGCTCCCCCTGGTGGCTAGCTGCAGTATAGGTCATAAGCTCCACCCCCTCCATGTTAGTGGGCGGAACTTGGGCCAAACTAAAACACTAAAATACATGTCAAATAATTATTTTTCAAGGATGGTTTCTGTCATTTCAGGTAGTTAATATGATGTTGATGTATGTCAATTGTTTTTGGGTGAGTTTTGTTAAAAGTTAGGTATTTGACGCCATAGAAACAGGATGTGACATAATTGTGACCAGTTTCCATGCCAGCTGTTCTGTAAAGCGATCCCGTAGGACCGTGAGAGTTTATAAAACAAAAAATTTTAAATAAGTACAGTGTATAATCCAACATTTCCTTGTAACAGGTGGAGGTAGAGCAGAGCGTAATATTAATTAAACAAAAATGCATCTGGAGGAAGTGTGGGCGGGGCATAGATATCACGGCTCCACGTGGCTCCACCCTCAGACCGCACTGATCATAGCATCAGTTTGACTAATGAGAGGAAGTGGAGACGTGTTGTCCATATTGATATACAGTTTATGCCTGTTACAAAAACTTTAAACCACATCAGACAAGATGTGGTTTCAACAGTAGGAGTTTTCAATAATAGTAGGAGACACAGTTTGATGTTCTTGTTTAGACTTCATGTGGAGTGAACTATAATCCTCAGTCTCCTAACAGACTTGTAGAAGTTGGAAGTAAATGTCGAAAAATATTGAAGATTTATGATGTGCTGAGGCTCTGCAGCTACTCTGTTCTCAAGTTAGAGGTCAAAACACCTTACACCTGCACTAACTTGTCTTTACATATCTTTAATTCCTCATGTACAATATCCCTACCTACAACTTCTGTCGTATTTAATTGTCATTTTTTTGTATTTACTTTTTTGTCTCCTGTGTGATTGACCTTTAAACTCTCGTTCATTAAAATATTCTGTTGAAAATATATTTTAAAGATTTAAATATAAATAAAATCAGTATTTTATTCCCTTTTTTTTTTTTTTTTAAATGTCACAAATTTTCCTTTTCACCACAAACGCTCTAGATCCTGGGTTCTGCTTTTGGGTTCGTTTCGCGCTGCCTTGTGGCAAAGTTAACACATTTTTATTTTTATTTCTTTAATATTGTTTAAAAAATAAGATCGTTTTTCGAGCACCTTAGGTCATGGTCTCTACAAGAGTCACATGTCAGTGGAAAAAAAGGAGTCAAACTGGATTTCCTGGATATGTAATGTCATTAAATATTTGTAGTTTTGACGTAACAAGACATATTTTTCACAATTAAACAGTAAATGAAAATGATTTTATAGGAGTGCGTTTTAGTAAATGAACCATTAACATGTGGTAGCATCATGCAATAGTGAGAATAAGCAGATTTCTTTTGGCTTTGCAGAGGCAACACTTGTTAGTTGCAGCCGTTCGACTGTAGCTTCACCCTCTGCAGCAGCGTCTCTGCCTCTGCCCATGTATAGCAGTGACATTAGTGGTCATGGTGATGTTGATACTAGTGTGTGTGTGTGTGTGTGTGTGTTGGGGTGGGGTGTGTGGTGTGGTGGGTTGGGATGGGATGGGGGGGGGGGGTTACTTCTCTGTCAGAACTCTTCTGTCACACTCGGTAATGATCAAAGCTCTCCCTGGGACCCCCTACCAGACTCACTCACACAACCAGTCAACTGGACACAGATTGCTCAGCCATGCAGCTCGCGCTCCACACGGCGCATACAGGATCGCATATACGTACACACTTACATGCACGCTACTCCTCTCTCTTCTTTTTATTTTTGCCTTTCGTCCCTCCAACCCCTCGTTCTGTTCTTTTTCTTCCTTTCCATCTCGCTGTTTAAAGTCTCACTGCTTCTTATCTCGCTGTCCTCTCCAGCAGCAGCGTTGCGTTGCTGTTACGCTGCATTTATTCTCTTAAACACAGGTTCACGGTTCTTTAAATTCGTTCATTCCTCATTTATTCATTTTCATTTCTTTCCTGCAGCATGAATCTGTTTTGAATCTGTTGCACGTCAGGCTTACACAGCATGTTCTGCAAATTAAATTCTAGCTTTATATCAAATTTATAAGAATATATATATAAATATACAAGAAGCTAACTCTAAGCTAACATGACCAAGAAGTTAGATATAGGTCTATATATAAATGACATGTAATTATATGTAGTTTATATTATATGTCATTTATTTGAATTTAATTTGCGGAACATGTTATTTGAACCTAACATGACCAAGAAGCTAGCTATGTAACAGCTAAATAATAGGACCACTAACTTCATGTTTATGTTAGCTTCTCAGTTTAATTAGTTCTGAGTTAGCTTCTTCGTCAAGTTTGATTAGAGTTAACTTTTGGTTTATTTAGTTTCACAGCAATGTAGCTTAGAGTTGGCTTCTTAGCCATGGTAGCTCAGTTAGCTTCTTGTAGACTGTGGTGTAGATAAAACAGACAAAGCTAACTCTAAACTCTGAGCTATTCTAACCAATAAGCTAGGTCTAAAATAACTAAACCAAGAGGCTATTATAACCAAGAAGTTTGTGCTTAGCTAACAGCACCAAAACGCTAAATCTAAGCTAACAAGATCAACAAGCTAATTCCAACATGACTGAATCTAAAATAAATGTTAAGAAGTAAACAAACAGGACCACTAAATGCTTGGACATGTTAGCTTTGAGTTAGCTTCTTGTAATTTGTGGCGCAGACAAAACAGATAAAACTAACTCTAAACTAACCCCAAAAAAGCTAGCTCTAAAATAACTAAACCAAGAGGCTAATATAACCAAGTCCTTAGCTAAGAGTACTAAAAAGCTGACTCTAAGCTAACATGATCAACAAGCTACTTCTGACATGACTGAACCTAAAATAAATCCTAAGCTACCAGGCACAAGAAGTTTAACAAACAGGACCACTAAATACTTGGCCATGTTAGCTTTGAGTTAGCTTCTCATAGTTTGTGGTGCAGACAAAAAAAAAATGAGCAGAAGAACAGATGACATAAATGCCAAGAAGTAAACAAACAGGACCACTAAATGCTTGGTTATGTTAGCTTCTTGGCCGAGTTAGCTTCTTGTAGTTTGTGGTGCCAACCAAGAAGATACTGATGAGCTAACAGCACTTAGAAGCTAACACTTCCTGCTTTTATTCTTTCTCGTCTTTCTTTGTCTCTTTTCTCACATTACTGTGCTTCTTAATTTCCCCACCAATATTTGTCGTTACACCAGTTCTTGTGTGGGTGATGTTTTATTCTGGGTTTCATACCCAATTAAAAACAATACACTGCTAATCCGTTGTCACTGCAATGCTAGGTCTCCTCATCATCATTATGAGCCACTGATTCATTTAACATCTCTTTCACTTTTACCGGCCGTCCCACCTCCTTCCTTGTCCCCTCGTCCCCAAACCGCAAAGCAAAGAGAGGCGGGAAATGGAGCAGAGAGATGCGACAGCCCAGCACGAGACTGGAACCAAACCCACGCATGCACATCTGCACCGATACAACAACACCTCCAGGAAGCCCCATTTGTTTTCTGACCCGCTGCCCTCGGAGATGCTTTTCTCCATTACTCACAACTGATTATCCCCCACATGTCTAGGATGCTGGGAAGTAGTTTTCAAACAAGCTAAAGATGCTTTGACAGGAGATATTTTGACCTCTAACTTCACACCCCCGAGTAGCTGCAGAGCCTCTGCACATCATAAATCTTCAATATTTTTCGACATTTACTTCCAACTTCTACAAGTCTGTTAGGAGAATGAGGATTATAGTTCACTCCACATGAAGTCCAAACAAGAACATCAAACTGAGCCTCCTACTATTATTGAAAACTCCTACCACTGAAAGCACATTTTGTCTGATTTGGTTTAAAGTTTTTTGTGTTAGGCATAGACTGTATATCAATATGGACAAAGCGTCTCCTCTTCCTCTCACCGGCCAAACTGGCGCTATTTTCCCAGGGATACAGGCGGCGCCATCTTGTGAGTTTGGAGCCAGAGTCTGATCAGTACGGTCTGAGGGTGGAGCCATGTGGAGCCGTGATATCGATGCCCCGCCCACACTTCCTCCAGACTCATTCATGTTTTAGTTTAATTAATACTACGCTCCGCTCTACCTCCCACCAGTTACAAGGAGTTGTTGGATTACACATTGTACTTATTCTCTTGCTGTTTTCTTGTCTCACAGTACCATGGGTCCGCTTTACAAAACGGTTGGCATGGCAACAGGTAGTCACCTTAACCTCACATCCTGTTCCTTTCGAGTCAAATAACTAAAATTAAACTTAATAATAAAACTGACTCTTAAACATTCATCATCATTATATTAACTACCTAAAATGACAGAAACCGTCCTTGAAAAAAGAATGATTTGACACGTATTTTAGTGTTTTAATTTGACACAAGTCCCGCCCACTAACATGGAGGGGGAGGAGCTTATGACCTATACTGCAGCCTGACACCAGGGGGAGCTCTACTTACTGTGGCTTCACTTTAGAATAGCTGTCTATGGTGTAAGTTGGTACAAGGTTTGCGTTTGTCTTGTGAATCTGGAGATGCGCCACTTAGTGCACTTTAGTGCTGAAGATTAACTTTCTCTTTTTCTTTTCAGACCTACAGAATAAAAGAGAGAGATTGTTTTTTGGATCTAAAAGTCAAAATCAAACAACAGTTTTCCGAAGACATGCTGGTTAGGTTCACTGGTGATTCTGTCTGGTTGTCTGTCTCTCTGTGTTAGCCCTGTGATAGACTGGAGACCTGTCCAGGGTGGACCTGTCCATAAAGTGCTACAACTTTTTATTTAATATTCATGTAGATGAACTGATGAACTGCACAGGCTGCTGCTATTTGTCGCTAACTAGAAATACTTGCGTTATTACAGTAATTTAAAGACGGACTGATGTAGAATGCATGATCTATTTTATGTGCAGACGTCATATACTGTATAAATAGTTTTAATAGTTGGGATAGCATCATAATTAGTGGCTTTTACTAAGACGATATACCGCCCAGTAAAAACAAACAAACCCTCCTGTTGTTGTAAAGTTTGTAAAGTCTCTGTGAGCTATTACGTTTCTAACTTCACACAACTTGACGTCAGATTTAAATCCACATTTTTGGAGACGTTTTCTCTTCCTCTGGTGTTTGGTGCGTCACTCTGCCTCGAGGCATATGTGAATGAGCCTCATTAGTCTCAGAGGAGAGTTTGTGTGATGTCTGATGACGGTCTACATGCTGTTTCAGAGGCTTTTCTCCACGCAGATGAGTTTGACAAAAATAGCCCTGGTCTAAAATGCACACGAGCTTTTCCTGCCTCGCTCGTCGATCGGGACAAAGCGCAGAAGCTACTGTGCACAGGTGATAGCCCCAAATCTAAATGAGACCACGGACCTGGATCAGTAACCCTCGGTCGCTTGCAGATTATTTTTCTGGTCGGGGCTGACTGTGCACTGCCTCCAGAACAAAGCCGCAGACACAGAGAGGATAAAAGAGGAGGAGAGGACCCCGGAGAGGACGATAAAGCTCTGTGGAGCTGAAATCCCCTCTCTCAGCTCGATGGCCGGTGTGCAGGCAGGGAGCCACAATGGCCGGCGGATTCCCCCCCGGATTTGGAGCACAAAGGGTCGGCGGCCGTCCACCCAGTAAACCCTCCACCCCCTCATCATCACCCCACATCCCATCCACATGGCCTTCCATCAGCTCTGACCATCAGTGGCCTCCATCATCCTCCATCATCCTCCATCATCCTGAACCCAGCTGCCTCACAAATGCTGGAAACTCTTCTGTCAAGGTGTGAGGACAATTAGATTCAAGACTGTCGAGATGTTTATTTGTCAGATGCACATTTTAAAATAACAGTTAATGAAAGTTAACTGAACTTTCCATTTATGCTCCTATAGTGAAAAATCACCTTTTCAGTATTAGATGGTGCTTTTAGTGCTTGGGTCAGAAGAAGGATCACTTCAATAAGAGATCTATATGTTGATAATACACTGCCTGGCCAAAAGAAAAGTCTCCACCTGGATTTAACTAAGCAAACAGGTAGGAGCCTCCTATTGAATAATTACTGCATGGGTGATTATCTTTCAGCTGACAACAAGTTATTTAACCCCAACTGATGCAATGAGTAGCTTCTCATTTCTTAAACAACCATGTCTAAAGACACATCCTGTGGTCGTGGAAAAGATGTTAGTCTGTTTGAGAAGGGTCAAATCATTGGCATGCATCAAGCAGAGAAAACATCTAAGGAGATTGAAGAAACTACTAAAACTGGGTTAAGAACTGTCCAACGCATTATTAAAAACTGGAAGGATAGTGGAGAACCATCGTCTTTCAGGAAGAAATGTGGTCGGAAAAAAATCTTGATTGATGGTGATCTGTGATCACTTAAACGTTTGGTGAAATCAAATGGAAGAAAAACTGGAAAAAAAGGCTTCAATTTGCTAGGGAGCATAAAGATTGGACTCTGGAGCAATGGAAGAAGGTCATGTGGTCTGATGAGTCCACATTATGTGTCCAAAGAATGAGGTCAGCTGACTACTTGAATATACTGAATGACCAGGTTATTCTATCAATGGATCATATTCCAAGATGACAATGTCAGGATTCATGGGGCTCAGATTGTGAAAGAGTGGTTCAGGGAGCATGAGACATCATTTTCACACATGGATTGGCCACCACAGAGTCCAGACCTTAACCCCGTTGAGAATCTTTGGGATGTGCTGGAGAAGGCTTTGTGCAGTGGTCAGACTCTCCCATCATCAATACAAGATCTTGGTGAACAATGAATGCAACACTGGATGGAAATAAATCTGGAGACATTGGAGAAGATTACTGAAACAATGCTACAGAGAATGTGTGCTGTAATCAAAGTTAAAAGTGTTCCAATGAAATATTAGAGTGTGGGACCATTTTATTTGGCCAGGCAGTGTATTTCTGAGTCCTTGGATCACCTAGTGTCAAATTTAAATATCCCTCACTCTCATTTCTTCTCATTTTTACATCTTCTCAAGAGAAATCTGTTAAATAACCCAGTAACATAAAATCTGACACTCGCTGCCTTTGCATCAGCCCCAAATGTGTTTTGTTTTAAAGTCATTAAATTAATTGATTCAACTACCTCAACCCGCCCCCTCTCTCCAAGTCATACAGAGCTATTGTTTTATACACCACAATCATTTTAGTGCAATAACCTACTGTGTTTTTTTTTTATATTTTTATACTTTTTCAGAGTGTGTATATTATTGTTAATAGTGTATTTAGATTTTATTTTCTCCTTCTTGCTACTTAAAACATTTTCCTTGCCAATGGCTCTAAAGTTCTCCTCGGACCCAGCAGAGTTGAGCCCGTGACCCGTTTTCCTCGTCGCCACCCTTAGATTAAGAAATAACCCTGGACGTCAGGTTTTTATCGCAGCCAGGTGTTTTAGTGCTCTTGACTCTGGCTCGATCATTAGGTTGGTCTCGGACAATTAAACAATGAGACGATTAAGCTCAATTAATGACTAATGTGTAGCGTCTCCGAGCGGCAGGTGGCTGAGTGTTAGCACCTCGACGGAGCGTCCGCTTAGCCAGGCTCAAGCTCGAACCCCGAGTGTAATCACCAGGACTGTGGTTGGTGCCATGACAGTGATGGTACTAATTGTTGCAGCAGCAGCAGCAGCATTTGGCTCCGGTGCTAATAGAAGTGTGATGAGCAGTCGGGTGTTCACTGGGACCGATCAGAGAGTCTTTAATAAGACCCAGCAGCTTTTTGTTTTTCATATTTATGCATAAAGTTCATCGCCGGGGACATTTTTTTCATTACAGAGAAGACAAAAAAGAATTTAAAGGCAGAGGAAGATGAATTAAATGAGTCTTTATTCAAGTTAAAATCACAAAGCTGAGGTTCGAAGAGTGTGAATCCATCTGAAGTGTTATTACTGTACTTTATTTTAATGCCTCCAAGCCGAGGACGTCTGTCCAATTCTAATGGAATGGACTTGGCACAAAAGTCCACTTGGAGTTCATAAATGTATCTTGATCTGCATTTTGTAAATCATGGAATACAAAGAAATTTTATTTATATAAAGTCAAATATGATCCAGATTGTCTCAGGACAGTTTACAGAATCTGAAAAAAAAAAAACTAAACAGGAAGGATAAAGTGCTTAATTCATGATGGGAACCCCTGCCAGCAGCCGAGACCTATAGCAGCACCTTTAACAAATAAATCATCAATTTGGACACTTCAGAATTTTCTACATTTCTGCACAAAAATTACTCAAGACAGTTAGACAACAGAAATATTCATTCATTCATTCATTCATCTTCTCTAACTGCTTGTCCTGTGAAGGGTCGTGGGGTCTGCTGGAGCCTATCCCAGCTGTCATTGGACGAGAGGTCTCCACTCTATCATAGGGCTAACACAGAGTAAAAGTAAGAGAACTTTTATTTCCTCCTTGTGCAGCAAAAACATCAACTAAACATTTCCGGTAACTGCTCATCAGTCGTCTACAGCAGCTTGGAGGAATGTCCTGGTTTGGGCCTGTTCTGCTGCATCTGGACCAGGACGGCTTGTCCTCATTGATGGACCAATGAATTCTGAATTCCAGTGAACTCTAAAAGAAAATGTCAGGACATCTGTCCATGAGCTGAATGTGAAGAGAAACTGGGTCATGCAGCAAGACAACGAGAACCAAGAACAAAAGTGGTTCTACAAAAGAACGGTTAAAGAAGAACAAGATGAATGTTTAGGAACGGCCAAGTCAAAGTCCTGACCTTAATCCAATAGAAATGTTGTGGAAGGACCTGAAGCAAGCAGTTGATGTGAGGAAACCCACCAACATCTCAGAACTGAAGTGGTTCTGTTCTGAGGAATGGGCTAAAATTCCTCCAAGCTGCTGTAGGCCACTGATCAGCAGGTACCAGAAACATTTAGGTACAAGGAGGTCACAGCAGATACTGGAAACAAGAAATGATTATTTTTCTTGAATAAACAAATACATCAGTATATTTCTTTGTCTACTTTCAAGACTTGTTTGAATCATGTTTAAAATAAAACTTTTAAGCAGTCCTGTAAATATACATCATTATTATGCAGTTGTAAACATTCAATCAGTCCTAAACCCACAAGTCACCTCAGAAATGTCACAGAATATCTCACTACTGCAGTCTTATCAATCAACCAGTCGAAGGCTTCAAGCTGTTTATAGACGTTATTTTTTTTTTTTTACAGTCAATCCCAACTTTCTTTTTTTACCACCGTTCTCGTCAAGGCCATCTAAGCGGAGACCAGACATCCCCCGGCCGCTCAGCTGACCCACAAAAGGTTAAAGGAATCTGATTTTCTGCTCTCTTGTAAATGTAACCAGTGACTCATATCAGGCTGCCTTCAAAGCTGGCTCCCGCTTCCAAATGGTTTCTGGGCAAATGACCAATGCTATCAAAGAAACAGAAAGAAAAAAAAAAAAAGAAGCTTTGATTCCCATGGCATGTTTATTGATCATAACGCTGCCTTTTGATATGTGCTACTCGGAGGGGAGCTCTCCCCTGAATATCAATGAAGTCCCACTGACAGGCAGATAGAGTGGGAATATCATCAAGGGCCTATTCATATTTCATGTTTTTCTATTGCGGCCCATTCTCTTCTGTTGTGTTCAATTTTGCCTTGCACTATTCATTTTCAATCTTTTCTCACTTGTCCTCCTCTCTTCGTTCACCTTCTCTTACCCTCGCTAATGCTTTGTGTATAATCACGGAGCGAGCCACAGTCAGACCAGAGTTTATAGGGAACATAAAAACCTGATTCTCCTCTGGTCTGTTTCTTTTATTTATTTATTTATTTTTTCTTAAAGATCAAACACCTAAAGCAATGATCAAAAGACACATCCTTTCTCTTTTTCTGCTTCTCCGTGTCTTTGCATTATTCTGACCTTCAACTAATGATCATTTGCAACCAGAGATGTGAAAGTAATACATGAGAGCATTCAGCCTCTGTTCCTCTGGATCTTTACATGCATTCGTTCTCCAGCTCTGGTAGGACCAGGGGTGGGGTTTCTCTTCGCAAAACACAGAGAAGATTTTAAATTCTGACTGTTTGATGTACAGCTGCAAAAATCTCAGTTATCCTTCATTGCTGCCTGATGCGTCATCTTCACATCCTGGGAACATTGTACCATCTACAAAAGTCTTGTGCAGAGTCGTTTACGTTTATGAACTCTAACAGAAAGAAGACAGAAACAGGAAAAACACTGTTCTGTTTGCTTGGATGTCCCACCACTTTGGTCCAGACACTGGACTGTATGTAAAGATGGACAAACCCTTCCTAACCACCAGTCAGATGGATGGGCTCCTACCTATTGATACCATTGCTAATATACTTCTGGTTACACAAACAAATTGAAAAATTTGGAAGAGGAAAATGATTAAACCCCCCAAAATCAAAGCTGAAACATGATCAACTGGACGTTTAAATAGGAACATCTATCACATGTATGAAAATAGTTGCACCATGCACCTAGAAATGAGCATGTGACCTGTTCAGACAGCTCCTCTGAAGTGAAGCCAAAGCAAATGGAGCTCCCCCTGGTGTCTGGCTGCAGTATAGGTCATAAGCTCCACCCCCTCCATGTTAGTGGGCGGGACTGGGGCCAAACTACAACAATAAAGTACACTTCAAGGATAGTTTCTGTCATTTTAGGGAGTTAATATAATGTTGATGAATTTTCAAGTGTCAATTTTTTGGATAAGTTTGGTTTTAGTTATTTGGCGCTATAGAAACGGGATGTGACATAATGGTGACTACCAGTTGCCATGCCAACCGCTCCTTAAAGCAGTCCTGTGGGACCGTGAGAGTTGTAAAACAAAAGATTTAAAATAAGTCCGGTGTATAATCTAACATTTCCTTGTAACTGGTGGAGGTAGAGCAGAGCGTAGTATTAATTAAAATAAAACATGAGTGAGTCTGGAGGAAGTGTGGGCGGGGCATCAATATCACGGCTCCACGTGGCTCCACCCTCAGACCGTACTGATCAGACTCTGGCTACAAACTCACAAGATGGTGCCGCCTGTATCCCTGGGAAAATAGCGTCTGTTTGACAGGAAGTGGAGACGTATTGTCCACATTTATATACAGTCTATGTTTTAGACCTACAGGAGAACAATAAAGTCATCCACCTCAAAGTCTTTGGCAAACACTGCAACCTAAACGCAAGCTTCTTTAAGTCTGTGTGCATTAACACAACATAATTAGATTTAGGTCTTTTTGTACTGCAGTATCTCCATTCATTATGTCTGTGAAGGTCATTCAGGCATATTCACAAACTAAAGCTGAAACAAGAGTTTCTTGGAGAAGTTTAGTTTTCAGATCTAAAAGACAGGTGGGGGGGTTGGGGATTAAAGAGGAACATATCTGTGGGTGGTGTCCACCTGGAACTTGCAACAGCTATTTGGAGGAATCTGTTTTGATAAGATGAACGGACCCCAGTCGTCTCCAGGTGGACACCAACCTTTAGATGTTCCTCTTTTATCCCCAACTCCCTTGGAGTCTTTAAGAACTGAAGAACTTGGATGAAACGTCTTCAAGAAACCCAACAAGTCCAGTTTCCTTGTTTCAGCTTGTTTTTTTGGGGGTTTTTTTGTTGCATTTATACCATGACCTGGAAGTCATGGATGGATGGATTGTCATGCAATTTTGTACGTTTATACTATATTGCGCTTCAAGGACATAAAGATTTTGACAATTCTTTGATCAGTTAGCTGGTGAGAAGACATGGTTTCCTGAGTGAGCACGCTGAAGTTGTAAATGAAGCATCACACTGAGATCACCTTAGAACATCTTCCTTGAATTTTTCGTGCCGTCCACCAAAAGCCTGTCACTGTTATCTCTACAAACAGCCCGTTTAATATTACAAATAACGACAGACTATTACAGTGACTTGAATCTTATCTCTGCCATGATTATCTCTTTGCACTTGATGTACGAGGGGCGGCCGAGCTATTAGTTGTGATGAATCCAGGCAAAGGGCACTCCAGCATGTCCATTACTGTTCAGAAGAGACATTTAGGACGTGACAGAGATATTAAATGTGTCTGCAGCCTTTCACCGATGTAGAATCATTCTTCTCTCCGCGCTCTTCACGCATAAATATGTTTTTAACAGAACCCGACGACAAAGAGGAGATCCCCAAAGGTTGAGGTTTGTTCTCAAATCCTGGGCTGAATATATCTGAAGTTATCGTATGTTTAGTTTGGGAATTGCTTTGGTATTTATTTTGGTTCTTGAGAGGCGCCGGTGTTTGAGGTATAAAATAAGAACTGGGTTGTGACGGCACCGTTTGACATTTGGAGCCGAGTGGCTGTCGTTGACGTTAAGAAACTCATCTGATTCTCTCTGCACACCTGCTGCTCTCCACGCTTTCTAAAGTCCTCCTCATCCTGAGGGTTTACTTTGCCGCGTCTTTGCTTCTCTTCTGTTTTAAAGGCTCGGAAAGATTCATGCCAACGCTAACAAACTCTGAATACTTTTTATCGTCTGTGGCGTAATCACAATAAAGCTGCATGGGTGGAGATGCCGGCCTTTCAGAGCGCAGATGTGTCGACCTTTGACCTCAGTTCGTCCCTCCCCACTTCTTCACACAGGCGGATCAATAAATACAATTTGCAATAATCCTGTTTGTTCTAAACCTCCTAGATGGTTTCTCACCAGAGTATCTAGTCTGAGCATCGTAGCCCTCATGTGTCCCTGAATGAGTCTCATTCAGCAGTGATGGATAAATCTGTCCCAACGTTTGCATTAGTTTGCACAGGAAAAGCTATTTGTGTAGTTGTTTCGACAGTTTTATTTTGGTGAATCAAACTGTGACAGTTTTTGTGACATCTTACTGGTCTTCATTAAAGCAGCAACACTGGAACGTGATAAGGTTTCTAAGGCCTCATCTCAGTCACTTCTGGGGCTTTAAGGTGTCATGTGGTTAACGTTGATATACAAGGAGGACTGTGGAGTTAAGTTTTATAGATAGAGTCTTTATTGTCCTATAAAGGATATTCTTCTTCACACATCAATTCATTCCTCAATAAATTAAATCTAAATCTATCAGAGATGTTTCTTTCTCTGCAGTGACGTTATTCTGAGGATGGAAGCTTCCAAATTATGGATCCTCTTCCACACACATCAAATAGCGCATGTTCATGGTTCTGAGACAACAGTAGGTAGTGATAGATTGTTTTGAGAAAGCAGCTCTTTGGGTGTTTGGCTGTCGCTTTCAAGAAATAATGTGTGAGAGACTTTCCAGCTTGTTCCAAAATCTGGATCATCTCCCCAAGTCAACAAACAGCGTTCATGGTTCTGAAGCAACAGTAGGTACACATACTGTTTTGAGAAAGCAGCTCTTTGGGTGTTTGGCTGTCGCTATCAAGAAATTAACGTGAGAGTTTTTCCAGCTTGTTCCAAAATCTGGATCATGTCTCCAAGTCAACAAACAGCGTTCATGGTTCTGAAGCAACAGTAGGTACACATACTGTTTTGAGAAAGCAGCTCTTTGGGTGTTTGGCTGTCGCTATGAAGAAATAACGTGTGAGAGTCTTTCCAGCTTGTTCCACAAGCTGGATCATGTCCCCAAGTCAACAAACGGTGCATGTTCATGGTTCTGAAACAACAGTAGGTACACGGACTGTTTTGAGAAAGCAGCTCTTTGGGTGTTTGGCTGTCGCTATCAAGAAATAACGTGTGAGAGACTTTCCAGCTTGTTCCAAAATCTGGATCATGTCCCTAAGTCAACAAACAGCGTTCATGGTTCTGAAACAACAGTAGGTACACAGACTGTTTTGAGAAAGCAGCTCTTTGGGTGTTTGGCTGTCGCTATCAAGAAATAACGTGTGAGAGACTTTCCAGCTTGTTCCAAAATCTGGATCATGTCCCTAAGTCAACAAACAGCGTTCATGGTTCTGAAACAACAGTAGGTACACAGACTGTTTTGAGAAAGCAGCTCTTTGGGTGTTTGGCTGTCGCTATCAAGAAATTAACGTGAGAGTTTTTCCAGCTTGTTCCAAAATCTGGATCATGTCTCCAAGTCAACAACCAGCTGTTCTTGGTTCTGATCCAGCGGTAGGTAGAGATCCATTAGAGACAGCAGCTGGTACAATATTCTACTGACCACATGATGGCGCTGCTGATTTACAGACACACAAACTGAGATCAGATCTCAAGTGCTGGCTGGGGACGCATGTGGAGACACATTTATATTAAGACCAGGTGTGAACATAGATATTTAAATTGTGGTCCAGGTTTTACTTCCTGTTTTTGTCTTTTCCCCGCCCCCTGTGATGATTCCACTCACCTGTCTCACCTTCTGTCTTTTTGCTCCTCCCCTCATTAGTTTCACCTGTGCTTCGTTAACCCTTGTAATGTGTCTTTGCTTTCACCTTGTTGACGTTTATATTGGATTTCACCATTTGTGTTTTGAACCTCTGCAGCACCTCTAGTTCTTCACATCTGTTGACTTTCAGGTGACTGTGTGTCTTACATTCAGGACCCACCTCCCAGTAAAAATTGCATCACGTTGCAGTTAGTTTCTGGCAACCGTGCCGCGACTATCGAACCATAAATACACAAGGAAATTGTTTACTGTGCAAATTCTAACCCCCTCTTCTCCCCCATATCCTCATTCATCCTGTGCACCACCACCACCACCACCACTCTCCCTCCAACCCTCTTCGTCCTCCTCCTCCTCCTCCTCCTCTGCCCGGCATGACGTGGGACCAGATCAAGGAACTGTGTTGCCGGGAGTAACAGGGATTGAGAGCGACGCGTTGGAATGCAACTCCAGCCGAGTCCCTGAGAACAGGAGGAGGAGGAGGAGGAGGAGGAGGAGGAGGAGAGCAAGTATTTTCACTTTGCTTTCACCCTTATTCTCTTTTTCTTTTTTTTGTGTCTGCTCCTTCTCTTTCCTCGTCCACCTGGCTCCTCTTTTACCTTCCTCTACTTTATTTTAACTCTGGAGTCAGACTTTGAGGCCTCTGTTTACCGTCTGTTTGTCCGTTCACAGTGTAAATGCCAGAGAGACAGAGACAGAGGAGTGTGGAGGACAAACACATGGACAAGCAGACGGACACATTCACACTCACACTGCTCCCTACTTTATCAGCAGAATGAAAGTGCTTTCTGGCCGTTATTTGAATGAGGCAGAAAAGAGCTCTATTCAACTGGGCTTTTATTAACACTGCACGTCACTGAGGCCACATAAGCCTCCCCTCCCTCACCCCCTCCCCTCGCCTCCCCTGGCCTCGCCTCCCTCACACAGAGACACACAAACAGAGGGAGGTCTCCTGTTCAGGTATGACGGTGCTCCCCCCTCTTCTTCCTTTTGTCCCCTCTCTCATCCCTCCTTTTTTTTTTTTTTTTTTATTGGCTCCTCCTCACTTTTTTCCCTCCTCTTCCTCCCTCCTTCCTCTCGCTTTCTCTCTCTCTCTCTCTCCCCCCTCTCTCTCTCTCTCTGTCTCAGCCGCTGAATGGAAATACGCACAGATGCGTAAAGGGGCGGTCAAACTCCACATATCCACCGGTGCCAGCGGCTGCATCACTGTCTCTCTGGACAAGAGGACCGAGCAAGGTCGGGGACAAGCTAATGTATGTTTTTA
Organism: Chelon labrosus; assembly: GCF_963514085.1. Lineage (NCBI taxonomy): Eukaryota > Metazoa > Chordata > Actinopteri > Mugiliformes > Mugilidae > Chelon > Chelon labrosus. Next base: position 2,345,804 of record NC_140360.1, read on the forward strand.
TTTTATTTTATTTTACTATTATTTATTTTTTTTCATTTGGGGGACAATAGTTCAGGCCTCGATCGGGAGCCCACCTGTTTGCAGCCGGAGCTCGTCAGCCCAGCCAGCCGCCGGAGGACGCGAGGGAGGCGGGTAGAGAGTCAGAGCAGGAGCCGGTGTTGTCCCGGTTCGGATGCACGGATGCTCGGTTCTTCTTTTTTTTTTTTTCTGCAGCTGCTTGCTCGACTGTGGCGATCCAGAAATAGCAGCAGCAGCAGCAGCAGCAGCAGCAGCTCGTCTTCGTGGGGTCGTGTGAGGAGAAGAAGCGTCTGTGGTTTATTTGCGGTAGTTTTTTTATTTTTTTATTATTTTCCTCTTATTTAATTCATTTCTTTTTCTATATTTTTGAGTTCCCACCTCTGATGCCTCTCAGTCTGCCGGAGTGTGCGCTAATTAGCGGCCTGATTGACAGCTCGGTAATTGGATTTATTTCATATCCGCTCCTTGAAGTTGTGAAGCCTCTTTAAGACGCGACAGGAATGAATTTCTCAGGCTTCAGAGAGAAAACACTCGGAGCACACGCACACACACACACACACACACACACACACACACACACACACACACCCCTTCTCCTCTCTAGACTTTAGAGGGTTTATTCTGATTTGAATGCAGCCACTTGTAGACGGCAAACTCTTAAAATCCGTTTTTTTCTTTTTGTCAAACCGTTCAGGACAGAAATGTGTGTGTTTTAGAGGCTGATCTCTGGTATCTGTCATTTATTTTAGGAAAAGGGAACTAAGAGAGAGAGAGAGAGAGAGAGAGGGAGGGAGGCACTGGCAGGATTTAAAACCACTTGTTAATCTGGATGAGTTTGCAGCAGGACAACAGGTGCCCCCATTGACCTCCTCCTCATTTTTTTTAGGAGCATATAGTTTAAAGGAAACTTTAGATTTCTCTCCTATTAGTCGGATGAACTGAAGAATATTTACTTTTTATGCTTTTTGTAAAAAAAAAAAAAAAAAAAAAAAAAAAAAAGGAACCAATTAGAGTTTTATTTTGTGCACAGAGCCAAAATAATCTTGCAGACGGTTTCTTTCCTAATTATTATTTTCTTTTCGGTTCATTTTTTGAATGTGATGCTCCTGTGTTTGAGTTTAAAAAGCGTCGGCGGAGGAGGAGGAGGAGGAAACATGGCGACGTGTGATGAAGGTTAACAGGTCAAGGTTCACGCGTGTTCTCAGGAGAACGTCCTGACTGCTGAGGGGCGGTGGGCCGGCAGAAAGCCCCCAGTATGTGTCCTCTGTGGATGATGATCAGTGTGACGCTGTGTTTCCAGTGTCATCGTCTTCCACCAGCTCCTCTAGAGAGGGGGGGGGGGGCGTCCATGTCCTTCACCTGCTGTCGTCCCGTTTGTTTCTGGCCTTTTTTTTTAATTTGAATCTATTCTGACGTCTGACTCTGTGTGTGTTTAAATATAGATATATATCTATATATAAATGTGTGTGTGTGTTGTTACTCTGATAAACATGTCTTCCTCATGCCCAGTGCGCTGTATGGCTTTTTATTCCTATCTGACTGTACTGATGGTTCATATAGGGATGGAAGCCATGCACCGCGCTGGGAGCACAGCGCACTGGACCGTGGACTCCAGCCCTGTCACCTCACACTCATACATATGCACCACAGACATAGGTGTGAACTCTCCGGAGCGTTACACACCGACACCAACACAGCAGCAACACAACACGTTCCAGGTCCAGGAGAGCGTGAAGCAGAAACCTGTCTCTCAGCTAAAGCATAAGCATGTATTTATACAGTGTATGCATGCAGCAGGTGTGCATATGTTTGGTGCATGCCCCCCACCCTTCCCCACCCCCCTTTCCTGCTGCAGCGAGTCAGTCTGAAGCTGTCCCGACTCTATCAGCTGACAGACGGCTCTCTGAAGTGAAATGCACACATCTGTGATCGATACGTGTCGCAATGGAGCCGAATGAAAATGAAATTGTGCTGAAATGAAGTGAAATTGATTCAGAGAGGAGCAGAACGAGATGAAGAATTCATCTGGTCACGGTCTTTGACCCGCTCAAGTCTCATTCGTGGTCCCAGTGGGATGAGGAGGGGGGGAGACAATCCTAGCTCCAGAAATAAAAATACAACTTCTAATGGATTCATGTGAACAGAAGCATGAAGAGCCTGAAACGACCTCCAGCGTTCAGAGAACGAGACGAATGTGTCACACATGTCTCTGCTGCTTCACATTCAGATTTATTTTCAGACAAATGATTCATGTTGGATCCGTTCAGCGTCACTCTGAAGTAAAACCTGCTCCTGAACCAACTTCTTGTCTGATTACTGCTTCATCTCAACACTTTCCTCCAGGAACAGAAACTCTTTGGTGTAAATAAATATTCATTTGAACAACTTCTGCTCATTAAACCTGTTGGAACTCCTCTCACGTTAAAGACAGACGCTGACTTGACTCTCTCATGACTGACACTACGGCGTAATTGTATTTTTTTTCCAAACTCTTCAGACTTCATTAAAAAATAAAATACTTTTACAATTCAGCACATTAACTCTTTAAAATCTGATGCAAAACATGTTCTTCAGAAAAAAACAAGAAAACACATCACTATAAGTGCTACGAGTTAGTGTTTGAAATATGAAATAAGCCTCATCTATTGAACGTTTATTCAAATTAAAGTTGTGGTTGTTATGGGTCATTTAAGTGGTGAGAGTGATGCATTCAGGTGCTGCATGGAGACCGTAAAACTGAGTTTGTGATCTTGAACGAGTTCTGACATGTATAAAATCACGGTGGCCTTTTGATAGCGACCACTTCTTTTACAGAACCCAGAGACTGAAGACCTGGACGAGTGGGAAAGATGAACTTCCCACCAAGAGTAAGTAAAGAGCCAAAACATTAGGTACACCAGTGAACGCAGTAATCTAAATCCTCCTTCATGACTGTTCTAATGTTCAGTTGATGTTGAAACGGGCGTCAGAAAGGTGGTGATTCACCTGGACGATGGAGATTGTGGTGCTGTTAAACCAATAGGAACATCAAAATGATAGGAACATATGTCAACGCAATGTGATGGTACTACAAAGTATGAAAATACAGTTGAACCAACACCAGAACCTTCATGGAGACAAGATTTAGAGCGGGGCTGTAATATAAGCCTGTTTTCACTAGTGTACCTAATAAAGTGGCAAGCTATGTACATGTACAAGCTTTGTACTTATTGACAACATTGTACTGAAGGACGTTAATGTGACTGCGGTGACAATAAACCTCCCTGTAATGTAGAAATGTAATTAACTTGTAAAGCACTGAGATGTTTAGGAATTGTTAGCATTTAGCATTTAGCGTTGCATTTTATACCTTTTTTTTTTTTACTACAGTCATGACTTCATCAACATTTACTGCATGTTTTTGTCAGTACATCCAACTCTTACTTTAAATATCATAAAATTATATTTAATCTCCTAACCTGACCTGAACCCATGTGTGTGTGATTCTACACAGGTATACGGGGACCGTGGATTTAGGGGAGTCCCTAGACTGTTTTTATTTTTATTAAGATTAAAACACAACCAGTCATCTGACATTAATTCTCACTGGGGGGAAAAAACCCTGACTAATAATAAGAGTATGAGGCGGTGGTTTCTCTTGAATATTTCACCTGTGAGATGTTGGGGTTTTTATGGTTTTAAATATGGCACAAGAGCGCCTCTCTGTGTCCAAATGTGGCATTACAGCTCCCTGAAACATCACAACTTCTAGCAGCGTTTACAGAAGATTTAATCTGCTTAATGTGGAAAATAGAGAATGTTCTTTGGGGAAATTGACACATATAAAAATTTTGTATAATATTTTATTGGTAAAGTTCATAACATCATTCTCAGGAATGACTGACGACTACTCACTGTAGTGTTTTCACCCTTCAGAATTTTCTACATTTCTGCATAAAAATGACTTAATGTCCTGAAAGTAGACAAAGAGAACCCGATCAAAAAAATTTAATAGAAATATTATACTTATGTATTTGTTTATTAAGGAAAATTAGCCAATACTACACATCTGTGAGTTGTAGAGTAACTGAACCTCTAGGGTTACAAGTTAATTTCAAGGTCAAATTAGACTCCCATCTGTTCAAAAGTAACTGAAACTGTTTGGGCCTGTTCTGCTGCATCTGGACCAGGACGTTCTTGTCATCACTAATGGACCAATGAATTCTGAATTCTACCAGTGAACTCTAAAAGAAAATGTCAGGACATCTGTCCATGAGCTGAATGTGAAGAGAAACTGGGTCATGCAGCAAGACAACGAGAACCAAGAACACAAGTGGTTCTACAAAAGAACGGTTAAAGAAGAACAAGATGAATGTTTAGGAACGGCCAAGTCAAAGTCCTGACCTTAATCCAATAGAAATGTTGTGGAAGGACCTGAAGCAAGCAGTTGATGTGAGGAAACCCACCAACATCTCAGAACTGAAGTGGTTCTGTTCTGAGGAATGGGCTAAAATTCCTCCAGGCTGCTGTAGACCACTGATCAGCAGTTACCAGAAACATTTATTTGATGTTATTGCACAGATATGCTGATTTTTTAAATCATTTTATGCAGAAATGTACACATACAGCACGGCAGATGCATTTAACTTGTGGAACTACTGGTGCAGATGTGCCACCAGGTCCTGGTACATAATACAGTAGGCGCTTTCAGTAGAATTTATTTAAAACTTGCGCGAGCTGCAACTGAAATGTGTTTAGGAAACGATAATGAGAACAAAGATCTCCTCTTAAACTGGTTCTAAGTTGGAATCGTTCAACCCTAGCGTTGGGATCTGCTTCTTTCAGCGTCTCGAGTATTGTGTATCATGTTCATGATGTCTCTTTTCAGCCTGCGTACACTGGTCGTGTCCTGCAGGAGCCTCAGTTCAGACGCCACCTGGTTCCCAAAAGCAGCAAACACATCAGGAGCCAGATCAGCTTCGACATCTGCTGCAAGTCGCTTCGAAACCACTCGATGCTCTACGTCCGACTCTGATCCTTCCTTGTGCTCGACTAAACCAGAGTTTGAGTCTTCTTGTTCATTCCTGCAGGAAGCTGTTGTCGGAGCGGTTGGTGTCGGCAGCGCTGCCTCCAAGTGTTCAAGTGACTCTGCACTGACGTCTGAGTCCGCCATGTCCTGATCTTCTGTTTCATCCTGCACGCTGCATGGAAAATCAAGCTGGAAGATAAGATAAGATAATCCTTGAATTTATCCCACAGTGTTTCTCAGATCAGATTTATTCATTACTGTGTAAAAATACAAATCTCTCTCGTTCCACTTAAGACATGTTAGAGAAGCAAGAGTCTGAAACCTCCAGAGCAGAACTAAGGCGACGGTGGCAAGAAATAAATCCCTTTAAGTAGGATGAAACCTTGAGCAGAAACCAGACCATATGGAAATGTATTTATTTAAAATAAAATAAAAACTAGTCTCTCTTTTGGGGACCTATTATGCTCTGCCGGGCCAATCAGATCATGTGGGCAGGGCTTAATGTGATGATGGACAGAAGACTATGTTTGACCAGACATCTCGATAATGTAGCTAAAAACATTTAGCCTGAGCTTCCACCACACATTGGTCTAGAGTCTCTCCTTTGGGAACTGATTCTGCTCCAACAAAGATCTCAGGAGAGTAACGGTAGTCTTAGGCGTCATCTCAGCACCGTGGAGGTGAATTTATTTACAACTAAATGTCTCTGATTGGTTGGAGGACTATCCAGTAGCTACGTCAGGCTAAAAAACTGTAGAAAAATAACTTACAGTAGTGTCCATGACCCTGAGGAGCCATCTTTGTCTGGGTGTCGAGGGTTGGTTCCAACTCCCTTTGGGTTTTTGCTGAATCGATCTCGAGTCCTGTGTGCTCAGGGATAAAGTCTTCGTCTCAACTTCCTCAACTAAAAGGAAAAAATAAGGAAGGAAGTAAATTTACATCCATTTTTTACAAAGCTTTGGACAGTTGTGAAGGAATTAGAAAGAATTTACCAATGTACCTAATGAAGTGGCCAGTTAGTTTATATCATAGACTGTATATAAATATGGACAATGCGTCTCCACTTCCTGTCATTGTAAAAAAAAAAAATATATATATATATATTTTTTAGAACTCTCACAGTCTCTCGGGACCGCTTTACGGTGAGGTTGTCATGGCAACTGGTAGTCGCCATTATGTCGCATCCTGTTTCTATAGCGTCAAATAACTATTACTTATCCAGAAAATTGAAAAAAATTATTTGACGTGTATTTTAGTGTTTTTTTATTTTGGCCCAAGTCCCGCCCACTAACATGGAGGGGGTGGAGCTTATGACCTATACTGCAGCCAGCCACCAGGGGGAGCTCTACATGCTTTAGCTTCACTTCAGAGGAGCAGTTCCTCCGTCCATCTTTATACTGTCTATGGTTTATTTTGTCACAAGGTTTAATTTTTCTCGGTGGGCTCATAATATATTCTCCCCGTCAGTCTCGTTTTATTCCACGTGTCAGTTTATGCTAATGCTAATATCATAGTTCACTCACTGGGACATTCCTCCAGATTAATCTGCACCTCCTGTGAGAGGACGTTCTTCTGTCCGAGTTCTCCCACCAGAAAAGCCCTCACGGCCTTCTTGGCGCGACACTCCCTCATCCTCGCTCGGACCAGACGCTGCTTCAGCTTCTGGATCTGGTCCTGAGCGCCGAGCCACTTCTGCCGCAGCGTCTCAGAGCTGGAACAGGAGTAGTCGTGATCCTGTGCAGCAAATAACAGGACCATAAATATCACACATATATATATATGTAAATGTAAATATAAAGTGTTCAATACGTTCTGAAGCTGTACCAGCTTTGGTTGTGCTTTTCTCTCATCATTAATCTGCACTGACGAGATTCTTCGCTTCTTCGAGCTCTGTCCTGGTAGTTCCTGCATCGTAGTGGTCTGTGAGTTCGACGTGGACCTCGGCTTAACTGTGGGCTGAAGCAACAAAGCTCTGGTTATTTAGAGGATATAGAAGTTTAGCAGCATGTGATGTTAACATCAAATGCTGCTGTCTTTCTTTTATGGAATGAATTGATGTGTGAAGAAGAATATCCTTTATAGGGCAATAAAGAAATAAATAAAATATGGGCATTAATAAAAACAAAAAAGGAAGTGGACAAATTCTATATGCAAAAATCTAAACAATAGAAAATGTTTGCAGGGAAAGTTCTGAAGTCGTTGGGACAACTCGAACAGGAGTTTAATTTTTCCGCTTTACAAATACGTACAACTTTATTGTAGCATTATGTGCAGACACATACAGAACAGGAGAATATGTGGAGGGAACAAAATATGGTCATGCAAAGAGGAACAGACGGGCTAATGGGTTAAATTCAAAAATCTATGAAGTAATACAGCACAAGAATAAGGAAAGTGATATCATAAATGTATCCCAGTTATTTATTTATTCTCATTTTAAGTTATGTTGCAAAGTTATCTCCTAAGCTTTCTGTATGATTCTGGTTTTATTATCTTGTCTTCATTTGTACCTGCAGACATATCTGACTTATAGACGTAACAAAAGCTAGCAGTGAATCTCTTTGTAGAACATTATTATCTTTGCTGGTACCTTCTGAAGATGCTGGGGGAGGTTGGGAAACACAGTCGGTACGACGCCCTTCCTCAGCCTCACAGTCTGGCCCGTCCTGTCAAAGTCTGCAGGTAGGAAGTGGGCGCTGCAGACGACGTCCCACTGCGACGGCCTCCATCCCTCCATCCTACGCATGGCTACGCTCCACTTCCTGCGCAGCGCTTCATCTTTGGGAAACCTTTGTGACAGAATATAACAGTAAACACTGCACGAACCGACATCCTTAATATAATAGAAATGTTTTAAAAGTGTTTTACTTTAATTTTTTGTACTAATGAGATAAAGATACTAAACATATGGAGAAAGTCAGTGAACACAGATTTATTTTTATACCAAGACATTCAGCTGGCTGTGACCTTGAACAACAAAAAGATTAGGTTATCTTATTAACTGAGAACATTATTAATGTTATTAAATCTTACATACACAAGTGTCAGTGTGCTAAATAGGAATTGCAATGTAAAACCAAATATCTTTATTGAAATTAAAGAATACAGAAAATTTAAATAAAATGGTAGAATATGACCATTTTTAATTCTAACTTTTATTAGATGAGTTTTATCTATTTTTTATGTAATTATTCATATTCTTTGACGTATTTATTTATTTATTTACCTTACTTTTTTTATGGTGCATCAAGTCTGAGCGTTCCGGCCGTAAACAGAAGACTCTGTGTTTGGTTCCGCTATCCTAAACTAGGTGAAGTTAGTGCAGTTGGGGTTTAGTAAATTATAATTATTTATAATAAGAATTTTAGATTATTGAGAATATAGTGTCTTGCACGTTATTAATAATGCATATGAATAATAGTTGCGATATAAGGCATATAATAATTCATGGTGCTAATTAAGCCCGGCTAGGCTAACGTTAAATAAAACGAAGCGGCTTTAAACCGAATTAGATCCGTGGTTATAACAATACACTGATTATACGCGTAGCATACTCACGTATGGAAGGTGATTCCTGCTGATTTACTGTCCCGGGATCGTTTTGTGTGGCATTTAGCTGCCGCGCACTCGGCGACCATCCTGAAATAGCCCCGAGTAAGATGGCGGCGGTACGAGACGCGAGAGAGAGCGTTTAAATAAGAGGAGCGAAGAAGAAGAAAGACCCGGAAATCACAGGTAACGCGCCTCTAACTAATAAAAACAACAATAATATTCACATGTCAAATCATTCAAAAACAAAAGCAATACAATAATTATAAAACGTATTATTATTATTATTATTATTATTAGATTTTTTAGATTTGAAAAAATTATAAAATAATTATTTCAAAGACAACGTACAAGTCAATAAGAAAATATGTAAAACAATATAAGAGAATATAAGTTAATATAAGAATATATAACACATCACAGGGAAATATTTAATTTGATAAATTAAAATGTTTAATATTCAATAAAAGCAACAATAATATTCACATGTCAAATTATTTAAAAATATTAGGAATACAATAATTATAAAACCTATTTTTTTCATAAAATAAATAAAGTAAAATAATTATTTCTAAGACAATTATTATATTTATCCCTTATTAATGTGTATAATATATGTACATCTGTCTTGATTGTACATTTGCTAATAACATTTGTACATAATGTACATTTTTGCTTATACTATTTTATTTTATTTTATTTATTAATAGATTAACAGATAGATTAATAGATCTAAATCTTTTTACTTGTGGTTCTCATGAATGTTTTTTAACGTGCACCTGAGCTACTGTGACCAAACAATTTCCCTTGTGGATCAATAAGTCTAGGTCTAAGTCTAAGTCTACAATACAACAACATACAAGTCAGTGTAATAATATATAAAACAGTATAAGAATATATCAGTTTTCTGTTTTCTGTTCCTCAAAACAAGTCCTACATTTTTACAGCGGCCCTTGTCCTCGTCTGTAAACATGTAATACTTTTACTATAATTTCCCTTTGATTGTTTTTCCTGTACTTTATTAATAAAGTTATATGTCGCCATGTTTATTTGTCATATTGTTATTTTTCTTTGGTTGTTTGCTGTGATGCATTGTTTGTAATTTCACCTTTAGTCAAAGAAGAAGAAGAAGAAGAAGAAGGAGGAGGAGGGCGGATGTGACGTCAGAGTGTTCTCCTCAAAAAAACATCCCCGCTTCTTGTGTTATGAAAACTCTGGAGAGAAATCTTAGGTAACTGCTGTTTCCTCGTTCTAATCCAGCGCCATGTGGAGAGCCGAGGGGCGGCTGCTCGTCTGACTCCAACTCCGTCAAATACTCAGAGTTTGTCAGAGAAAAGAAAAGAAAAGAGAGAGAGAGAGAGAGAGGAGAGACATCATGGTGAAGAGGAGAGCGAGAACAGAGACGGATACAAAGAAACCGAAGCAGGTGCAGAAAGCGACGAAGAAGAATAAGAAAGATGCAGGTATGAAATAAATAAATAAATAAATCTGTCTGATTATTAGATTAAATAAAAGTCTAACAGTTCCGATAATTCTGTGCATCTTAATGCCAAATTGTTCTTGTAGACTAACTGGCCACTTTATTAGGTACACTAGTAGTGAATTGATTGTTGTGGTCGTCCTGGGACCCCCTTAATCCACTGTCCCCATATGTCCGTGCAGAGTCCCATACATGGGCCCAGGTCAGGTTAAGAGATTAATTATAACTTTATGATATTTAAAGTAAGATCTTGATGTACTGACACAAACAAGAAATAAATGTCGATGAATTCATGACTGAAAAAAAATATATATATATTAATAAATACAGTGCTAAATGCTAACATGCTAACAATTACTAAAACAATCTCAAAGCTTTACAAGTTAATTACAGGGAGGGTTATTGTCACCTCAGTGGCTTTTATAGCCTTCAGAACAATGTAGTTAATACGGACAAAGGTTGTACACGTTCAAAGGTTGCCACTTCACACTAGTGAAAACATTCTAATATAACAGTTCTGCACTAAATTTAGTCTTCGTGAAGGTTCTGGTGTTCAGCATTATTATTTGTTTTTCCTCTTGTCGCTGGTTTAAACTACATAACTCGCCAAAACTGTTCAAACATGAAGCCGTCTGATTACTGCTGCCACCACAGTGACAATGAATGAGCGCCCAGTTTGCAGGTGCATGGTTACTGGAGTGGATCCGCCGGCCCAGATACACAGCTGTGCTCCACTTCATCAAAACACCAGACACAGTTTGTGAATCGCTGGTGTTTCCGTTCACGTGACTCATGTGTGTCCCAGTCATCCGATCTAATCCAGATCATTCAATATTCATTATTCATATGAATTACTTTGTTTTTGTAAATTAAAATTAGTTCTTTTTCTCTCCCGGAGATTCATAAAAGCCTTTTCTAGATTGTTTGTGCAGCTGTGTATTAAGTACAATAAACTTCAAAATGTGCTAATTTATTTAGCATCAGCATCGATGCGAATTGTCTCCAGACGATTTAAGTGTTCAACACTTTTTTTTTTTCCATCTGTCTTTTCAGGTAACGACAGCACAGACAAAGAGGAGAAGCTTGAGAGGAAGGTCAATCCGAGGTCACGTTTACCCTCAAAACGAGCAGCAGGAAAAACCTTGTCCTCCAAATCCACCACCAGATCCAAATCCAGCTCCGCCGTTAAAACCAGTAAATACTTCCATTCGCCGGAGAAAAAGGAGGCGGACAGTGACGAAGATGACTTTGACATGGTCACCTCACCACCACCTGTGATCCAGCCAAAGACGAAGAAGAAGAAGAAGAAGGAGGAGGTGAAGGCGAAGGAGGAGGAGGACAGTGAAGAAGATGACTTCGACATGGTCACCTCAGCACCACCTGTGATCCAGGAAAAGAAGAAGAAGAAGAAGAAGGAGGAGGAGAAGGCGGAGGAGGAGGCGGAGGAGGAGGAGGAGGAGGACAGTGAAGAAGATGAGGATGATTGGGAGGAAGTCGAAGGCAAGTGAGAGATTAATCTATAATATTATGCTTTAAATGTTCTGAGAATGATGGAAACTATAATTTTGGTTTGTTTGTTGATCAGAGCTGGACGAGCCGCTGGGTCCAGAGGAACCACCTGAGCCCGTCCTGCCCTCTGAGCCCGTACAGATAGAGATCGAGACTCCAGAAGTCAGAAAGAAGTAAGTATACACACTGACTGGCCACTTCATTAGGTACGCTAGTGAAAGCATTCTAATCTAAATCTTCCTTCATGACAGATCTAATGTTTAGTTGATGCAGAAACGACGTCAGAAAGGTGATGATTTTCAAGGATGTAGTTTATTGTGCTGACTAAAATTGGATTGCCAAAATAACAGGAACACATGTTATCTCTGTCAGTTATTAGAAGGTAATGTTGAATACCAGAACCTTCATTAAGACGATTTAGATTTAGCTTTTGTACCTGAATGGTAAAATTAATTCCACTAGATGGTGCTGAAGATTTATGCAACATTAACGACAGATATTATGTCCATGTCAGCTTTATGGACATAATTTCCATCTGGAAATTGTCAAGTGAGAGAATGTAAGACCAGAAGATGGTAAAAACAAAAGTAGAGTGGAATAATGTTTGATTCTGTAATTTATATTCATTAAACGAAGTAAAACCCTGAATTCATACTGAAGATGTTTCCAGCTGATTATGTTCAAACTGATTTACTTGCAAGGGTTAGGGTTTTTGCAAACTAGACTTTCATGAGTTGTGAGTTTGTCCCTGATTTAAGCTACTAATCATTATTTCTGATTGTCCAGGTTGAAGAGACAGGCAGAGCTTGAGACGTACCTGAAGCGAATGGTGAACCGATACAAGAAGGACCTGCTGAACGACACTCACAAGGTCTGCACTGCAAAAAAATATCTTAACTAAGAACCAGTAAGAAAATCTCTCTCAATAACAAGATATTAAGATCATTTAGGAACAAAACACTGGAAGAAACTCAAATGCTCTAACACAAAAACTGTCTAGTAAGAAGAATTATCTTGGAAGACAAAAAACAAGTCTTTTTTGGATCTTTACCAACCTCTGACTCGTCTCCCAGGTCCACCTCATGTGCCTCATAGCCAGCGGGATGTTCCGTAACAGGCTGTGCAGTGAACCGGACCTGCTTGCCATCACCATGTCCCTGCTGCCCCCCCACTTCGGCTCGGTCGCCAAGGAGCGCATCGACGAGCGCTTCCTCTCCGGGCTGCTCAAATGGTGCGTCAGCTTCGATGTGAGAGTTTGCGAAGCGCTGACGTTACCCGCCCGTCGTCGAGAAGCCGCCTCAGAGACTCATCTGTCAGTTTTTCTTTCAGGTTTAGAGCGACGTTCACCCTCAACGAGAGTCTTCCCTGTGAGGAGCGTCCAGACCCCCGGGCTCTCCTGGAGAGACGACTGGCGAGCCTCTCGGCCAAAAACCACCAGGAGATGACTCATGTTGGTATTCTAGCTTTAAACCGGCCTCACATTTAGTAAAGGGACATCCAGATAGGTATCTGGGCAAATCCCAGCATTCAACCAAGCCTGATATTTTATAATTATTTATTTTAGGACATACATGTAAAGGAGAATGAATCAGACAAGTAAATTAAGCTCATGTATGTTTTGTGTTTTCTGCAGCTTTTCCTGTTGGTCCTGAGATCTCTGCAGCTCTTCTGCCGATTGGTTCTTTCTTTGCAGCCGATGTCTTTCAAACCTCCGTCGGCCAAGGTAAATGCATACACCGATCAGCCACAACATTAGAACCACCAAGCAGTGCACCACCACCTGAACATTGTTGCAGACCACCCACACCCACGTGGCCATGGCAAGCTAGCCTAAAAGCTAGAGTAGCTTCCCATGCTTTCGAACTGATTCTGCTCCAGCAAAGATCAATCAAAAGCCAATCAAAACGTTTTGGGGCGGGGCTTAATGTTGTGATGGTCAGAGTTGATTCTGTTTACAACAAAATGGTTCTGATTGGTTGTAGGACTATCCAGTTGATGCAGAGAACTCTATTAGTTGAAACACGCCCCATAACGAAGTCAAGATGGCAGGTGACCAGACTCATATTCGTTGTGTACTTGCTTTTGCAACTCTCAGATATGTAATATTGGCTAATTTTGTTGAATAAACAAATGCAGAAGTATGATATTTCCTTAGATTGGGTTCTCTTTGTCTACTTTCAGGACTTGTGAGAAAGTTTACCATATACTGCACATCAGGGTTACTATACATACATATCATGACTATCTCTGTGTCTTCTCCAGGGCAAAGGGGCTAGATCGTCCACTGGTGCCCCAAAAAAGAGCCAGAAAACCTCCCCGGAGCCAAAGGTGTCTCCTGGCACCAAGAGACCAGCCGCCGGGGGGAAGGTGACGGGAGATAGAGGAGGAAAGAAAGCGAAGAAGAAGAAAGAGGTGAAGGAGGAGGAGGAGGAAGAGGAAGAGGAGAAGAAGGGTGTCGTGTCTGGAGGGCAGAGACCAAAGAACTCAAAACGTCGCAGTGTCGCCTCAAAGGTCAGCTACAAGGAGGACAGCGAAGGTGATGGGTCGGAGGAGGAGGAAGATGAGGAATTTGAGGCCACCAGTGACGAGGACAGCGAGGATTCGGAGAGCGAAGCTAAATCTGCGAAGGGTAAGAAGGGGAAAGGGAAGAGCAGGAGCAAAGGAACCAGCAACAAAAAAACTGTAGCTCCAAAGAGAAGGAGCGTCGACGTTAAAGAAGAAGAAACAGAAGAAGAGGAAGGAACGGTGAGCAACAGGACAAAAAGAAGAAGTGGGATAAAGAAGGAGGGGCCTGGAGCGGACGAGTGGTTGGAGGTGTACCTGGAGAAGACGTCGTCCTGGGTGTGCGTGGACGTGGAGCACGGCGTCGGGGCGCCTCACCTCTGCTACGAGAACGCGACGGCTCCGGTGACGTATGTGGTGTCGGTCAACGGTGACGGGTTCCTGAAGGACCTTGGGCGGAAGTACGACCCCAAATGGATGACGTCGTCCAGGAAGAGGCGGCTGGACGACGACTGGTGGGAGGAGACGCTGGAGCCGTTCCTGGGACCTGAGGATGAGAGGGACGCAAAGGAGGACAAGGAGGTGAGTATCTAACGGAGAGCTGATGTTAGAAGCAGGAAAAATGAAAGTGATGTTTAGACGGCTGGGTCAGAACATCTCCAGAACGATAGGCGCTGTTCCTGGTCTGAGGTGATCAACAGTGGTCCAAGGAAGGAGGAGAACCAAAGACAGGGTCATGGACCAAGGGTCATTGAGGAGTAGGAAGAGGAGGAAGAGGAAGGAATAGGAAGTAGAGGAGTTGTAAGAAGGAGGGGAGAGGAAGAAGAAGAAGAGTTGGAGTAGGAAGAAGAAGAAAAATGGGAGGAAGAAGAGCCAGTGTTGTGGATGAAGGATTTCTGAGTCTGACCCGTGTGGTTCTGCTGAAGAAGAGTTGATGCTGGTTCTGATAGAAAGGAGTCAGAACAGTCAGTGGATCTCAGACCAGTCAGGGTGTCCATGCTGACCTCTGACCTCTAATGAAAGCTCAGAACTGAACCTTGGAGACCTGGAGGAAGGTGGTTCTGGTCTGATGGATCTGACATGGAGAACACATGGAACGAGGATGTTCTTGGTCTACAACAATGTTCAGGTGGAGGTCACCAGGAGAACATGGTGGTCTTAATGTTGTGGCTGATCACGGGTGTTGCCTGTCTTTTTTATCTGGTTCCAGCTCCAGAAGAAGCTCCTGAACAAACCCCTGCCCATCTCCATCGGCGAGTACAAGAACCACCCGCTCTACGCCTTGAAGAGACACCTCCTGAAGTACGAGGGCATCTATCCCGCCACAGCCACGGTGCTGGGATACTGCCGAGGAGAGCCGGTGTACTCCAGGTATGCTTTAGCTTTAGCTCTTCTCTAAACATGCATTCAATTATTTATAGTCTGATTCATAAATGAGGATCAGAACCATGAGCAGCTGTTGAAATCTGCTAATCATTTAAACATCGATTTCAGTTTCCTAGCTAAGCTAACGTGTTGACTCCTTCAAAGAAACTAAATGATGCTATGATGCTCTCCTTCTTTTTCTTCTTCTACATCTTCTCGTCATTCTCCTCGTCGTCCTTCTTATTCTTGACCTTTGTCTTAATGTTCTTCTTCTCGTCCTTTTGCTTCTTCTCCTTCTCCTTCTTCTTCTTGTCCTTTTTTCTTTTCCTTGTCCTCCTCATCCTTCATGTTCTTCTTATTCTTGACCTTTGTCTTAATTTTCTTCTCGTCCTTTTGCTTGTCCTTCTTCTCCTTATCTTTCCTCTTTTCCTTCTTCTTCTTCTCTTCATTTTTCTTCTCCTCGTCCTCCTTCACATCCTTCTTCTTGTCCTTTTTCTGTTCCTCACCATTCTCCTCCTCGTCCTCCTTCACGTCCTTCTTATTCTTGACCTTCCTCTTAATCTTCTTCTTCTCGTCCTCCTTCTTCACCTCCTTCTTCTTCTCCTCCTCCAGGGATTGTGTGCACACCCTTCATTCCAGGGACACATGGCTGAAAGAAGCTCGAACTGTCCGAATCGGTGAAGAGCCGTACAAGGTGAGAGGATAACCTTCTCTGCTTTGTTCTTTTTGTTAGTTCCTCTTCTTCTTCTTCTTCTTCTCTTCTTCTTCTTCCAGTTTGTTTTTCTGTTGTTTCTGTTCCTCTTTACTTTCATCACACATTCAAGCTTCGATCCAGATCAGTGGAGCAATGCTCTTTATTTGTCGTTTATGTTTCTGACCTGGAAGCCAAAAACAAATTTCCCTGGCGTCTCCCCTTTGGGAGCTGATTACGCTCCACCACGCCATCTGGAGTTTACAGCGTGTAGTTTAATTAGTTTAGAGAAGCTGAAGCAGGGCTGCAGAAAAAGATGCGACCGTTTGAGAAGAGTAGAGCCAAAAAGCTGAAACAAAAATCTCCTTTGTTTCTAAACTGAAACATATCTTAGTAAATCAAATCAGAATAGTACTCAGGCTTATTTGAAATCCTGGTACTGGAACAAACACAGGTAATATTAAGTCTCATAAGTGGATCAGAGAACTGAGGTGAAACATATCATTTATAAACTTGGCTCTTGTGTGAACTAGATGAATGTTTGTCTCTGGTCAGATGGTGAGAGGCTTCTCCAATCGTTCCCGTAAAGCCCGGATGATGAGTGAGCTGAAGGAGGAGAATGACCTGCCTCTGTTTGGAGAATGGCAAACTGAAGAGTACCAGCCGCCTCTCGCTGTGGACGGGAAGGTAAATGGGTTCATGGACTGTAACCGATGGAATACATTGAGTTTAATAAAAATATGATATCGAATGTCAAAGCTGAAACAAGGGCAACTGGGTTTGAAGATGTTTACAGACCTCAGTCATTTAGACGTGTTCACACCTGACATCCAGTCACACCTGTACTTGAGATCTGATCTCAGGTGGTCTGGGTCACATGTGTCCCAGACCTCCTCCACATGTGGACTGACACCAGATCAGTGTTCACACCTGGACCTGTATAACCTGGACTCTAGAGACCAGATCAGTGTTCACACCTGGACACTAGAGACCAGATCAGTGTTCACACCTGGACCTGTATAACCTGGACTCTAGAGACCAGATCAGTGTTCACACCTGGACCTGTATAACCTGGACTCTAGAGACCAGATCAGTGTTCACACCTGGACCTGTTTAACCTGGACTCTAGAGACCAGATCAGTGTTCACACCTGGACCTGTTTAACCTGGACTCTAGAGACCAGATCAGTGTTCACACCTGGACCTGTTTAACCTGGACACTAGAGACCAGATCAGTGTTCACACCTGTTTGACCTGGACACTAGAGACCAGATCAGTGTTCACACCTGGACCTGTTTAACCTGGACACTAGAGACTAGATCAGTGTTCACACCTGGACCTGTTTAACCTGGAGATGCTACTTCAATGAAACATCTTCTAGAAACTCTTTCTTTTTTGAAGTAAACTTAAACCCCAGTTAAAATGAAACCATCAGGTTTGATAGGTGTAACTGATCTGAACTTCTGTCCCCTTTCCCTCCAGGTTCCTCGTAACGACTACGGTAACGTCTACCTGTTCAAGCCCTGTATGTTACCGGTGGGCTGTGTTCATCTCCGGTTGCCCAACCTGCACCGCGTGGCCCGGAAGCTGAACCTGGACGCGGCGTCTGCGGTCACAGGCTTCGACTTCCATGGAGGATACTCCCACGCTGTGTAAGACAAACTGCTGGGACGGGCCCATTTAAACACACCACTGTTAGAAATGATCACATGAATCAGTGATGTCTGTTCATTAGTAATGAGAGCCTTTTAAAAGATTCTGGTCTTGGAGCTGAGAACCAAACTAAACTAGAAAATAATCTGAACTAGAATCAACTCAGTAGATGATTCAATTTGGAAGTTTGAAAGCGTATCAGCGTGTTGTTCCATCCAACCCTCCTTCCATCCTCCCTACTTTTCCTCCTTCCTTCCTTGTTTTTTTTCTTACCTCCTTCCCTCGTTCCTTCTTTCTTTCCATTCCTACATCTCTCAGTCCTTCCTCCCTTCCTTTCTTCCTTGCCTCTTAGCTTCCTTTCTTTCCTTCCTTCCTCCCTTCCTTATTTTCTTGCTCCCTTCCTTCTTTCCTTCCTTCCTCCATTCCTTCCTTCCTTGCCTCTTAGCTTCCTTTCTTTCCTTCCTTCTTTCTTTCTGCCCTCCCTTCCCTCCATCTCTCTCTCTTCCATCTTTCCTTTCTTACCTCCTTCCATCCTTACTCTCCTTCCTTCCTTCCTTCCCTCTTACCTTCCTTATTTCTTTTCTTTCTTCTTTCATTCATTCCTTCCTTCTTTCCCTTTTTCCTTCCTCCCTTCCTTTCTTCCTTGCCTCTTAGCTTCCTTCTTTCCTTCATTTCTTCTTTCTTCCTTCTTTCTTTCCTTCCTTCGCTCTTACCTTCTTTCTTTCCTTTTTTCTTCCTCCATTCTTTCATTCACTTTTTCTTTCTTTTCTCTTTTCCCTCCTTTACCTATTTCTTTCCTTCCTTACCTCAGGCTTTCCTTCCGTTCTTCCGTCCCTCCCTCCTTCCTTCCTTCTTTCCTTCACTCTTTCTATCCTTCCCTCCTTCCTTTCTTCCTTGCCTCTTAGCTTCCTTCCTTCCTTCCGTCCCTCCTTTCTTCAGGCTTTCCTTCTTTCCTTCCTTCCTTTCCTAAGATACAGAACAGCCACTGTAAAACAATTACTCCTCTAAAAACATTTGTATGGTTTTATTTGAACATTTAAAATAAACTGTCAATGGGCACTTTGCAGGAATTGGATCAGAAGAAAGGAAGAGAATAAATCCAGTTGTTGTTGTTGTTGTTGCAGGACCGACGGTTACATCGTGTGTGAGGAGCATGAGGAGATTCTCAGAGCCGCCTGGGTGGAAGAACAAGAGCTACAGAAACAGAAGGAGAAAGAGGTACACGGCTTTTTATTGATTAGAAACCAGTAACTCTGCCAAGCATGACTACTGTTGGTTATTAAAACTGTTTCCCTTCCAGAAAAAAGAAAAGAGGGCGACCTCCAACTGGACTCTGCTGGTGAAGGGGCTCCTGATCAGAGAGAGGCTCAAACAGCGCTACGGCAAGAAGAACCACGGCCTGGGGAGCCTCGCTCACGGGTACGACGCTGACGGGTTTTCCTCCGACGAGGAGCCGGAAGTCGAGGGCCCAAGTCCCGACGCTAAGACGGCATCTGAGACTCTGGCGATGTCCTGGCCTCAGAACAGACAAGCAGAGGAGGACGAGGGGCCGAAGAGGAAGAGGAAGACGAACCGAGAGAAGAAGGGTCAAGAGCAGCATCTGTTCCCCTTTGAGAAAGTGTGACGGCCGGAGATAGTTTGAAATGTTTGAAATGATTTCAGCAACTCTGTTCAACCCTTTGATCGGACACAGAAGAGGTGTCGGCCTCCTCCTTCAGGGCAGAGCACACGGACGTATTATCAGATTTATATGCCAGTGTACGCCAGAATGCCGGAGGAAGAGAGCATGGTGATGATCAAATCTGTCTGAGGCCAGGGAAGTGTCCTTACGTTTACACAGACAACTCTACAAACTATACAGGCTCATAAAACCTAAAAATAACTCGCTGGCACAGCTTCTCCTCCACCTTCCAGTGCTGCGAGCGGGTTTCCACATCTGTGCCAGCGCTGGATTAGAGTTGTTGTTGTTACCGGCTGGACCGAGTCCCTGAGAACAAACTAGAAACTAGAAGTTGTAGCTGGAGACCGAGCGTCTGGTTTTGAATCTCAAACTCCACTCTCTGATTATTCACTTCCATTCCTCACCTTTCTCTCTTTATCTCTCTTCTGTTGTTCATCACGTTATGTCCACACCATTTCAACACGGGCGTTTGTATATGTATGTTTGTACACGTCAGGATTTAAAACTTTTGTATGAGGAGTATTTTTTGTACGAAATATGACTAAAAAAGAAAAGCTGCCAAAAAAAATGAGTGGTGTCATGTTTTTCCAGGAGATTCAGCTTTTTTAGGATAAGATCATTGATATCATATTATAAGATCAAAAACATAAGTTAGATAAAAAAATACATAAGAGTAAATATAAATTAAGGGTATATGGAATATGTGCAGTTGCAGTATGAAGCTTAAAAAAGGTTGAAGTGGTGAAGACTGAATGAAGACTATACACATTCATGATTAATAACGAGAGAAGAATTGCTTTTAACAACAAATAATGACATGATATGTAAGAAAAATACCTGAGAGACGAGTGTTTTACTTGAGTTAAGACCAGAATTACTGCACTGAATGAAATGAAAATGATTAATAAGTACTTGCAGACAAAGAAGTGCTGAACATCTCCGTGGACTCCGTAAAGACTGTGGGAGAAACCATTCCAGGTAGAATCTAAAATATAAAACATATGTTGGTTTGTTTAACACTTCAGTATTAAGCCTTAATACGTCAGGAGTCTTCAGGAGTTTAAACTTGGAAGAAAATGAGACCGAATGAGAAGATGCGTCCAAATGTTTGATTGGTGCTGCACGTGAAAATAATTTAATTATAAAAAGTAGTCTGTTGTCTAACGGAGAAAAAGGAAAAGAGATAAAAAAGAAAAACTATATAAAATAATAGAAAAATAATATACTAATGAAGAGAGAGAAGAGAAATGGGGTCTATGAAAATTTTTGCCATCACAGATTTAATGTTGTGTCTGTACGTACCGAGGGTGGCACAGTGCAGAGGTGGTTAACACTGATGCCTCACAGCAAGAAGGTCACCGGTTCGAATCCATGGACCAGCTAGCCTTTCCGTGTGGAGTCTGCATGTTCTCCCTGTGTCTGTGTGGGTTCTCTCCAGGTTCTCCAGCTTCCTCCCACCGTCCAAAGACATGCTGGTTAGGTTCATTGGTGATTAAATTGGCCGTAGGTGTGAGTGTCTCTCTGTGTTAGCCCTGTGATAGACTGGAGACCTGTCCAGGGTGGACCCCCCCTCTAGACCAATGACAGCTGGGATAGGCTCCAGCAGACCCCGCGACCCTTAACAGGAACAAGCAGCTACAGAAGAAGATGACATAACTCTATGTGTTTGTTTCTCTGTCGTGATATGATCAGATAATAAAAGCTGACAGGAGTCCGTCTCTCCAGTCCCAGATGATCGTCTTTTCAGCCGTTGTCAGGGAAATCAAACAACACGGTTTGAAGTGGAGCGTTTTGTTTTTGCTCCAGATGACGATCCATATTCCTGCTCAGCAGTTTCAGACCAATTACCAGCTCTCTGCTGCTCTCAGACGCTTCTTAGAAGCCCACAGAGGGTAATGCATTGTTTATGGAAGCATCCTTTTACAGCTAAAGTACCTCGAGCTGTAAAGCTGCTATACCTGCAGAGTCATTTAGTCTTATAGATCGTCAGGACACAAACATTTTATAGGAAACACCCAGTGGGTTTACAATCTTTATCTTCTTCGGATTATGTGGTACAAGTGTAAAAATGTCAAACTCCAACACACTGCAGCGACTACAGCTACTACCTCTTCTCCCTTTGCCTTTAGGCTTTAAAATGTTTAAACCCACAACTGTGTGTTTCTGATCTGTGAAGCTTCATCCAAATAAAATAACAACCTCTCCTCCCTTCTCTTCTCTCACTTTTTCTGTCTCGTGCACAAGTTGGATTGTTGCTGACACGACATATGAATAAATAAACACATTGTGCGCGTGCGCAGAACAGAATGAGTGCCTCTCCTCCTTGTAACGCTGCCCAGGTAGCCTATAAATGGACCCTGGCACTGATGCATGAGGTGAAACTAAGTGCTGCATCTTTCCTGGCAGAGGGAGAGAGAGAGAGAGGGAGGGGGGAGAGAGGGAGAGCGAGGAACCCGGACGTGACGTCATTGATAAGCACCTCCGTCGCCCAGTCCAACTTCCGCCTGTAGCCGAGCTCAGAGTGCACATCGCTCTGTGGATTTCCCCCCCCCACTCAAAAAAAAACCTCCACTCCTGGTTGTCACCGTGGGCCGAGCCGACTCTTCTCCGAGAGGTAAACGCAGCGGGCCGTGAACGGTGCCAACGGACGCGGCGGTTGTTTAAATGTACGGGTTTACCCCACCCCGAGCTCCGCGGGGCCTTGTTTACATCTCAAGCCCCGGACTCGAGTAGGCGAGAGGCGGAGGCAGAGCGGGCAGGAGGCGGAGGAGGCGGAGGAGGAAGGAGAAGGGGGGTGGATACCTAGTCGGCTCATATGTTGTCAGTTATTTTAGTTTGTGTTTTTTATCGTAGAAGGAAATGGTTCGCTTTTATTCCTGAACGGTTTCAGGAATAGTCTTAACTGTATCGTAGTCGTGGGGTTAGCAAAGCCGCTAACTCACAGCTAGCCAGGAAGCTAATCCGGCTAACGGTAAATTAGCCAGCCGCCGCTCTGTGGCTCTTGACTTCTCGGCTTCTTAAGAAGTGAAACGCCGGAGTCCTGCGATAACAAAGCGGTTTTTCCTTTGCTTTAATCTCGTCCCTAACACCCCCCCCTCGTCTACCCTCTCCTCTCTCCCCTCCCTCCCCCCCTTCTCTCGCTCCCAAGACCTGTTATCAAACGCGTGCTGAGTCGCTGTAATACATTAGCCTAGCGGGATGTGTGTCACCCAATTCGCTGCCTATTTTTAACCCGGATCGGGCGGAATGCGAGCCCTCGTCTGTCGGCGGGCTGGCGGGCTGGCAGGCTTCCTTCCCCCCGGGTTAAACCTTGTTGTTCAGTCCAGGTGGATATTTGCGAAGTCACATTTGTAGCCCTGCGCCAGGAAACGTGTTTGATCCCGTGTGAGCTGCCTGTAGTGGGACTCAAATCACATGTCGGTGTAAAGCTCACTGAGGGATCCTCATCTAAAGAGTACACCACACTAGTACTTTAGTTCTGTGAAGGTTCTAGTGTCCAGCATTAGTTTTAAATAGCTAAGAGCGACTGGTTCACCTGTGTTTTCATTTTGGAGGCTTATTGAATTGTCTGTTTTTAATAAAACTAGTCCAGGTGATCTTCTGATATCAGCCCTAATGCATCGACAACATGTTTATGTGTTTCAGTCCAACTCAGGCAAGCCTTGTTCCCGTTTTGTTACTTCCCAATTTGCCTCCAACTCAATATCAGATTTGTTCTTTACAGCATCGTCAGCTAAAATTGTTTTACACAATATAAAGGTTTTTTTTTTTTTGCTGCGCTGTTCGTTTCATAGATCAAGTGATTGATTGATAGAACACGTACGTGTGTGGTTTGGTGGTTTCAGTCACAGCGGGGTCACAGAACTGCAGATGGAAAAAAAATAAATTTCTGCAACAAATGAGAAGAGAGAGAGAAATGAAAACACGAAGGAGTGAAAAGAGACGAGACGCACAGCCTTTCTAGCTTTGTGAAGGTCTTCCTCGAATCCTTCCGCTTGAAGATCGTTCTTGCAAAATGTTCGGCTTGTTCCCCCGCCCACTGACAAGGAGGCGTGATAACAAGATAACCAGTGTCATCCCCTTTACTTAGAATCACGTGGTGCTGGTTTCTGGTCGGCGCAGAGATGTAGATGCTCTGAGCCAGACGTCTAGCCTCGACAAACTCTTTCCACTCGTCCGTTTTTCGTGCTTCTAACATAAACCTTGATGACGGCGTTGTTCATGTCTCATTTTAGAGCTGATTGATGTATTTACCTTAAGAATTGCACGTAAAGAAACTAATCAGAATCATTTTCCGTCCCCTCTCTCTCCTCCGTTTGTCCCCCACAGACCGTCCTGTAACCAGCTTTCCAAATGAGTGACGGGGAGTGCGACTTCTTCTGCTTCTTCCGCTGCTGCTGAGCGCGCTCAGACAGACTGGAAGGCAGGAAGACTCTGAACAGTGACACGAGGCGGCGGCGGCGTCGGCGGCGGCAGCAAGGAGGGTCGGTGGTGCGGGCGGAGCTTCAGTAGAGCTAATCGGGGACCGCTGCCGGGAACCGACAGGTAGGCGCGGCCGTCTACCTGTCCGGGGGGCGACTCGAGTCGATCGACTGGATGTCTGTGGACATGAACAGCCAGGCGTCGGACAGCAACGAGGAAGACTTTGGCGTGAACTCTGAAGAAGAGGAGGAGGATGACGACGACGGAGGAGAGGAGGAGGAGGATCAGGGCGACATCGCGGGCTACTACGACGGCGTGGCCAGCGACGTGGAGCAGCAGGGCGCCGACTCGTTTGACCCCGAAGAATATCAGTTCACCTGTCTGACCTACAAAGAGAGTCAGCGGGTGTTGATAGAGGAGGTTAACACTGTGGCTGCTGCGCTGAAGGTGAGACGTCCACATCTGGTCCCAAATGTCCTAGAGGTGGTCTCCTGTGTCTTCCTAAAGTCTGTCCTTGTCTTCTCCTAGAGGTGGTGTCCTGTAGCTTCCTAAAGTCTGTCCTTGTCTTCCTTGTCTTCTCCTAGAGTTGGTCTCCTGTAGGTTCCTAAAGTCTGTCCTTGTCTTCTCCTAGAGTTGGTCTCCTGTGTCTTCCTAAAGTCTGTCCTTGTCTTCTCCTAGAGTTGGTCTCCTGTAGCGTCCTAAAGTCTGTCCTTGTCTTCCTTGTCTTCTCCTAGAGTTGGTCTCCTGTAGCTTCCTAAAGTCTGTCCTTGTCTTCCTTGTCTTCTCCTAGAGTTGGTCTCCTGTAGGTTCCTAAAGTCTGTCCTTGTCTTCTCCTAGAGTTGGTCTCCTGTGTCTTCCTAAAGTCTGTCCTTGTCTTCCTTGTCTTCTCCTAGAGTTGGTCTCCTGTGTCTTCCTAAAGTCTGTCCTTGTCTTCTCCTAGAGTTGGTCTCCTGTGTCTTCCTAAAGTCTGTCCTTGTCTTCCTTGTCTTCTCCTAGAGTTGGTCTCCTGTAGCTTCCTAAAGTCTGTCCTTGTCTTCCTTGTCTTCTCCTAGAGTTGGTCTCCTGTAGGTTCCTAAAGTCTGTCCTTGTCTTCTCCTAGAGTTGGTCTCCTGTGTCTTCCTAAAGTCTGTCCTTGTCTTCCTTGTCTTCTCCTAGAGTTGGTCTCCTGTAGCTTCCTAAAGTCTGTCCTTGTCTTCCTTGTCTTCTCCTAGAGTTGGTCTCCTGTAGCTTCCTAAAGTCTGTCCTTGTCTTCCTTGTCTTCTCCTAGAGTTGGTCTCCTGTAGGTTCCTAAAGTCTGTCCTTGTCTTCTCCTAGAGTTGGTCTCCTGTGTCTTCCTAAAGTCTGTCCTTGTCTTCTCCTAGAGTTGGTCTCCTGTAGCGTCCTAAAGTCTGTCCTTGTCTTCCTTGTCTTCTCCTAGAGTTGGTCTCCTGTAGCTTCCTAAAGTCTGTCCTTGTCTTCCTTGTCTTCTCCTAGAGTTGGTCTCCTGTAGGTTCCTAAAGTCTGTCCTTGTCTTCTCCTAGAGTTGGTCTCCTGTGTCTTCCTAAAGTCTGTCCTTGTCTTCCTTGTCTTCTCCTAGAGTTGGTCTCCTGTGTCTTCCTAAAGTCTGTCCTTGTCTTCTCCTAGAGTTGGTCTCCTGTGTCTTCCTAAAGTCTGTCCTTGTCTTCCTTGTCTTCTCCTAGAGTTGGTCTCCTGTGTCTTCCTAAAGTCTGTCCTTGTCTTCCTTGTCTTCTCCTAGAGTTGGTCTCCTGTGTCTTCCTAAAGTCTGTCCTTGTCTTTCTTGTCTTCTCCTAGAGTTGGTCTCCTATAGCTTCCTAGAGTCTGTCCTTGTCTTCCTTGTCTTCTCCTAGAGTTGGTCTCCTGTGTCTTCCTAAAGTCTGTCCTTGTCTTCCTTGTCTTCTCCTAGAGTGGACTGGATTCAGTCCAATAAATCTTTCAGTCAAAGTTAATGTAGTGTGGAGAGGGTAGCTGGTACCTTGTGTTCTCTACTCCAGAAATGTTCTGGTCATCCAACGCTGCCATAAACTCCCTAACCCTCTCTGGAAGATGTTTCTCCTTGACGCTGTCTCCAGGAAACTTTTCTCTTCTTCTTTTAAACGTTCAGTGTTTGTTGTTGTTCCATCCACATTACACTAGTCACTGACTAGATGCGACTGGACTCAGCTGTGTTTATTGGATTCACATTTAGGAGAAGACAAGGAAGAGAACTAAAGCCTTTTATGAAGGGACAAAGAAACTTAATCAGGATTATTATTCCTCACTTTCTCACTACAGACAAGTTGAACACTTATCTCTGATCCGTCTGTCGTTCTGTCTCTTCCTCTCACAGGTTTTACCAGCAGTAGCAAAACTGATCCTGGTGCATTTTCACTGGCAGGTTTCACAAATACTGGACAGGTACGTCTACCTTCGTCTCCTGTCTCCTGTCTCGTCATTCTTGCAGTCTTTCCTTTTTCATTAGCTGTAAAACTCCCCAAGGTCTCATACTGACGTTGCATTAACATCCATCCTGTCCAGCTTTAAGTTGCTGTTTGTTGTGTGCGCGTCATGATTCATATTTTAGAACTAGCTGTAAAGTTATAATTGGTTAGTTTATCTCGTTAGTTGTTTTAGAGACCCACAAAAAGCTCAAGATTATAAGTGGAGCTCTGGCTCTTGTTGCTAAAGAACTGTTGTAGGCTGTTGTGTGTTTGTTTTTTAAATTAGTGAGACAGAACTCCGCTTACGTAGGTGGTCTTTAATGTGACCCAGGACTCGTTGTGTGTTCATACGACCAAAAGGAAGGAGGTTAAATGTGATCAGAACCATATTTACCCTCGTTTATTCTCAGCTCTGTCACTTATTTTTTTTGTTTGTGCTACTTCCTTCCTCCTCCTCATGGTCTCTACCTCATGATACTGTTTTTGTTCAGTAACTTATTTCCCGTCTTTTGATTTTTCCCCACAGATATAAGTCCAACTCGTCTCTGGTCTTATCGGACGCTCTGGTCCAGCCCAGCAGCACCTGCAGATCAGTCACTGTGAGTGTCTGACCCTCCGTCGTTGGATTAGATTAGATTATTTAACCTCATAGTTAACAGCTACGTCTGTAAATGCTACTGAGAAGCCTCAACGTGTCGTACCCCTTATCTGACTAGATCTGGCTCCTGTTCCTCTTCATCCACAGGATCAGGATGTTGAGCCTGTTCTGTGTTACTGACTTCTATCTGGCTTGCCAGGCTAGCACTTAGCTGTTGATGCTAGTTAGCTTAGCTACAGAAATGCTTTTAACGTCGTTCAGTATAGGTGGCGTAGGCAAAAAACAAACCTCTGCACACAATTTGATCGTCCTCCAACCAGTCAGAGACATTTAGTTGTAAACTAATTCAGCTGATGACGAGTATGAGTACCGTTACTCTTCAGTTCATCACCACATAAAGCCCCGCTCCCAGACGATTAGACTGCCCCCTCAGATCTTTGTTTGGAGCATAATCAGTTCCCAGGGAGAGAATCCAAACCAAACACTCCAAGGTTGTGTTCTGGATATCGTCGCTCTTGATGCCACCTTCCTGTCACCCTCTAGATTAGTTTGTCTAATTTAAAGTACGTTAACAACCATTGTACCCGTAGTAGGAGCCCTCTGGTTGGTCGGTCTGCAGACCAATGTGTTGATGACTTCTGTGTTTTTGTGTCCCAGGCCCCTCAGTCCCTCCAGTGCGGTGTTTGTCTACAGGTCGTCCGGAGAGACTCCCTTCTGGCACTGCCCTGCCAGCACTCCTTCTGCAAAGCATGCTGGGAGCAGCACTGCACCGTCCTGGTCAAAGATGGCCTGGGAGTGGGTGAGTGCCGATGCGTTGTGTTAGATGTGTTAGATGTGTGTGTGTCTGTGTGTGTGTAATCATCAGAGCTGGCGTTAGAGCGAGTGAGTCACAGTTTGTAGGATCAGCGCTCCCAGAGGTCTGCTTCTCGTATCTGTTTGTGTGTTTTAGTCATCGACGATTCAGCCTCTGATCCTGTTTGAAATTTATTTATGGATGTTTGTGGACATTAGAGCTGAGTTTTAAAAGGATAGATTGATATTTGAAAGATTCGCTTTTGATTCATAAAAACGGATAGAAGGAGAATAGCAGCGTACAACAAAAATACCATCACAGCGATGCTTTTAAGGAGAATAAAATATAAACATGCATCAAATAAAATACTCTACAACATGCACTAGACCATAATAAATATTAAATATATTGCACAGACAGATTTCTGTTTCAAGATACTTTCACAAAACTAATGTTGTCATTGGTTCCAGAGATTTGTGGTATTTCCACGATATTTTCCCTCTAGTTTCATCTTTCATATGTCTTTGCTTTTTGTGCAGCTCTTCTTCGTCGTCAGACTTTTTAAATCCAATCAGCTCTCGGGGGCTGGAGCTTCGATCTTGCAAAATCTGTCGTTTAAAAACAGAGATGTCTAACGAAAGGATGTAGTGTAATTGATCTGAGAACTTTATAAATCAGTATTTGAGCTCTAAATGGTTGTAAGCAGCCTTTCAGCTGTGGTTAGCATCACAGCCTGAAGGTTGTTGGTTCTAAGCTGCTAGCCTGCTGGGCTCTTTCTATGTGGCGTCTCCTGTGTCTGCTGTGTTTCCTCTCACATAGACACGACTGTTGGTTTAATGTTAGTATGAATGGTGGCTCTCACACATGACTTTACCGTTTACAATCAGCCCAAGTCACTAAATCAGACTCATCGTATGCTAATTAATGACAGAATATAGTAAAATATAAGTTATACTTCTTGGAAAAGTTCTGTTTTTAGTGGTTAAGCCAAGAATAAATCAACTACTCATCGTTTGTTGCAGCCCCAGTGTAAGATCCTCAGATTTGTTTTGACGTTAAAGACAAAGGGGGCGTACTGAGAAGTTTGGACGACTCCCATCTGGTGTAAAGTTTACCAGCGGCAGCCTCGGGATGATCAGAGCGTGTGTGTCAGCAGGATAGCAGATGGGCGTGTGGGCGTGAACATGAAGTTATTGAGCAATGTTTTTGTGTCTGTGTACAGTTTGCGACTCTCTTCTGTAGTGGAGCGGCGTGTGCTGCCTTTTAACAGCCTCGTCCTTCAGAGTCTGATAAGCGTCTCTGTTAGTTGCGTGAAGGACAAGTCTATGACGATCACAGTCCAGTTTCTGGGTCACGGTAACTCTAGAAACCAGTCCACGTACACTAAACAAACTCCTGCCGCCCCACATGAGTTATGATTTAAATGTTAAATGCGTTTCCTCTGTTGCTCCTCTCACGTATCGACTCCCGTTTCCAGGTATCTCGTGTATGGCTCAGGACTGTTCCCTGCAGATGCCAGAAGACTTTGTCCTGCCACTGCTGCCAGGAGAGGAGCTGAAGGACAAATACAGACGCTACCTCTTCAGAGACCACGTCGAGGTTTGTGACGCTTTGATCGTGAATCATTTCGTCTTCTATGAACACTATTAAAACTGAAGTGTCACCAGCTGGGTATCATCTAAAATGACCAAATTTAGGATTCTCAAATTTAATGCGCAGTTCCTTTTAACGGCACAATTTTAACGCTGTGGAAAGCAATCAGAACCTGAAGTGCAGTCGTACTAAAACTAAGTTTACCCAGCAGGGGGCAGTAAAACGCTCTGTAGCATCAAAACTGCTAAAAACACAATGGAGAAGATGAAGAATCTGAAAAATGTGCAGTTAAGTTGCGTTAACTATGGAAATCATGTGATTAATTGCGATATTTTAATCTATTTACAGCCTCTGATAATTAGAAAATGTGTTTCATTCTTCAGATTTCTTGGAATTTCAATTATTTAACAATTATTTAAAACGCTACTTGGCGAGGCTGGTCTCACCTGACGAGATTTGCAATTTAATTTTGTCAATTTAGTTATTTAGTTGTGGAGCTCATGCGATTAGTTGTCGACAGCCCTTTTCAAGTTATAAATAAACGTTTAGGGTGTTTCCATAACTATATTTCATGCTTTAACAGTCCTG
The DNA here is from genome assembly GCF_963514085.1 of Chelon labrosus. Lineage (NCBI taxonomy): Eukaryota > Metazoa > Chordata > Actinopteri > Mugiliformes > Mugilidae > Chelon > Chelon labrosus. The sequence continues at coordinate 2,375,670 of NC_140360.1, forward strand.
ACATGTTCTCAACGCTACATTCCTGCTAAAGTGTTTGTGATTTTTGCAGAAGAAAATTGGATTTCTGTAAAACAGGAGCTAATCTAATCTAGAATAGAGTCTCAGCAACGTGCACTGGTTTTAGAATTGTCTATGTAACTGAGCAGGGAGATTTCTTAGCAGCTAAGATGTTGATTAAAACATTTTCCAGTAGAAGTTTGGTCTAACATGTGTTTGTTGTTTCCGTTCTGCAGAGTCACTTCCAGTTGCAGTTGTGTCCCGGTGCAGACTGTCCCATTGTCATCAAAGTGCAGGAGCCTCGGGCTCGGAGGGTCCAGTGCAGCCGCTGCAGTGAAGTCTTCTGGTAGGACACGCAGCTAGTGATCTGTCTTCTTTAAATCAGTCCAAGAGATTTCACAAGAAGTGTTTTATTTTATATTTTAAGTAAATATTTGAGTTTGAGTAAATTAAATCCTTCTTTCGTGCACAAATACAAAATATTTTCTTCTTCTTCTCGTCCTTCTTCTAATCCTTCCTCTTTCTCTTCTCGTCTTTCTTCTGGTCCTTCTTCGTCTTCTTGTCCTTCTTCCTCTTCTCCATCTTCTTCTCGTCCTTCTTCCTCTTCTCGTCGTTCCTCTTCTCATCCTTCTTTTTCTTCTCGTCCTTCTCATCCTCTTCTCGTCCTTCTCTTCTCGTCCTCCTTCTCATTCTTCTTCTCCATCTTCTTCTCGTCCTTTCTCTTCTCGTCCTTCTTCTCGTCCTTCTCCATCTTCTTCTCGTCCTTCTTCCCCTTCTCCTTCTCATCCTTCTTTTTCCTCCTTCTCATCCTCTTCTTGTCCTCCTCCTCCTTCTTCTTCTCCTCCTTCTTCTTCTCCTTCTCCTCCTCCTCCTCCTTCTCTTTCTCCTCCTCCTCCTCCTCGTTCTTCTCCTCCTTCTCCTCCTCCTCCTCCTCCTCCTCCTCCTCATCCTTCTCATCCTTCTTCTCTTTCTCCTCCTCCTCCTCCACCTTCTTCTTCTCTTTCTCCTCCTCCTCCTCCTTCTCTTTCTCCTCCTCCTCCTCCTCCTCTTTCTCCTTCTTCTTCTCTTTCTCCTCCTCCTCCTCCTCCTCCTCCTCCTCCTCCTCCTCTTCCTCTGTTACTTCCCTGTCTAAACTACTGATTATCTGTGGTTCTGGTGTCTCCCTCAGTTTTAAATGCCGTCAGATGTACCACGCTCCCACAGACTGCGCAACGATTCGGAAATGGCTGACCAAATGTGCGGACGACTCGGAGACTGCGAACTACATCAGCGCACACACTAAAGATGTACGTTGGACGCGTGCACGCGTAAATAAAGTAACACCCGTAAATAAAACTGTGCCAACCGAAAAAGGGGAAGTTAAGAGTTGTGTGTGTGTTTCTCTCCTCTAGTGTCCTAAGTGCAATATCTGCATTGAGAAGAACGGAGGGTGCAATCACATGGTGAGTCAGAGCCGACGCTTTCCTAGAAAACAGGAAATGCTGAGAATAATATTAACATCCTGAGAACTGATGTCCTCGATTGAATCTCTCCCGTACCGTTAGATACTGTGTTACCTGTTGTTATTTTTTTGTGTGTCTGTTAAATCAAGGACTTTCAAGGTTGTTTTTGTTTTTAAATCAGGTTTCTGTTTTTGACAGTTAATTTTTCTTTCTTTGTTTCAGCAATGTTCCAAGTGCAAACACGGTAAGTAACTCGTCTCAACCATAGACTGTATAAAGATGGCTAAAGCAAGTAGAGCTCCCCCTGGTGGCTGGCTGCAGTATAGGTCATAATCTCCATGTTAGTGGGCGGGGCTTTGGCTAAACTAAAACACTAAAATAAATTTTTTTTCAAGGATGGTTTCTGTCATTTTAGGTAGTTAATATAATGTTGATTCGTGTTAAAGTGTCAATTTTTTGGATAAGTTTCGTTTTAGTTATTTGACGCTATAGAAACAGGATGTGACGTAATGGCGACTACCAGTTGCCATGCCAACCGTGCCGTAAAACGGTTGTGAGAGTAGTAAAAAGGTCCAGTGTATAATCCATCATCTCCTTGTAACTGATGGAGGTAGAGCAGAGCGTAGTGTTAATTAAACTAAAACATGAGTGAGTCTGGAGGAAGTGGGCGGGGCTTCGATATCACGGCTCCACGTGGCTCCGCCCTCAGACCGCACTGATCAGACTCTGGCTCCAAACTCACAAGATGGCACCGCCCATGTCCTCAGGAAAATAGCATCAGTTTGACTAATGAGAGGAAGTGGAGACGTGTTGTCCATATTTATATACAGACTATGTTTTAAGTCAAAGAACCGAGTTTGACTGGACTTGTTGGGTGAGTGTCGTTTCTCAATGAGTGTTTTTTTCTTTCTCCTGATAGACTTCTGCTGGATGTGTCTCGGAGACTGGAAGACTCATGGCAGTGAATACTATGAGTGCAGCCGCTACAAAGAAAACCCAGATATAGTCAACCAGAGCCAGCAGGCTCAGGCCAGAGAGGCCCTCAAGAAATACCTCTTCTATTTTGAGAGGGTGAGTTCTTGGCTGAGTGTTTTTATTTCCTTCCTCTTCTCGTGCACACACACAGAATATTTTTGTTTTCTTTTATATTCAAATGTTGAGACTGATGGAGTTAATCTGATTTAGAAACTAAACTTAAAGCAGGGTTGTTTTCATTGTGGAGGCTCTGCTTTGTTGTACTATTGAATTGTGTTGTTTTGTTCTGACACATGTTCCTAATATTTTTATATTGTAGTCAGTGTTCTAGATTAAATAACATTAGGGTTTAATTCAGTGCAGTTTTACAGCATCACAAACTTCATTTATATTTATATTTCATCTGCCAGTGGGAGAATCACAACAAGTCTCTGCAGCTGGAGGCTCAGACGTACCAGAGGATCCAGGAGAAGATCCAAGAGAGAGTAATGAACAACCTGGGAACCTGGATCGACTGGCAGTACCTGCATAACGCTGCAAAGCTACTGGCTAAGGTACCGTTGAGCTGGGCCAGCAGACGTCTGGGACTCAGGGGACATGAAGACATCATTTATTTAGGATTTATTTTAGAAAGCTTCCAATAAACCAGGAAGTCACAACAGTTATAATTATAGACGTCGTCTGAGCAGCGTGAAGCTGGATTTGTTTACGAGTATGTGTCAGTTAAAACACTTCATCATGAAATAAAAAGAACGAGTCACCAGATTATAAATAGTTGAATGTGATGACACCAGGTTAATTAGGATGCTAATGTTGCTGTAGCTAAGCTAACTAGCATCAAAGTGCTAGCCGACCAAGACGGATAGAAAACAAGCTCTTCCTCCTCCTCTTCTTCTTTTTGTCCTCCATCTCCCCATTCTTCTTCCTCTTCCTCATTATTCTTCCCCTCCCTCTCATCCTCCTCCTCTTTCTTCTTCTCCTTCTTATTGTTGTTGTTCTACTTCATCTCCTCTTCTTTTAGCTTCTTCCTCCTCCTCCTCTCCCTCCACCTCTGTTCTTCTCCACCTTCTCCTTGTTCTTCTCCTTTTTACTCATTTTCTTCCTCCAACATTTTTTCTTCCTCTTCCTCCTTGTAACTCCTCTTCCTCCTTCTCCTTCTTCTTCTTTTTGTTCTTCTCCTCCTCCTCACTCTTCTTCTTCCTCCAATACTACTTCTTCCTCTTCCTCTTTCTTCTTCTTATCCAGATGAAATTGATTCTATCTCTCTGTCCCTATCTCTATCTGTCTCTGTCTGTCTCTATCTCTGTCTCGAGCTCTGTCTGTCTATATCTCTATTCTGTCTGTCTCTATCTCTGTCTCTATTTCTGTCTGTCTCTATCTCTATCTCTGTCTGTCTCTATTCCTGTCTGTCTCTATCTCTATCTGTCTCTATCTCTATCTGTCTCTATCTCTGTCTGTCCCTACCCATCTCTGTCTGTCTCTATCTCTATCTCTGTCTGTCTCTATTTCTGTCTGTCTCTATCTCTGTCTGTCTCTATCTCTGTCTGTCTCTATCTCTGTCTCTGTCTGTCTCTATTTCTGTCTGTCTCTATCTCTATCTCTGTCTGTCTCTATTCCTGTCTGTCTCTATTCCTGTCTGTCTCTATCTCTATCTGTCTCTATCTCTGTCTGTCTCTATCTCTGTCTGTCCCTACCCATCTCTGTCTGTCTCTATCTCTATCTCTGTCTGTCTCTATTTCTGTCTGTCTCTATCTCTGTCTGTCTCTATCTCTGTCTGTCTCTATCTCTATCTCTGTCTGTCTCTATTTCTGTCTGTCTCTATCTCTGTCTGTCTCTATCTCTATCTCTGTCTGTCTCTATTCCTGTCTGTCTCTATCTCTATCTGTCCCTATCTCTGTCTGTCCCTACCCATCTCTGTCTGTCTCTGTCTCTATCTCTTTCGGTCCCTATCTCTCTGTCTCTGTCCTGTGGTGTCTTTCTACTTCCTGTCTCATTAGACCAGTCCCACTGTCCACGCTGCCGTTTCTTATTCGTGTCTCTCTGTTTCCAGTGTCGCTACACGCTGCAGTACACCTACCCTTACGCCTATTACATGGAGTCTGGTCCTCGCAAGAAACTGGTGAGTCACAGTGATCCACAGCTGATCAGCCATAACATTATGACCCCCATGGACATTAAGGGTCCAAGCGGACGAAGGATATGAGAGAGTTAGACGACTGGGTCAGAACATCTCCAGAACTACAGCTCTTGCAACAATGGTCAAAGGAAGAGGAGGAGGGGGATGAGATGTAGGGAAGTGGAGGAAGAGGAGGTAGAGACAGGGTCATGGACCGAGGAGGAGGAAGAAGAAGAAAAGGAAGTAGAGGAGGAGGATTAGGTACAAGGAAGAAGAAGAGGAGGAGGAAGAGAAGGGGGGGAGGAGGAGGAGGAGGTAGAGACAGGGTCATGGACCAAGGAGGCTGAGGATGAAGAGAAGAGGAAGAAGAAAAGGAAGTAGAGGAGGAAGATGAGGTACAAGGAAGAGGAGGAGGAGGAGGAGGTAGAGACAGGGTCATGGACCAAGGAGGCTGAGGATGAAGAGTAAATGAAGTAGAAGAGGAGAAAGACCTGATCTCTGACCTCTGATGAAAGATCAGAGCTGGACTACAGAGATCTGGAGGAGGAAGGTGGTTCTGGTCTGATGGATCTGACCTGGAGAACACAAGGAACCAGGATGTTCTTGGTCTTCATCATTGTTCAGGTCTCCAGGTCTAGCAGGAGAACATGGTGGTCTTAATGTTGTGGCTGATCGTGTCTCGCCCTCCTCCCTCCTCGTTGATTGAATCTTAAATCTTCTTTTCTCAGCTGAGTCTTGACGTTGGTGTCTTTCAGTTCGAGTACCAGCAGGCCCAGCTGGAGGCGGAGATAGAGAACCTGTCCTGGAAGGTGGAGCGAGCCGACACCTACGAGAGAGGAGTGGTGGGAGGCGAGGGGGAGCTGAGCGCCAGCGACAGAGGGGTGAGAGAGCCATGCTGGACGGGGGGAGGGAGGGAGGAATATTCAGTGATAGGACTGTATCTGGTTGACTCCTCACTGAGGTGCTCTTGAGCAAGACCTCCTCCTCATCCAGTGTTTAAACTTTCACAAACCTTCTCATTCAGAGAGTTTCTTTATTTTTAGTGTTTTCATGTCCTCCCTTTTCTCCTTCTTCTGCTTCTCCTCATTAATATTCCTCTTGTCCTCCTCCTCTTCCTCCTCCTTTTTCTTCTTCTCCTTCTTCTCCTCTGCCTTACTCTTCTTCTCATCCTCTTCCTTGTCCTTGTTCTTCTATTTCTTTTGCTCCTCCTCATCAATATTGTTCTCCTCTTCCTCCTCTTCTTCTTCTCCTCCTCCTTCTTCTCTTTCTTGTCCTTCGTTTTCTTCTTCTTCTCTCCTTCTCCTCCTCTGTCTCCCCCTCCTCTTCTTCCTCCTTTGTCTTCTTCTTCTTCTCCTCCTCTTCCACCTCCTCCTCCTTCTTGTCCTCCTTCTCCTCCTCTTTCTTCTTCTTCTTCTTATTGTTGTTGTTCTACTTCATCTCCTCCTCTTCTTTTATCTTCTTCCTTCTTCTTCTCCGTACTCCTCTTCTTCTTCCAACACTCCTTCCTCTTCCACCTTGTACCTCGTTCTCCTTCTTCTCCTCCTCCTCCTCGTTCTTCTTCTTTTTACTCATCTTCTTCCTCTTCCTCTTTCTTCTTCTTATCCAGATGAAATTGATTCTATCTCTATCTCTGTCTCTCTCTCTCTATCACTTGTCCTTCTTTTTCTTCTTCTCTCCTTCTCCTCCTGTCTCCCCCTCCTCTTCTTCCACCTTTTTCTTCTTCTTCTCCTCCTCCTCCGTCTCTCCTTCCTCTCCTTCCTCCTTCTTCTTCTCCATCTCATCCTCCTCCTTTTAATATTGAGTATCAGCTGATCTGATATCTGATCTTAAATAACTTCCTGAATGAGGTGTGTGTTTTATTTCACTGTGTTCACTCAGAACATTACAAAGGTTGATAGATTAATATATAACAACCAATAACAATAATAATAATAATAATAATAATAATAAGTGATGATTTATCTGTTGTTGTTTTTATCAGGATCTGGAGAATCAGATGCACATCGCTGAACAGAGGCGACGTACGCTGCTGAAGGATTTCCACGACACCTGAAGCGCCATCGTGACTCCAGAGCACCAGCATTTCCTTCCTTCCTTCCTTCCTTCCTTCCTTCCTTCCTTCCTTCCTTCCTTCCTTCCTTGATGCACTCATACCCCTTTCCTTTTTTCCTTTTGCTTCTCTACACTTGCTTCCCATTAACGCTGCAGAGTCACGGGATGGCACGATTGTACCCCCCTCCCCTCCCTTCCTCCCTCTTCACCTCATTTACACGTTTGGCGTCTGGAGCGTCGCACTCGACTCGTTCCAACTCTTTCAGATCCTGATCACGGAGGTCAAATTTGGGGGGTTTCTGAAAAAGCCTCGTCCTTTTTGACTCGATGCAAAATTTAGTTTCCTCCCCTGTGATTGATTTCCTTTAGACGTAACTGGACATAACGAACAAAATCAAACCTAATCCTGTTTTTCCTACATGTGTGATCCATGTTGAATCAGAATAAGATGCTAAAGAAAAACGATGGAACCTTTCACAATAAAAGCACCCTACTTTTGTTTGTTTGTTTGGTTTTGGACCTCGTAGAACTCCTGGTCCGGCCCCACGTGGCCCCACGTTATTTGCACCTCCGCCCATCAGCTGAGAGAGTTGTTTTTGAAGCGGCGGGTGTAATCTCATCCATCCACCCTCCTCCCACTGACACTGACATGGCATGAACACGCTCAAACACTCCTCTGCAGAAAATAGACCTCAGCCGTTAATTTGTTCCTCCCTTCGTCACCTCGTGCTCTTCTCCTCCTCCTCCTCCTCCTCCTCCTCCCCTTCTCTTCTTTGTTTTGCTCTTTCATTCTTTCTTTTATTTTTTTCCCGCTCACGTTGTTCACTTGTTTGTTTGTTTTTTTTCTTCTTCTTCTGGAAAATGGCTGTTCATAGTTAGATCGTTGAAAAAAAAACAAAAAACTGAAGAAAAATGGGAAAAAAAATGAACCAAAAAAAAAATAATTAAAAAAAAAAAAGAACTTGCTGTAATTTTCAACGGTTGTACATTAATACAGAAAATAGAGTTACTGAGAGAGTTTTTAAAACTGGACCCTGTCTCTCGTCTCTTAATTACACACACGAGCAAACACACGACGGTTTGAATACACGGATAGAGAGAGGTCGAGCACTTGACAGAACATTAGGTACACCGGTGAATGTGTTCTGATGTGACGGTCCTGCACTAAAGCCTCCTCCGTGACTCTTCTAATGAATCTATCGATGTGTTTATTCTGGTGATGGAAGCTGTGGACTTGGCTCTCTGTAGGTTTGAATCCCCTCCACGTCCACGGCTGGACGACCCTTGAGCAAGGCACAATAACCCCCGAAAACTGCTCCTCGTGCACCTTGCATGGCTAGCCCACTGCTCCGCTGGTGCTCGCTACTCTGTTTGTACAAATGGGTTAAATGCACAGAGATAATTCTATATGTTTGCCATAACATTAGGTACAGTAATGTAGAAAAATGCATTCTAATGTAAGAGTCCTGCTCTGGATCCTAATTCAGTCTGTTATAGTGTTATGTTCAATAATACTCCAAACCCAGTTAAATTAACGTCTATCTGTTATTTGAAACTGATGCTGAACACCAGAACCTTCATGAAGACTAGATTTAGAGCAGGACTCTTATATTAGACTGTTTTCACTAGTGTACCTAATGAAGTGGCCAGGGAGTCTAGTTCCAATTCTGTATTGCAGTCAGAAAACACGCTGTCACCTCAGAGACATTTTACAGGACTAAACCAACCTGGTGACAGGTTTTTTTTTTTTCCAGAATAAAGAAACTTTTGGAGATAAAATCGTTTCTAAGTTGAACCTTGTTTTTGTTTTTGGGACACTGGCAGTTAAATGGTTTTAATGTTGAGTCTATATTGTGCTGCCAACTACTGAATAACTGTGTCCTACAGCAAGAGGAAAGATCTGAAGGAGTTCTTCTGTGAAGAAACTGAAAACGGTACAACAGAAACCAAGGCCACCTCTGACATTATCAAATTAGCACCTTAACACACACACACACACACACACATACACACACACACACACACACACACGGCTGCCTGTCTGGTCGGCTACAGCTTAATATAGGTTAAATGTAATGTCGTGCCAAGACGGTATTAACTGCTCCACTGCTCTACTTGACCTTATGCATGTGCCCCAGATTCATGTTCACACAGTGACCTGGTTACTGAGGTGGATGGCACCCTCCAGTGTTTACTCCAAAGAAGGGCAGGCAGGAACCTCCTGTTATAAAACTAGCAATAGAATACATGTTTAACTACAAACAAATACAAAGAGGGAAGAAAATGATATGACAGCAGCTGCTATGTCTTTGTTTGCTGTATGCATTATCAGCAGTACACATTAACAGCTAAAAAAACACATTTTTATTGTCTTATAAACCATAACTATTAATTTATCAGTAAACTATAAGGGGCTGCTGAGGTGGGTTTCAGTTCTGTGTGATGGTTTTTAGATATAGCAGTAGAATAGTCATGTTTCATATATATTTTCCCTCGTATTACATTATAAAACTTAAAATTAAGACTATCGGTATTTATATAAGTCAGGCGGCAGGTTACAAATACAACTGAAAAAGTAAATTACTAATTTTGTTCTTTTTAAATATAAAGCAGTAGGTTTTATATCGACTTTCTCTTGTTATAAATCATAAGACTGGATAAACTAATATATGGAGAGTGCAGGGCGGCTTGATGTGACGTATGTTGGCGATTTAAAACATAACTAAATTCTTAATTACTCAATCGTTTATTTAGCTTTCAAATATAACAGTAAAATGGAAGTCTTGTTTAGCAAAACTTATCGCATTGAATAATAAACTATAAATATCAGAAATATATTTATATGAATGAGCGGGGCAGTCAGAAGTGGCCTATTTTTGAACGCTTATTCGCAATTATTCACTTTTTTTTTTATAATAGTACATTTTGTATATAAAATGTTCAATTATACATTGTTTTTTAGGAATATAAATGAGATTAGGGGTTGACCGATTCAAAACGCAATTGAAATTTCTCCTTAGTTTATTTTTTTTTTTAAATATAATTGTAAAATTGTGTTTTAATATATATATATGACTTGATATATTTTTCCGTTGTATTAAATAAAAGCATAAATATCAGGAATATCAACGAGGCGGGCTGCCAGCCGGAAGTGACGTTTTTAGCGATTCAAAATACAACTGAAATTCGTAATTACTCGCTCGTTTTTTCCTATTTTTTTTTTTAAATATTACTAAAATTGTATAAACTTGATATATTTTCCTGTTGTGTTAAATAATAAAATTGAATAAATATTAGAAATATAAAGGAGGGGGCGGGGCTGTCGACCGGATGAGGAAGCGCTGACAGCGGACTGATGCACGTGCTGGAGGACAGTTCGGACGCCATGGCGGACTACCTGATCAGCGGGCAGACCGGTTACGTCCCAGAAGACGGGTTGACTGGACAGCAGCTGTTCAACGGCGGCGACGGGCTCACATACAAGTAAAGACACGCTAAAGTCATTCCCTGTCCTCATCTGTCCTCTAACCGGCGGGAAACACGACCGTTAGCGGTAGTTTTGGACTTTTGGTTCCGGGTGCTAACAGCAGCCCACTTAAGCTTTTTAACGGTGCTTCCAAAGTCGGAGAGAGCTAGCCGGATAGCTAAACTACATACACAGCAGTGTTTGAATGACAGCCCTCCTCATTTGCATAATGAACAAAAAAAATAAAATACATGGGAGAAATAAAAATTATACTTTGTCTGTTAATTATATTTGATATTACTCAATGAAAAACACACAAAAAAAACAACTAAATGTGTTGCAGTTTTTGTTTTCCCCCTGTTTTATCATCCTTTGAGTTCTGGATGTTGCTTAGACTGATATTCCTTCACCGGCCAGTTCATTAGGTACACAAGTGCATGCATTACTAATAATAAAACACACCTGTGCTAAAGTTTCTCTTCATGAAGGTTCTGCTGCGTGTTCCTATTATTTTGGCCGTCCCGCTGTAGTCACTTTAACAGCAGCACCACAAACTCCATCCTCCACCATGATCATCTGGTTGAAGTGCCACCTTTAACATCTGTTATAGTTTGTTATATTAAAATGCAGCAGTGTACCTAATGAAGTGGCCAGTGATCAATGTATAAACACGTGTAGATTTTGTTCTGTGCATTTAAACCATCTATTTGCACACTTGAAGCACATGTGCAGCCATGCAAGGTGCATGAGGAGCAGTTTTAGTACGTCAGTGCCAAGTCCACAGCTTCCTCAGGGTAATACAGGAATAAAATATACGGATAAATAAACATTGAGTTGAATTTATCAAACTAAAGCAAAAAAAATACACAAATAATTAACTTTTCCATCATTTTTTCCGCCTGAGTCGTCAAGTTAACTTTAAATGTGTTCTCCTTCTTTAAGGTAAACACATTTAAAACATACTGCGTAGGTAATTCCATGGTTAATCCACCGTTCCTCTGTCCGCTTTTACTTTAACCTGAGTTTATATTAACTGGCACTTTTATGACCCACACTCCTGTTTACACCTTTTTTAAGTTACACATTTCCAGAAGAGCAGAAAGCTCTAATCTGAATTACAGCTCCGTGGACGTTAGAGGGACGACACGTTCCTCCTGCACTAAATTTAGGTCCTGTGTTGTTTTGCAGGACTGTCTATATTTAGAGCGTGTGCTGCTCTGTAGGGACAAACAGTTCAGTCTTTAAGTTATTATATAGAACGCCAAATGTTTATATATCTGTAATAATATGTCTGATGATTATAAGCTGGTTGTTTGCTGTAAGTTTGATTGTTTATTAGGCAACGACATCAATAATTTAGCTTCTACAGCTTCTCAGATGTGAGAATGTGTCATAATGTAGATTTAAAGAGTCCTTCAGGAGAACGTTACGTCCATTCATCACTTTTTATTGACAAAGCAATTAAATTATATGTTTTAACAAATGGATATACACAGTTTATTAGGTACACCGGTGAAAACTAATATGTTATAATACGCAACAGGTTGAACTTTATTGTCTGGTGTCATGTTGGATTAACTTTATCCTCCGTCTCCTTCAGTGACTTCCTGATTCTGCCGGGTTGCATCGACTTCACGGCCGACCAAGTGGTGAGTCCGATTAAAGTAATATTTGAGTTTGAGGGAGATATCAAAAGTCAAACTCGATCTTTTGTATGTCCCGGCGGCTGCCCCTAAACTAAAACATGTCTGTACACTGTGTTCTCACGGCAAGCTAACGCTAAGAGCTAGCCTCAAATGTGCCAAAAAAGAGGTTGGTTTGTGTTGTTGTCGAGCAGTGTGCTAATCTGCTGCTCTCTGTGGAGGAAAAACTTTAGTCGTAAGACCAAAATCTAGTTACTAGCAACGAGCTAGGCTACAGAAGCTCAACCAGAGGCATCTACACCTGGACAAATAGAGGCAGTCAGACGGAGATTTATAAATCGCGCAATGTGGATGTTGTGCAAGGTGGTATCAGTAAAACCAAACATCCAGAGTAGATGTTTAAGAGTTCAGAGGGTCTCAAGCTTAGACTGTATAAGCTAAAACAAGTAGAGCTCTCCCTGGTGGCTGCCTGCAGTATAGGTCATAAGCTCCGCCCCCTCCATGTTAGTGGGCGGGACTTGTGGTGCGTTCTATTTGTCTTGTAAGCGCGACTTGCAACTCGGGAGTGACGTCACATCCGTGTCGGAAAACAAGTTACAGCGGGTTTCTGCGTTCTGTTTTGTACACAACACGACAGGTCGGAGAAAAGATGTTTATAGTGTTTATCTCGTTTACAGTGCAACCACGGCGGATTTCACATGTTCACTACATATTACACAAACATATTTCACAGTTTGATATCTGAATATTCCGTTTTGATTAACGTTAACGATAGGCTACTGCTCCGCTTTCTGCTCAAGACTCGGCATTGTTGTCATAGCAACATGGAGCGTCTCCAGCCAATTTAAACTGCACAAGCTACAAAATAACTTATTAAGCGGTATTTAGCTGTAGCGACATGCCTATTAGGTAACCGTATACACTGCTATGTGCACGACTTCTACATTTGGTTACAACAAAGACAAAAGTGCTTAAAATAGTAGAAAACCACAATGTTTACTACGTGTGACGCTCGTGGTAGCCATCTTGGAAACTGAACTCGGGGTCCTTTGAGCCTCGACGAGTTGACGACCTGTATATACGACCTCGAGGGGCGTTCTTTTTGCAACTTCCGGTTCGTAACTCGGGAAAACGACTCGGAAAACGAGTTCGGTGGACAAATAGAACGCCCCATTGGGCCAAAATAAAACACTAAAATACGTCAAATAATCTTTTTTTCAAGGATGATTTCTGTCATTTTAGATAATTTTTTGAATAAGTGTCAGTTTTAGTTACTTATTTGTTGCTATAGAAACAGGATGTGACATGATGGCGACTACCGGTTCCATGTTTAAATGTTTATAAAGTAAGTTATACGTTCGTTAGCTGGTAATTTATTTATTTTGTTAAAATGTGCGTCTCTCGTCCAGGACCTGACGTCGGCGCTCACTAAGCAGATCACCATGAAGACCCCCTTTGTGTCGTCTCCCATGGACACGGTCACGGAGGCCAACATGGCCATCGCCATGGCAGTGAGTATGACGCACACATGACGGAGATCCATGAGGTCCATCCAGTGTTAGACTGATAAACCCGTTTAAAACAAAGACACACACATTTATTTTAATCTTTCTTTACTCCTACGGCTCAACGTGATTCATTCAGACTCACATTCAAGTGTTTCCTGGATTGTTTTTTAAGTTGTTGGTGTAAATCCTGTAATTTTCATGGTTTTTAAATGAATAGATTAAATGTTTCCATCATTTTTTTAAGATTTTCTAATGTTTCATGATCATTTTAGCCTCTTTGTTCTTTCCAGATAGTTTCAATCCATTACTGCATGGTGTAATCTGACTACAATCCAGCAATTGCTCTCCAAACATCCAGATTCTCATATTAAGAAGATAAAAATCAAATTTTTGAGTAAGCATGACCTCTGACCCTCTAGGAAGTTCAGTTTTTGGACTAAAATGTCTGTTTTCCCTTGGTTTTATTTTTATTTTCCATCCCATCCTGACTGTATTTTCTCCTCTCAGTTAACCGGCGGCATCGGATTCATTCACCACAACTGCACTCCAGAGTTCCAGGCTAACGAAGTCCGCAAAGTCAAGGTAGCCTCGATGTCCTTCCTCATTCGCGTCCTCTAGTCTTTCATTCATCTTCTTCTTCCCCTTCTCTCCTGTGTCTCACTGTCCCGTCTCCATTTTGTCCGTTTCTTATCGTCTCATCTTCCTCGGTTAACGTCATCTTTCTCCTGTGCGTTTCTAGTTAGATCCGTTAGAGCAGTCTCTCCTCTGCATCCTTTTTATTCCTTTTACCTTATTCCATCCTTGACTCTTCCTCATCCCCATCCTTGTTTTGCCTCACCCCCCTCTTCCTCCTGTCATCCCCTCCCTCCTCCCCTCCCTCCTTCCCTCCCTCCTCCAGCGCTACGAGCAGGGCTTCATCACGGACCCCGTGGTCATGAGCCCCAACGAGCGAGTGCGGGACGTCTTCCAGGCCAAGGCGCGCCACGGCTTCTGTGGCATCCCCATCACGGACAGCGGCAAGATGGGAGGCAAGCTGGTGGGCATCATCTCGTCCAGAGACATCGACTTCCTGAAGGAGGAGGACCACGACCTGCCTCTGAGCGAGGTGGGTGGAGAGTAGGGCTGAACGATATGGACAAAATTTCATATCTCGATAATAATGCCAGATATCTCGATATCGATATCATTTTTTTAAAAGCCCTCTTTCTAGACTGTGTACACGGGTGCCATGTCTTTTGCAATGTGGTATGTTATAGCGTCTGTCATGTGTTTATGTCTGGTGGACGTTGACTCATACGGTGTAACGCTACTGAACGCATCAGCAATTGCTTCGTCGCAATTTTCGCCAAGCGACCAGCACGACACCTCGCTCTGGTTTACATGATCATTTTTAAATCCAAAATACCTCGAAATAATGGAAGATGATTTATGTTTTGGCAGATTCTGATTTTGCACCAGTGACACGGGAATCAATTGTCGCTCCCATCCCAAACCCACAAAAATACTCTCGTCATATCCCGATCACGTGACTGCCCCCCAACAAAAATCCTGTCCCGCAAAATCACGAGAAAGACTCCCAAATCCCGTCCAGCTCCCTATGTTGTTGTCTAAAGTTGGGCGCACTCACCGCGTTGCAGCGTCACATTTTAATTAAATCTCCGGCTCCGTCCCGCTCCCGTTGATTATTTGCTCTATCCCGTCCCTATCACGTTACTAACAGTGAAACTGACTCCCGTACTGCGAGACTCCCGCGGCAATACAGTGACCCGCGGGAGTCCCGAAAAATTGTCACCCTCTATTCTACACCGCCACCGGCCGCATTATCTTCCAAGCTCACTTTACTTTCTTTGTCTTTAATTTCCCCGCTGTGTGTGTGTGTGTGTGTGTGTGTGTGTGCGTCTCAGTCTCCGTCTCCCTCACTCCCGCCCTCATATGTTTGTCATTGGTCTATATCGTTTATATCGTTGCTTTTTCGATATTAATATCTTGAATGTTCATATCTAGATATAGATATGATAACGATATATCGTTCAGCCCTAGTGGAGAGTAGATTTATGTTTGAGTTGGTGCTTTCAAACTTAACACAAAGTCCTTTTAACATCACTAGTTAGTTTGATGAACGCACTCATGATCTGTGATTTGACCTTTGCCCCGACCTGTAGTGGAGATGAGCACTCACCTGTGAAACTTTTATTACATTTTATTGGCCCGTGATCTGATAACGATGAGTATCAGCCGATTCAAGTCCTGATCTGATCCTGTGTTAAGAATGAGGGATTAAATTCCAGTAGCTGACAGAAGAAACCAAAACCAAATAAAGACTCTCTCCCTTTTCCTTTTTTTTCTCTCAGCTACTGGAATTTATTCCAGAGGAAAACATTTTAAATGTTAAATGTAAACCAGGGCCGTGCATCTTCCATCCAGACCTTCAATGACCTCCAGCCTCATTAAAACAGTCTTAATATGATCGTTATGACTCCACTGCTATAGAAACCATCAACAACACACGGATACACAACAAAACAGGACGTTGCATCGTAGACAGGTATCTGATATAACGAGATGAATGTCGTTACTAAAGAAACTCACTCAGAACAATTCATAAAGTCTCCTCTCATACGTCAAATCCAGCAGAAGCATCAATGTCGACCCAATAAAATGACAAAAATATACATAACAGATGTAAATATAATTCATTTTACTCACCGGGGGCCTCATGTACGAAGACTTGCGTGGATTTCCTTCTAAAACGTGGCGCACGCTCCGAATTAGAAGCATTTAGAAGCATTTTTCCTTTGTACATCCCAATCGAGCGTACCCAACCCCTCCTTGTCCACGCCCTTTTTAAATATGCAAATTATATTTAAATTGACCCTGCACCTGAGAGTCCCCTCTCTGCGCGATCAGAAAATGAAAACATAAGAATGAATCACAGAAAGTGAATTGGAGACGCTACTCACTGGAGTGGAGATGCGCAAAAATGTGTTCTTTGTCACGCTGCCACGATGTTTACTTGCATTTGCGCATCACGTATGATCTGTACACTGATCGAATGAAAATGTTTCCTGTTGACATTTACAAATTCATGCGATGGCGCTTTTATATCAATGTGTGTGCAGTCGATAGCTCTGATTACATTCAGAAAACCTCTGTCTCTCGCTGCAGATTGCTCTTTAATGTTGACCTGTTCAGACGCATTGTATGGGAATCTGATATACCTGGCTGACATGAGGATAACTCCGTCCCACGCGGCTGGCATGGCTCTGCTCAGGGTCGACCGGAACAGTCCCGATCGGTCGGAGTAATAGTTTTCACATTTATCACAGTTTCCCAGCATCATCACCTCTAAGTGTCGCCAAAGGATCGACAACTGTAGAATCCTACTTACGCCAGACACGTCGTTGGCGTTGGCACGTACAAAGTTCCTGGACATTTCACTCTTGATACATCTGAACTTTTCCGTGAGCGAGTACTTACGTAACGTTTTTGTACACACGCAACCTTCGTACATGAGGCCCCAGAACTTCAGAAACTATTTAGAGTTCTCCTCAGAGCCTGTCAACCAAGGGTAGCGCTCATAGTTGCTGACCTGAAAGTTTCCCCGGCTGGGTCAGGCTAGCTAGCTCCAGGGTTGGGCGGCCTTTCCTCACAATATCCAGCTTTTCCTTCAAAGTCCGCCGTGAAAATGTCTTTCTAAGAAGATCTGCAACCAAATGGATAGCCTCTCCTCCTTCCTCCATGGTGGCTTCAACAAATAGCTATCAAAACGTTAACGTTGTTCAGCCACAGAGAAGGACTGAGAATACCAACTAGAAATGTGATTGGTTAAAGGAACAGCGTCATTACAACGTGTTTCAGTCTTAACTGTTGAGGCCCAGGCAGATTTCTTTGACTCCAACAACAACAACTCTCCATGTTGGGGCTTCAATAATCTGTTTTCTCAAACTGGGCAAAAACAAGATGTGAAACTAGTGGGAAAGTTTCATGGAAGTACCACAAAACTACCTCCAAAACCATCTGATCACTCGCATGCCTCGTTTGATGTGTCAGCAGTTTGTGTTCACTGCACAGTAGCTACTACAAGATGTCTTACCACATTTATTTTATTTATTGTTGGCCATCTTGACAGGTAATGACAAAGAGAGAGGATCTAGTGGTGGCCCCCGCTGGAGTGACTCTGAAAGAAGCCAATGAAATCCTCCAGAGGAGTAAGAAAGGTGAGGAAGGAGGAGGATGCGTCACTTGATTTAGTTAAAGGATAAAATTTAAACTCGCTCCAACCAGTTTTCTCGTCTGCTTCCTTCCTCCTCCAGGTAAACTTCCCATCGTGAACGAGGAGGGCTCCCTCGTCTCCATCATCGCCCGCACAGACTTGAAGAAGAACAGAGACTTCCCTCTGGCCTCCAAAGATCCTCGAAAGCAGCTGCTGTGCGGCGCCGCCATCGGCACCCACAACGACGACAAGTACCGGCTGGACCTGCTGGTGCAGAGCGGCGTGGACGTGGTCGTACTGGTAAGAGGAGGACGTCGGTTTGAGCTGGACCCAGAAATGTTGATTTGAAACTTTTCTTTTTGTTTTGTTTTGTCTTGTCTTGTCTTTTTTTTGTATGATTAACATTTTTTATTTTCATTGTTTCAACAGAAACACTTTAACAACAACAACAACAACCCCCCCCCCCACACACACATAAAATCATCACCATCTATGTTAATCCTTCTCTGGTTGCCAGCACTCATTGCTGTGCTCTTTCATGTACAACTACTACAGCAAATAAAACAAAATTCATACAGAAATATAAAGAAGCATCGCATGCATGTAAGTATCCACCACAACTAAAAACTAAAAACTAAAAACTAAAAACTTGCATCTCCCCACTATATAACCCCATTTCCAGAGCCCTTCAAGAAATTTAAATATCCGCTCCACTTCGCTTCATATAGATCAAGTCTACCCAATTGTTTACATGACATTTTCTCAAATTCTGCAACACATGCCAGGGAGGGCACCCCCTCTGTCTTCCACCCCCTGACAAGTATTTGTCTGCCAATCATGATACTAGTTTGGACAAAATTTTTGATATGTTTATCCCGTCCTGTCAGGGCTGAATGATCACCCAAAACAAATAAGGTAAAATTGAATGGGATTTGTATCTCCGTAATCTCACACAGATTATCATAAACAATGGCCCAGAATTGTTGGATTTTGTCACAGGACCATAAAACATGAACTAAATTACCTTCCTCAGATTTGCATCGCCAACAATTTGTTGTGGGTAATAAACCTAATCTAAATAATCTGGAAGGGGTCCAATAAAACCGATGTGTAATTTTGAATTGGATAAGGCATACTCTTGCATCCCTTGATACTACTTTGATGTTGTCATAAATTCTATTCCAATCCTCATCACTGAATGTTAGGTTCAGATCTCTTTCCCATGTCTTCTGCAGAGCTGACATGGGTCCATTACCATGAGAACGAATCAACAGAGAATAATAGACAGCTGCCTCATGTCCTTTTCCGTAAATCTTCAGAATTTCATCAAAGAATTCTGCTTTTTGGGGAACCGATGCACTGGATCCAAAAACCCCCACCAACATATGTCAGAGCTGCAGGTACCTAAAAAAAGTGAGACGTAGGAATACTAAATTGTTGCACCAAATCCCCAAAAGATTTTAAGGAACCGTCACAATACAGATCCCCGAGTTTGACCACACCATTCTCTTGCCAAACTTTCCAATAAATAGGGAATTTACCAATACGTAGTTTAGGATTTAACCAGATACTAGAAGAGACATTAAGAAAGGGATCAAATTTAAATATTTGAGAAACCCTAGTCCAAATACATTTAAGATGAGAGATTATTGGATGTGTGCTTGCTTTCTTACTTAATTTAGTAGACAAGATTTGCATGGGTGACAGAGGGGACACTACAGCTTGTTCCATACAATACCACGGGGGGCCCTTTCCGGTGGGAGAGACCAATGGGCCAAGTGCCTCAAATTAAAAGCGTAATAGTAAAACAACATCTTTGGGAGCCCTAATCCTCCTCTATCAGTTGGTCTTTGTAACTTGTTGTGGTTCAAACGGGGCCACTTTCCATTCCAAATAAATATCTTGGATATCCTATCAAAAATTTTAAAATAACAATGGGGAATTTCCAAGGGGAGGGACCGAATAAGATAATTAAGTTTGGGGACACAATTCATTTTCAAAACATTAACTTCACCTGCCATAGACAAATTAAGAGTTGCCCATCTCTCAGCATCACAAGAAATTTTTTGTAATAATGGGTCAAAATTAACTTTGACCAAGTCTTTCAGCTGTCTAGGAAATCGGATACCCAGATACATGATACCCTGCTTAGGCCACTGAAAAAGGGGCGATCCCTGCCTGGTTCCTCTCCCCAACACACAATAATCAGAGATAAGCCCATTAGTCTGTACAGCCGCTTCTGGATACTTATACAATACCTGAATCCATTTTATAAAAGTAATGCCAAATCCAAACTCTTCCAAAATATGGAATAAATACCCCCATTCAACCATGTCGAACGCCTTTTCGGCGTCAAGAGAGATTGCAGCAACTGGGGACTGGGCGTCGGCCAGCGACCACTTAACATTAACAAGGCGTCTAATATTATCTGAGGAGCTACGACCATGAATGAACCCCACTTGGTCAACATGGATCAGTGATGTTATCACACTGTCTAATCGGTTAGCTAGAATTTTTGAGATTATTTTAACATCCATCTGCATTAAAGAAATAGGACGGTAATTCTTGCATTCATCCAGATCCTTACCCTTCTTAGGAACGAGACTAATAAGGGCCTGTCTCAGAGTCGGTGGCAGTACACCCCCCCCAAGCGCCTCCTTCTTTTTGTTGTCTTAATATCTGTTCATGTTTATGAAGCGAAAGGAAAGAGGTTTTGCAGACACTGATGTTGCTTCTCTGCCTCCAGGACTCATCTCAAGGCAACTCCATCTTCCAGATCAACATGATCAAATACATTAAAGAGAAGTACCCCGCCCTGCAGGTCATCGGAGGCAACGGTGAATACTTACCTCCTTAACTACACATCTCTGCTGTGCTCTGATCGCTAACGCCTCATGAACTGATGCTGCAAAACGGATGTTTGCACCAGTCAGACTGTTAACAATAACCTCGCCCAGGTCCGTTACCAGAGGAAGAACCTGTAGACTTGTGTAGCTGGACTTGTAGGGTCCAGCTTGACCTGGTTACAGCTGTTTTCTCTTAGCTTTGAATGTATGTGGGTCCTTTTACCAACTCTGGCAGCGTTAAAGTCTCAAAATTTACTTCCAGTTTGGGAAAAGGACTAAACCCCAGGAACAGATTTTGATAATATTCCTTTTCCTGGTTCCCCCGGCCAGCATGCTCGCCTCCGTGACCCGGGGCTATAGCTCTTGCAGGCCTCCGTATCCCACATCCTGGCACTTAACTCCATCGTTAGCTTCTGCCAGACCAGACCTCCCCACCTGGGAGGCTAGATTAGCCCCACTTGCTCTGGGCCTGCCTCCTCCAGATGGGGACGTTGTGCAGTTGGACTACCTGGTTGATCCTGCCAGTAGCATATGCTTGTCTCATAGATTAAGACATGCAAGTCTAAAAACAAATTTCCCTCTGGATAAATAGACTTCTATCTGTTTAGATTAGTTAGCAACAGTAACCATGGCAGGAGCACTGTTTAGGCTTGTTGATTCTTTCACTATCATTTATAGCCTCTCTGTCTCCCCCTGTCGGCGACAGTGGTGACTGCAGCTCAGGCCAAGAACCTGATCGACGCCGGCGCCGACGCTCTCAGGGTCGGGATGGGCAGCGGCTCCATCTGCATCACACAGGAAGGTGAGTGAGTCACTGACGCTGAGCAGACAAACACCTCCTGCTGCTCCATGCACACATCAGTCAGCCTGCAGATCTGGGTGGAGTAGCTGCCACTGAGACGGGTTTTAACATTTGGTTTGAATGAATAACAAGGAGGATGATTAAAGCTGGGTTTGCTTGACTGGTCCTAACGCTAGGATGGAAACCTCAGCTTCTCTAACAGTTTGTGGGTGTTCTTCATGTTGCCTTCAGGGGCAGTGGTTGTTCATAGCTCTGAGTCTGAGACAAACTGGGTCACCTGGTTCTTGCTTTAAGACACACGGTCGTCGTTTTATTTATTGTTGTTGTTCAGGTTCCAAGTAAATAAATTCATCTGAGCTCGTTTAAAGTAAAACTAGATTGTCTCCTGGATGAGTTTCGCCGTGGTTCAGGTCCGTGCGTCTGGTCTTCATCTTGACTTCACATTTCTTTTTTTTTCTTCGTTCTATTAACTTCTGTCTTGTCGTCTTCATCTTTTGTCCTCTTCCTCTGTCCACGGTGTTTTGTGTGGTCCGTGTGTCCTTGTCCAGCTCCTCTCAGTGTACCACCAGCTATAAAGCTCCACAGCCCCAAAACCCCAACCACTGTAACGGGATACTCCAGTAAGTTCCCCTGAAGCTGCCTTGTGCTGGGACTGGCTCCACCATCACTCTCTCTCTTACCCCCCCGACCCCCCTCCCCTCCCCCCTTTTCACAGCCTGCTGCATTGATGGGCTAACAGCTTTGCATCTGTAGATGTAGAACGTGTTTGGAGAGCTGGTCTTTGGGGTTTTGGGGTTTTGCTTGATCACGTGTCCACACTAATCTGTTGGGATGTCCTGCTCTGATCACGTTTAAATCAGTCCAGTGTGGGATGTTTGATAGATGAATAGACTCACTGGTGATTGGGTTATACACTGGACTTATTACTGTTGAGAGCGGTTGTCAATGGCAACTGTCAATCATCATGATGTCACATCCTGTTTTCAGAGCGTCAAATAAAACCAAAACTGACACTCGAACATTCACCAACATTATATTAACTCCCTAAAATGACAGAAACCATCGTTGAAATAAATTTATTTCACGTGTACTTTAGCGTTTTAGTTTGGCCCATAAGCCCCACCCACTACCATAGAATGGGCGGAGCTTATATGACCTATACTGCAGCCAGCAGCCACCAGGGGGAGCTCCACATGCATTGGCTTTATTTTTAGAGGAGTCCACTTTTTATACTATAAATATGGACGACGTGTCTCCACTTCCTCTCATTGGGCAAACTGATGCTATTTTCCCGGAGATATGGGCGGCGCCATCATGTGAGTTGGGAGCCGTGGCAACTGGTAGTCGCCGTTATGTCACATCCTGTTTCTACAGCGTCAAATAACTAACCTGAACATCCATCAACATTATATTAACTACATAAAGTGACAGAAACCATCCTTGAAATAAATTTATTTGACGTGTATTTTAGTGTTTTACTTTGGCCCATCCGCTAACATAGAGTGGGCGGGGCTTATGTGACCTATACTGCAGCCAGCCACCAGGGGGAGCTCCACATGCTTTGGTTTCAGCTGATACAGAGAAGATAAAATACCTCTGCATCAGCTGGATAGTCCTCCAACCAACCTGAGACATTTATAACTACTGTTACACTTCTGTCCGTCACCGCATTAAGCCCCGCCCTCAAACGATTTGATTGGCTCAGACGACCATAATCAGTTCCCAACGGAGTGATTCCAGAACAACTTTCCACCACAAGGGGTCCTGACTTTTAGGTTCGTAGTGTTACATCTAAAAACTGGAATGAGTTTTTTTTTTTTTTTCTGTGTTTTGATTGGCTGTGTTTTGCTTCCAATCGACATAGTGCACCGTTCCTAATTGAGTCGCATATTATATCGTGTTTTTTTGTTTGTTTGTTTTTTAAAACCTGTGTGATGAGTGTCGTGACAAAAAAATATTGCTCCACGCTATAAAACAAATACTAAGGATCAGATCAAAACATCCCTCCTCCACCTGCGTGTCATTGACCCGATCTCTGGTTTGGACTTCGGACTGAGGCGTTGTCCATTTGTGTCTGTCTTGTTTGTGGTTGATGAGTCCAAACTGTTGTCTGAGGAAACTCTCTTGTTTATTTCTAACAGATCAGCGGTCAGTGGAGCGGCGGCCACAAGGTGTCTCTGCTCACATGTGTTCGTGTCGGTGGTCTTTATTTGTGTTGGCGTCTTCCTCAGCGACCAACAAAGACTCAGCAGCCTGAGTCTTATCATCCTGAGTCGTCTTTAGCAGGATGATTAGGGTGACTGGGTGTTTTGGTAAGAACGGTACTTACCAGAGTTCACAGGAAGCAAAACTAGTTTAAAAAGGAATTGGGCTGTTTCTGTGTTTGTTGTGTCTTTTGACTTTTTGTGTATGGTGAAGGATTATCTGTTGGAGTCTAATTGAGACCCGTAGCTGGTGTGTAATTATACGAGCTGACATCTTAGAGCAGTGCGGTCTGTTTTTATATCTGCTGACACGACGAGTTTAACTTCCTCATTCTCACGCTTCTTTTTTAACGAAAGTAACGGAACGAGACACATGAGATCAGAGCCGGTCTGATCCTTCACTCTGTCGTGTCTCTGTTCACCGCCACGTGACTCTCACCACGTGCACGATCACCAGAGCTCCTCAGACGAAGCGCCGCTGACGTCGTCTCATCAGATTAAGTCACTTTAAGACAGAAAACGTGAATAAATTAACTCTGCAGCCGGCAGATGACCCACTTCCTCTCTCTGTTCCCTTTCCTTCCCCCTCCACCAGTGTTGGCATGCGGCCGACCCCAGGCCACCGCCGTCTATAAAGTTTCGGAGTACGCCAGGCGGTTTGGCGTCCCGGTCATCGCAGACGGCGGCATCCAGACCGTCGGCCACATCGCCAAAGCCCTGGCTCTGGGCGCATCCACAGGTACGCAGGGCGGTTTAATGGTTTAGAATAGAAAACCTGACTTTACAGATTAGTAACTTTTCCTTTGTGCGTCCAGTGATGATGGGATCGCTGCTCGCCGCCACCAGCGAAGCTCCCGGCGAATATTTCTTCTCCGACGGCATCAGGCTGAAGAAATACCGCGGCATGGGCTCCCTGGACGCCATGGACAAAAACCTGGGCTCCCAGACCAGATACTTCAGGTACAGACTACTCTTCACACAGCAGAGCTCTTCCTCATTTCATTTTCAGTGGTTTCCAGAGGACAGAGCAGACATTTTACACCTCTAACGTTTATTAAACCTTCAGTTTGATAATGAAGAGCTCAGTAGGTGGCAGTAGAGAGGCTGTAGAAGGTAATCTACTGTTTCTGCTCCTCTCACAGCGAGTGTGACAAGATTAAAGTTGCTCAGGGCGTTTCCGGAGCGGTGCAGGACAAAGGCTCCATCCACAAGTTTGTTCCCTACCTGCTGGCCGGCATTCAGCACTCCTGTCAGGACATCGGGGCCAAAAGCCTCACGCAGCTCAGGTAAAGATATAAAAAACACAAAACACAACAAACTGACTTTAAAGAAGGAATAAACAATGTAATAAAATGCTCACAAGTCCTGAAAGAAGGCAAAGAGAACCCAGTCAAACACATGAAACAGAAATATTAGACTTGTTTGTTTGTTTATTCAGGAAAATGAACCAATATTACGTATCAGAGAGGTGCTCCTCTAGGATTAAATGTGTTCAGAAGTGTTTCCATCAATGTAATGAGACTCAGGTGTGGTTCAGTTCCTGGTTTAGTTTCAATAAATCAGGGATTTGTCTCAGTCTGATCTTCACAACACATGTTTGTGGACAAAGGAGCTTTCTGAGGAGCTCAGAGAAAGAGTTGTTGTTGCTCATCAGGCTGGAAAAGGTTCCAGAACCATCTCTAAAGAGTTTGGAACCCACAAATAATCCACAGTCAGACAGATTGAAGACGACTGTTCCCCTCCACATGAGTGGTCCACCAATGAAGATCACTCCATAATAGTCTGAGAGGTCCCAAAGGAACCCAGAGGAACTTCTAAGCAGCTAAAGGCCTCTCTCTCATTGGCTGATGTTAATGTTGATGAATCCACTGAACAACCATGGTGTGATGGACAAAGACACTGCTCTCCAAGAAGAACATTTCTAAACATCATGTGGACAAGACAGAAGACTATTGGGACAGTGTTTAGTGGACAGATGAGACCAAAGTAGAATAGTTTGGTTTAAATGAGATGAAACAACACTGCATCATTCCAGCATCAGAACCTCATCCCTCCATCAAACATGGGGGTGCTAATGTCCTGGTTTGGGCCTGTTCTGCTGCATCTGGACCAGGACGGCTTGTCATCATTGATGGACCAATGAATTCTGAATTCCACCAGTGAACTCTAAAAGAAAATGTCAGGACATCTGTCCATGAGCTGAATGTGAAGAGAAACTGGGTCATGCAGCAAGACAACGAGAACCAAGAACACAAGTGGTTCTACAAAAGAACGGTTAAAGAAGAACAAGATGAATGTTTAGGAACGGCCAAGTCAAAGTCCTGACCTTAATCCAATAGAAATGTTGTGGAAGGACCTGAAGCAAGCAGTTGATGTGAGGAAACCCACCAACATCTCAGAACTGAAGTGGTTCTGTTCTGAGGAATGGGCTAAAATTCCTCCAAGCTGCTGTAGACCACTGATCAGCAGGTACCAGAAACATTTAGCTACAAGGAGGTTCTCCAGATGAATCTTAGAGAACAAAAATAAGTGATCAGATGAAATAAGTGAAGTTTAACTGACGGTGACCTTCAGCTGTTTCATAAACTACCAGCAGGAACCTCCTACTGTGATGAGTGTGTGTGTACTGATGTGGGTCACAGCTTCCTTCCTCAGTCTAGATGTTCAGGACTGTTCCTTTCTCCCCTCAGAGCCATGATGTACTGTGGAGATCTGAAATTTGAGAAGAGAACCACGTCGGCTCAGATGGAGGGTGGAGTCCACAGCCTGCACAGGTACAAGCTTTTAATTCTTAAAGTCTCTCTGGATCTAGTTTCATATTTCATTGTCTTAGAAATTCCTGGTTTCATATCTTACCACAACCACGGTCTGTTAAACTTCCTCTTTACTGCGTCCGTGTCTGAACAGGAAACCTCACCGTTGGTCGTGTGATTCTTTCCTCCTCCTCCTCCTCTGACCGGTTCTTCTCTTTCTCCCACAGTTACGAGAAACGTCTGTTCTGAGAAGACGGGAGAGTCGGCGAGCAAACAGAACGCCGTTCACTACGTACGAGTCCGTCTGAAGATGGACTCCCCTCCTCTGAGAATCGTCAGTCTTCCTTCCAAGTGTCATCTATGCATCGTGTGTTTAGACCTGAAACGTTTATCGATCAGTGCACGTGTGATTGAGTCAGATCTGAAGTTTCATGTCGTCTTCTAGTGTCTCCGTTAGTCAGAAACCCTTGTTCGGTAATAAAACTGTTTTTCCACAAACTGCTGCCGTCGTTGTCGTCTGATTATGATCAAGAGAACAAGAGAACAACCTTTCCATAGAAATCATTAAAATCACTTTAGTTGAGAAGTAAAAATGCAGAGAACATTCATGAGCTGCAATAGATTCATGTGTCATATTATTAAAAGGTGGACCTGACAAATCTGGAGTTTCAGAAAAACATGTTGAGAAATTAAAATGTAAAACGTGTCTTCACTAAAAGTCATGCATTTGAGAACAAAGACTTGGCCTGATGATGATGTGTCCGAAGAGGAAGAGGCAGCTGCTACCTTAGCTCCGCCTTCCTCCACCTTAGCCCCGCCTTCCTCCACCTTAGCCCCGCCTTCCTCCACCTTCCGTCCTCCACCGCCCTCCACCGTCCTCCCGCCTGCAGCAGGTCTCCAGGGAGGATCGGGTGCTGCTCTGGATCCACCGGACTTTCCAGGCTGAAACCCAGACGTCCTGATGGGAGCGGTCCTGTTCCGCTCCGCTGGTCTCACACCTGTGTCACCTCATCCATCATCAGAGCTCTAATCAGTTTAACGTTTCTGATTAACACAGAGTCGGTTTTTACTGCCGAGGTCACTTCCTCCGCTTTTAGTGCTGCTGTTAACGAGAAGAGACTCCATCTGGTCTCTGAAGAGAAGAATTAAAAAATGATTCATCAGCATTTTGCTTCTAAACTGATCCGTTGGTTGATGTGCACCTACTTTATCTCCTCACAGATATGTAATATTGGCTCATTTTTCTGAATAAACTAATACACTAGTATAATATTTCTGTTTCATGTGTTTGACTGGGTTCTCTTTGTCTATTTTCAGGGCTTTTGTGAAAATCCGCTGATGTTTTGAATCATTTTTATGAAGAAATCTATCTATCTATCAACCTACCTCCACTAAACTAATAACGCCTGCTGCCTTTAAATTTACTATACCAGTTGTTCTTACCTCAAATTCTGCTTTAAATCATTTTAAAAAAAATTATTTTTTTAAGTTGAAGCACCAAATAAAAGTAGTCCCACAAAGCTCAGGCAATAATTCATGCTCAGACTCACACCTACGGCCAGTTAACCTTAACGAGCATGTCTTTGGACGAAGGAGGAAACCAGAGAAAATAATATTTTAAAGCGTACATCTCTATTTGTTTTGTAAATTGCAAATTCGGGTAAGGAGTAAAAAAATAAAATAAAAGACATTTATACGTACAGAAAGATTAATTCCTATAGAAATAGATTAATAAGATTAAAATCACAAGGAACTAAAAGTAAAAAAATGTTTGTTCACATAAAAAGATTGAAAAAAGAAAAATCTTCTGGATTTCAGCCACACAGAAAGTCGTTTTTCTTTTTTCCTGAATAAAATAAAACAAGTATAAAGTAGAAGTCTGGTTTTATTTTGTAATGACCAAATATTTAAATCGACAGCTTGAATCGAAACTATTTTGTCATGGTAAGTACCTAAATGATTGTTTTCTGAATGACCCTTTAAAGATATAAAAGATTTTTTTTTAAAAAAGATTTAAAACGTATCTATTTAAAAAGGCTTTTAGTACCCGGTAGTGTGGTGGACACTTTTATATTTATTTTATTTATTTTTATTCTATTTTATTTTACTTTTGAATTCTCTCATTTATTGTTTTTAGTTTTTTTTAGCTTTCTTTTACTAATGTACTTGTTTTCCGGTGTGTTGTTTTAATCGTTCTTTAATCTTTTGTAAAGCACTTTGGTTCACCTGTGAGTAGTTGTACGGTGCTATATGCATAAAGTACATTTACGTTTACATTTACATTTTGAAAAAAAACAACAAAAAACGAGTAAATAAACAATCTTTTTGAATGTTTACATCCATTCGGTCCACTCGTGAATTCATTCAATATAACTGTCCTTCACTAAATCTCCCCTTAAACTGGTTTATATGTGATTGTCAAAATAATAGGAATTCAATAGTTCTACAAAATAAAAACCCAGTTGAATCAACACATTTCTCTGTTATTCTACATTAATGCTGAATACAGGAACCTTCATGGAGACTAGATTTAGAGCAGGACTGCTATATTAGTATGTTTTCACTAGTGTACCATTTACATTTATTTCATGTTTTTACTTTAAATATCATAAAACTGTAATTAATTTCTCAACGTGACCCGGACCCCGTGTATGTGATTCTACACAGATAAACGGGGACCGTGGATTTAGGGGGTCCCTGGACAGTTTTTATTTTTTATTTCAAAAGATAAAACACAATATAATATTAAAACAATTAATGCTACCAACTATAAAAATAATCACTAATGAATCAGCAGCTCTACCAGTTGTTTTAAACTAATGCTGAATAGCAGAACCTTCATGAAGGCAGCTGTCTGCGCAGAGGGAGGGGGGAGGGGAGGGGGGGGGGGGGGGGGGGGGAGGGATGATGGGTCGGGGGAGTGGACAGAGGAGGACGGGAGGAGTTTGCTCTGATCTGGAGAAGTGAAAGTGAAATGAATCTCGGGGGGTATTTAAAGAGGAAGTCTGGATCTGTCTGCACTCGGGAGAACGGAGGACGACGCTCAACCGACAGACTCCGGTGAGTCGTGTCTTAATGTTTTATCATTTACCATCAACTTCTTCTACTTCTTTATTATTTATTTATTTGTAGCAGGAGCTTGTCTGGTTGCTGCTTTTCTACTTTCGCTTTGCTTTCATTCTGCTGGCTTTGTTTCTGATCCCTCTTGTCCCTCCCTCCTTTCTCTTTTCATTCACTTCAAATTTATCCTATTTTTTATTTTTTATAAAATCCAGTTTCATTGCTTTTAATAGACGTTCACCTCTAATTTTTATCAAACTAAGACTGCTTCTGTTTTTTTATTATTTCTTATCGAGGTTTTAAGTAAAGATAACAAACTGAAAGTGTTTCTCCTGCATTTATTTTATTTATTTTAAGTGAATCTTCATGTTTTACGCGAAGCTTTGAAGCCTTCTCCACAGGAAGAGCTCTAAGATTTAAACCTCTTCCTTAAAGTTTTTTCTTTCCAGCTCTGTCGGTCTCTTCCTCGTCAGGCTGACCTCACGTGCCCCTTTATTTTTTTGCTTTCTTTTTCCCCTCTGATAAAACGCAACAGGTTTTTCAAGACCGAGCGCCGACAAGAGAAACAGCAGATAAAGAGATAAAGTGTTTTTCATTCTTTAACTCCTGATTCACTCCTCCTCGGGCAGGAGGTACAAATATTTATTTTTTAGTTATTTTTAAAGATGAATCCAATCTTTGTTTGAAAATGAGATAAAGTTTGATGGATTTAGTTTCTGTAAAATAGTAAAAAAATTGGTTAAACTTAGCTTTTATTAGTTTCATAGAATTTACCAACTGGTTTGCATCTTTTAAATTGTAAATGTGCAGCTGTGTGCTCATTTACGTCCATTGATTTCTGCTTATTTGTATTTTTTTTTAATGCAGTTTCAGTCGAGTTGCAGCAGCAGGAGTAAAAAATACAACTTAAATACAAAAAAGTGACTCAAAGACACAAGTTTCCATTAAACTCAGCTGTAGTTGGATAAACCGAAGTCTTTCTGGTCGTGTGAGATGAAAAACTAGAACAGAATGAGTCAGAGGAAGTCGGCGTCACTTCTCACTTTTTAAATTTTTTCACACAAGTAATATTTCACATCATAAACTGTTCAGATTTTCTTCAACAAAATTAAATTTTTCTATTCTTACTTTCCAGCCGCCTCGGTGGAACGTGGCGCCTGTTTTTGTGGGTGGGATTGTAACGGAACCCATAATGCAGCTGTGATCCAGAGGCCCCAGCTGGTTATGGCGTCCGTTTCCATCCCACGACGCACAAGTCTTCCCGAACATCCCTTCAACCGTCCGCTCTGGGACTCGTTTATCCTCCGTGGCTGCAGCTCGTTCTGTGTTTGAATCTTAACTGTTCAATAAAACAAACTATTTAAAACATCATCATCATCGTGAGCAGCAGCAGCAGCAGCAGGGACAGAAAGAAAAGCAGCTTCAGTTTAAATTGCCTCTTCAGAGCCTCATCAGCCCAGAGAGAGAAAATGAAACTGTCAGGATATTTAATGCTGAGGTTTTAAAGTGCTGTGTTGTCGTGTGATCGGTGGACGTGGAGGCGTCCGACGCTGGTGTTTCTTTCCTCAATGACACGTTTTCTCCCGGATTGCTGGCGGCTTTTTAAACGCAACCGGGAATCTCGTGTCAGCCAAGAATGACACCTAGAGCCGCGACGGGAGGGTTCATGAAATGGATCTGTGTGAACTTCTAAAGAGATAATCTTCTTAAATAAATAAACATCTTTAAACTATCACCTGCTGTGTTTGTTCTCCTTCAAAACAAACCTGTGAAGGTCCTCAGGTCATGGTATAAATTAAAAAAACAAGAGTGTCATGAAGTCCAACTTTAGATTTCTTACAGAGAATCAATGATCCAAAATAAAAGCTAAAGCTCAAAGAAGAATTTCCTGCAACAAAAAGGCACCTTATTACGAGGAAGAGACTTTTTAAAATGTTTCAATGATCGGATCAGGCTTCAGTCACGTCTGACCTTTAGTAGTTTTTCCCCAAAACCACATCCCTGTAGTGTCAAAACTTCTTCTTCTTCTGTTTTAATAGTGGTTGGCTAGCGTCAAAGCTGCCAGACACCAAAGAAGAAGAAGAAGAAGAAGGACCCAAATCATGTGACTAATCATGTCAGCTGTTAGTCATTAACTAGTGTAACGTGGATGTGTGGTGAGGTGGTAGTAGTTGATCATCTAAACAGAATCCATGGAGTCCACTCAGTCAAAGGCTGCACCCAAACAACAACAACAAACACTGAACGTTTAAAAGAAGAGAAAAGTTTCCTGGAGACAGCGTCAAGGAGAAACATCTTCCAGAGAGGGTTAGGGAGTTTATGGCAGCGTTGGATGACCAGAACATTTCTGGAGTAGAGAACACAAGGTACCAGCTACCCTCTCCACACTACATTAACTTTGACTGAAAGATTTATTCATCTCAGAGTAGGGAGGTCACGATGGAGTTTGTTTTAGCTCCCCTGATCCGATCTTTTAGTATTCAGTAACGGCAGTGATTTTGCTTCTTCTTCAACCTTTGGCAGCTTTGAGGCTATCCAGCCGTCATTAAAACAGAAGAAGACGTTTTGATGGTTTATATCAGAGCTCAACTAAATAATTACAAAAGATCACTTTAAAAAAGCGCAGATACCGATCAGGACATCCCTGTCCAGGATACAAGGAAGAGAGGAAAAGCCTTTATGAATCTAAAGGGGAAGAACTTCTGTTTATTTAAGATCAGATCAGATCGAGGGGTAAATAAACTCAATCAGGACATCCCTGCTGGTCTTATTATTATTATTATTATTATTATATTAGGCAGCTCTTGCTAGTAACCGGTTGGACTCTCTTTTGTCTTCAGACCCGGAGGCGTAGAAAAACCAACAGATGAAAATGAAGAGCAGAAAACCAGACGAGGACCTGTAGTGTGAACAGGACCTGGTTTCAGCCTTGATCTGAAGTAAACACGACCGATCAGAGTCGAGGCTAAAGGCAGCACGTATCTTCTTCTTTACACGGAGAACAACAGTAAAAAAACTAAACAGAGCGAGTCCACCTGGTGAATAACGGCGTCCGTCAGCGACCCGGCGGCGCCGACGCTGAGGGGAACCTAGACAGTATCCTGTCCACCAGCTGGAGGTTTCTGTCGTGGTTCTCCCGGCCGATCCTCTCGTGCATGGCCACCAGCTGACTCATCAGACTGTTCTGCATCTCCCTCTCGTGCTCCATTAACCGCTGCAGACGGGCGTCCTCCTGCGCCTGCATGGCGGCGTCCATCTCCCGGAGCTGGGCGACCGTCGCCGACACCAGAGTGGAGACTTGATCCATGACGGTCGTTTTCCTTTTCTTAGACGGGACGACGTACGCTGGGAAAGAAAGACACGGACGTATTTAATAATTTAACAATAATAATTAATTTAATATTTAGCTCTGATGAAGTCAACCTTTATCCTGAACACAGCGACTTAGATTTAGGGTGTATTCACACCTGCCTTGTTTAGTTCGATTAAAACGAACTCAAGTTCGTTTCCTTGCTTGGTTCTGACCTTTTTAACTGGTGTGAATACAATCACTCGAACTCTGGTGCGGACCAAACATGCGGACCGAGACCCAGTTGAGGAGGTGGTCTCGGAGCGGTTCCTACCGAACCCTGGTGCGGTTCCTTTATGGTGTGAAAGCAGCCCGACCTCGATCCGACCCAAGTTGCAAAAATCTACCTTTTTGGATTTGACGAGCTCCCGTAGTTTTCGCGCATCTATCAAGAAGCGTCTGTGTGTCTGTCTGTCTGTGGCACGCATATGTCGCGAACCGTTGGCCCGATTGATTTGAAACTGGGCAGGTGTCTCGCTACGGGCACGAAGATGTGCACTGCTAAGTTTGACGTTGTTTGGATAAGAAATGTAAAATATATCGGTAAAATAGGTTTTCTCCGCTCTAATATTTCCAGTTGCCTGATGACAGTTCTAAATTATTGCGCTGGCTCAAACGCTAGATGGTAACCATGGCAACGGAGACTCAACGTTATTTTACAGTTTACAGACAAAACATGAGTGATTTGATCATCTATCTATAAATCAAGAATTTCTTTTAACTTATTTGGTGAGTTTGTGTCTGTCTGTCTGTCTGTGGCACGCTGATTTGAAACTGGGCAGGTGTCTTTGTGGGGAGGAGACATGGGTCACGACAATGGTCACAACTGAAAAATCTTCTTCAGCTCCCACTATAGGAATACATACTTCCGACGGGCACTGCACTAGTTATGGGAAATGTAGGATAGCCCAGTGACACACACAACAGAGAGAGACACGTGAAGCAAACAAACGCAGAGGTTAGGTAGAGATGAGCCGTGGCTTAACCGAGCTCTGAGGAGACACGCTGCCTCCTAGATATCTGGGCAGATGTCCAGATATCTCAAATGCTGGAGAAAACACATAAAAATGCAGGAGTATATAAGATTTTTAGTAAACAAATGAGAGAGCGGGGATTCCAGCGCTCAGTTTGTAAACCATATTGCTAGCATAATAACAAGTAGACCTACAGTACGCAAAGTCTCCATTGTAGCCTATTTACGTGGGACATTTGGCTTCCTTCTTTACCCCGCCTATATGTTTACCAGCCAATGGCTGAACGACCTTAGCACATGTGTTTTTGTTTATAAATTCTGGTCCGGTTGCAATTAATCACAGTGTGAAAGCGAACCGCACTAAAAAAAAAATAAGAAAAAAAAAATTGGTCCGGACCAAAGCAAGTGAACTAACGGACCTTCCTGGTGTGAATACGCCTTTAGACTTTATTCATCCACAAGGGAAATTATAGTATTATTAGTAAAAACAAATAATAAGTAAAAATCTAGTAAAAAAAATAAAAATTTAAATAAATAAAAAATAAATAATATCGAGTAAAAATAAAATAAAAATAAGAAGAAAATCTAGTACAATAAAATAAAAATAAAAAATAAGTAAAACTAATAAAATGAAATAAAAATAAAATATAAGTAAAACTCTAGTAAAGATAAATAAAAACTAAGTAAAAACCTAATAAAATGAAATAAAAATAAAATATAAGTTAATCTCTAATAAAAATGAAATAACAATAAAGAAATAAGAAAAAATCTAATAAAAATGAAATAAAAATAAAAGTAAAACTCTAGTAAGAATAAAATAAAAACTAAGTAAAAATCTAGTAACAATAAAATAGAAAATATGTAAAAATCTAATAAAATGAAATAAAAATAAAATTTAAATAAACATCTAGTAAAAATAAAACGAAAATAAAAATAAGAAAAAAATTGTCAAATAAAATAAAAATACAGTATAAGTAGAAATCTAGTAAATATTAAATCGTATAAGCAAAAATGTACAAGATATAGAGACGGAAGTAAATGTAAGTAAAATAATTCAAATGTTTAAACTGAGAATTTGTTCAGTTTTTGAAACATAAATCTTTTTATTCTGACTCTCAATCTGTCAGATGTTCCAGAAAGTTACAAAAATACTGTAATTCTCCCAAAACTAAAATCTAAAAACATCTGCTGGAGCTCTAATAACTTTAATAATATCACCTCTAAGTGCATCTAGGACAGATTAAATAATGTGGGATTAAATATTTTAGCCAACTTGATCTTAACTATTTAAAAGAATCCATTTTAATCAAGTTAAATTCATGTAACTCAGAGAACCTTCAGGTCTGAGCTCGTAGAACAACATTAACACCCAGTTGCCAAAACATTAGGTACACTAGTGAATGTATTGACTGATCTGATGTTCAGTTGAAACAGAATCAGAAAGGTGATGATTCACCTGGATGTTTGTTTTGGAGTTCAAACTGGCTAAAATAGAGGTTGCCAAAATAACAGGAACACGTGTCAATACATTTCATTAGTACTAGAGAATAAAAACTGATTCTGAAAACCAGAACCTTCATGGAGCTGAGATCTGGTGCAGGACAGTTTCAGGTGATGAGGTGTACCTAATGAAGTGGCCCCGGCGTGCAGCCTTACCGGTGTTGACCGCGTGCAGCGGCTCTGACGGGCTGTACTGCTCCTCCCCGTCCTCCGCCTCCACGGGACCCAGGTGCTGGTTCATGTCTCCGTCCTCCTCCTCGTCCCAGATGCTGACCACCGCCTCGTCCTGGTCCCCTCCGCTCACGGTGGGAGGGGCGGCCGCGGGGCTCACGGGGCTCGCGGACCTCTTCACCGGGTCCCTCTTCACCGGATCCCTCTCGGGCGCTCTCCCGAACACCGCGTGACAGTGCTCGTAGAAGGGCCAGTGGACGCGGGGTCCGCCGCGGCGGGTCTTCTGCTGGTACCGGATGTACTGCTTCCTCAGCGCCTTCAGTTTGCTGATCACCTGCATGTGGGACCTGTGCACGCCCCTCTCCGCCAGCTGTTTGGTTATCCGGTTGTAGACTACCGAGTCCTTCACGGTGCCGGTGATCTGGTTACGGATCGCATCGGACCCCCGGATGTTTAAAAGCTCCTTTATTTCGTTCTCCTGCCAGTTGTTCATCGTTTCGTCTCCACTCATTAAGAACAACCTCCTTGTCTTCGTGCTCATTGCGTCACATTTCTGCGCCGGAAGTTGAAGCTGCTCAGATGTAAATACCGTAAAAGTTTGATTAAAATCAGAGAACGTCCGTAGACGGGCTCTGTTTAAATCCTCCTTTTGACGGTGATTTTTGAAGGAATGTGAACTTGTAAATTAATCATAAATCTATTCCTGTCGGAAAACATTGAGAAAATATACCTCCCCCTTTTTAACACATTAAAATAACCCTAAATACATTCAGTTTAACACAATACGAAAATAATTGTATTTTAAGCCGCTAGGATTTTTTTTTATTTGCATTTTAACTTAATAATCAGATATATTTTTTTCCGCTGGAGCTTCTTTACTCGTTAATAACCGTTAATAACCGCCTCCTTTTGTGTTTGTGCTTGTCGCGTCACACTTATGCGCCGGAAGTGGACCGCTCACTCTCTGGCTCAAATGGAAATACAATGAAAGTTTGATTAAAATCCTTCTTTTGACGGTGCCTTTTAAAAATGTGAACCTTTTAAAAATAACCATAAATTAATATTTGTAAGAAAACAATTAAAAAATAGTAATTTCTTCTCCCTAGATGATATTTTAACATATTTTTTTATGTTAAAATATCTCCAAATAGGCCTAATAGTATTTAGTTTAACAGAACACACAAAGGATTGTATTTGGGAGGCTGTGAAACTTTTTTCCTGCTTTTTATTTCTAACAAAAGAGCTGGAGTATCTCAAATGAAAACTACATAAACGTTTGATAAAATCTTTCTTTTGATGGGTGCTTTTTAAAAATAAGAAACCTTTAAATTTATTGTATTTACACTTTTAAATAGCATTAAACGGTGCTCAGTTTAATATAATACAAAAAGAATTGTATTTAGGATGCTGGAGAACTTTTTTTCCAGTGCTTTTACTTTAAAATAACTTGAATAATTCTGTCTCTGGAGCAGAATATACCTCTGTGTCCTGCTAACATGCTTTTGTCGCTAGCCTTAGCTGTTGTTAGCTTAGCCACTGTAGCTAGTGTGACTAGCCCAGACAGAACTTGTGTTATTTCGTGGCTTGTTGAGCTGGTGTGGTTTTAATCTAAAGGTGTAAAACTACAGAGGCAGCGTCCTGTCTGTCTGTCAGGAGGTGGCAGTATAAACACATTTAATTAATAACAACTATCCTGGAGGCTAGACTGGCATTTCAGAATTTGTAATTCTTAAAGTACATGAACTGTTATAACCCAGATTTGTAATATTAGCTAATTTTCTAGAACAAAACTTTATTATTTCAGTTTCCTTTGTTTGATTGGGCTCTCTTCGTCTACCTTCAGGACACTACAGTATTCTCACATAACACCCAAAGAGTATCTTGGTCAGAGTTGATGGTTTTATTGATTGTGAAAAGCAATCTACAAATACAGACAGCCTCAGACCTCCGCCGCTCTAAGTTCGACCCCTGATCCAGAGCAAACATCCGCTCTGCCCGGCCCCGTGGGTCGGAGTTTAACAGGCAGAGCTTCATGAAAAAGGAACCGGTGGGAGGGACTCGGCGCTGGGCGGCACATCGGCTGTCACGGGTTGGACGCTCCGGACGCTGCCCACACCTGGTCTTGAAGGAAGCTGCTCAAGCCTTCCTCCGAGGTGTGCGGGCAGGGCCAAGGCGTCAGGACCAATGAACCATGATACATTCATCAACATAACGTATTTAAAGTCACCCACTGACCCCTAAGACAAACAAATCACCACAAATGATATCACACTCACACACTCACGCACCCACACTCTCTTCTACTCTGAATTCCTTGAATCAAGCATGAATGATTTAGAACCATTTCATTTTAAAATTGAAAGTCTTTCTTTTAGCTTTCAAATAAATTATGATGTCAGTTGTCTTCATGGATTAGGAGAGGGACAGGTGAGGGGCGTGGACCCAAATAAAAAAGACGAGGAGAGGGAGAAAAGGACGTCTTTGATTCGATGGACTCTTCCACATAGGGACAAACGGCTTTTTGACTTTAAAGGGGACGACATGGACATCGACACACACACACAAACACACACACACACACACACACACACACATACACACACCAGGCGACAGTGACTATGATAAATTGGGGGTGGGGTCTGGGCTGGTGGAGCTGTTGTCCTGATTTGCGGCCAGACTTCCTCGTGGCGGTACTTCGATAATGCGAGGCTTGTCGATGATTCTAGCGCGACGGTCGCCTTTCTCCACGATCCCGATAATCCAGGCGCCTCCCGCCGCCCCCTGACCTCCTGCTCCAGAGCTCTGGCTCTTCATCTCGGAGCAGAACTTAGCTGCCTGTTCTCTGGGCAGACACACCAGGAGCCCACCTACAGGAAAGAAAAAGAGGCGAGTAAGTATGTCAGGCCCTTTAGTGGATGAGATACTCAGACGGTGTTTAATCTTTCTGTGCCGTACCAGAAGTCTCTGCCGACGTGCCCTGAACCAGGTTGAACGCGTTTCCACAGGCTTTACTGATGGCAGTCATCTTGGCTATGATTGGTAGGTTGTGGATAACGAAGGCCACCTCGTTTCTCTGCTGTGCTGCCAGGTTGTTGGCGTGGCCCAACAACCCGAAACCTGTCACGTCTGTTGCGGCGTGGGCCTGGAACTTGTGCATTAGACCTGCCGCTGGAGACGACATGAAAGATGAATGAGCAGATCACCTTTGGAAACATTAACGGATACTTAAAGTCACAGAAGGACTTAACTGGACCTCAACCATCTAAAAAGTAGGGCCAGGATAAAAACACGCCATTTATTTTTCTTCATAACTAAATGAAAGCCTCATCAGTGGAGGGGAACTACATAAAACTGTTCTTTGAATATATCTCGGCTTTGAAATAAAGGCAGTGCCAATTAACCTTTAATATTTCTACATTTCTGCATAAATCAAACTCAAAACCTCAGTGGAGGTTTCTCACAAACAGAAAATCAGAATATTAATCATTCGTTCATATCAATAAGTTGTAAAAGTCAGTAAACCTCGAGTCTCATAACAAGTTGGAAACAACTTGTTTCCAATTTGACTTTGAAACTTGTAATCCTAGTGCTGCATCTACTTTAGCACCTCACAGATATGTAATATTGGCTCATTTTCCTGAATAAACAAATACACACGTATAATATTTCAGTTCAATCTGTTTGATTCGCTTCTTGTCGTCTACTTTCAGGACTTTTTTGCTGATAAACTAATCATTTTTTTATGCTTCGGGGCATAATGAAGTTTAGTACCTGTGCGGTTAAGTGTTGCCATGGAGAACATGGCTTCCTGATAGGCCTCTTTGACTTCCTCTTTGGTGACGACCAGCTTGATCTTGTTCCACCTTTCAGGCTGGAGAGAAAGAAACAAACACATTGAT
Source organism: Chelon labrosus (assembly GCF_963514085.1). Taxonomy (NCBI): domain Eukaryota; kingdom Metazoa; phylum Chordata; class Actinopteri; order Mugiliformes; family Mugilidae; genus Chelon; species Chelon labrosus. The sequence goes on from NC_140360.1 coordinate 2,414,639, forward strand.
GGAGGAGCTACTTTACAAACTCTTATTATATACATCAATAACTTTAAATTACAACCGTCTCAATCTATTCAGGGAGCAGACGTCACATCAAACCCACAAAAACTATAGGTTTTTATTTGTACGTATCAGAAAACATTCATTAAAATAACATATGTCTTATGTTTCTCCTGGTTATTGCAGCCTCTGAGCTGCACAAACCTTCATCACTCCAGTTCTGGTTCATTGTGTTATTTGTTGACACAGCTTCGATTGTGTTTATGTATTTTCATGTGGAGACGGGGATGACGAGTTGACTCGCTGACCTGATCAAGCCACTGGTGAGCGTTCACGGCCACCTGAGTCCCCAGAGGTTTAGTTAGAACCAAGACGTCTCCAGGTACAGCACCATCGGGCCTAGAGGGAGTAAACGACATATTGGAACATGTTCTATTCCAAAGGTGACAGCAAAGAGATAGTAGAGAGTGTAAATGAAGGGTGAGAAGGAGTGGCAAGCATCAAAGGTCTCTGGCCCGGATACACAAGAAGAAAAATATGAGATTTACTTTGTTTATTCATATTTTCTTACCTCTTGAAAACTACAAAGTATTACTGAATCCCACTACAAGAGGCAAGGTACACATCAACCTTCAGATATTTTATTTAGCCTGGACATCATCACATTGTGCACGTTATAGAATCCATAAAAATACAGATATTTCCTCCACATGGCTGAGAAACAAGTCACCAAGGCATGTCGCACATTTCTGCAAAGATCTCTTCACTTAAAGACGACTATACTGTGTTTGTCGTCTGTAGTGCCACCGTCTGTCCACTAGATGGAGGCAGAGGACCATGATTCTGTCAGGCAAGTCACAATGTGGTGCATAGGTGGAGGATTACATGGATAGTCTCAAAAGGACCATAACAGGGTAATAAAAACAATATCAGTGGAATTTGTTGTGAATTGTTTTGGGATTTGATGAAATATTGAGACATACGAAGAAATTCTGACATGCTGTTGTGTTCCATCTTGAGTGTTCCTCACACTTTACAGGGCTCTTTGACATTATTTTTACTAAAATACTCCTGCACAGTCGTTTACATAGGTTTAAAGCCTGATCTTTTAGAGACAAACCACATTAGGTTGGGTATAGTGTGAAAGGACTCACATGATGAACTCGTTAGGCTGGCAGACGACCGATGCTACACCTCCCACGATGATCCAGGGGTTGATCACCGTCTGGCCGCCCGTCACAGAAGTCCCTCCCTCCTCCGCTGCGTCACGAAACCCTCGAATCATCAACGGCATCACACGCTCACGGTCCTGAGGCACGCAGAGCACAAACGTCAGAAAAAAACATCTTACTTACTTACAACTTGTATGCACGATAAAAAGTGATTATTCTCAGTCAGCGATACAGTGCAACTTAAAGGCTTTTTGCGTGCTTCAGAAGAACAAGATGAATGTTTAGGAACGGCCAAGTCAAAGTCCTGACCTTAATCCAATAGAAATGTTGTGGAAGGACCTGAAGGAAGCAGTTGATGTGAGGAAACCCACCAACATCTCAGAACTGAAGTGGTTCTGTTCTGAGGAATGGGCTAAAATTCCTCCAAGCTGCTGTAGACGACGGATCAGCAGTTACCAGAAACATTTAGTTAGTAGTTATTGCTGAACAATAACTACTAACTAATGTTTCCGGTAACTGCTGATGAATTTTCGTGAAGAAACAAATACACAAGTATAATATTTCTGTTTCATCTTTCTGATTGGGTTCTCTTTGTCTACTTTCAGGACTTGTGTGATACTCTGTTGATGTTCTGAGTCATTTTTATGCAGAAATGTAGAAAATTCTGAAGGATGCAAAAATTTTTAAACAACATGAAGACATATAATCTGAAGTTGACTGTTATTAAATAAAAACCACAAAACAGACTTTAAGAAATCAACAAACACAAGGAAGAACTGCAGATAAAAGTTCTGTCGTCAAGGGAACGGTTACTGTAAGGCGAACAATTGTAATCATTCATGGATCACAGGCGGCTGATCATAGTCCACCAGAGTCCCTGCGTGTTACTACTGACCCACACAAATCTGCCATGCAAAAACCAGCCGCACGAGACCGGAGAAAGACTTTCTAACAAGAGGAAGCAGGAAGTGACAGTTATTTAAAATTAACATGTCCGCACGACGCGGGGTAACTAACGCCACCTTGTCATTCATCTTCTGGCTGACGCTCAGCAGCATCAACATGTTGTCGCACTCGGTGATGCCCATGGCGTAGAGATCGCTGAGGACGTTAGCGCACGCTATCCTGCCCTGAGTGGGACACAAACAAGAGAGAGAGAGAGACAGAACACGTCAGACGTTTACTTTCACGCCTCACACATTCTGGTTCATGTGTTTTAAGTTGGTTCTCTTTGTCTGCTGTCTAGTGTGAAGAAACTTTTAAGCGTCCCTGTATATGTGAAGACTTTGTTTGTTGGGGGTGGGGGGCCTCACCATCATGTAGGGATCCTCCACCAGGGGGTAAAAGAAGTCTGTGGTCTGGACAAGTGACAGCCCCCCGTGCCTGAGAGGAATCACACAACAGTCCATCCCTACACCTGAAAACACACCACAGTACCTCAGCTTTTAGCTCATTTTAACTTATTTTAACTGCACAAACTTCTCCTATAACTTTAGAAGTTAATGAATAAGTAGTTTCAACAAACACAGGAGGCAAAAAATGAAGAAAAAAACAAATGCATTAACCAGAATAAATGTTTGACTATGAGCATGAACTTCGCACTCAGAGCATCAGACATGTTTCTGCTGATTCATACCTGGTAGTTAAGACAAGTCACGCAACTTCCTCCTCATCTCATCAACACTCTTAGCTAGCTGCTATCTATTGTTTTTAATTATTTATGGCGTAGTTAGGTTACAACTTAGCACCGTTAGTAGTTTATATGTTAAAGAATTTGATGATAAAGTGCAATTAAAACACACTTCCTGTCCGCTGATAGCTCTCCATCTGTCAAATTAGTTGCCATGAGTTAACACAAGCTAGCTGGGTTAGCAACGGTTGTGTTAGCTAACTGTTGCTAACCACCAGTAGTGGATGCAGCGCGGAGGCTAGCTATGCTAACTTTGTTCATTACCGAGTCGCGGGCCAGGCAACTGTTGGCCGAACTCCGAAGCCTGGTCTCCGGCCTTCGCCGTGCCGTCGGCCCGGTCCGGCTCCAGTCCCGCCAGGAGTTTGAGCAGAGCCTCCTGCGGGACCTTGCAGCCTCATCCCTTCATGTCCGAGAAGGACGTGAGCCGGAACCCGCGCTCCAGGCCGTGCTCCTCGGGTCTGAAGGGCTTGTACCCAGGGGGGAAACACCCCTCGGTTCCCACAACCTCCGCCGAGGGAGGCGGGGAAGTTGAGCCTGACATGCCTGCCTGGAGACCACAATGCCAGTCGCGTAGCTTTCGCCGGTAAATAAAGACGCAGGGATGAATGGAGCGTGTGTCCGCCGAGCGCTGCGTGTAACCGGAGACTACAGTCAAGTTAACCGAAGTAAAACCAGTGGAACTTCCTGGTGGAACTTTAGCCGTATATATTTTTTTTTACATACACGGATTTATAGAAGATTCAGTTTTCAAACGTCACCCTTGTAGCACGAATTGGACATTTGATCACAACTATGTGGGAAAAAGTGTAAAAGTCACCGGAGATATTTATAGATAAAAGCAGACGTCTTATTTTGAAGGCAAATGTGATTTCCGGTCTCTCTCTGTGATTCGCTGTTTAACTTGACACAGCACAGGACGGTTGAGCGATACCATCTGCTCTCGCTCGCAGGTGCACTTTTGATATTTCTATACATTTTTAGCGAACACTTTTCATGTTCCAGTGTTATTATCGTTCAAATCAGATAATTCCGAAATAATTAAACGGCAATGACATTTAAATTTCCTAAAAGTGTTAATGATAATGAAACACGCAACAAAAATGAGATCTCCCCCCGAACTGTCGTGGTTTCTCCCAAGGTGTATTACGCTCTGAGCATGCGCAATGTAAAAACACACAAGCTCTAATGAATAACTGATTTATTTCGTATATCCCAACAGTTTGCAGCAATATTTTTTCAACTTTTTTCGTTTTTGCAATGGATTATCTATAATTACAGACAATATTCACAAAACTGTGAAGGACTCTCAATGTGCTTACATTCAAATAGATAAACAGCCAGGTGCAAAACATGGGACAGAAAAAGGGGAGCTGTGGTGGGGTCAAGGGTCAAAGGTCGGGTTTAGCATCATGATAAAGCAGCAGTCAAACGTGTACACAGGCACAGAACACAGAGAATGTCTACTATTTCTTTTTTAACAAGAGTAAACTCATCTCTAATACATAGTAATACATGTTTTGAGGTTACAACCCAAACATATGTGAATATTCTTTATTCTTAAAGCTCACTGGGTTATTCACACACTAACGTGGGAAAGATTACCCCTCTGTCACTTCCTTTCAGACACGTCGTCACCGTCGGTCCAGTGATTACTGACGCGTCGGATGAAGGATGCAGTTTTAAGGTTTACACATTCACTTCACAGCGTGTAGTTTACTTCGGTAGTTAGTACATCATGGAGAATGCAACTATGGTACAAATACTGATGAATGTGTGCATCAGTGTGCCGTCTCAGAAGCAAGGCGTAGGAATGGGGGAATGGGGGAAAAATAAAATAAAATAAAGCGTGACATGAAAATATTGAGGAATGGAAAAAAAATAAATCATGGAAAAGTTTTGGGGAAGTATTCAGATTTTCTTGCCGTTGTTATTTTTGCCCCGTGTTGTCGTCTGATTTCCTTGAATTGACTTGTAATGATTCCAACATATTTGATTTTATTATTAAGAGGTTAAAGGTCCACCCTGTGTGTGTTCAGGTAAGGTGCAACTACCAAACATGTCCCTCCACGCTCGGCCCCCCGAGCCTGGGAGCGAAAACACGCTGAGCGCAAACACGCTACACAGCACGTGTGTTGGTGAACGCTGCTCGTGCTACTGTATACAGTCCATCACGTGTATCTGCAGCGTGTCCATGTCTGGAGCCATGTACTGGCACTTGGGACAACATAAATCCGGAACGTCCTCGGGTCCTGCCGCCGCGTGGTCGACCGGAACCAAACCCTGATTGCGGAATGAGGGAGCAGGGGGCACTGTGTTATAAACTACACCAGGGAAGACTCCTAAAACAGAAGAAAAGATAAAAGAAAACATCATGAAACGGCTTCTTAACAGAGAAGCAAAGTACGTGTGGAGAAAACAATCAATTCCAGGGAGTAGTTTCTCTAGTAACAGATAATACTCAGTGATGAAGAATGTTTCCTGTATGGACTAAATGCCCTAAAATTCCTCCAAGCCGCCGTAGACGACTGATCAGCAGTTAGCAGAAACGTTTAGTTGCTGTTACTGAACTCAGATATGAGCAAAGTATTTCTTCTTCGTTTGTTTTCTCTTTGTCTAGTCTCAGGATGTCAAACCTTTAAAGCCACACTGTAAATACGCAGCTGGAGGTGACCACGTCCACAATATAAGACTTTTAAAAAGTGTGCATGCTAACACTAATGTATATTTCCGTTTGTAAGCAACGTTGAGATGTACCTTGTGGAGGAGGAATGAGAGGGGCCCGTTGATTAAAGTCGTCCAGGTGTCTCATCTTCATTTGCTCCATACGTGCACTGTGACAGAGGTGAACATTGGCAACTTTAATATTTAATCCAGCTTTAATAAACGTCTAAATAAATATTAAGAGGACAAATATAGATCCAGCTCTTGACGTTGGATGTGAAACATCATTCCTGACAAAGTGCCAACCATCCTGTCTTACAGGACACCTGCAGTAAACGCAAAACTGCTGATGGAGCATCTAAAAATAGACACGAACAACAGCTACAGACTGTGTGACCGGTGCTCGTTTATTTTACCGTGACGTGGCCTCTTGCTTGAGTCTGTCGATCTCGCCCATGGCCTGAGTCAGCTGTTCCTGCAGCTCCTCCTTCTTCTGGTTCAGCTTCTCTCTCGCTTCTCGCTCTGCTAAGAAATCTGCCTTGTAGATCTCAGCCTGAGGAAACATTTCAGGACATGAGTCAACGTGAGGGTGTGGCTGATAAAAAGTAAGACGCTCGGATGTGCAACATATAAACAGTATTGTGTTTCCGTCTCTCTATGACGGACGTCTGTTTCCCTGCTGTCGTTCTATAACATGAAGCGTCATAAAATTTTCTTTTTTTTTGTTTTAAGTACGAGTCATTTCCTGCATCTTTTTGTTAGAAATCTCACAGCCAGACAACAAGATTAGTCCCCGTTTAATGGAGATCAAAATCATGACATAAGCTCCAACGCTGAGAGCAGCGTCAGACCTGAGAGATGACTGGATTTAAAATGTATGACGATGTGAAACTAGATGGAGAAGACGGAGGAGACACAACAAACCTCTGGAACCAGTGACGTCGTTTTAGTGAAATCGTTTTGAAACTGAAATAGTGATACTGAATCGAATCAATTCAGGAAATCAGCAGCGACACCGAGCTCCAGTCCGTCAAATAAGCGGCGTTTGAGGCCGAGGGCCGAGCTCTGCGACCGTACCTGAGCCGTGAGGACAGGAACCGTCTCCAGGGAGCCTTTCTGCTGCTCGACCTCCTCCTTTAATTTGTCAATCAGGTCCTGCTTCAGAGCCAGCGCTCGCTCTGCCTCCTCTAGTCGGCTGCACAGATCTCCACCCTGGAAGACGAAGGACACAAAGACACAGATGAATACAAAAAAACAAAAAGCAAAACTAATGTGAGCAAAAGAAACATGTTTAAGTGTGTCCTCACCTCACTCTTCAGTTTAGAGTCGTAGTCTCTGAAGAGACACGTGTAGGCGTGCTGCAGCTGGGTCAGTTTTTTCCTGAGAAAAGAGGAATTTAACCGTTCAGTAAAGGAAAACTTAAAGTTACATTTTTAAATAATAAAATCTCTGCTTTTCTCTAAATGTTTGGTAAAGTGTGACTGTAGATGAACGAGAATCTGACACTGAAGTAAATGAAGACATTATGTCTGACTGCCTGGAAAATAAAAGAACAGTCTTCTTCTACTTGAACTCTTGGACTCGGAAAAACCTGACACGACTGACGCAACTGGGTTTGCTGGAGGGAATGTGAAGAAATCTTGGCTGATGTTGGACATTTTCTGGTCTTTTTATTCATATTTGTTTGTGGAAGGAGGCGTCCACAACTATTTAAATTATCTTGGGATAAATACTTGACGGGTTAAGGACAGAGGACACTTATCTCTTTAAGTTTTTCTTGGCAGCGAGTAAAAAGGCCGTCACGAAAAACCTGGCTTCAGAAAAACTGTCCCACCACTGATGTCTTTATTAATATCGTCTGGAACAAATGACCTAATCCATTCACTTACAGAGAGAAACTGGGGAAGAACGAGGTTTATTTTGTCAATAAGACAGTTATTGAGTAATATTTGTTTTGTCCTCAGTGCTATCCTGTTTTTTCGTTTTTTTTGGAAGCTTGTTTGCATCATTTCATGTGAAATGAAAATGTCCATAAAGAAATATAATAAAAATTAATAAAAATAAAATAAAATCAATAAATAAAATAAAAAGTCAAAATGCCCATAAAAAGTGTCCATTAATAAATATAAATATAAATATATAGTGAAGTAAAAATGTCCATAAAAGTGCCATAAATAAAAATAAAATAGGAAGTCCATTAATAAATATAAATATAAATCCATAAAAAAGTCCATAAAGGCAACAAAATAAATAATTATTAAATAAATAAAATAAAAACAATAAATAAAATAAGAAGTCCATTATAAATATAAATATAAAGAGAAAATGACCATAAATAAATTAAATTAAAAATAATAAATAAAATAATTAAAATTAGAATTAAATAAATATAAATAAAATAAAAAGTGTCCATTAATAAATATAAGTCCATAAAGTCCATAAAAGCAACAAAATAAATAATTATTAAACAAATGAAATAAAAACAATAAATAAAATAAGAAGTCCATTATAAATATAAAGTAAAAATGGCCATAAATAAATTAAATTAAAACAAAAATAATCAATAAAACAATTAAAATTAGAATAAAATAAATATAAATAAAATAATAATAATCTCTTTTTTAATGCATGTGTAAAAACTTGTGTATCTTAGCGTAGCAGAAGCCTGATAACCATCTGTAATGCTCCAGTGAGTGCATGTGTGTTGAACCCACTTCTCCTCGGTGACGACGTGTCTCTCCGTCTTCAGGGCTTGCTCCAGGCTCTGGTTCTGTAGCAGCAGCTTGTCCATGGCCACGTGATGCTGCTTCCTCTGCTGCTCCAGCTCCCGCTCCGCCGCCTGCAGGGACTTCACCTTACTGCACAGCCTGCACACGAGCGCGGAGAAACGCATCAGCTCACCGAAAAAGTGTGAAAAGTAGCGCTTACATATTTAACTCTCAGAAGGACAACTTACTTATCTTCCAGCATTTTGCGCTCATGCTCACTTTTGTCCAAGCAGCTCTGTCTCTCCTGCAGCTCTCCTAACAGGGAGGTTGCCTGGGCCTTCAGGGCCTCACAGTCCTTGGCCAGCTGCAGAAACATGAAAAGCTTAAAGGCATCTCACGAACTCTGGATCTTTTAAGACGGCGTGCAACATCTACGACTTTGCAGTTAGAAGATTTATAAACTGTGGATCGGCTGCTTCATACCTGTGCACAGTCTTTATCCTTTTGTTTGAGCAGAGCTTCAGTTCTGTCCCGCTGAGCTGAACTCTTCTGCAGGAAATCCAGCTTCTCCTCCAGCTCCCGATACCTTCGAGTAAAATGGATTTGTAACTTCAAGTTCAGTGCTTTGCCCAAGGACTGTGAGGCACTGACAGCACGTTGATGCAGATGCAGATGCAGAACAGATACAGTAGATATTACAGTATGCAGTGCAGCTAAAAGTCCTTAAACCCTTAAATCTTCTTTACATTTCTGCATAAAAATAGATTTTCACACAAACCCTGACAGTAGACAAAGAGATCAAACATTTGCTGCACAGGGAGGTCACAGCAGATACTGACTGGGTTCTCTTTGTCTACATTTAGGACTTGTGTGAAAATCCACTGATGTTTTGAGTCACTTTTATGCAGAAATGTGCAAAGTTTTTAAGCTGCACTGTGAGCAGGGACGTGTGGTGAGGGGAGGCCAATGACTGTTTGTCTATTGGTCTGTGATATAAATGATTCCCGTCATTTTGATCATTTTTATAATCAAAATCGCTGAATTCACATATTTCCTGTGTAAATACAGGGGAGTTCATGCAGCAGCACGTACCTTAGACCTATATCAGCGTAAAGAATGCTCATTTGAGACATGAAACTAAACCAGTCAGTGTGGAATTCAAGCTACTCCGTTGGTTTCATAATCGTAAATCTGTGCCTCGCGGGCCGTGAACCTCACCGCACGTCACTGACCGTGAATGAGTTAATTAAAAATAAGAAGAAGAGACGAGCAGGAAACACTGATGAAGTGTAGAAAGCGGTCATGCACACAGAGCTGTGGGCTCACCTGCCCTGTGTGGCCTGAAGCTGCTCTGTGAGTTTAGCCAGGCTAGAGCTGGAAGAGGGAAGAGACAGAGAGGAAGAGGAACAAGAAGAAGAAGAAGCATGCTAACGTCCGTAAGCATCAGACTGTACCGTCCAGATTTAGTAGAACAGTTAGTTCAGAGCTGTTAATTCCAAACAATGAAGTTAAGAGGAGAACGTGTCGTACCAGTCGGAGGAGTGCTGAGCCTCAGAGCGATGCTGAACGGCCTCCTCTGTGACACTGCTCGCCTGGAAAACATTTAGTCGAGGTTTAACAGAGGAAACAAGGTCTTTTACATTTATCATCATTTAAAACTCTTCTGACAAACACACGTGAGGTTCATTTGACTGCACATTGAGATTAAAAGACATGAAAAGTAAACTGTGGGTACACGTGCTCAAACAGAAGCGTCATATGTTAGCTAGTCTCTACCTACAGTTGTCGTGGTAACACCTGCACTTTATGTAAATAATACGTTCTTTGCATTTCTGGTTAGATGTCAACTGCGTTTCACAGGAAATAAAAAACAGCTGTAGTTCCTCAACCTATTGTCTGATTAGGATGTGGTTTAGTCAGATGGCTGCCTGTTTCACACACTGTCAGATTAATCTGCTTGATCTTCCAGGGGTTCTGCTGACACTTAAATGCCCCTGAAGGGAACTTTCACCCCTGGTACTCAAGGATATCAAAGCCCTGGCAGCGTGTCTCTGCTACTTTAACCACCTCACTACACGTCAGAGGACAGTTTACACGTCTTTTTACAGCTTTAGTTACTTTGCAAATTCTGAATTGATAATAGAAAAACATATATTTTTAAAAATAAAACGTGACGTGATGAGACTATTGACTATTTAAATCAGCCGCGTCTTTGCAGATGAACACATTAATGCTTGGTTTAATAATTTCATCTGTGAAAATGGGTGAAATCACTTAACATCTGATTTACAGCACATCCTTCAGTCACAGAGCAGATGCAGATTTGCACTGGATTAGTTTTATGTGTTATGAGAAACAGGGTAGGTAATTTGCGGTGTAATTTTTACTTTACAAATTAAGGACATAGCCCATACTCCTGGATTAAGGTCACAGACGACCTCCGTTGTTATTACAAATTACCCCAGGTAAAACTAGTCCAGTACGAATAGTGCTAATGTTCTAAATACAAAATATACCACAACATTATCCACTAAAATACGAGGTATATGAAGCATCTCTGACCTGCATCTGAAGCCTTTACTAAAAGCTTACACTACATCTTCCCTTCGGTCTCTCCTGCTTGTCTGTAACACGTTCTTACTTTACTGGATCTCAGAGCAGAGTCCCTACGTCCCTACGTCCCAGCGTTACCTGTGCCTGCGCCAGTTTTCCCCGGAGCTGGTCGATGCAGCGTCGCATTCGCTCCTTCTCTTTCTCTCCCTCTTCCTTTTCCCTCTCCAGCTGTTCATTCGTCCTCCTCAGATCCCTCATCCCTTCCTCCAGCTTTTCTTTGTGGCTCTTCAGCAGCTGCAGGAACTCGTTGGGACCTTCCACGGGCTGCAAGGGAAGACGCGAAACAGAGAGAACAGCGGTTAAACGGAGTTACGGAGGGGCTGCTGGAGGTTCATCTTGGACAGGAGGACGCATACCAAGCACTTAAAGTTGTAGAAGGAGAAAGAGAGGGATACTGAAACAGAAGAACGGTCGGGTATTAACAGCTCCAACACATGCTAAGGCTGCGCTCCAATCAAAGTAAGAAGCAGAGTTTTTTTCGCCCTCCAACCACCGTTCAATCCTGTTTTTCTGCTCGGAAGCCCATCGATTACCTCAGGATTTTGTTTTAACAAATGCGTAACACAGTCCCCCATCCTTCAGCTCACGTCAAGTTTACTCTGAAAAACATTTTAGACGCCAGCTTTTATTCGTTTTCCGAGAAGGAAGTCAGGATTTTCCACCTTGGCCTGCCTGAGAGTGATCAAAGAAAACGAGAGTGGGGGGGAGAAGAAGGCGGGGTGGAAGGAAGCGTCAGGGATTCGGCTGGATTGCGTTTGGGGTGGTGTAGACAGGCTCACCTGGCTATTACCTATGCCCATTACATCCCCCTGTTCCTCTGTAAATGAGGTTGGGGGTGAGTAGAGTGAGCAATCCAAGGAGCTATGCACACTTTGATCCTAGACATACAGACATAGATGAGAAATGAACGTAAAAACATCAACACTGGAACTGAGGCCCCGCTCAGACCACAGCATCAACACCTGACCTCTCCTGGGGTCACGTTAAAGACCACCTCCTCTACAGGGCTGATCTGTGAATGAATGTGAGGTCTGAACGGGGCCTGAGAGCACAGGCAGACGGTGATAACGCGACACGGGATCAACAAACCGACACTCAGTCTTACCAGGCTGCGAGGCGGTGTGGTTTGCGTGTGTTGTTCCATTTCTTCAACTCTCTTCTTCTCCCAGTGATCTAGAGTCTGAGAGACACGACAGGAATGAGACACAGAAGTAGCATCAGCTCCATCTGAGGCATCAGATCACATCTTTCTAAACACATACCTGGTTTACGTGGTTTAATCACAACTTGATAAAACATCTGGTATAAATTCACTTGTTCTATTGTTGTTCTATCAGTTTATAATTCACTTCACATTGACATTAAATGCAGATAACTTGAGGAAGCTTTAGGAAAGGCTTTGAAACAGAAATTCTTGTTCAAAAGTTCAGTTTCTTTATCCGTTTCTGCTCATTTGTTTGCCACTTGTGTTTTCCTTCTGCTTCTTTTGGGTGATTTCTGGCAGTTCTGATGCCACACCGTACGTTACTGCCCCCTGCAGCTTGAAATAATTTACTACAACCGCACTTCAGACTCTGCTTGCCTTCCACAGCTTCACAGCAGCTTGGGTCACCTCCTGATTCTCCAAACTACGGTAAAGGCTGAGGTCTTAGTGACACTTTGCCAGCTCTAGATTAAATCTAAATTATTCTGACTGCTTTATAAACCACAGAATCTGTCATTCTCATAAAAGAAAAAAAACACTAAATGGTCTGAATAGTGACGGCAATTCACATTCCACATGTACGCTTTGGTCAGATATGTGTATCTATGACAGATGGATGTTTATCTTGCTGTTCTCTTCTCTCTTTCTTCTGTCTGTACCCGGCTGGCCTTAGGCAGATGGTTCCTCCATATGAGCTTAAGGTTCTGCTCGAGGTTTCTTCCTGTTAAAAGGGAGTTTTTCCTGCCACCGTCTCCTTCAGGCTTGCTCTGGGGGTTTCAGGCCGGGTTTTTGTAAAGTGTCTTGAGACGATTTGTTTTATTATTGACGCTATATAAATAAAATTGAATTGAATTGAACAAGGAAGCACTTCAGGTCAGGACTGGTATCTTCTAGGGTACAAACAACATACTTGACATTGCTAATGTGTCGTAGCTGACAACAATCAGTGATATTCAAAGCACCGCTCCCTGCTCGCATTCTCCAAAACTCCAGTTTGGAGTCACAAGATCTGGTCACGCTGCCATCAAGTACCGGCGCCACAGTTATTCTTGCAGCATATTTTATTTACGAGAGCAGAAGCAAATGTTTGGGCATTATATTTTGTTATTAATTTATATTTAAAGCATCTTTGCACTAACTTGGTACGTGTTGCAAGTATTTTACTCTTGGTAAACGTTAATTTTCTCAACATACTGCAAAAAATGTGATCTAGAAAATTTTAAGTTTAGGAGCTCATTGCTTTTTGCTCATTTCAGTTCAGGCTGCACGTCACTTCCTGTTTATCCTCCACTCACAAAGGTTCCACAGTTTTATTTATACCGTGTCACTGTCATTTAGCAGTTCATCTTAGTATGTGTATAAGGCCAGAAAGGTTAAGATCTTAAAATGTATCAGGGAGAAACCCAAACCCAACAGTTCCCCCTTGAGCGGCTCTTGGTAACAGCCGGGAGGGAAACTCCCGTTTCACAGAAAGAAACCTCAGACCAAACCAGAGTGGGCGACCGTCTGAATCAACCAGTCGGGATGAGAGGAGAGGGGAGGGAGAAAGGAAGTGGGCAGCGACAAACAATAAAAAAGATACGACGCAGACATGTGAAAAAAGACTTTCAGATCTAAACTGATCTTCATTTGAAAGACCCGGTATCGATTTATAAAGAGAGAACGTGCAACGAGACTGGTCCAAGTGTGAGGGGGATCCAAAACATGACAGGAGGTACAACTCTGAGAGCAGATTCAGACCTTAAAGGTGAATGGAAGAGCTGCACAAAAGCAGATGTGAAACGAGAGGGAAAACATCGTGGAAATACCACAAATCCCCCGAACCCTGAATAATTTAAAAACTGAAACTTATATTGATTCAAACTGACTCAGAGAGTTAGTGGCATTTCCCGGCTCTACAGGACGTGTGACTCTTCTGTCACATAAAGACCCGTCTGATAGAAAAATATTGGGTTTAGGTACTAGATTTAGCAAACAGGTTATATTCATGTACGATTATCTGCCTTGTTTTGTAGAAAGTTAGTTCAAGGAGAGTTCAGGAGGCCTGAGGCCCTGGTGGCACCTGAAGATACTCCCTCCTTCCGTAGAATAGATAACATGTTTGTTGCCAGGCAGCGTGACGTGTACTGAAGATAATCTAGCATTGTGTATAAATACTGTTTCATTCTTCTGTTCTGGGAGCTCCTCTTCCATGACTTTGTGTTGTGTGAGATTCAGTGCACTGCTTGAATAAAGAAATGCTGACTTCGAGATCCTCATTTCAAGAGTGGTGATTCCTTTTTTTCACCCCACACCGTCCAAACAATCTGATTGGTCTAGCAGATCTTTGCAGGAGCATAGTCAATTTCCAACGGAGAGACTCCAGACTAAGTGTAATCTATATACTGCACATATAAACTATAAGTAGCTCAACATCGAGTAAGTGGATTCTTTGGCTCGCTAACCTGCGCTCCGTCCAGCGGCCCGTTCCTGGTGGGGCGCGCCTGCAGGTCTTCGGTCTGGCTGGAGCTGCAGCAGTGAGTGGAGGAGGAGGAGGAGGCCGGTCCGTTCACCAGGCTCTGTAAGGAGTGGTTCTCCTGGGCCAGCCTCTCCACCAGGGCCCGGGCCTCCTGGAAACGACAGCTGAGGAATTCCCGCTCCTCCCTCGTCCGCCGCTGCCACCCCTCCATCTCCTCGCAGCGCTGACGCAAGGCCAGGTTGCTCCGCCGCAGAGCCTCTGCAGGACAGAGAAAGACAATTTCAACAGCTGGTAGTGTTGGACATGGTGTCTAATGTTAGGATAATACTGGTGGACATTAGAACTGACATGTCATGGTTCTCCTTTACTGTACTTGTGCAACAGTTTAGCATTTTAGAGCATGTTCAGTGTTTCCCTTACAATGTTAATACTATGGCGGCTCACTAAGGCTCTAATTTACTCCGCCATGGTCTCATAACGAATTGGGAATATGTTTGACTCAAAAAACATTGTGCTTCCGTTGTTTTTCCTCCTAAAAGCATCTCAGGCATCTGAAATCTTGTGGGAAACGTGCAAGTTTTTAAAGTCCCACCACATAAAGGCCAACCAAAATGATGTGACTGGCCCGGTAGATCTTTGCAGGAGAATAATCGGTTCCCAACAGAGAGACTCCAGAGCAGCTGTACACCACAAAGTAGGAACTCTAGAGTGCATCAGTGTCTTATGTTTAATTATATCAGCTCTGTTATCCGACGCAGAGGTTTAGTTTGAGTAAATACATATTTATTTAGTGAGATCTATTAACACTCCTACCTCTAAGCTGCTGGTTGTCGCCAAGCAACCTGGTCACCACTTCGTTGGCAGCGAGCTCCGGTGGGACCCTGAGGGCCCCTCCGCTCTCCTCTCCTGACATGTCCCACTGCATCGGGCCATCGGGTTGCGGCTGCACCATCACTGCGAAACGGAACAACGTCAGTGCAGTCACGCACACACACACACACACACACACACACACACACACACACACACACACACCTCACTGAGCTGCTGCTAATGCATCGGTGCACAAACAGAAGCCTGCGTTCTTCACCACAAACCACGCCTTAAACCTCTAGGAAGCCTGAGGTTTGCTCTTTCACTTTCAGTTCAATTTTTGTTTTATGTTAAATGACTGATAAATAACCTTAACCCCCCCCCCCCCCCCCCCCACCCCACATAGACATCAGTATACCTGTTACACGACGATGGAGAAATATGCAGAGCACATTAAAATCTCACTGACTGACCTTAAATTGAAAAGAATTACATTTAAGTGGCTTTATATCATTTATAAGTACATATTCTTGTTATCTGTAACATATGAAATCACAACTATTATCGAGAATAATAACATATATCATGTCGGGGGCCAGCGTCCGTGTCAGTGTCCCCATTAAATCAGGAAAAGTCATTAAATATGATGCAAAAAACATCTTAATCATATATTTGTAGACGTTAAAACAGTGAACAGGGTCAAAATGACCCCAAAGATAATAGAAGGGTTAATTTACTTAAATAATTCAGTCATTCATTAATACACAGGACTAGATATAACAATCCCTTGTGCCAAAATCCCAGGCAAAACACATTTAGAGGCCCTGTCCAGCTGAGAAACCCTAACAAAACTACAATCATGTGATATGACGCTTAACCTACAGTATATATAGCACTTCCTGATCTGTAAATATTGTCCATATGCTGTAAATAACAACCTGTACCACACTATTTATGCCACGTGCACTTCTGGTTAGATGCTAAGCTGCATTTCGTTGCTCTGTACCTGTACATGTGTAACGACAATAAAGTTGAATCTAATCTAATCTAAAATATATGTTTATTGTTGTTATTTCTTTTTGTTTGTTTGAGATAATTAACATATAAATCAAATTTAATAAGGAGCTATTTGACTGAAGATGAAGGTGCTGACTTTAAACACTTTACCAGATAAAATAAAGAGACTGGTGATGAAGCACATGTTCAAGGTCCTCCAGAATTTAAAACATGACGAGAACTCTTAAAACAAGGCAGTTAAACTTGGCTGGCTCTGCATATTTCCCATCAGTAACAGACGAGAGATGCTGATACCAGTGAACCGGCTGCTTCCTTCCTACCGTTCAAGGTAGGACGGGACGGGAGGAAAACATTACGTCATGCCCAATACCACAATACCATGAGGCGAGGAGAAGGGGGAAACTTAAACGTGATCGAAATAAAAACCACGAGTAGTTAGATTTCACTGCTAGAATCACAAAAAAACTAGTTGTATTACAAGCTAGCATTAAAACGCTGATGTTTTCCTTTCGCTATTGAGGACAGGGTCAAATAACTCTCCTCTTAGCGGTTACAAACCAACGTGACAGACTATATATTCATAGTACAGGTGTGAAACGTCTCTTACCTCTCTTCTTTCGGCGTGTTGCCCCGGATAACAAGAAGAAAAGCTCGCAAACAAACTGTCAGTAAGCGATGCTAACCTTATTTAGCTCAGCAGCGGCGGAAAGCTAATGCTACACAGCTAACGGTTTAGCTAGTAAGCTAGCTAAGATCATTTAGAAGATGAGAAAAGTCGGTGGGTAATCTGAGACACTCGTCCGCCGGCATAAACGCGATCTACATCAACTGGATGCGTGTCTTCCAGAAGCCATTTTCCCGCTGTTGTTGTTGTTTTTTTAACACAACGTGTGAAGAGCTGAAGCTAACTGTCAAAACCGAAGCGACTGTTGTTAGCTGAGGAAATGAGTGTTAAATATCACCCCGGGTACATACTCTCAGGTAGCACTTCCTCTCAAGACAGCGAAACACAAATCACTCACGTTACTTTAACGTAGCGTTTTTCATTACTGGCATTTCTCACAATCTGTTCACGTTGCTCATAATTATTTTACAGGTAAATGTGCTTCCATTCAGCAGACAGGCTTTATTTAATGTGAGCCTGGGCAACTAGTTTGGTAATTATTATGTCAAATTATACCTCTGTTCTTTTTCTTTTTCACTAAAGATTTAAAGACGATTTGAGGGGGTGAAGGTTATTTTCTCAAGTCGAGGATGCTTTCTTTTTTTGCCTTGGATGAAAATCGCGCCTGAGAGGACAAACCCAGGGCAAACCTGTTCAACTCCCTAAGGAAATCCCCCTTCCTACTTCCGCATGCGACGATGACGTCAGCCGGTGCAGCCTCACAGCTTCCGGAGCTGCTGTGCGCTAAAGTGAAACAGTCTTCATGATGCCCTCCGTCCCCGCCGCTGGAGTTATTTTATTAATAACGTGGATTTATCCATGTTACTCGCTCTATTTCCACATAGGAGAGACGGAGAAAAAATGCTTCATTGAAGAAATTCCAGACGAGACCATGGTTATTGGTGAGCGGCTGTAGGCTAGCTAGCTCGATGTAGCTAACGATGCTCGCTAACAGCTGGTTCCAGCAAAGATGCTGCATCGAGAATAGGAGTAAAGGCAATTAATAAAAATATATAAATAGATTTTCTTAGTGAATGGTAGCAAAAATATTAATATGCATTCAGAATAATATCAAATATTTGTGTAATTAGTACATTTGACGCTTAAAGAACGGAAATGCAGTTACATATGTTTATTTTTATGATATTTCCTGCAGCGAGGATATATTTTAGGAATTTGTAATTTGAGTTTCTCCTCTTTCTATCAGTAAAGAGGCAATATTTAAAACCTGAGGCTATAATTTTTATTTATTGCACGTCCCATTTACAGTGAATATTCATCTAGGACTGGTGGTGCTTCATCTAACTACTGATTTAAATAAAATCAATTATTTATTGATTAGTATGGAAATAAACGTCCCTTTTCAAAATAAATACATAATATGGGAATCTGACATCACCAATTTCCAGGAAATCTTGCACCTACACTGAAATATTATCTGATGATATTTGTGCGTCATATGAAAGTACAAATTTAATCACAAAGATGTTAATAAAAAGTGCTGACCTGTACAGTACAGTTAAGTATATGTACCTCAGGCTTATATTATATTTAGGCTGCAATTCCTGGTAAGATAAATATATATCTTAAACAGATTTATGTACAACGTGTTGTTGATTGGGCTGGCTTCCAGGCTATAGGTGTTGCAGAAGGTTTACTCTCTTACCAGATGTCATGTGTTGGTGTTGTCTGTCTCTCAGGAAAGTACAGGACTCAGCTGTGGGACAAACAGACCGGCTCCTTCCTCCCGTCCACCCCCGGCCTCGGGATGCACGTGGAGATCAAGGATCCAGACACAAAGGTTCATACACGGGGAGGTGTTGCTCTAAAACACAGGCCGCATACCGAACATTTAAATGAAATCTAAAGACTTGTCTCTTTGACACCTCTGTCAGATCATCCTGTCTCGTCAGTATGGGTCGGACGGACGTTTCACCTTTACCTCCCACACTCCTGGAGAACATCAGATCTGTTTGCACTCCAACTCCACCAAGATGGCTCTGTTCGCAGGAGGAAAACTGGTAACCGCTGCTTTGACTTTTTAGCCACCTAGATTTTCCTTTAAATGTTTCACACAGTTCAGTTCAATTCAGTTCATTTTATTTGTATAGCATGAATAACAACACAAATAGTTTCAGGACGCTTTACAAAATGTGATCTGAAACCAACAGAGCAGCCTGAAAGTGACGATGGCAAAGAAAAACTCCCTTTCAATGGAAAGAAACCTTGAGCAAAACCTTAAGCTCATATGGAGGGACCCATCTGCCGCCTAGGCCGGCCGGGTAGAGACAGAAAAAGAGAGAAGAGAGAGGATAGGAGGAACAAGATAAACATCTGTCATAGATACATCCATCTGACTAAAGCATGCATGTAGCATCTGATGATGATACAAATTCAACATAAAGTTGATGACGTACAGTAGTAGCACAGAATTGCATCGAGAAGATATTAGATAAGAAATAAGAGGACAGGAGCTCGGTGCGAGAGAGAAGAGAGTAGAGGACATGTGTTCAGTGCATCGTCCCCCAGCAGCCTAGGCCTATAGCAGCATAACTAAGGGATGGTTCAGTCCAGCTCTAACTATCAGCTTGATCAAAAAGGAAAGTCTTAGTCCTGATTTTAAAAGTAGAGCGAGTGTCTGCCTCCAGAACCCAAACTGGGAGCTGGTTTCACAGGAGAGGATCCTGATAGCTGAAAGCTCTACCTCCTATTCTACTTTTTGAAACTCTAGGAACCACAAGTAGGCCTGCACTTTGAGATCGTTGTTCTCTAATGTTGTATGTGTACATACTTTCTAAATCTAAATATCGATTCATGTAAAAATCAAGTATTTACTGGTCGTTTTGTTAATAATTAAATTTAATTTACCCAATCCAGGGTTTGTTTACAGCGCTGCCCTTCAGAAGTTTCTACATTTCTGTGTAAATTTAAAACATCAGTGGATTTTTAGTAGACCAAGAGAACCCATCAAACACATGAAACAGAAATATTATACTTGTGCATTTGTTTATACAGGAAAATGAGCCAATATTACATATCTGTGAGATAGCTCAAAGACAGATAACTAGTAGGTATTAGGAGCTGAAGGTATTTAACAAAAGTTTGTCCACTTGTGTTGTTGTGGACTGTTGTGATTTCCTTTTTTAAAAACTCGTCTCTAAGAGATGCTCCAAGAATTAAAAAAAAACACAAAGATATCAAACCGTTTGTTTCTCTGTTTTACAGAGAGTGCACCTGGACATTCAGGTGGGAGAACACACCAACAACTATCCCGAAATCGCGGCTAAGGACAAACTCACCGAGCTACAGCTGAGAGTCCGGCAGCTACTGGACCAAGTGGAGCAGATCCAGAAGGAGCAGAACTACCAGAGGGTCAGTCTAAAACCAAAATAGAAGAAAACAACAGGTGTTAAGTTGCTGTTGAAGCCGTTAGATGACTGTGGTGACTTGTTTCCTGCAGTATCGCGAGGAGCGGTTCCGCATGACGAGCGAGAGCACCAACCAGCGCGTCCTCTGGTGGTCCATCGCTCAGACGCTCATCCTCATCGTCACCGGCGTCTGGCAGATGAAGCACCTGAAAAGCTTCTTTGAGGCCAAGAAACTGGTTTAACGGAAACGACACAAACACGAGGAGACTCACTTAGACCCTCAGCCTCAGCCCAGATGACATCCAGGAAGAGACGCACCGTCTTACAATCAGCCATAAATGGTACGAGCACATCCACAGATCCACTTACTGATCCTGGGGGATTCTTTTCTTCGTCAGCAGTCTCTAGGTTTTTCTCATTAGTACCACATTCCTCTTGTTGTTGTTGTTGTTGTGTTTCTATCTTGTGATTTTTTGCAGGAAGAAGAAGCTTTTCTTATTGTGGTCATTTTAAATATGAGTGAACGACCGAGGCATGAGAATGTTAAAGCTGTTACAAGTAAAACATTAACTTTATTTTATTTGTCATTACTCGTGTTTGCACAGTTTTATTTCCAGGCTTTGTGAATTGTACCATAGACATTAACCCTCATGTTTGGCATCTGTACGCAGCATAGAGACCCGTAATAAATGGTTAACAGGAAATTATATAGCGGCATGAAGGAGATTCGTTTCTCGCCTCTAAATCCTGAATAGTTAATTAATGATTATTAGCACAGAAAAACAACAAGTAACCAAACAAGAATCAGTACAGTTTAACGTTTAAGGCCTCATCCAGACCTCACATCAACATCTGGTCTCACCTGTCCATCTCTAAGTCCCTGTCCATCTCCCTGGTCTTAATATAAATGTGTCTCCACATGCGTCCCCAGCCAGCACTTGAGATCTGATCTCAGTTTGTGTGTCTGTAAATCAGCAGCGCCATCATGTGGTCAGTAGAATATTGTACCAGCTGCTGTCTCTAATGGATCTCTACCTACCGCTGGATCAGAACCATCAACAGCTGCTTGTTGACTTGGAGACATGATCCAGATGTTGGAACAAGATGGAAAGACTCGACCAGATCAGTGTTCACACCTGGACCTGTTTAACCTGGACTCTAGAGACCAGATCAGTGTTCACACCTGGACTTGTTTAACCTGGACACTTGAGATCAGATCACCCAGGATGGATGTTAACGCCGTCCTCTAGTGGCCTTTCTCAGCTAATAAAGTTGGTGAAGATTAGTAACTAACCAAGAGTAATCCCAGTTTATTTCAGTGAGTTATTATCAGTTGAAGATCACATCAGAGCAGCTGATTTATTTTTATTTTTTTTGCAAAGTTTAAGTCAGAATCAAGAAATTATTTAAAACGATAAATAAGAGTTGGTCTGGAGTCTCTCGGTTGTGAACTGATTATGCTCATGCAAATATCTGCCACATAGTCATACGAATCATCTGAGATTACCAGAATAACACGTTAATATTTTATATGACATTGCCGCTGCGTCAGAGAAGCTATGTTGACTAATTTAAAAAATGTCTTGTGTGAAAATGTTGCTTTCACAAAAGTCCCGAAAGTAGACAAAAGAGAAGACGGACTCTTAATTTGGTCTAGAAATTAATCCTAGAGGTGCACCTCTCTGATATGTAATATTGGCTCACTTTCCTTCACAAACAAACGCACATGTATAATATTTCAGTTTCATGTGTTTGATTGTGTTCTACTTTCAGGACTTGGGTGAAACTCCGCTGATGCTTTGAGTCATTTTTATACGGAAATGTAGAAAATTTCCGAGGGACACGAACAGTTTTTTTTTCTCAGCTCACCAGGCATGTCTGTAGATACAGTTTGTATCTGTGTTGTAAATAAGGTGCAGCTCGCCGACTGTTCGTTTTCTAATGACTTTTACACGGATTGAATGATATAAAAGTTTTTCAGCGGCCTCTGCAGGTCGTGTGTTTCGTCCGAACTTATTTATTGAGCAGTCGAGGCCGGTGCACGCTGCTGAGCTTAGGCTGCCATTCTGGGATCCCTTTGTCTGTGCAGAACGTTGTTTTAATTAATAATTAATAATATGAGAATTATTAAGAGGTTTTAGGTTTAGATTTCAGTTCAGATCAGGCACTAACTTATCTTTCTAACTTGTTCAGTTGTCACTTTTTTATTTGTTACCGTGGTTTGGATGTGACCTCCTTGTGCTTATTAAAGATACCGACCAAACGACTCGTCTGCGTCTCTAGTTTTTTATTTTTTTTGTGCCGCCTCGCCCCCAGGAGGAGAAGAACCACACAGCAAAGGAGCAGATATTTTTGAAACAGTAAAATTTATTGCTTGGCTTTGGCTTCCTTCAGAGCTAGGCTTCCAAACCAAACAATGCTGAAACGCCGTGGTGGCACAGCACACATCTAGACACAAACTCAACAACCTGTTGGCTTCTTGTTTTGTTTTTTGTTTTTTTTTTTTTAAATCACGATGAGTGCACATTTTCATGGAGACAGAAAACAACACACCGACCCATGACGACAGCTGATGAGTTGAAATAAAATAAAAATAAAATCACCACTTTGCATAGCTTTACTCTCATCTCCAACAACGCGGTGCACCACAGCAGACACAAGACTGATAACACAACAAAACACCTTCCTTCCTTCCTTCCTTCCTTCTTCGCTCACGGCCTCCGTTAATATCAAGAATAGAGATTTGACACATTTTTTTTTTCACACCGTACGAAAACAATATCAAACGCACAATACTACGTGTCATTATAAAGGGATTAAACGATTTATTAAATCAAGTCTTTGCTTCAACTGTACAACAAACGTGGTACATCTTCGCACTGTGTGGACTTCCTCGTCTCTTACACACACACACACACCGTCACACATGTTGTGTTGGAAAGGTAGAAAATATCACAACAGATCCTCATGACCGTCTCATAAAGCTTCCTGCATGGAAAAGATAAAATAAAATCATTTTTCCATGCATCACCGTGGGTTCAGCAGTTCGTCCTGTAATCTTTGCTAATAGATTTCCACGAGGAGTTAAGTCTGAGCACTAAAAGGTAAGTAACACCTGTTAAGACTTAAAAAAGGTTCAGCTAGCTCTGGACCGGATGCCACTTTTTAATGCTTAAAAGAGCAACAAGGGCACACACACACACACACACACAATTAAAGAGGATTAGGCAAATACACTTTTAAATTATGCAAGAAAGAACTTTGCAATCCTATCTCGGCACGGCTCAGTGGTAACGACCGGCTTCACCTCTCTGCTCGATTTGCACGTGAAGAGTTTATTTTTTTTTTATTTTTTTATTTTCTTAAAAGGTTATCTTTAAGAGAAGAAAGAAGGAGCAGCTCCTCTTAGTGTTGCACTGTGAGGTGCTGCATCTTCTTGGCGGCTTCTTCAGATACCGTCTTGGAGGTTTTCTCCGGGCTGGGAGCGGGACTGGGGGCTGGGCTCGGGAGGGGAGTGTTGTTGGCGCTGTTGGGATACTCCCGGTTGCCGAATATGATGCTGCCCACTCGCACGTTGGTGGCGCCCACCTCGATCTACGACACAAGTAAAAAAGAAACAAATTAGACTTGCTGAGCGCTGCTTTAAAGTTTTTGCGCCCTTTAGATTTTCTACATTTCTGCATAAAAATGACTCAAAACACGATATGATTTTCACACAAGTCCTGAAAGCAGACAAACAGAACCCAATCAAACTATCTGTGCGTTTGTTTAATTTAGATAATTAATCATTTGTTCATATCTGTGAGCTGTAAAAAGCACGTGAACCATTGTTTTCTAGTTTCTGCTTTGACAGCAATTAAACATTTTCGGTAACTGCTGATCTGCCGTATCGTCTACAGCAGCTTGGATGAATTTTAGCTCAGTACAGGACTGAGGAACAGGCACCCGCGGGTATTTTGAGTCATTTTTATAGAGACTAAATGGTGCAAAAACTGTTTATATTTAAAGAAGTATATATAGAAAAGTATAAATTATTCTAGTTTGCCTTGTAGTGAATGGGACACGACCCAACCTTGAAATTACGGTAAACTGTTGCATAATGCAGTGAAATAATCTGTCCAACTAAACATCTAACAAACCAAACTCTTGAAAATTCACCACGATATAATCACATACATACTCGAAACACAAACACAGGATTATCTGACCTTTGATTTTAAGCCATGTTGGATATTTTAAGCTGAAATACTTTAATTTGGAGTGTTTTGTAGTGTAAGTGTACATGCTGATAATGAGTGATACTCACCGCGTGTTCAAAGTCTGTGGACATCCCCATGCTGAGCTCTACCTCCTCCATCGGCAGCTTTAGGCTGTCGCACACCTCCTGCCTCCGGCTCAGCAGCATCTACACCAAGGAGACATTATCAAATGATTAGAGAGGTGGTGATTTAATTAGATCGTCATTTTGGAGGATGTAGTTTGTTGTTCTTGCCGTTAAACTGGACTGAAATCAGTGTGTAAGTGTTTCTGTGACTTAGTCTAGCCCTCTGACTACAACAACAGGAACATGTGGTCGTGTCTCGTACCTGAAAGTCTGGGTTGGGGCCCAGCGTGAGGTCGTAGCCGTAGCGTCCAATGGTCATGAGTCCCAAGAAGTCCAGGGCGGAGCACTTAGACACGATGTGTTTCACCGTGTTCACCGTCTCCTCTGGTGGGAGGCCATGTTTATCTACAACGAACAAATGACAAACCTCGTTCAGACCTCACATCAACATCTGATCTCACCTGTCCATCTCTAAGTCCCTGTGTCTCCACCTGGTCTTAATATAAATGTGTCTCCACATGCGTCCCCAGCCAGCACTTGAGATCTGATCTCAGTTTGTGTGTCTGTAAATCAGCAGCGCCATCATGTGGTCAGTAGAATATTGTAGCAGCTGCTGTCTCTAATGGATCTCTACCTACCGCTGGATCAGAACCATCAACAGCTGCTTGTTGACTTGGAGACATGATCCAGATGTTGGAACAAGATGGAAAGACTCTCACATGTTAAGATCTGATTGATTTATGATGTTAGTTATTTTAGAGAAGGAAGGAAGGAATAAAGGAAAGAGGGAGGGAAGGAAGGAAGGAAGGGAGGAAGGAAGGAAGGAAAGAGGAAAGGAAGTAAGGATGAAGGAATGAAGGTAGGAAGGAAGGAAGGAAGGAAGGAAGGAAGGAAAGGGGAAAAGAAGGAAAGAGGTAAGGAAGTAAGGATGAAGGTAGGAAGGAAAGAGGAAAGGAAGTAAGGATGAAGGTAGGAAGGAAAGAGGAAAGGAAGTAAGGATGAAGGAATGAAGGTAGGAAGGAATGAAGGTAGGAAGGAAGGGTGGAAGGAAGGAACGAGGAAAGGAAGTAAGGATGAAGGAATGAAGGTAGGAAGGAAGGAAAGAGGAAAGGAAGTAAGGATGAAGGAATGAAGGTAGGAAGGAAGGAAGGAAGGAAGGAAGGAAGGAGGAAAGGAAGTAAGGATGAAGGAATGTAGGAAACAAATGCTGAAACGACAGAATCACTCTCCTCCTCCTCATATTGAATCATCTCCTGAGTTGATTCTAGTTCAGATCAGTTTCTAGTTTAGTTTGGTTCTCAGCTCCAAGACCAGAATCTTTTAAAAGGCTCTCATCACTAATGAACAGACATCACTGATTCATGTGATCATCTCTAACAGTGGATGAATGAATGAGTTAAACAGCAGCTCATCCAAATCCAGTCAACACTCACTCTGTTCTCCGCTGGTGTTGATCTGCACCATGACCTTTAACCTCTGGGTGCTGGCTCCTCTGATGCGCTGCCACGAGCTGTTGACCCTGTCGGCCAGTTTCGCCGAGTCCACCGTCTCCACAAGGAACAGGTTGGGCACACCTGTGGAGGGAGAGGAGAAGATGTGGAAAAACAGATCCATCAGGGGACGGCTCGGGCGAGAGGGACGGACCGCTCACCCAGAAGCTTGTTGACGTTGTTCTTCTGTAGGTGGCCGATGAAATGCCATTTGATTTCTGGACACGACTCTAAAATCTGCACAAAGAAGAAAAAAAAGAAAAGTAAGTAAAAAAAAAAAAGAAGAGGAGGGATAAATACTAGTCTCTTAGAATAACGTGAACCTACCAGAGGATCTGAAGCTTTGTCCACGAGTTCATTAACCTGAACGGAGAAAACAGAAATAAAGAAAAGAGTCAGAGTGTCTGGGTTTATTCCTCTTTGTGCCGTGACACCACCACCACCACCACCACCACCACCACCAGCAGCAGCAGCAGTGATTCACTCACATAATTCTCTCCAAAGTTGCGCTGCCCTTGTCTGTAGGCCTCCACCACCATCTCCGGGGGTTTTGTCTTGCTGACGGCCACGAGGCGAGGCGGCACGACTGGTAGCGTCTGAGGAAGGACAAACAAAAAACACCTGATTTATCATGAGGAGGAGGAGGAGGAGGAGGAAGCACCAGAGGCATCAGAGGAGGTCGGTGTGTTCTTGCAGGATGTCAGCCAGCAGAGGTCTCTCCACTCTCTGCAGGATTATTTCTGCTTCTATCCTCTGATTCTACACGTGATTGCATTTTTATTTAAAGTTCAAATCCACCTGGAGGATGGAGGGAACATGCTTCTATCTCAGTGGAGGGTCACTTCATCAAAATGGCATCTGCACACTGATCTGTGTGGTGTGAGGAGGAGGAGGGAACCACTGGTCCTGTGCACTAACACATTTACAAACAGATTCCAGATCTGAATGAAGAAGCGTAAAGGCTCTTGCGCGTCAACTCGTGCATGCAGACGCAGGTCGTGCGCGCCCCACGCAGCCACCCCACACCACGCATGGTGTTATGAAAGTGCTGCCACCAGCCCCGACTGACTGTCTCCCCCATCCAAAGGTTGAGGTGCTCGGCAGCAGCCTTACATAACGAGTCGTGCCGAGTCGGAAACACTTTTTTGGGGTGTTTCCGACTCGGAGCTCCGGCAGCGGCGCCCCCGAGCAGACGTCCCCCGAGCTGCGGTTACCTTGGGCCGCCGCGACGCCGCCTGGTTGACCCGCTCCACCACCGACCGTAGCGCCTTCCCAACCTCCTCCGACATTGCTACTCTCAACATACCGTTGAACGGCTCCTACGACACGGGGACGTAAAGAGATGCGTCCGCCGTGACGACAGTACGCTTTCAAAATAAAGGTCCGCGCGGAGAGGAAGCGACTGGTTTCTGGTGGCGCCCCCTGTTGGTCCAGCTGCACCCAGGCACCCTGCAGGATGTGACCCAGAACTGTTTGAGTCGTCTTTATGAAGGACTCAAAAACTTGCAAGCGGCACTGTATATGAATTAAAATAATATATTCAGGCTCAGATTCATAAAACTATATTTGTACCCAGGGGGCAATTTAAGGTATAAGTGAGCAGCATGATGTGTAAGAACAAAACACTTTAAAGGAACAAAAAAGTAATTATGCCATAAATGTTTTAACTCTTCCAACTGTCCATGGAGGATATAAACACGACTGTAAGTGACTAAAGTGCAAATGTAAACAGGAATTACAGGGATTATATATTTACATGTTATTGCAGAGGTAGTATAAGTAATAAATATGTTAAAAATAGAATAAGGAAATAAGGTGGAGGCGTATCCATGGGCTGCTTGTTGATATAAATAGATGTTAAGTATGATTAAGGTTGTAGGTGACTGATCAGCAGTTACCAGAAACATTTAGTTTATGTTATTTCTTCACAAGGGGGTCACAGACAGCAGATACTGGAAACAAAGATTCACTTATTACCTTATTTCCTTGAATAAATAAATACAGGACCCTTTCAGGTGCAAAAACCTTTAGGCAGCCTCATAAAGGTTTATATACGTTATTTATCCAGAGGGAAATTCAGTGTCCAGTAGCTTCATCACATAGAAACAGTCAAAGATATATTTAAAAATGCTGCACTAGTATCATCAATGACCACAGTCCAGCTGGTTCCTCACAGGGAGGCGTTGTAGAGTCTTATGTCCTGAGAGACAAATGTCCTCCTCAACCTGTCCATGGAGCAGGACAGAGACAGCAGCCTGTCACTGAATGAGCTTCTCTGACTGACTATGGTGTCCTGTAGAGGGTGGTGGACATTATTTATAATAATATATATAAATATAGCATGTATGTAAATTAAGTGGCTAAATAGTTGCAGCACATGTAGATATACTGTATGTATTGATCCAGGTATTTTATTTGAGGCCTTTGGTTCCATGCAGCTCTCTAAATGTACACCATTATGTACCATACTGCATCATAACATGAAGAAAGAGATACACACACACAAACACTACACTCAATGAACCAAACCAAATACAAATGGAAAAAATTTATTCACAAGATTACACATTTCACAACACGTCCAAACAAAAATCAGACAAACGTCTCACAGCGCAGACATACATTGGTTTGCCTCAAGAACTAAAAAGAGAGAACATAAAGTAAAATGATGTGGCTGAATCTCTTCCATCGTCTCGTCTCTCATACTCTCTCCAAGGCCTCCAACATGATGATGCTGTTACCCCTGATGACCTATGAGAAACAAGATAGCACAGATAGAACACACCCAGTTTATGACAAACCATTCACAGTTGGTACGTTGAGCAGTAGTTTATTATTTCAGACAGGCTGGTTTAACATGAATACACAGAAAATATTCACACTTCAAGCAGCAGAAGTCTCACGTGTTATTTTCAAATCGCTTCTATTTAATGCGTCCTCTAGTTAGAGATCTCACTGCGGTCCACAAGACCACGTGTGAGGTAGATCCAGAACATGACACGGTCAGAGAGCCGTCAGGCCTGAGAGCTGACTGGTTTTACAAAGTGATATTGCACCGTATAGTGGCCTTGTAAATAGGAATTGAATCAATTCAAAAAATTCTGTTCAATTCAGTGATTATACCCAGCCCTAGTCCCAATGGTTCAGTTTGGCTTAGAGGACAAATTAAATAAGACAAGTGGTTGATGTCTGTTGAGAAAAGTTATACTGCTACTCTTACTATCAACAAATCCAATGAAAAAGCTAAAAAAAAAAAACACACAAATAGTGGCCGGCACAGGTGTAACTTAATAACCAGAGCTACGAGGTACTGACCACCATGCCGATGGTGTTCTGCTGGCCCCCAGGGCCCATCTCCAGAGTGTCGTCCACCACCAGATTCATGAAGGGGTCGAATCCTCGCAGGATGCCCTGGACGTGTCGGCCTCCGTTCAGCTTCACTGAAGGACAGAAAAGAAATCACAGTGAGCTCAAACGTCAGAGGATGTCTTCTGCTGTTGATATGAGACCTGATTTAAACTGTAATCACTTTCTATGACTCTCAAACTCTGCATGTTTTACAACGACAACATCTGGCAGTTCCTACTTTGAAACATAATCTTTTAATAACATCTTCAGTCACAATAATAATTCCAGAGATGACACATATTTAGATCAATCGTTTTTGTAATTTTTCCAATTAAAAACTACAACAAAAAAAGTATTTGCTGCTTCTTGGTCATGTGCAACAGTAAACTGAAAATGTTTGTGGCTTGGATGTTTGTACACATCAACGTGGAGCCTAGAGAAGTTTCACATTAGCCAGATAGAAATTAAAGTACCCTTTATGATGAATTAGTTTTTATCAATTTAATCTACAAAGATTTTCTAGTAATTAGTAATTATTAATACTCACACGAAAGCTTCTTGTCCATGAACCTGGAAAAGAAAGAAAAACAACATTAGCGTGGAATATAAACTAGCTAACGTTAGCTTGATGCTACTCCAAACAATGTAGGAAGGCGGCGGCGCCGGTGTCATTTTAAATATTTAAACTGATCTTAGCAAGTTAAAAACAGACAGAGACGTTTTATTTAAAGTTCATTAACTTACTTCTTCAGCTCGGGTGGGTGTGCTTTGCTCATTTTGAGAGTATTTTCTCAAAGCCGACGGTTACTCGTATACTTGTCGTTTAACAAAACCGCGGAAGGAAAGCGTGCCGCGAGAGACCGGAAGTTCATCACACTACTTCCGGGTTTGTCCTTTTTTTAACTCACAGCGCCGCCATGAGGCCAAGAGGAGGTAGTGTCTGTCAGCGTTTAGACGGTGACAGCGGTGGATGAGAATCTCGAAACTTTTAAATAAAAACTGTAAAAATATGCTCATTAATTAACACTTTATTTACATTAATTTTTTCAGAAAGCACCATTTGCAATTAGTGAATTATAATATATTGTTATATGTATTGTAAGTTTTGCTGCACTCATTGTAACACTGCAGCACTTTAAGCTAGATCTTATTTTTAATAGCTTGTGAATGTAAAAGGTCAAATCTTTTTGCTATTAAAATAATTTATTTGGTCAAGTATTGTTTTATTGTGTCTGTTTTATGTGTAAGGTCCAGGGCCAACACATGGAAATGAGCCTCTACCTATATATTGTGCATTGTTCCTGTTGATTAAACAACAATAATAAATAAATTAGTTTGTGTTACTTATCTGCAACTGGAAGAGAGCTAAAGCTATCCAATAAATGTAGGGGAACATATATAGATAAGGTTTGAATTGATAATTTGAATAATTAGCAATAAATGATTGTTACTGAGTTGTGAACTATAAGATAGACGATGTACATACAGACAACCTAGTTAACCAGAATCTGAGTCCATTAATATTAAAGTCTGATCAGCAGAAAGAAGGCAAATGAAGCATCTCTGAGATCTGTTCAGTTTTAATGATGTCACCTATAAAGAGCCTTACGCTAACTTACAAAAAGACCTTGAAAAAGTGGAAGCTTCCAAACTAAACCACGTCCTACAGTTTCACAGCAGCGCCTTAAAATAAAACTAAAAGAGAAGAAAAACAAAAAAAACTCATGTTGATCCTAGTCCACTCATTACACGCCACACACACACACACACACTGAATGGCTGCTATCAGTGGGTTTGCATAGCTAGGAAATGTGATCACAGACAGGCTGTAATGAAAAGCCACTGGGTCAAGTTAATTTGCTGATAAAACATTTAATCTTTGTGGTGTCATTCAGGTTAAATAAACCCGTCTGTGGCTGGGTCAGCACTTGCAAATACTGTACGCTGAAGTCTGAGGATCAACTGTGAAAACTCCAGCTGAGTTCACTAATCTGTGGCTAATTATTGTCAAAATGTGTTGGTGCTAGACGAACTTAACCCACTGGATGCCTGTGGTTGAAGATTATCTTATTCAGAGCAGAGTGACTGTGGGAAATAGAATCAGATCTACAGGAAACAACAGGAAGATTAGAATCAATGGGATTAATTATTTCCAGACATAAGCAGTGAACATCAGTGAACATGTTGGCTTTAGTTGAGACATCTTTATTCATTCATTCATTTTCTGTAACTGGGGGGTTGGAGCCTATCCCAGCTGTCACTGGGGCGAGAGGTGGGGTCCACCCTGGACAGGTCTCCAGTCTATCCCAGCTGTCATTGGTCTAGAGGCGGGGGTCCACCCTGGACAGGTCTCCAGTCTATCTCAGGGCTAACACAGAGAGACACTCACACCTACAGCCAATTTAGAATCACCAATGAACCTAACCAGCATGTCTTTGGACGGTGGGAGGAAGCTGGAGAACCTGGAGAGAACCCACGCAGACACAGGGAGAACATGCAGACTACACACAGAAAGGAACCAGTCGGCCCATGGATTAGAACCCAGAACCTTGTTGCTGTGAGGCTGAAGATGGTGGAACGTCCCACTGTGATGGATCTCATGTCAAACACACTCATTCACACAGCGTGCCGACTAGAAAAGTGTTTTCCAAATCAAAACAATCTTTATTTGAAAGATTCATAGAAAAGTCCACTCCTATTTCAGGCATCTTCTCGTTAGAAATCTCACAGGACTGGTTTCACACGTCAGTTTATCTCGACGAGATCAGTCGACGCGTGAGGGACGATCCAGAACAAGACGGTCGGGACTGAAAGCAGGTTGGATTCATGACGACAGAGACAAAAGCAAAGACACATGAAAGATGAGAAACTAGAGGGAAAAGATGGAGGAGACACCACAAATCTCTGGAAACAGTTTTAAATAAGAGTGAAATTGTTCTGAAACTGAAATATCTCTAAATGAATCAAATCAGGAAATCTGTAGCGGCACTCAGTCCTGGCCTAGAATGTAGAAAACATCTGTAAATATTAAAGCAGCTATGCTCTGCTGTAGAAAACAGTTCTAAGTAATCTAACACAACCCTCCTTATGTATAGATTATACGTCGTTGTCGTGGATAAACTCACAGCATAAAAAAAAAAAAAAAAGAAGTTCACACAGATTTCATCATTGTCAACCCTTCAAGGCAAAAAAGGCAAGTGCTGGAGTCGTTCAGTCTGAAAGCTCAGGCTTTGGCAGCCGGATGCGTGAACCCCTCTGTGAGGCTGTCCTCCTCCACCCGGACTCGCAGGTGCTCCTGACAGTGTTCTAGGAAAGAGTCCAGCGCTGAGAAGCCCTGCTGGCAGGGAACGCAGTGGTACAGCCGCTGCCTCTTGGAGCCCGGCCACTTGCAGGTGTCCATGTCGCTGGCGCACACGCTGCACTGTCTCGTCCTCACGGAGGACTGGTGGAGCTCCACGTGCTCCTTGAGCTGCCGCCGCAGAGAGAAAACCTCCGCACAGGAGGGGCAGGGGAACTCCCTTTCTGCCGCTTCCTCCACTACTTCAGGCACTTCGCTGCTTCTCCCCGGGTCGCCAGCCTTCTTCCATACTCTGGGGAACTTCCTGGGCCTCCCTCGACCAGGCCTAACTATCTTATTATCTCCTAGGCTGTTTTTTGCTTTACTTGGTGCGTTTTCAAATAACGTGGAGTCTTTGGTGGCACACGCTTCAGACGGGCTATTGACAGTGTTGAAGCTGGAGGCTGTGTGCCGTCTGTAATGTGCCCTAAGTGACAAATGATGGAAGAAGACTTTGCCGCAGAGCTGGCACGGGTACGTTCCTCCTTTCCTGCGCTTGCTGGCGGCAGGCCTCGGTTCTCTCCTGGTGATCTTCTCTCTGCTGTGCTTCTCTTTCCGGTGCATGTACAGCTGAGACGTGCTCCTGAAAACCATGTCACAGGAGCGACAGTTCAGATGCTTCCTTTTAGACTTTGGCCCTTTATCATCTTCATTCAAATTCCTTTTTGTTCTCGCCTCTCCACCGGTACTGTCCCCTTTGGTGTCCCGTTCCTCCTCTGCGTGGTTGACCTGTACGTGGCGCTGCAGTCCGGCCTCTGTGCGGAAAGTTCTTGAACACAACTGGCACACACTGACGGCTCTGCTGCTGGTTCCCGGCGCGTCCGAACAGTCAGATCGGGTGGAGTCACCCTCGGAAACCGGCGGAGAATCGTCTGGAAGGCTACTGGCGTCGGCTATATCGGACGGGGACGGCGGCTCGCTACAACCAGCCTGCTGGTGGTGCAGCAGAGCCTGCTTCTGGCTGAAGCCTCGCCCACACGGGGCGCACGCGTAAGGGCTGCTGTCCACGATGTGAGGCTGGCGGTGAAGCGGCTGGTCCTGCAGCCTGGATCCGGGATCCGGGTCCCGGCTCGCGCACGCCGGGCACGGAGAGCCGAGCCGCGAGACCCCGCGACAGAGCTCACACTGCGCGGCCTCGTGATCGCACTTGTGCAGCTGTAAGGTGGACCTCAGGGAGAACTCCTGTCCGCATGAGGGGCACCGGTGAGGCTTGGGTAAGGTGTGTTTCAGCTCCTGGTGCTGCAGTACGTCGGCTGCGTGGGGGAAACCTTTGCCGCACTCCTGGCAAACGTACATGGGAAGGCTGGACCGCGTGCTTTGCCCGTGCTGCTTGGTCTCGGCCCGTGCGATGAAGCTGGCGAGTCTGGACAGAGTGTCTGCCGTGGGTGTGGAGCCTCTGAACGACTCCTGGGACCTGGCAGTGCTCCAGCTGACTCCATCCATCCTCCTCAGCAAGCTCCTCTCCTGGTTTAGAGGAGACACACACACACGCCGAGGTCATAAATTAAAATTAAACACACTACACTTACAGTTAAACATGAAACTGCTGTTTGCTCAAGTGTGAAGGACCATAAACAGTCACGTCCTGGAAGGGAATGGGGAAGTGGATATTCTTGTTAGCCTCTTCCTGTTTTGCTAACGTTCACAACAATAGCTGGCTGCGTCTCATTTCATTAGCAGCACACGAGCTAAACACTAACCGACTAACTGCTATGTGTCTACTTAACGAGAACCAAGCGCTAGCACGGATGTAAACACCACAACAGGACACGGCGACAACAGGCTAGCTGCGTGTTTGCTACCAACGTTAGCCCCGTTAGCTAGCTGCGCTAACACGTTAGAAAAACGTTTAAATAACTCACCTCGACACAAACACCACAGCGGAGAAACGGTTCATTAAGTGCAGAAGAAGTTTGGCGTGAACGACTGGTTTCGTTGCCACAAAGCACACAGACATGGCTGCTGGAGTGAAGGCGAAGTTTTGTGGTGGATACTTCTCTGAGCAGCAGTCAGGATCACTTCCGG
This sequence comes from Chelon labrosus, assembly GCF_963514085.1. Classification (NCBI taxonomy): domain Eukaryota; kingdom Metazoa; phylum Chordata; class Actinopteri; order Mugiliformes; family Mugilidae; genus Chelon; species Chelon labrosus. The sequence continues at coordinate 2,449,525 of NC_140360.1, forward strand.
CTGGGGCGTCACGTGATCTCCCCACGGCGTCCTTCTTCTTCTTCTACTGCTATAATTAGAGTCTGCAAAATGTAAATGTAAACAAATGTGTCTCCGGCTGAGCGGCGTTAAGCAAATAAACAACGTAGAAAACGAATAAACACATAACAAGACTGAAACTGAAATTAAATAAATAAATAAATAAATATCTAAATTCCTAAAAATTAAAGGGCAACAGTGGCAATAGCATCAAAACGCATATTTTCTTCTTCTTTGAATAAAACTTTATTTAAAATAATACCTATAGAAAGAAAAGAAGAAAAATTTAAGGGTAACTTTTCATTTTGTGCAAGAAGTTGTGTTTTTAACTTATTACTCAAGGTTCACTCGTACTATTTACTATTTACTGTGTACAACTTTATAACCTATAGTTACACCTGGTCCATCTGTGCAATTCAATACTTTTTGTATATATGCCGGTACTTTTTTATTCTATGTTATTTTGTTATTTATCTTTTATACCTTACACTTTTTACTCTTAATATTTTTTCTGTCCTTTCGTATGCTGTTGTAAACTGCAATTTCCCCATAGCGGGACAAATAAAGGTTTTCTTAATCTTCTTATTTATCGTTTGATCTCTAAATGCAAAGCAAGAAGGCGAGTTTTATTAGACACCCAACAACACATCCACTTTCAGAGCAAAACAAATCTATTTTCAGAGTTCTCAGTGATTAAGTTTCATGTTTTCTGCCATGAGATTATCATTCATTGGAGACTGGATCAAATAGCTTCCTCCAACCACTATTAAGTATTGTTAACAGACTCTAGTCATGAGATTTTCAGGTGAGCAACACTCACAGATGTTCCTGTTTAAACCTCAACCCTCCCACCAGTCTTTAAGAACGAAAGACTTGGATGAAACGTCTTCAGGAAACTCTACAAGCCCAATTTTCTTTGTTTCAGATTGTCTTTTTGGATAAATCATGACCTGAACGAACTTTACCAACGATAAGAACTACACAAAACACAAAACGAAGGATAACAATTTGTTTAATATATACAAAAAAAAAGTGTCTATAATATACAGTCAGTACTGTAATAATTTAATATCTCTTCATTTAAGGCTGGAGCCAGCGTTGACTACTGAAAACAGACGGTACCGGTCAAACAAAGATTCACCGTGTTCCTGTTGAAACAACACGAACACGTCGGTAACATCACATCATGAGAGATTTACATAAAAAACCAAAACAAAATAAACAGCATGGAGTGAAGAATACCATCAGAGACACAATCAGAGGGTTCACCTGAATGAATGGAAGCAACGTTAAGGCTACAGGCATACTGACACACACACACACACACACACACACACAGGAACATTCAAAGAGGTTGATGAAGACCGAGGAGCTGAAGACGATCGAAAACTGATGAAGGGTTTTCCGCCACACTTTAAAAACGTATATATTTCTTTATACTGATTTAAGTACCACAGTCTCTTCAGATGCATTTCACTGAATATAATGTAATCGCCGACTTCACTGCCACATTTCAGAGGGACCGAGATAAAACACTGTAGTCTACGATGAGAAGGGTAAGAGCCAGCGGCCGCGTATACAAACTTCTCTACAGCTTCACATTTAACTCTGCAAGTAAAACCTTGAATATTCATCCAAGTGGTAAGAAAAATGAAAGTATCAAAAGGCTCATGATTGTCATAACATATACTGTGCTCTAATTATCAAGAGTGGGAATGAACGCAGATGAACGACAAACAAAACTCAGCAGTAAAGATGAAGTTTCCTGGATTAAATAGGAACAAATAGAAAATACAAGCACGGGTGTATCACAAATGCTTGCAACAAAAAGGCATCGTGATAAATTCTTGAGCTGCACTTTGTCCAGAAGACAGTCTTCAAGTAGCATGGTGCGATTAAAAGTCCTTCAGAAGCAACAGACTGTACCCAGGAGGGTTTAATCAAATACTTTTAGAAGACTGAAACCTTCACACGTTGTTGTTGTTGTTGTTGTTGTTGATCTCATTTTGTTCCAGTTACTAGAGTGTTAACATGAGCCATGATATCTAACTGAACCTCTAAATAAAATATAATAAGCTTGAAATGGAAATTAGACCCATCTGTCTGACGGATGAGCCTAGAATTTAAAAGCTGTACTAACTTGAAGGTCTCTTAAAAAAATAAAATGATCAGATTTTACCATTATTTCTATCGAGTACAGGAGCTTTGCCCCTAAAGCCTCACAATGATTTAAAATTTGATCCTGATTCATAATGAAACCAGACGAGGAAACTGAAACCAGATTAGTTTCTTTCCTTAGAACCGGAAATAAAACAAAGTCTCTACTGTTTCTTCTCTTATATCAGCACCGGTGACCAAATAAACTGACTGAGCTTTAAGAAGCTGATTGTACCGTGCAGATTTGGTCAAATTAAACCAAAATGTCTCGACTCACAAATCAGCTCCTTTTCAGTGAACAGACTGGGGGAACAGACCTCGCATTAACGTCCAATCTGATCTCACCTGTCCATCTAATAATTGTTTAATTAATATAAATGTGTCTCCACATGCGTCCCCAGCCAGCACTTGAGATCTGATCTCAGTTTGTGTGTCTGTAAATAAGCAGCGCCATCATGTGGTCAGTAGAATATTGTACCAGCTATTTTTCATATTTTCATTTTACTGTAATTCCTCCTGTTTCTATGTGATGAAGCTACTGGACACAGAATTTTCCACGGGATATATTTATCTATATCTATATGAAGACATCGGTGATACCTGAGGAAATACAGGTGGCTCCTCATACGTCAACATGATAACTAATATCATAAATAAACAGTTAATAAAATAGCCAACAGTCTCTTCGTGTGATCATTTCTAATAGTGGTTGAATGAATGAGTTAAACTCCTCTTCCTCAGATCAGCCCTGTTGAGTAGGTGGTCTTTAATGTGACCCAGGACTCATTGTGTGTTCACACTACCAAAGGAAGGAGGTCACATGTGTCCCAGACCACCTCCACATGTGGACTGACACCAGATGAGTGTTCACACCTGGACCCGTTTAACCTGGACTCTAGAGACCAGATCAATGTTCACACCTGGACTTTATGGATCAGATCACCCAGGATGGAAGTTAATGTTTGGTCTAAACCCTCAACAGTGTCAAACTAAAAACAAAACAAAGAATTGTAGTTGCCTGGTTAATACCAAATACATTTCCCTTGTAAAACAACTATTTAAAACAAACCTGCAAAAAATATAATCATCTTTAACTGAAGGGTGAACTCACAAACATTCATCATCCCTTTCAGTTACAGCGTGTTCTTCTACATTTAGCTTGAGAAACGCCTCAAAACAGTATAAATAAACCAACATGGCATGGCTATGGTTGTTTATACTGTAACAGTCCATTAATACAGGGCAGTACCTTGACTGCAAGTTGTCCAAGAGTCACTGAGGTGCACTATAAACCTCAAGAATCCATGTGATATCCACTGGACTTCTGTTTCACAGGATAGGATGAGCTGCGTGGTTCTGAAACAGACAAACACGTAAGAGACACTCGAAGTCCGCGGAGCATCCTCAGATAGAGCGGCTCCTTCCAGTCACGGTTTGCTTTTAAAAGTCAAAGCCCAGCGTTTTATCCCTAACCCGAGACACTCGGGTCTATCTCTTGTAGTGGCTGGGAGCGTCTGCGAACATGTACTTCAGTCTGTAGGCTTCGGCCAGGAGGAGACCCACTTCCTCGTTTCCCCAGTGGATGGTGGGAAGGTTCTGCAGCAGCATGAGAAGACCCTGAAGGAAGAGCAAGAGAAATACTTGACCCAACTGGGGAAACTTTCAGGTCAGCAACTATGAGCGCTACCCTTGGTTGACAGATTCTGAGGAGAACTCTAAATAGTTTCTAAAGTTCTGGTGAGTAAAATGAATTCTATTTACATCTGTTATGTATATTTTTGTCATTTTATTGAGTCGACATTGAAGCTTCTGCTGGATTTGACGTATGAGAGGAGTGAGAGGAGACTTTATGAATTGTTCTAAGTGATTTTCTTTCTTTAGTAATGACATTCATCTCTCTATATGAGATACCCGTCCTGTTTTACTGCGTATCCGTATGATGTTGATGGTTTCTATAGCAGTGGTGTCATAACGAAAGACGTGTTTTGAACGAGGCTGGAGGTCATTGAAGGCCTAGGTGGAAGGTGCACGGCCCGCCACTTAATATTACATATCTGTGAGGTGCAAACGTCTACTTTCAGGACTTGTAGAAATGTAGAAAATTCTGAAGAATGCAACAAAAATTTTTTAATGTGATGCAATAAAACAAAATAATCCTACAGCTCTCGTAAACTTTCCAAACAAACCAATCATCACACCCTTTTACTTGCTGTTGACACAACAAACAGTTTGTAGTGATTACATTCCCAGATAAAGAGCGGAGGAACTAGAAACACGTTACGTACCTGAAAGTCCACCATGGAGAGAATTTCTTTGCGCCACTCGATGAGGAAAGCGGCACAGACGTACAAGTGGAAGTGGGAGAAACCTTCAGCCTCAGCCTGCAGAGAGCAGAACGACGTCAGAGCCGATTACAGCACGGCCTCGGTTAAAGTTATCTCATCAAATATATACTCCATTAATCTACAGTTACAGATTATAATGCATGCAATGAAAACTTTGAAAGAATTCGATAAAACTGTTTTTGTTTTGTTTTTTGCAGAACAACATGTGACCACATTTTATCTCATCGTTGTGTTTTATTGGACATATTCTAATCAGTTCAGCCTTGACTGCCACGTGTGAAGGCTGAGCTATCAGTCGCATTACCAGGACATGCAGACACACAACCTGAGAGAGTAATGACCACTCTGACCACTGCACAGAGGCATAGAAATCCTGTTTCTGATAAATTAAAGGTAGAATAAACCCTCATCTCAGACTCCACTCAATAGAACATCAGGATATTCAAGATATTGTGCAGAATCGTCGTGGATCTTCTAAAACACACGTTGCAGAGTCAGACTGTGATGCAGCGGGAACGTGTGCACATTGGCTGCTGCAGAAGGTTTGGACGACGGCGAGCACGGTGCACTAACCTGGTACGTGTCCCAGAGACGGATAGTGCAACGAAGGGGCAACTCCCTCATCAGGAGATTGTTCATCCACCGGAAAGCAAACTGCAGGTACTCCACTTCATACCTCTTGAAATGATTGTGAATGTCCTCTGGACACACACACAATAAAAATAAAAAATAAATGTCAGCGTCACCTGCTATTATGGCATGAATCTGGATTTATTATTTTCCATCTCACCATCTATCCTGCTGACCAGCTCCTCTAGAGCTTTCACTTTGTTCTGGATTCCAGGTTGAGCAAAGGTGTAGTTGTCCTGAAAGTAGATTCATCTTATTAAACACATGTCACATGTTTTAAATGAGTCTTGATTGAGATGTGCTGTATGCACGTGAGCGGACCTGTATTCCATCCAGCAGTTTGCTCATGCACCAGAAGCTGTCAGCTTCGATGTTCCTCTGGGTGTCCAGAGGCAGCCCTGCCATCTCAAAGTTCTCCACATCCTCCACTGGAACAACAGATAACAACTGAATGAAACAAGATGCTGGAGACGACGGGATGCAGAGATGAACTGAGGTTGGTTAAAGAAATGTTTAATGGCCTCGTGTGAAGATTTTAAAATATAGGTACAGAAACCAGACCATTACTGTGCAAAACTGGGACACAATACACCACAACTTACTGACAAACTCAGAGAGGAAGACGACAAAAAAGGGCGTGACCAGATCGTTGATCCCCTGGACGTAACCGCTGGCTGGGTGACGGATGGCCCAGATAAAGAGAATCCGCTCGAACACCTGAGGCAAGAAAGATGACGACAAAATGTTTTTATTCTTAATTTTACAACTCCTGGACTTTGGCCACTGGCACAGAGTTACAGCATGTTTCAACTGTAAATGCTCAGACAGGACAATTATGTATTATGTCACTTGATAAAACAAAAGCGTCCACATTTGTCAGCAGTTAGCTAAGTTAAACCCTGTCATCATTAAATCTGGACATTGGTTTTTCAAAAGCCACAAAAAAATCATCACATTTCAGGAACAAGCTCAGTCAAGTTCCCCTTTTTTTTTTTTTTTTTAAAGCAAACTTGTTCTCATAGTGTCTGATGTAACTTGTTCCTCAATGACACAACAAAACACTATATCATATATTCATAGTCCCTTAAATTATCTAAGTGACAACACAAACCGAGTCTGGTCACAGTGTACTTCAAACAAGTGTTCATACAAGTAAGCAAATAAAGACGATACTGTCACACCGCAGTGCAAATAAATAAAGATAACGAGTTCAGTATCTGCTGTGACCTCCTTATGCAGATATAACATCAACTAAATGTTTCTGGTAACTGCTGATCAGTGGTCTACAGCAGCTTGGAGGAATTTTAGCCCATTCCTCAGAACAGAACCACTTCAGTTCTGAGATGTTGGTGGGTTTCCTCACATCAACTGCTTGCTTCAGGTCCTTCCACAACATTTCTATTGGATTAAGGTCAGGACTTTGACTTGGCCGTTCCTAAACATTCATCTGGTTCTTCTTTAACCGTTCTTTTGTAGAACCACTTGTGTTCTTGGTTCTCGTTGTCTTGCTGCATGACCCAGTTTCTCTTCACATTCAGCTCATGGACAGATGTCCTGACATTTTCTTTTAGAGTTCACTGGTAGAATTCAGAATTCATTGGTCCATCAGTGATGACAAGCCGTCCTGGTCCAGATGCAGCAGAACAGGCCCAAACCAGGACATTAGCACCCCCATGTTTGATGGAGGGATGAGGTTCTGATGCTGGAATGATGCAGTGTTGTTTCATCTCATTTAAACCAAACTATTCTACTTTGGTCTCATCTGTCCACTAAACATTGTCCCAATAGTCTTCTGTCTTGTCCACATGATGTTTAGAAATGTTCTTTTTGGAGAGCAGTGTCTTTGTCCATCACACCATGGTTGTTCAGTTGATTCATCAACATTAACATTAGCCAATGTGAGAGAGGCCTTTAGCTGCTTAGAAGTTCCCCTGGGTTCCTTTGGGACCTCTCAGACTATTATGGAGTGATCTTTGTTGGTGGACCACTCCTGTGGAGGGGAACAGTCGTCTTCAATCTGTCCGAGTTTGGATTTGTGGTGATCCCTGACTTATTTTTTTATACAAAACCAGGAACTGAACAACACCTGAGTCTCATTACATTGATGGAAACACTTCTCACAGATGGACTGAATTGAAATTAACTTGTAATCCTCGAGGTACACCTCTCTGATATGTAATATTGGCTCATTTTCCTGAATAAACAAATACACAAGTATAATATTTCTGTTTCATGTGTTTTATTAGGTTCTCTTTATCTACTTTCGGGACTTTTGTGAAAATCCACTGATGTTTTGAGTCATTTTTATCCAGAAATGTAGAAAATTGTGACGGCACAAAAAACCTTTAAGCAGAACTATTTATCTTCTGTTTGTTAGACGCCCCGTTGGGATCTTGAAGGTGTAATGACTCTGCTAACTATGGTGATCTAAACTGCTTATAGGTGTGCCAACTACCCACATGCACTTTGGATGAACTCCTAAGTAATCTGTGCCACTCATCAGAGATCTTACCTCTTGTACTGCCGGCTGCTGGAACAAGGGAATCAAAGGGTTGGTTCGTGGGATGTCGATGTGGATCTAAAAGGAACAAATATTACAGATATGATCAGTTTGAATTCCTTAAAACTATAACATGTGTGTGTTTACTGATTTAGTCACAGATGAGTAGTGGTGACATATGTTACCTGTCTGTAGGTGTCCTTATAGTGCTCGTCTGTTCTGGAGTGGTAATACTGCTCTATGAAGCCAAAATATTCGTCCCGCTTCCTCTTAAGCACTAGCTCTCTGCGCTCCTTGTTGGCTGGAAGGTAGCCCTGTCCCAGATCAAGATCAAGAAGAGGGGTGGAAATACACAAAAGAGACGTGAGTTATGTGAGTATTTTCTAAAAAAGAAGAAATGCAACGCGCTACAAAAAGCTTGGAGTGATGAAACAGAACGTTCTGTCGTGATGGAGAAGTGTAGGTCATGAGCCTTACAGAAAGAAGTCTCCACGTGATCGGCCGGACTTCCCTGGGTACGCCTGACCAGCTGTGTTTCCGGAGTTCTTCTGTAACAGCACAGAGTGAGACATAAGCATCCACCGTCTGTAGCATAGACTGTATATAAATATGGACGATGCCTCTCCACTTCCTCCCACTGCTCAAACTGAGGCTAGTGAGGCTGGATCCAGAGTTTGCTCTCAGTTGTAGACTAACTCGCATTTGCTTTGGTTAACACGGGACCACTTCACGCAGCGGTTGTCAATGGCAACTGTCCATCATCATGATGTCACATCCTGCTTTTATAGCATCAAATAACTGAAACGAAACTCCTCAGAAAAACTGACTCTTGAACAAACATCAGTATCACCACTTGAAAACCCCAATGATATGCTGCATACTGCTGTTGTCTTCATGTTACCTTGTAGCTATGGTTAGCTGCTGAGCGGGCCATACAAGCCAGCAGCGTTTAGTTAGTTTATGTTTTACAATGTCTGAACTATGCTGCTCAATGGGCTTACAAGCCAGCAGCTTTTACGAAGTTTATGTAGATTATAGGTTAATTGTCATATTATATGACCATAGGTTTGGTAGGGTCTCTTAGCTGAACAGGGCCTCTAAATGTGTTTTGCCTGGGATTTTGGCACAAGGGATTATAACATCTTATCCTGTGTTTTACTGAATGAAAGTATTATAATAACTACCTAAAATGACGGAAACCATCTTTGAAAAATATTTGACGTGTACGTTAGTGTTTTAGTTTGGCTCAAGTCCCTCCCACTAATATGGAGGGGGTGGGGCTTATGACCTATACTGCAGCCAGACACCAGGGGGAGCTCCACATGCTTTGACTTCACTTTTGAGGAGCTGTCATGGCGTCCACTCTTTATACAGTCTAAACTCCAACCAGATTCACCAACAACCTATGACTAGACAATGACCTCTATGTTTATTACACTGTAAAAGATGTTTGGAACCATGTAAACGCTGGATTTAGTACATTACATTGCCAAGTAAAGTCCGAAAAGTCCTAATACGATGCTAATATTGCCTCAGTACCATATATCCCAATAAAAATTTGATTTTTTTTGCACAGTTGTGTTGTTGTTCTCCGGCTGTACCTAGGTCAGTGTTGGGACTAGTTAGCAGCTGCTTGAATTTGTCCAGTCGGCTTTTCTCCCGCACAGTCATGGGAGGGGCCCCCGAAGCATTCTGGTCCGAGATGCGAGCCACCAGTGGGATGATGGGACGCACTGGGAGGGACTGCTGCTTCTTCAGTGTGGAGCGAACTGTCAAGGGAAGGAGAAAAGTTCATTATGTAGGAATATAAACCAAGCAGAAACTGTGTTTTCTAAAACAAAAAGGAACACCAATATCAGCGCTGACATGCCAGACCATTAGCATCACCATTAGCATTGCCATTAGCATCTGCTTTGGAGTCTCTTCACATGCTCCTTAACCCTTGGTGACTGTGTTGTTTCCATCACTAAAACCCAAGGTCGAGAAACATTTTTAGGAGTGTAGGCTATCCTGCTAGGCACATACCAAAGGCCTGACAAAATCCAAGCAGCCCTCACTGCACACAGTTAGGTCCCTCTAGACAGAGTCTGTAATTAGCTTCCTATGAATCACCCGATAAGCTGCTCAGAGGGTCTTAAAGAAGAACAAACTGCTGCAGCATGTTCTCCACATACCTGAGGAGGTGTTGAGCTGTGCCTCACTACTAGACTTGACAATCTTGCCGTTAACATGCTCACATTCTGTGTCCTCCTCCTGCATATCCTGGGGGGTTTGAACTTGTGTCTTGGCTGGTGCCAGTTTGTGTGACACCACAGACTCTGTATCACCCGCCTGAACGAAAAAACATAAACACAAAACACAAGAGGTTATTTCCATTTTCATTTTACACACTGATTGAAAAAATAATGTCTTGTAGCTACTTACCTGGTTCTGTATGGATGATGTGGAGTGCAGACTTAATGGCACGATTGAAGCCGGGGTGGAGGACGAGAGGAAGTCCTCGTCGTCCTCGTCATTGATGTCCCAGGCGTCGTTGGTGCTGCGGGCGAACTCATGGAAACTGGAGGTCTTTTTAGACTTTGAATGGTTGAACTTGGGCTTTGTGTCTTTGGAATACCTACACATGGTTCAGATTGAGACAACAAACAGACAGAAAAAGAGAAAAGATGTCAGGTACGGCAGCGCTAGTAGTAGATAGAACAGAACTTTAGGAAATAATATCAACAAAAAGAAACAACAACAACAAAAAATACTCCTGCAAATCAAACACAAAAGGCTAATAAAACACGGGAAGCCTTTTAAAAAGTTTGAACATTTTAAACACTGGGTCACACTTGCACAGCACTGGTGCATGCAGTTCACATATGTTCAAGTACCAGAAGCATGGAACAGCCGCAAAGTACAGCTAAAAATAGGGGTGACAAATAAAATGCATCCACGTGGAAGACACGATGCCATGCAGTGCAGCTGTATTGAGCACTTACGTGCGCCGCAATCGGGGGTCAAGAGGTGGATGCTGCGCTCCATAAACTGGCTGTACGCTGTGGAAGATAACATGTGAAATGATGTCACCTCTGTGCAGAAATATCCACGGAGTACTCCAGACTTTGACCCGGCTAATGGTTGAAGAAGACTGCTTGCACACTAGGGCTGCACTCTACATCACGGTGCACATCCATCCCTCCTGACAGGTACAGATGGACAACTAAACACTGGATTCCTATATTTTGGAATACTTTCTTAAATTAGACTGAAATGCATTTAATCTCAATGTTGATGCAATGCTGATATTTCGCTGAATGAGGCCTGTCCACAGCGGATGCAAGAATGTTTGCTAAAGAAAATGCTTTGTGGACAGATGAGACCAAAGTAGAATAGTTTAAATGAGATGAAACAACACTGCATCATTCCAGCATCAGAACCTCATCCCTCCATCAAACATGGGGGTGCTAATGTCCTGGTTTGGGCCTGTTCTGCTGCATCTGGACCAGGGCGGCTTGTCATCACTGATGGACCAATGAATTCTGAATTCTACCAGTGAACTCTAAAAGAAAATGTCAGGACATCTGTCCATGAGCTGAATGTGAAGAGAAACTGGGTCATGCAGCAAGACAACGAGAACCAAGAACACAAGTGGTTCTACAGAAGAACGGTTAAAGAAGAACAAGATGAATGTTTAGGAGCGGCCAAGTCAAAGTCCTGACCTTAATCCAATAGAAATGTTGTGGAAGGACCTGAAGCAAGCAGTTGATGTGAGGAAACCCACCAACATCTCAGAACTGAAGTGGTTCTGTTCTGAGGAATGGGCTAAAATTCCTCCAAGCTGCTGTAGACCACTGATCAGCAGTTACCAGAAACATTTAGTAAGAAGAACACAGCAGATACTGAAAACAAGTATTCAATTACTTTTGCAACGGTGATATATTTCTGGCCACAGAGCCCAAGAATAACATAAATGACACGGCAGGTTTTGCAGGTGAGGATGGCAGAAACATTTACACTAACCGTTATCATATCTGGAGTTCCTAACTGGTTATTATCTGACACATGAAATATGCTATATTTCTATAAATGTGTCTTAAAACTTGGGATATTCCAGTGTGTTTGAATGATTCTGCGAAGGTTGAAACCGCAAACATAGCCTTGCATTGAGTTTCTACCTCGCATTAAATAACCCCGTCCTTGTATTACTCAGACTGGGCTGTTTCTGGTGTGCACTGAACAGAACTAGTGGACAGCTTGCAGAGCTCCTGCGTTCTTCACTACCCCGTGGTGGGCAATATGTTCACCGGATGCAAGATGCTAAGTTTCTTTCCAAGTCTCTGGTGACCCAAAGCAGAAATAGTCAAAGAGTGGTAGAATGGGATCTGGGCCAGGCAAACAAAAGCCAACAATGCTCCAGCAGCCCCCTTTTCACCCTATATTGTGTAAGTCTTACAATTAAAACTGGTTTAAGTAATGCATGTTCAACAGTCACACTTCAGTTAGAGCTGCGGTTACACAGCATGTGAATAGAGGGAAGTGAGCATATCTGTACTTCAGCCTGCCTGTGCTGCTACCAGATATTAGCGGAAGTCTGGTGAACAAATAATGCACCTTTTTTTTTTAGGTGGTTATTTGAGGTCAACTTTAGGTCAAATCCCTGACTATGGACTGCTTATGGTTTCAATTTTAAGTGGTGATATCATCATTTAAATACAAAATGTTGTCCATCAGTCATCACAAGTACTTAATTGAAAATACAGCTGCTGAAAAGCTTTTGTGTGAGAATCACAAAGGAGCAGCTACTATATACAGTGTCCCTTTAAGGTTTTGCATCCCTGTGTAAAGAATTTTCTACATTTCTGCATAAAAATGCCTCAAGGAGCTTTCTGAGGAGCTCAGAAAAAGAGTTGTTATTGCTCATCAGGCTGGAAAAGGGTATGGAACCCACAAATCCACAGTCAAGACAGATTGAGAACAATTGGAGGAGATTTAAGACGACTGTTCCCCTCCACAGGAGTGGTCCACCAACAAAGATCACTCCATAATTGTCTGAGAGGTCCCAAAGGAACCCAGGGGAACTTCTACGGAGTTAAAGGTTGTCAGCAAGCAGTTCATGTGAAGAAACCCACCAACATCTCAGACCTAAATTAACTAAACGAAGTTAATGTAATAAGTCTTTGACTACTTTCAGAAATTTTTGTGCAAAAATGTAGAAAATTCTGAAGGTCACACAAACTTTTAAGCGGCTCTGTATGAAGCTACTAGTACGAGGATTTTGTCAAGCTGTGGCTTCTCGTGCCTATAGGGGTAAAAGACACCATCACCGAGCTTCACGTCATTTGCATGAAAAAAACTGACACAAATCTTGCGGCTGAGAACCGGGCCCGCCGATTATCAGGTAGCACCAGAGACTCTTGTTTACCGGCCTCGCTCTTGTTTTATCTGGAGCGGCTCAAGGACAGGCAGGCAAGACTCGCTGCTCGGCTTCCTGTTCAAACATATGTTTGTGTTTGTGTTTCCAGCCGTCCGCCCACCACAGTCAGTTTGAGAAAGATCAGTTTGTGACAAAGACGGCAACGCCCTCTCCTCGGAGATCCTCTCCTCTCAGATTTCCTAAACAGACGACCCACTTCCCCACCCCCCCCCCCTCGTTCTCTGCTCCACCCTCCGGCAGTTAGAGAGAGTCAAGGAAGGACGTTCACTCAAACGTGACAGACAAAAACAAGCAGGTAACTACAGACAGATATATAAGCATGAATAAGGCCATGTCTTTTTCATAGAGTCAGATCAGTCTCCATTTTATCATGTGTGCAGAGAAGAGAAGCATTAAAGGAAAGTGAATCTGATAATAGAAGCCCTCAGATCCCATTATTATCCATTGACATTATTCCTGTTGAGCAAGATCTACAGGCTGGGACTAGCTTTACCCCCCAGCTTGTGGCTGTTATGTAGAACCACTACACTCGAGTCACAGACAAAACAATCTATCAGGGATTGGGGGAGTGGTTTCTAGATGGAAAAACATTTTTTTTTTTTACTTACTTATTAAATAAACACATATATGCATGTCCTACTACGTGGTATATAGGAAATAATATACATGTTGAAGACAACCGTTCAGCAGTTACTGTAAACTGCTGTTATTTCTGCACAAGTGGGTCACACCAGATACTGGAAACAAGGGTTTACACACTTTTGTAACTCACAGATATGAACAAATGATTAATTATCTTGAATAAATAAACGCAAAACTATAATATTTCTGTTTCATTTGTTGGACTGGGCTCTGATTGTGAAACTCCACTGATGTCTTGGGTAATTCTTACTCAGAAATCCCAAAACATTTGGGGGGTATTGTATATACACAGTGCCGCTTAATTCTTAAATGACAATCTGTCTGACTGTGGATTATTTGTGGGTTCTAAACTCTTTAGAGATGGTTCTGGAACCTTTTCCAGCCTGATGAGCAACAACAACTCTTTCTCTGAGCTCCTCAGAAAGCTCCTTTGTCCACAAACATGTGTTGTGAAGATCAGACTGAGACAAATCCCTGATTTATTGAAACTAAACCAGGAACTGAACCACACCTGAGTCTCATTACACTGATGGAAACACTTCTGAACACATGGACTCTGATTGGACCTTGAAATGAACTTGTAATCCCAGAGGTTCACCACACTGACACGCAATGTTGGCTCATTTTCATGAATAAACAAAAACTACTACTTTTCACTTCCACACTACTGTCAGGACTCGTGTGAATTAAGTCATTTTTATGAAGAAATGCAGTAAACTTTGAGGGTTGCAAAAACTTTTAAGCTGCACTGAATGTTGTAGACGACTGTTACCGGAAATGTTTAGTTGTTGTTATTGGTTCACAATAGTTCACCACTCACAGATATGTACAAATTATTAATTTAGTTGAATAAATAAATGCACAAGTATAACATTTCGTGTTCTCTTTGTCAACTTGTGTATAAATCTGCTGATGTTTTATTTTGTAGAAAAATCTTAAAGGGACAAAACTTTTAAGCGTAAATATTTCTTTTAAATCGCTTTTTCCCCTCCTGCAAACATGGGGGTGCTAATGTCCTGGTTTGGGCCTGTTCTGCTGCATCTGGACCAGGACGTCCTTGTCATCACTGACGGACCAATGAATTCTGAATTCCACCAGTGAACTCTAAAAGAAAATGTCAGGACATCTGTCCATGAGCTGAATGTGAAGAGAAACTGGGTCATGCAGCAAGACAACGAGAACCAAGAACACAAGTGGTTCTACAAAAGAACGGTTAAAGAAGAACAAGATGAATGTTTAGGAACGGCCAAGTCAAAGTCCTGACCTTAATCCAATAGAAATGTTGTGGAAGGACCTGAAGCAAGCAGTTGATGTGAGGAAACCCACCAACATCTCAGAACTGAAGTGGTTCTGTTCTGAGGAATGGGCTAAAATTCCTCCAAGCTGCTGTAGACCACTGATCAGCAGTTACCAGAAACATTTAGTTACAAGGAGGTCACAGCAGATACTGGAGACAAGGAGGCACTGAGTTTTGAATAACGCTGAAACATTCACACTAACCATTATCATATCTGGAGTTTACAGGATAGAAAATATTCACTTTCACAAGGTATAAGAAAGTTTGAGAAGTAAGAACATAACCGAGTTAGGGTTTATTGTTCTAACAGTGATGTACTAAAAGCCCTGTGACATAATAAGTGAGCCACGGTGCAGCCTTCCTCTCATTGTGTCTTGCAGCTCTCTGCACAGACTGAGAAAACATATGGTCGCTTTGCTGATGCACAGACTGTGACACCTCCACTTTGACCGTTAGAAACCACAGAGGAGGAAGAGATGCAGGGGCTGCCTCTCCCAGCTGGAGGCTACCACCACAACACAACACAACACAACACACAGACGAGGACGAGGCTGTGTGGTCCAACTGTCAATAAATGAATACACATATATAAACACACACACACAACTCGTGCCAAATCCCTGACGCGTAAAGGTTCAGCTGGTGTTTCATGCAGCTCTGCACGAGTTGATTGAAGCAACAACAGACTGTGATGTTTATCTCATATCGGGTTTTTCTACACTACAAGACAACTCCCTAAAATATATTAGTAGTCTTCTTTGAGACAAATAAATACAAGTACGAGGACGCACCTTCCGGGAACCTTTGCGCTTCTCCTCCAAAAATTGATCCTGTTCTCGGTGGCCATGCTCGGATAACGCAACACCCTTCTTCACACGGACGCGCGGAGACCGGCTCCGGAACCGCGGGCCGGGTGGAGGAGGTGTCGGAGGAGGAGGAGGTGTTGGAGGAGGAGGAGGAGGGCGGCGGACCCGCTTCCGTGTTCACCGTCGACAGCTCCTTCTGCTCGGCCTCCTCATGGGTCTCGGCGGCGCGGAGATGGTGGTTCTTTTTCAGCCTTTTAGATGCGATGATGTGTTGTACGAGGCACTGGGAGCCGCCATCTTGGAGCGCACGGAGCCGCAGCGCGCGATTGGCTGCCGGGGTCGAACAGGTGCAGCTGAAGCGGCCAATAGGAGGAGACGGCGGATGCGCAGCACATAAACACACACACACACACACACACACACACACACACACACACATAGGGGCCTTCAGGCCACGTCTGGAGCTCCACGCAGGTCAAAGGACGGTTTGTTGTCTTTAGTTTAAAATACCAGAGGAAGAACAACTTCCTAACGTGACTCTGATCCTGAAACATCACGTGGTTATTGAGGTCAGGGTCAAACATGAATCATATCGGAAAGAAAACCAAGGCCTTGTACTTTTTTTAAAACCACAATTAGACGGTTTCAAATCAAAATACTTCCTCTTCCTGTTGGCCCTCACATCTAATTTATCTCTATTTACTACTTCTCTATTTTTTCCACCCTAAACACTGCGTCTGTCGCCTCTGTCCACACGATGGCAGACATTTTCTGCTCTTGTGGAAGAAGCAGAGCCTCAGTTAAAATGAAACCAGTTCAACCAGCAGCAGCAGCAGCATATTTACTGTAAATGTCTGAAAAGTGAAATTTTCCATTGATGCACACACCTGACGCGGTGCTTTTTGCATGAAAATGAACCGACTCCAGTCTTATTCACGGTTCAAATCTCCTCATGCCGAGTTTCTTTGACGTGTTTTTGACCCATTCAAAGAAAAGGCAGGCAGGCAAATTGGGAGTCGTGACTTGGTTTTGTTTTACATGCTGCTGGTTTGTATTTGAATGGCAGGTGCGCTCCTGTGTCTGTTTGTTTAGGGAAATCACTGCAGCACCAACCCACCTGTCCTCGCCTCTTTCAGAGTCCAACGGACTTCAAACTGACGGAAAGCCCAGGTGAGTGTTGATGTTTGGGTTGCTGTCGCCGTGAGCTGAGAGTTCACACGTTCACCCGGGATTAACAGAATAGTTTTAAAGGGAGGTTTTTCCAGCTTTCAGGGAGTCTTGTGACTTTTTACCAGGAAAACTCTGTCAGAGAGGAGACACACTCTTCTGGAGTCACAAGGCAGGACAATGGAGAGCTGTGTGTGGGGCGGCTGGTGTTGCCCGGGGGCCAACAGTTTCCCAAACAACACTCTTCTTTTACTTTTATTATTTCATTCCTTTTAGACGAGGGGGGAGCTTTCTTTCTTTCTTTCTTTCTTTCTTTCTTTCTTTCTTTCTTTCTTTTTTTTTTAACCCAATTACGAGCTCTGCTGGGAAATTTATTTTTAACCCAAACATTTGCTCCTTTAAGTTGAAGACAACCGGCACATGCTCCGTGGAGTTTTTGCCTCCGGCTCTGTTTTGGTTTTGCTCTTCCTCTTACCCCTGCGAGGGGTAGCATTGTGACTTCTCTTCTTTAATGCTTAACTGGCAACAAAACTGCTCCGACAGCATTCTGTAAGAAAAGAGGAACTTATCTTCTACTGCTGTCCTGTCACTGTTTTATGGTGTTCGGTGTAACAGTTGTTTTTCTCTGGGACTTGTATCAGCTTGAGAGGTTTTTAAAGTTTTAGGCGGGAGCTTGTTTGGAGCTTTTGTCAGCCGGGGTGAGTCCATTCATGTCCCGTTATGTAAACTTTAGATGAAACGATTCTGTGAAGAGATGCTCCGCTCAACACTTCCACCGTGCATCACGCATCCGTTGAGGAAGCTGTCACCCTGACCGGCTGCGCTAATCTTTTTCTTTTTCAGGTACATGGTGATGTCTCGTCAAATTCATCGTCTCCAGTCGTACGGGTCATCGGCAGCCGTGCACAACCGCTCCAGCTGGGACCAGGTCACGAAGGATGGTGGATTCTCTGAGAAAGGTAAGACAGACACCTGCTGGTTATGTGTTTGTCTGTGCATGTGTTGAGCTATGATGTAGAGACTGGCTTAAAGAAATAATTATTTCTTGCATCTTCTGGTACCTGGCGACAGGGTCCTGGGTGTTGAACCCACTGGTTGGGTTGCTGTGCAGAGTTTTCATGCTCTTCATGTACCTCTGTCTGTTCTCCCACAGTCCAAAGACATGCTGGTTAGGGTAATTTGTGTGCATTGTCTCTCTCTGCGTTGTGAGTATTAGACCGGTGACCTGTCCATGGTGTAGCTCCAGCTGGGCTCCAGTGGCGAGCAAACTAACCACCAGCAGCCCTAAGTGTCCTAAAGATCTCAACTCATGTCCCAAATGCATCCGTTTTATTTAAATCTTCATATTAATTAAAAGAACAATACAGGAATAGGTTGCAGGTTCTGTGTTCCACCGAGGCCGGGACCTCCTGAGTGAGACCAGGTGGCGGGGAGGTGATGACTCACGCTTTTAACGCTCATGCACATTTAAAAAAAAAAAAAAAAATTCAGTTTAATCCGTGGTGAGATCCACATTCGTCAATATCTCGCTGCTGCACGGCGCCGGCCCAGGTGCTGCGGCGACCTTCTCTGGGTGTCCGGCGTCCGACCTCGGATCAGATTGAGGCTGGTGACATTTTACACCTCAGCGGCCGCCTGTGGCACATTAATCCTCAGATAGCACTTTGCGACTACGGTGTATGAATCTGTGAAGGGGACAGCTGACCCACGCTCTCCTTCAGCACCTGCTAGAACTCAGTGCTTTAAATGAAAAAACAGTTTTTCTTTGCACAAAGTCCCCAGGAGTAGTAGTAGTAATAATACGAAAGCAGTTAAAAGCTCAATTAAAACCAGGAACAGGCTCTCAGATTAAAGTATGTTTTTAGAGTAGATATCTAAAAGAGATTAGTCGGCTAACCTGATTTCCTCGGGCAGATCTTTCCACACCCATGGGGGGCCCTGCCTGAGACGGTACACCTCAGCCCAAGGATCTCAAAGCACAGTAAAGAGCTTTAAAAGTAGTGGTTAAGATCTTATAATTAAAACATACTGGGAGCCGGTGCAGTGATACGACCTCTTCTCCTGGTTCTGGTTAAAACCGTCTGAAGTCGAGAGACTGGTTTATTGTTCAAACAGGTAAAAAGGCTGTTACAATAATCAAATGAATAAAATAAATGAATAAAAGCATGTAAAATAGTTTCTAAATATAAGACTCTGACGCAGCGGATTTGCATAAATCCAACGAAAGGTTTCGTGTCATTGTTCTAAACTGAGAGAGAGAAAAGAGGACGGAGCGTTGTAGTTGTGCAGGATGTGTGCTTTTTGTTTGCACTTGTTTCACCCTAAAACCAAGGGGTGTCAAACATACGGCCCGTGGGCCAAAATCGGACCCACCGAGGTGTCCGATCTAACCTACAGGATGAATTTACATAAAAAATGAAGACGTTAACTGCAGTGTTTCAATAATGTATCTGCTATATTCTTGATTTGTCCACTAGGAGTCGCACCGTTTAAGTCAGAGTTGCAGACACAATAATGTGCAACAGTGCACATCTGTGCAATAATTTCATATGTGCAAAGGTGTGCAATAGTTTCTTACAGCAATGTGCAACACAAACGAGTGCAATAATTCCATGTGACGTGAAATTACAGTGACTTATTATTATTATTATGTGTGAATGAGATGGTTATGTCATGTTAGTATTTTATATTTGTGCTTTTATTCTTGTTTTTTACATTTCCTTTACTTTTTTTATTTATTTTTATTCCAGTACTTCTACAGCACCTAAGGGGGCACCTTAATTTCGTTGCACAATGACTATTCTGTTCTATTCTTTTCTATTATATCCTCTTCTATTCATAACACGACGCTGAGAAGCAGCAACTAACCAGCAGATGGCAGCAAAATGCAGAAATTACGCTTATTTTTCTTAAGAAACTTCAGGTTGTTCATCAAATGTAAGCATTTCCATAACATACTTATTCTTCTTTGCACTAAAACACAAGAAAAATGTGAAGTTAAGAGTCTTATGTTATTGCTCCGACCCGCTTGTGTTCAAATTGGCCCCTGAACTAAAACGAGAGCCTCAGACAAAGTGTGAGCGATGACTGCTGCTGTGCTTTTAGCAGCAAATATCCATCCCTACCTCCTGTCCCTCCTCCCTTTTCTCTCATTCCACTTGACACACTCGGCTTAGCTTTGCGAGAGAGAGAGTGTGTGTGTGCGTTTGCATCTGTGAGCGTGCCCAGTAGACTGAGTTATGAGCGAGAGTGGTGGAGTGAATGCTATTTGACCGTGTGCATTGTGTTTTATGAGATGAGCAGGCTTTAATGACTCTGTCACCAGTAAATGGGCACTGATTTGTAGCACAGCTGTCGCTTTACACACTGATCAACCCTGGCACACACACACACACACACACACACACACACACACACACACACACACACACACACACACACACAGACACACACAGACGTAGAGAGAATTAACAAACGCTCAGCACATACCCCACACCTAAACATCCACGCTCCAGCCATATACGCTTCTCCGCTCATGTAGATTGGGGATTCTGGCACAAACAGTCTCATTAACGCCCGTTGTCGATACGGAAAGTAATTGCAATCTGAAGTCTAATCAGACAGAAATTACAGCCGTTCAGATGCGGCCAGCAGTCATACATTAGATCTCATATCCAATCAATGCACCTATTCCTCAGAGATGCCGCCGATCTATAAATTGCTATTGGTCGTGTGGCTTTGATCGCATTTTTTTTTTTTCTTCTTCTGTGGCTACAGTGCAGATGGAGTTATGTTATTCATTAACAGGCTGAGCAGATGTAGCAGGGAGGGAGGGGGGGCAGGGAGGCTGTGCCCGGGGCTAACCTCCATGTTTTCTACCTGCTCCGGTGTTTGTTCTCCAGCTAAAACCGGTTTCAATAAAATATCGTGGAACTTTGCAGGGCGGCTCGTCTCATCCTCGTCCGGGTGAAGAGTCTGGTTCAGGTTTAGTGTCATATCTCAGGACTGTTTGGGTCTTTTTCTTAACTGTTGGGAGGTAGATTAGAGCTGAAAGTAAATGAAAACATGGGGAACTTGAAGCTTTTATTTGTACGACTTGCAAAACTGCAAAAGATTTCAATAACATTTAAGACTATCTGCTGATTCTGATACTTTCAGCAGGAGCTGGTTGGTCGTCAAGCTAAAGGATGATGGAGGGTTGTAGTTCTGTTCATGTTTTCTGCTTGGATGAGAAAAGTCAAACTTTAAAGCAGCAGATGCTCAAACGTCCTGACTTTTAAATAAACTTCTATAATTCAAACAAATTGCGTCTTTTATCAGATGCAGTTATTTGATGTTTTTCTTTTTAAACCCTGGTGGCTATGCAGTCACTGATGCTTTCTTCATACTCCCTTCTGTGAATTATTGATCGGCAGCTCGTTCACTTCTTCGTGCATCCTGCTCTTTTATTGTCTTTTTGCGACCTGTTAAGTTTTGGTGGCAGCCCCGGGCCCGGGACGTGTACTACATCTTGGCCCGGGGTCGTCACTGCTGTTATCAAAGAATGGTACGTCTGAAGGTTTATCCAAGAAACAAAGGTGGAACAAAGAGAACTGGACTTGTTGGCTTCTTCTGGTTCAAAGGACAGACGGCTGAGGGGTGATTCAGTTCTGAACCTCTAGTCTGCAAAAACCTAAATCACCACTGCCACTAACGACATAATCAGCTGCATGATGAGATACTTGGTACGCTATATTGATCTATGGATGGATTTAGCTCTGTAAATAATGTTCTGGTGTGACTTCAATGCATTTTGAAAATCCAGAGAAGCTGAAAGAAGCTTCTTTATTTCTAAAAGATTTGTTGAACTCAGCTTTTTTTTCTTTTTTTTTTTTTTTGGACATACCTGGACGTCTGAGAACCTCCACAGACACAATGCACTTTGTAGTTTACTTACAGGCAGCATGATCCAGCAGTTAGCATCAGATTCATGATAACACAATTAATCTGTCTCAGTGTCGTGTTATGTCCACATCTCTTACTAAAGCAGTGTGAACCCTAGAAATAGCAGTTGCTTTTATTCAAAAAAAGTATTTTTGCACTTTGCCAATTGATCCCGGGCCAGATTAGACCCTCTGGTGGGCCGCTTTTGGCCCGCGGGCCGTATGTTTGACACCTGTGCAGTAGGGATATTTTCCCCTTGTGTTTTTAGTCGTTTTATGATCCAGAAAGTGACAAAAATAAACTATATTTCTTTAGATTTACTCTTGTCATGCTGCCCCCGGATATTTTCTTGCTATCACACGAGTCCAAACTAGTGTGGGTAGATTGAAGGGGGGCCCCCCCCAGGAGTTTTAGCTATGCACTTTAAGGCCTTCATGGGTTTAAGGAGGTTTATGGTTGTCATTGCAAAACATGCCAATGGGGTAGGACGCCATCTTTGTGCCAGACATTTTTTTTTTTTTTAACATTTTTGCACAAATTTGTTTGACAAATATTTGAAATACAGCTGATGCACTCAGACAACAATCTACCATGATAGAACACTAATGTAGCCATCACGTACAGCGATCAGGCATAACATTATGACCACCTTCCTAATACTGTGCAGGTCTCCCATGTGGTGACTCATCAGAGAATAGACATGGGCCTTCTGAGGGTGTCCTGTGGTGTCTGGCAACAGAATGTTGTTAGTGGGGGGGGCCTTTGAGGGGAGGGGCCTCTGTGGATCATCCCACAGATACTTGATCAGTTTGGGATCTAGTGAATTTGGAGGCCAGGTCAACACCTTATGCTGTTCTTCATGTTTTTTTTTTAGTTGTTCCTAAAGTGTTTTTGTGTGTGTGTCTGTGTCAGGCTGCATCCTGCTGGGGATGGCTGCTGCCATCAAGGAGTGTCATTGCTATGGGGTGGGGGTGCCTGGTCTGGTCTAGGTGGGTGCTACATGTCTAAGTAACATCCACACCAATGAATGCCAGGTCCAGAAGCTTCCCAGCAGAACATTGAACTGTCACAAGATGGTTTAAATGTTATTAACTTCTCCTGTCAATGGTCATAATGTTGTGGCTGATCGACAAAATGCATTATAAACTTATCCTAACATGCACCTTATCCTGCATCTACACAAACATCTTTTGCAGGTTAGTTCCTTCCTGTTAGAGGCAGTATAATCTTCCACCAGCAGATGTCACAGTTGCAGAGTCTTGTCGTTCTTGGAGTCTGCTCCTCTTTTTTTTTTTTTAACCACTGTCCTCCTCTGCTTCACTTCATTTCATCAACTCACAGACATTCAGCGCTGTGCATTGATCTTTCCATCCGTCTTGTTTACTCTGCAGACTCCGGGCTCACGGACAGTGTAACAGGTGTGCCCTTTCGATTTCAGGGAAATGTCAGATGATGTGTATAAAGAGTGTGTTTGGGTGAACTCGCAGCAGGCCTCGAAAGTTTGAAATGATTCCTCGCGTCCTGCTCTCTCTCCCTCTCCCTCTCCCTCTCTCTGTTCATTTAGCTCTGAGCTGCTGCAGCTATTCCACTCATGTGCGCTCCACCTTGTTGACTTTAGCCTCATTAGGAGGCCAAATGAATATGACGAGTTTTGACATTAGGCTACAGCTGGAACAAATGCGCCAGCCGCTCACTCTCCAGCCCGGCCAATTTTTTCCTCCGCCCCTCTCTCCCCTCATCCTCGCGCCCCCTGCCCAACCAACCGACCCCCCCCCCCCTCTCTTTCGTTTGTCACACACACATACACAAACATGTGCTCACTTAGTTTCTTTTTTTATTTATTTCTTTTTCGGGGACGGGCTCGGCTCGAGGTTGATGGGTTTGCAACAATATTGGAAATGTAGATGGGGGCCTGTGTTTTGAATTGGATTGCACGCTTTGATGCAGAGACAGATTGTAAACTGTGATTTTATTAAATCCTTCATTAGGATTCATCAGTGAGATTGGATCAGAAAAAGGTCACTGTGCAGATGCGCCCCCCCCCCCCCACGCCACCTCTTTCCTCTTTGATCCACCCCCCCTCCCTCTTATACACACCGTCTCCTCTCTTTTTCTCTTGTTTACCGCCCCCCCTCCCTCCCTCTCTCTCTCTCTCTCTCTCACTCTCTCTCACTCTGCTTCCACTCAGCAAAGCATTTGGGACTTGCTCTCACCCACCACATCCACCTCACGCTCTCCGCCCCCCCCCCCTCGCCAGGCCTTGCCCGAAACAAATTTGCAATGAAAATGGGGAAAAATGATCATCATGGGTCTGCTAGAGAAATGCAAGGTGAAAGTGACATTATCCCCCCTCACCATCACCCACCCGCCCCGGACCCCCTCTTCCTCCTCGCAGCCATCTCGGCTGGCTGGCGCCGGTGGGACGCCCGTGCCACAAATCATTTGTATACTCTCATTTCTGCGAGCGGGCCGCAATGTTGCTTACTGCTTAGCGAGCAGATGACTTTCAGGGGGAGAGGAGTGAATTGGGAGGGAAGGATGAAGAGGCGAGGAGATGGGGAGGTTGGGCGGAGGGGGGTGGCAATTTGCCGGCGTGCGGTGGGGGGGTGCGTCTGTGGGAGTTGGATCTGAAATTGAGAGGGAAATTGCGCGCGCCATATGTCAAGTTCTGCGAAAGGAGGTTTTCATTGTGCGTCCCGTGTTGTGCGTGCGTGTCCGCCATCGCGAGCGCGTGTTCCTCTGCTTCAAAATGAAGCATCTGGGCCGTTCATTGAATCACCTTCGCCATTGTCTGCACTATTATCACACATCCCCACCTCCGCAACCCGGCAACATGGAAATGGGAAAATGTGCCGCACACATATTGTCTGCAGCCGCCTTGGTCATCTTTGTCTCTCTCTCTCTCTCATGTACACACTCACCCTTCCCCCCACCCATGCCCAGTGTGAGACATCATGATTCTTCTGGTCCACTGAATCTCCATGCAGGCGAACATGTGACATTACCAGAAAAACGGACGCACGCAAGTTCACAAAACACCCATAAACACACATATCGGTGTCTAAATACGTCTTCACGTGCACGCAGACACACGTGAACACACATATGTGCACAAGCGCCTTCGTGCATGCAAACATAAATGCTCTTTCTCCGCTCTCCTCTCACCCACCCACCCACGCACCAACCAACCTATGCACACATACGTTGCATTAAACGCTCGCAGGGTTTGCGCTCAGAGTAAATACAGAGCGGAGACGCCGTGGCACAGTGACCTGCGGAGGAACCCGCACACTGCGCCTGCTACTTCCACTGGGGCCCTTCGCGCGCTTCCAGGAACGCCATGCAGTATTCATGGCTCAGTCACGGGGATCCGCGAGGCAGGGAAGGCGCGAACGCTCGGCGCGAACGCTCGGCGCAGCACCGTTAACGTTCTCTGTGTTTTCTGCACGGTTCGTGAAGTGGAACGTCTTCCTTCCTCAAAGTGGAAATCATTTGAGGATTCCTTTATTTTGCGTCTTTATGCACACATGCTCCTCTCTCTCTGTGTGTGTGTGTGTGTGTGTCGTCTTTACGCTCCACTGCCTGCTTTGAGAAATAGTTCATTCTTCATTATCTCCCCCAAAGGCAGTCTGAGAGTGGACTGTCTCAAACACACACACACACACACATTCAGAGGGAACTCCCTGTGACCCACATTCATAAGATCCTACCCTGTGGGGCCTCTGGGGAGCTCCAGGGAAGTCGTGCCCCCAGCGTGGCGCGCTGTGACAAGGCCTTTCGCTCCGAGATATGCAGCTCCGGCAACCCCCGGAGCTTCCACCTCTGTCCGGGGGGACTGCGGTTATCAAACGCTGCCTGCTCAGCTTCTGAGAGAGGACGCCATTGAGACGATGTGATCATGGAGTGGTGGCGGTGGCGATGGTTGACTGAGCACACGGCTGCATTAAAGTGTGCAGTGATCTGAACATCTGCTGCTCGTTTTCTGTCCGACACCGTGATGATATGTCATCGCTTTGCATAATTTTGTTGATTTGAAATTTGAAATTATGGTTTTTCGTTGTGATTCAAACCCAGATCTGATCTTAAATGTCCTCGAGTTCCTCCTAAAGTCTTTCCTTGTCTTCTCCTAGAGTTGGTCTTTTGTGTCTTCCCAAAGTCTTTCCTTGTCTTCTCCTAGAGTTGGTCTCCTGTAGCTTCCTAAAGTCTTTCCTTGTCTTCCTTGTCTTCTCCTAGAGTGGACTGGATTCAGTCCAATAAATCTTTCTGTCAAAGTTAATGTAGTGTGGAGAGGGTAGCTGGTACCTTGTGTTCTCTACTCCAGAAATGTTCTGGTCATCCAACGCTGCCATAAACTCCCTAACCCTCTCTGGAAGATGTTTCTCCTTGAAGCTGTGTCCAGGAAACTTTTCTCTTCTTCTTTTAAACCTTCAGTGTTTGTTGTTGTTGTTTGGGTGCAGCCTTTGACTGAGTGGACTCCATGGATTCTGTTTAGATGATCAACTACTACCACCTCACCAAACATCCACCAGGAAAGCTCTTCCACGCAGCTGACATGTTTAGTCACAGGGTTCTGGTTCTTCTTCATCTTTTTTGGCAGCTTTGATGCTAAACATTAAAACGGAAGAAGAAGAAGAAGAAGTTTTGACGCTACAGGGACGTGGTTTTGGTTTATGAGCAGAGCCAAAATAAATAAATGGGCCGACTAGTTCCATTCTGTGCGGAGTCTGCATGTTCTCCCTGTGTCTGTGTGGGTTCTCTCCAGGTTCTCCAGCTTCCTCCCTCCGTCCAAAGACATGCTGGTTGGGTTCATTGGTGATTCTAAATTGGCCGTAGGTGTGAGTGTCTCTCTGTGTTAGCCCTGTGATAGACTGGAGACAGAAAACGAATGAATGAATAAAATAAACATGGGACATTCCTAGTGTTTAGTCTTGATGGTTCACACATATATATTGAACTAGCTGCAACGAAATAACTGAATGAATTACAGTGATCCAGCCTGGAACAAACAGAGTTGTCTTTACAAAACGCTTTCGCTTCTAGGATGGTATTGTTTTCAAGCGTTCCCCGTCTCACGGAGTCGAAAGCGACTTGAGGAGGACAAAGTTTGTTTATGTCCTCATTACGAATGTGAGCCACATCCGCCGCCAGCTCACGCGGCGTTTTAACCGGCTCCTCGCGCCTCGCGCCTCGCTCAGGTGTCACACAGAAGTTGTCTTGTTTGGAGACAGAGCGCCGCTTGTGACAAACTTCTCAACCAAGTTGGAGAATAGGCACTTTGATACTTTCAATCCTCAGTTTGGCGCCGCTTTCCTTTCTCAGACCAGGTGGGCGCCATTGAGAGGGAAATGGCTTCTTGGAGGGCGTTAAGTTTGGGGCTGTAACTTGTGAACGGGCCGACTTTGAACACAGGCTGCCGAAGGAGCAGACACTGAGCTCCTTTGCGGTTGCGTTCTTCAGCCCTCATGAATAATTCGTCAGCGGCGCTTGTCACTGTCCTTGTTGTTGTTGTCGGCTGTGGTGTCACTCCTGTCTGAGAGGGAGACGGAGGAGACAGAGGAGTCTTTACACTTCAGTCTCCTCTGCACTTCCTCCTTCATTCACGGGGAGAGGAAGCGGCGGGTTTGTATGGGTGAGAGGGAGGAGGAGGAGGAGACAGATAGAGAGGAGGAATCATGTCGGCCATAATGGCCTGTTTGTGCTGCTGCTGTACGGGTTTGAAGGAAGGAAGGAGGAGGAGAAAGACAAAGAGGGAGCAGAAGAAGAAACTCTTGTTTTTCTGTCAGGAAGTTTAAAGAAATAATGGGACGAGAAGACGGAGAAAAGAAAGCTCCTCAACCAATACCAGTTAAGAGAAACAATTTTTATTTTAGTATAGTTTCCATCCTTATGGTAAAGCAAGATCCAAACTATTAAACAGTTAATTAAACTATTTATGCCAGTTAATTGATTACAATTAATCATAAAATGAACATGTTAGAGGTAATTTGTTTAGTGTGATAGCAACAAATTATAGGTTTTACTGCAGTTGCAGCTGCTTTTTGGCCAAATGCTACATGCTAAGCTAACAGGCTTCAGGCTTTAACTTCATCTTAAAGGTCTGTGAAGGTTTTCAGACATTCAGGTCAAGGTATGTCCTAAAACAAAAGCGTTTAAAGAAGGACGAAGGAGAAGACGTTTCACTACTCATCATCCGAGGAGCTTCTTCAGTTCTGGAGGACTGGTGGGAAGTTTGAGGTTTAAATAGGAAACTTCTACTGAAACTTGCTTGTTTGTGTAAACAGCCAGAAACTGGTGCAGCTAATTTTCATTTTTTTAAAACAGGATATTCATCTTAAAGGCTCATTTAAAGTACTGTGGGACTAGACGGCATAACCTACGTAGCCTACGTTGGTGCGAGCCATTTATACTTACTCTAGTTATCGGTGCTGTGTCTTTTTCTACTTCCTGCTTCACTTTCAACAATGACAACTGAAACTTTAACCAAAGACGAGTCGTACAAATGTTTGTATCTCTGAACCTCCTCAGTTAACCTTTCCTCCATGTGCTCCATCTTTATTGATCCAAAACAATCAATTAGAAATTTGCGGAGATGGAGAAGCAGCTGGAAACACTAAAGAGGAAACACGCTACTACCAAGAGGACCAATCACACGATGCGTAGTTACGTTTCTGGGGAGGTGCACGTCAGGCTATGACGTTAGGGTCTGGGCTGTCGTCGTAGCATAAACCACCTAAAAGATCAGTCTTCTCCACTTATTACTTACTTATTTCGAGCTGGAGAACGTCTCTGTTGTGAGGATTAGTTTAATTTGAGCACAATATCAAATGTAAATGGAACATATTTAGGTTTTGAACTGTTGCTCAAACAAAACAAAAGATTTAAAGATGTCACGTCAGACTCTGGAAACCTATGAATGAAAAGTAATCAGATTATTTGACAACTGAAGCTTAACTTTTGCAGCCTTAATAATTTGTGTTACATTCGTCATCTAAACGTGTCAGACGGCAGCAGCAAAAAAAAAAAAAAAAACAAGATTCAGTTCTTGGCTTTATTTTTGCATTCAGTTCTTTAAATTTGCATTTATTTCAACATTTTGATCAGTTTTGCAAATTTACTGTAGAGCTAAGATCAAATAGTTTGAATCTCCTCTTGTTTTTCCACCACATCTCATCCTGCACAGATAAAACACCTGAGAGGTCACAAGAGTTTTTACCTGCAGACGATTTTAACGCCGTCATCAGTGTAGAAGAAGAAACATCACTACAACCTTTACTAACTACTACATATTGTTTATCTGATGAGTTCAGGATCTAAATTAAAATCAGAAATACAATGATTTCATATCAACATTCATACTCTGGAGCTCATTCTCCGTGTACTACTGGATCAAGTGAAGCTGTCCGTCATTGTCACCGTACAATAATATATAAGAGGATGTTTAGGATAGACTGCCAGAGAGGCTGCTGGTTCACTGAGAGAATATCTTTTACAAATTCCTGAACGAACCGCTGGAGGAGAAACGGACACCTGGTTCTGAATCATTTATGATTTCCACGAATGCAGCTTTCTACCCCCTCCCCTTCCAGCGCCTCGCTGTCACTCAGATATCAGCATGTGTTTGATACGGTTAATGCACCGGGTTAAAGCTTCACGCTCATACACCGTTATTTCTGCTGGAAAAGAGAAGAAGTTAACGCGCTGATGTTTGTCTAGTTTAATGTAGAACAGTGAAGGATCGTATGCTGGGCCTTTTTAATCAGATTAGTGTGCACCAGGTAAGGTCTAGTTATAGTGTCTCCATCATCACCATCGTTGTGTATCAATGAGCACCCATTGGTCCAGGTGAAGTTCAGAAAGTGTTAGAACAAGTTTGAACAGAGCTTTAATCCCAGTTCAGACCTTTAACATTAACATCCGTCCTGATCTGGTCTCTAGTGTCCAGGTGTGAACACTGATCTGACGTCCTTCCTTCTTTCCTTCCCCCCTTCCATCCTCCCTACTTTTCCCTCCTTCCTTCTTTCCTTTCTGACCTCCTTTCTTCTTTCTTTCCATTCCTACTTCTCTCAGTCCTTCCTTCATTCCTTCCATCCTTCCATCCTTCCTTCCTTTCCTTCATTCCCTCTTTCCTTCCCACCTTCCTTCCTTCTTTCCTTCCCTCCTTCTTTTCCTTCTTTCCATTCTTACCTCCTTCCTTCCTCGCTTCCTTCCCTCCCCCCTCTTCCTTCTTTCCTTCTTTTCTTTCTTGCCTCCTCTCTTCCTTCTTTCCTTCCTATTTTCCTCCTTCATTCCTTCTTTCCTTCATTCCTTCCTTATTTCTTTCACTCCCTACTTCCCTCAGTCCTCCCTTCATTTCTTCTCTCCTTCCTTCTTTCTTCCCTTCCTATGTTCCTTCCTTCTTTTCTTCTTTCTTTCTGTCTTTCTTTCTTCCCTTCCTTCCTTCCTTCCTTCCTTCCTTCCTTCCTTCCCTCAGCAGTGACCTGGTTCCTCAGAGGATGGAAGCTTCCAGGGTTCAGTTCTAATCTGAGTCTTTGTCTCTAAAATAAATCAGATCTTAACATGTGAGAGTCTTTCCATCTTGTTCCAAAAATCTGGATCATGTCTCCAAGTCAACCAGCAGCTGTTGATGGTTCTGATCCAGCGGTAGGTAGAGATCCATTAGAGACAGCAGCTGGTACAATATTCTACTGACCACATGATGGCGCTGCTGATTTACAGACACACAAACTGAGATCAGATCTCAAGTGCTGGCTGGGGACACATGTGGAGACACATTTATATTAAGACCAGGTGGAGACACATTTATATTAAGACCAGGTGGATGGATAGGTGAGGTCAGATCGCCTGGTTCGGATGTTGATTTAAGTATTAAGATGTCTTCTATAAACAAAAGCTACTAGTTTTCTACTCATAGAGGAATTATCAGATCTAAAGTTTAATGTTTTTTATGTTGACTGTGATCTTAAACACAACAAAGAACACACGTCCCTATCGAAGGCCACGGTTAGTATGTGTAGGCTGTCTCACCGTTCAGTTCTCCATTCACATGCTCACCTCTGCAGGGATGACAAAGAGCATTCTGGGATTGCCCGGGTTTGTTTGTCATCCATCAGCGGAAAGGAGGTCAGAGGCATTCAGCGTGGTCAACATAAACAACACAAAGAGGTAGAGAGAGAGAGAGAGAGAGAAAAGAGGAAGGAGAGAGGGAAGGTTGAGGACTATGTCCATAAATAAACCTCTTCATGCTCAACAATACAGATCAAGGACGGTGAACTCGCTTTCACTTCCTGTTTTTCCACGTC
Organism: Chelon labrosus; assembly: GCF_963514085.1. Lineage (NCBI taxonomy): Eukaryota > Metazoa > Chordata > Actinopteri > Mugiliformes > Mugilidae > Chelon > Chelon labrosus. Next base: position 2,480,728 of record NC_140360.1, read on the forward strand.
TCTTTCTCTCTCACTCAGCTCTTGATTCATATTTTAATTCTTCCCTTGACCCGGTGCACTCTTTGACTCCTGCTGTTATTACTCCATGTTTATAGGTCCTTCACTCACTCACTCACTCACTCACTCACTCTCACCACTTCCCACTCAGCCTCTTCCCAACATCTCCGTCACTATCTTCCCCATCTTTTACTTTACATTCCACCCGCTGCTATTTCCCACAACCCTGTTTTAGGCCACGCCCCTCTCCCATCTCCCCCATTCTCTCTCTCTCTCTCCTTGCATCTCTTCTTCGATTTCCCCCCGGTGGACTCTTACAGTAAACTGCTCGGGTGATTTAAATGCAGTGGCTTCCTTTTCAAACGGATGGTGTGTTGGACAGAAGGAGGCGGGGTGGGGGGGTGAATCCCATTATCACATGCACTGTATCGGAAACTCTTCTTAGGGCGCAGCCACTGTGGATGTAGGGCTCAACAAATAAAATAAACCGACTCGGAGCATCTTGAGTTTCATGCTGTTGCAGACCTGTGCGTCCAGGACTAAGGCTGCCACGGTGACGGTCACACCTGAGCCTTGAACGTCTTTCTACTGGTGATGCTCTCACTTCTGTCTTGTAATATTGTTTATCAGATGATCCGAGTCCTGATCAGATCCTAAATGTCCTAGAGTTGGTCTCCTGTAGCTTCCTAAAGTCTGTCCTTGTCTTCCTTGTCTTCTCCTAGAGTTGGTCTCCTGTAGCTTCCTAAAGTCTGTCCTTGTCTTCCTTGTCTTCTCCTAGTGGACTGGATTCAGTCCAATAAATCTTTCAGTCAAAGTTAATGTAGTGTGGAGAGGGTAGCTGGTACCTTGTGTTCTCTACTCCAGAAATGTTCTGGTCGTCCAACGCTGCCATAAACTCCCTAACCCTCTCTGGAAGATGTTTCTCCTTGACGCTGTCTCCAGGAAACTTTTCTCTTCTTTTAAACGTTCAGTGTTTGTTGTTGTTGTTTGGGTGCAGCCTTTGACTGAGTGGACTCCATGGATTCTGTTGAGATGATCAACTACTACCACCTCACCACACATCCACATTACACTAGTTACTGACTAATGGCTAACTCACTTCATTTTACACAGCAGACAAGGTTAGTTCTTCTTCTTCTTTGATTTCTGGCAGGTTTGATTTTAGCCAACCGGCATTTAAACAGAAGACGAAGCAGTGTTGACGCTACAGGGACGTAGTTTTGGTTTACGTCAAAAACAAAAACAAAACAAAAACAAAACAAAAAACAAAAGCTTGAGCTTGTCTGAAGTCTGACTACTGCATCGGCCTACACCGGTGTGATCCATTTATACTTGTGCTCTCGTCAGTCTGTCTCGCTCAGTAAACAACTTTACCCAAACGTTAGTCAGCACTGTGTCTTTTTTCGCCAGTCGGGTTCATTTTTGTTTCTACTTCCTGCTTCTCTTTCAACAAAGGCGAATGAAACTTTCACCAAAATTTAATCTCCTCAGTTAACCTTTCCTCCATGTGTTCCATCTTTATTGATCCAAAACAATCAAGTTGAAAATTGGGGAAATGGAGAAGCAGACGGAAATAGTAAAGAGGTTTCCATCTGTAGCCCTACATAAAAACAAAATGCATACATACAAGACAACCTTACGGGCACACTCAGGGTAGATCTGAACAATGAGTTCAAGTACCAGCACTCGATACCACACAACATATAGAGTATATACCGTGTGCACCGTGCACGCTGAGCGGCATACGCAGCATAAGTACGAGATAAAACAGCTTGGGTGGTATCAGCACCCATGCATAAATTAAAAATGTTTCATTTATCGTACACATCCATTTAAAATCCAATGCATCCACTGACTTCTTTTGTCCTACGCTGCATTTGAATGTCGATGCGTTCGCTTACCGTTGCATGTTCTACAGTTTACTTGAATAATGAACTGTTTGCAGAGGATGAAGCTGATTGTGCCCCCCACCCCACCCTCCCCCTTTACTCTCTCTCTTTGTGAATGTGTGTGTCTGTGTGTAATGGAGTCACTGACCCCTCTCCCATTATTGATTCGGATTCCCCATCTTGCCTTTCTGCATCTGTTTCCCCCCGTGTCCGTTTCCTCCTTGACATAAACGCTGCCCGTCAATAACACACATCTCTCCAATGAGGAGGACTTTGTTATTCTCCAGATTTCTCTTTCTCTCTCTCTGTGTCTCTCTGAAGTGCATTAGCTGCCGTTGCATCAGTCTTTTCTTGTTTTGATCGTCTCACTCTAGGTTTTATTTTTTATTTTTTCCTCCTCCTGCTCTGTTATCACTGCATTGTATTAGTTCAGGATCACTCATTTTCTTCTCAAAATGTTTTATTCTCCCTTAAGGACTAATTAGCCTTGTTGCAACGGCAGGGCCAAACACTCGTAGCCGGGGTTTACTCATTATTTATGCCACTAACTTTTTTTTTATTATTTTTCTTCTTCCTGCTGCAGAACAGTGCCTCTGCCATATCTTTTTTTTTTTGCCAAAGGAGCTGATTTATCAGTCGGACTTTGGTTTCAAACACTTGCTTACACACACGTTGCAGGTGTAAACACAACAACAACAGATTAAACCTGCAGGGGAATAAAAAAAAAACAAAAAGAAAAAGCAAGGCTGTGGAGACTTAACTAGACTTACACTAAAAGCTTAGCGACTTGGAGGCATGGAGCTGATTGTTGACTCTATACAAACACACACTCAGGTCAGTTTTTGAGCAGATAAATCTTCTTACACCCAGAATGTGAGCGTCTAACACTTCTGGGCTTCCTCGGTCCGTTACAGTAATTGCTTTTTGCCGTTAAGACGCGAGCACTTTCCGGGTTAATGTTTATTGTGGCTTCATTCAGACGTGACAGGACGATGGATCCGTGGAAAGAGACACAGTGATTGGGAGACATTTGGCACATGGTGTGAAAACTAGTGATAGGAAAGGACATTTCTCACGCATTTTACCATTTATTACAATAAAAGCACTGATTGATGAAATGTTAAAGGTCTTCTGTGGCAGGGGAAAGCTTTTATAACAGCTTTCATGCTGTTCCAGTGATCAACAGATGGTGGCAGTGATACACGAAGAAACCTAGCAATGTGTCAACCAACGAAGAAGAAGGTTGCTAGTAAGAAAATGGACGTAAACGTTGCTGAAATGGATTAAATTCTTATTAACTGACTTTAACATTGCATTAAAATATACTGAAATTATTAGAGGGAGGCAGATGGTTTGTTTTCACTTCATGACCTGCAATGACCTTCCTACCTTCCTTCTTTCCTTCCCTCCTTCCCTCCTCTCTTCCTTCCTTCCTCCCTTCATTTCCTCCTTCCTTCCTTCTTTCCTTCCCTCCTTCCTTCCCTCTTCCATCTTTCCCTTCTTACCTTCTTCCACTCTTCCTTTCCTTCCTTCCTTCTTTCTCTCTTTTCTTCTATTCTTCCCTCCCCAATCTTTCCTTCCTTCTTTCCTTCCTTACCTCCTTCTTTCCCTCCCTCTCTCTCTTCCATCTTTCCTTTCTTACCTTCTTCCACTCTTCCTGTCCTTCCTTCCTTCTTTCTCTTTCCTTCCATTCTTCCTTCCCCCAATCTTTCCTTCCTTCCTTCCTTCCTTCCTTCTACCCTTCCTTCCTTCTATAAAATAACTAATATCATGGCGTCGGTGGCTGTGGCTCAGTAGGTAGAGTGGGTTGTCCACGAACGAGAGGGTCCAGACATGACAGGACGATGGATCCGTGGAAAGATTGTGAGACATTTGGCATATGGTGTGAAAACTAGTGAAAGGTCCTTGAGTGGTCACTGGTGTGGTACTGGTGTGTGAATGTGTGTGTGCTTACCATTTACCATCACAAATACAGAAGATCTTAATGTGTGCTCACCAGTGACCTGGTTCCTCTGAGGATGGAAGCTTCCAGGGTTCAGTTCTAATCTGAGTCTTTGTCTCTAAAATTTCCATCTTGTTCCAACATCTGGATCATGTCTCCAAGTCAACAAGCAGCTGTTGATGGTTCTGATCCAGCGGTAGGTAGAGATCCATTAGAGACAGCAGCTGGTACAATATTCTACTGACCACATGATGGCGCTGCTGACTTACAGACACACAAACTGAGATCAGATCTCAAGTGCTGGCTGGGGACGCATGTGGAGACACATTTATATTAAGACCAGGTAGATGGACAGGTGTAGACCAGTTGTTGATGTGAGGAACGAGGCCTTAATAAAATTGTCATTTGATCTAAAAACACTGATCAGTGCAGCTTTAACAGCTTTAACACGATGGATGTCCCTATTTTCACCTAAAGGTGACGTGGGTCCTCGTCTTAAATGACTTTTTAACATTCAGCCAATCAGATCGTCTCATCTCTGACCTCATCATGTGAACATAAGCTCAAATTTAGAAGTATGTCCGTTTTAAAATGTATCCCGATGGCATCGTCCACTGGACATATTGGACTGACAGCATGGGTTAACTCTGCTCTCCTCATGTGGGATGAGTAAGCCAAAGTTCCTGTAAGTATGCCTAAGTGTGTGTGTGTGTGTGTGTGTGTTGTTGTGTGTGTGTGTGTGAGTTCAACCCCACGGCGGTACGTGTAAGCTACCGTTGCCCCAACCAGCCATATGGTCCGGTCCTAATCTGAGCCTCACCCTGCTGACAGCACCGAGATTGACTTCTGTAATTAGATCTGATCTCAGGCACCTGATCACTCTGAGAGAGAACAAACCGGGCGATGGAAGGTGGATCTGAAACACAAAGTGGAATATATTTCACTTTCACTTTCTTGTAAAATTTGAGTTTTCCAGATTAGATGAATCCTTTGTTTCAGTCTGAACGCTGATGGACGAGGCCGCCCGTCGTCCCTGGAGCTCTCCCTCTGGTCTAATATTCTAATGCCCGTAAACCTTACCTCTCACATGTCATGACCGCAGAGTGATCTCTCCCCACCCTGCAGCCATCTCCTCATTCTATCTCCACCTTGATTGTTCCTCCGTCTTTACAACCTCTGCGGTGAATAGATAGACGGGGGTTATGGCCGGACTCTGGGGGCCTCTGTGCTTCAGATTCATTCTCTGCAAGTATCTTACTGCTCAACTCTGCTGCTGCCACTGTCTATTGTCACTCTACATCTTCCTCCCCCCCTCCCCCCCTCCCTCCCTCTCTCTCCCTTTCTCTCTGGCCTTTTTACCCCCCTCCCTCCTCCCCCTCCTTGTATTTCCTCCAGAAGGCAAGTGCCTTTCTAATTACTCTAACCCTATTGTTGTAAAAACTTTAGCCGCAGCCTCTCTGAGGGGGGCCTGTTGTCCCTGGATGGAGTGCCTTTCAGGGGCCGTAATGGCTTTTACCTCCGTGTGTGTGACTGCCACAGATTTATCAGATAGCACACACACACACACACACACACACACACACACACACACACACACACACACTGCTTGGCTCAGGCGTACAGGGAAAAGGGGAAGCGGAGGGGTGAGTGGGTCGGAGGGTTTCGAATTGAAGGAAGAGGGGAAAGGTGGCGGGGTAAAGCCAGCGGTGTCAGTCCTTATCTCCCTCGCCTTGCCTCTATTTCTCTCTCCCCCAGGGGTGGGTGAGGATAGTGATTGTGTGTGTGTGTGCGTTCATGTCAAAAGTCACTGCACCCCCTGGGGGGCTTCCTCGCGGCGGCGTCCTTCTGGAAGTTGTGCGTGTGCGACGGTGCATGCGTACGCACATTGTCTGGAGCTGATTCCCGGTCTGTCCCTGTGTTTTTAGAGATAACGACCCCCGGGCCGTAAAAACCTCAGCGAGCAGAACTACCCACCGCAGCAACGCCACCAACAACGACACAAAACAAAAACTTTCCTCCTCTTTTCTCAGGGTCAGCCCCCAACTAGTGAGCTGAGGGCTTCGCCACTCATCTTCATTGTGTTTTTAGGGGCCTGTGCGAGCCCCCCCCCCCCCACACACAATCTCTGGGGTTTGGTCCAGAAAGACATCACTGAGTCTCTAATAGAATCAGCAGAACCACAGCTGCACCACCACGACGGCTAATTGCATCATGAAGTCAGTGATAAAGTCTGGAGTGGCCGGCTGTTCCTTTCTGGGAAAATGAGACACTTATTATTTTATTTAGTTTTTATTTTTTTTTTGTGGCCTTTTAGCGTTTCATTTATTTATTTATTTATTTTTTATCTTATAGTTTAGCCGGAAAGCCATTAATGGGTTAGCGGAGCTGAAAGTCGTACAGAAGAAGGAATGTTGTGTCTCTGGAATATAGATTAAATCATCTGTTGAAAATAAACTGAAATTTACAGGAAGACTTTTTTTTTGTAGGGGTAGTAGTAGTAGTAAATAACTGTTCACAATTTGATTTGATGATTGTAGAAACAACAACTTAGATTTAGACTTTATTCATCCACTAGGGAAGTTGTTTGGTCACAAAAAAAACAAGTACAAAGAAAGATAGTTGAAGATAGTAAAAAAATAATTAAATAATTAAAAATAAAATAAAAATAAATAAAATAAAAAATATAAAAATAAATAAAATAAAAAATAAAAATATATAACTAAAAAATATAAAAAATAAATGAAATAAAAATAGAAAAATAGAAAAATAAAAAATAACAAATATAAAAATAAATAAAATAAAAATATAAAACATAAATAAAATAAAAATATAAAAATAAATTTAAATAAATTAAAATATAAAATATATAAAATAAAAAAGTAGAAATCTAATAAAATAAAATGGTATAAGCAAACAATTTTTACAAAATTAGCATATGAACAAATCTACAAGAAATGGAGACAGAAGTAAATATATATATTAGATACATAAGAAGGATTAATAAGTTGCAATAATGTGCATTAACATCAATAACATGGAGTTATCTGTAAGTAAATCAGTGAAATGCACTAAAACAATCAAACTGCTTATGCAGGAAAATGTGCAGCCTTGTCTAACACCAGAGCTCTGCCATGAATTCTACATGATGTTTTCAGTTGTTCTCTATTTTAGTGTTTGAATGGAAATAGAATTTAAAAAAAGAAAAGCAGAAATACCTCAGATTTGTCCAATTATTTTCAAGGAAATGGAAATGGAGAATGGGTTTAAATAGTTGGCTGAAACACCTTAATCAAGAGTAGACTTTTCAAGTAGAAGCTTAATTACCCCAAGCGACCTTAATAGTCTCTGGTAGATAACCTGATAATGAAGATTAATGAGGCTGTAGCACAGAAGATGAACAGAGTCTTTCACCAAGACAGGTGAAGAAAGGGGGAAGGATAAAAGACACACCTGAGTTAAAAACAATAAACTAACAAAAGTAGCATGAAGGTGGACAGGAGGACGGGGGAGAGAGAGCGAGAAGAAGGAGAAAAGTAAATCCAGGAAAAAGTAAAAGAAGAGGCTGATGTAGGGACATCTACTGTTGGGAATAATCCCTGTCCACAAGAAAGGAATGTCCGATCACAGCACGGTAGTCTGGAAAGAAGCTGTTCCTCTAGTCTGAGCAGCCTCTCGTCCTCAGGGTAGGGGGGTAAGCAGTCCATGGGTGGGAAGACCTTTACCTGCAACTGCTGATGTCCTGTAAATGTCCTCGACTGGAGGAACGCTGCAGCCGGTAATCCTCTGATACTCCTTCTAAAGTTCAGATTAGTTTATTTTCTAAACTCTCCTGCACCCCTGCCTCCTTGCACACATCTCTTCATCTCCTACCGTCTTTTTTTTTTTTTGTCTTTAAAAGTTAAAGTTTGTAGAGCTGGTTCTGATCAGATCAGCCCTGTTGAGTAGCTGGTCTTTAATGTGACCCAGGACCAAAGGAATGAGGTTCTGATGTGCCCCAGACCTCCTCCACTGATCTGCGTTCACACCTGGCCACTCGAGATTCAGATCGTACAGTCTCTGCTGTCGCCTTCATCACATATGTTTTGGGGTTTTTGGTAGGAACTTAATGTGCAAAGTTGAGGGGTCAACGGATCGGTGTCGGTGCAACCGGTCAAATCTTTGGTAGAAGATTTAAATTGAACCCTGGTCTGAGCCTCCCACGATTTTGGATTTTTTGGAGCATGCAAAAATCTTAAAAAATGAAATGATAATAATAGAGCAGCGGTGATGAGGCGAGGCCAGAGTTTCAGTCTTAACCTCTCAGAGAGATCGACCGTGATACTCCACACTGAGCTGATCCTCCTCTGAGCAACTGGAGGCTAACAGGCAGCATCAAGAGATGTATTGATTTGGTCGTAGGAGGGGTGCAGGGGGGGCGACAGGAGCTGGCCTCTTTCTAATCATCGAGGAATGAGAAGCTCTTTGGACTGTAGTGCGTCCACCGGGGGAGGAGGGCCGGCCAATGGAATGAGACGCAGCCTCATATCCAATTCATCTTTAATCTTTATGAATTATGAATTGAATTCCGCGGTTGGAGAAAAGAAAAAAAAAGAAAAATAAATGCATTTACATAACCTCTCTGACCACTGCTTCATGTTTTATGTGCGCTATGTGTCTTCTCTACATCTCACAACAGGACTCGTCTATCAGGCGTCCCCGTCTCATGCATAGTGGACGCTCAGCTTTACATAGAGACACGTATTCATGCGTGCAGCGGAGGCAATGCTAAATTCTAGATGTGTGCTTGATATATGCTGGTATTCATGCACATGTGGATGAAATGTTTGCAGTATAATTTATGCATGTTGTTCTATATGGTACAATATGCACATACATGTGTGATTTCCATTAAAATTGCCCCCCGCCGTTGAATCATGCAAGTCGGCAGGGGGAACCGGAGTCGTCTCCTCTGGGCAGTATTTATGGAGGCGCGTGTAAAGGTATTTTCAGACACAAAAAGAGGTGCTTTAAATTTCAAATGGGATTCTGGAGGGAAGGAGGGAGGGTTGGGGTGGAGGTGGAGGAGGGTGGAGGGGGGTTGAAAAGGAGACGAAGGGGATCTGTGGAGGGCTTCACAGCGCTCTCCACCCCTCCGCCTCGTCCGCTTCCTCCTGCTCCTCCTCTTCTTTCCCTCTTCATCTCTCCCCTCCCTCCCTCCCTGCCTCTCTTACTCTCTCTCTTGTCAACCTTTTCAAAAAGCATCTATATTCTCACACCAGGCTGTAGGGGCATGTTGTCATGTTGCTATGCTACCTGAATGTCAAGCAGAATGTCAGAGTGATGGCAGAGTGTGAGTGTACAATAAAGATGGAGCTTCCTCTGGCCGGGCCGAAGAAAACGGAGACAAACAAATAAACGTCATACTGGAAAGAAATGGAATCACAAGAGACGACCTGGTGTTAAACATCTAGTTAGATTAAAAGCGTTCCATGTCAGGGCTGGCTAGAAACAAAAAAAACAAAATTCAAATCGATCCAACATTGATTCATAAAATCCTTTATTTATTATTTTTAAATGCACACTTTTTACTGCATCTTCTCGTTAGGAATCTTGCTGGGTTTGCACAACAAACAAATCTCGCAAGATGCAACAAGATTAAGTCCAAATGAGAGGAAGATCCAGAACATGACTGAGAGCAGCATCAGATTTTTAAAAAGCATGAGGACAGAGAAGAGCTGGACAACAGCAAAGACACATGAGAGATGAGAAACTAGAGGGAAAAATACTCTGGAAATATCTCAAATGGAAGCAATGACAATGATATTAGTTTTGTGAAAATCTCTCTTAAAAATCTAATTCCACTAAGAAAACGGAGACAAACAAATAAACATCATACAGGAAAGAAATGGAATCACAAGAGACGACTTGGTGTTAAAAATCTAGTTACTCTAAATTAAAAGCATCCCATGTCAGGGCTGGCTATCGCTACTGATATCCTGAATGGATTCAAGGCTGGGATTAAAAAAAAATCACAGAAATTCTGATTCAAATCGATCTTAATTTGAAAGATCTCGTTAGAAATCTGGGTAGGTTTGCACGACCAATCACTCAAGACGGAACGAGATATCGTCCACGACCGAGGGAGACCCAGAAATGAGTAGGCCCACAAATAATTGCAGAGCAAACTCACTTTCTGGCCTCAGAAAGACAAGACAGTCGATAATTTAACTGAATCGCTGGACAAATCTCCTGGCCCATGTCTCACTATCTGCGTAGAGCTCATTTTGCATGCTGGATAACTTGCAGGGTTGCAATAAACAAGAGTTATTACTTCTCCTTTTTGATTGTCTATTATATAAGGGGCGATCCTGCAGGAATGTAGAAAATAAACTGTCACTTTATCTTAATTTCATTCAAGGGAATGACAAATAATTTCAGAGTAAACTCACTTTTTGGCCTCGGAGTTGGCCTTCCACAGATCAGCCCTGTTGAGTAGGTGGTCTTTAATGTGACCCAGGACTCATTGTGTGGTCACTCATTATTAGTCCCCATTGCGGGACTAATAAAGGTTTTTCTTATTCTTATTCTACCAAAGGAAGAAGGTCACATGTGTCCCAGACCACCTCCACATGTGGACCTACACCAGATCAGTGTTCACACCTGGACCTCTCCAGGACTGCTGCTTTTAAGGTAGGGCCAGAGCAGCGATTGGCCATCTTTGGCCAATGAGCAGGCCTGGCTTGATCACACAGGTGAGCCCAATCCGTATTCTGTTACCTGTGGAGGACAGAGGACAGAGAAGAGGGCGTAACGCCTTGCACCATCCTAAGTTCACTTCTTTCAGACAGTAAAGACGAGACATGTTGAATCCTGAGGTGTCTGAAAGCTGCAATGTGATTTCAACCACTGTTTAAATTAGAGCACTTAATTTGATGCTGATGAAGATGATGTACATTAAGACGGCGTTAATGCCCCCGTGATGATTACCGTTATTTATGTCTTTGTTTCAGTTTGCCACACAAAGCAGCTCCTCTAACGTTACCCACATTTAATTTGTGATAATTGGAAAACGACATAACCGCCCACCTCCCCTCCCAGCGTGGCAGAAAAGAGCTATAGATAATGGAAGAAGTAAAAAATGTAGTACATGAACGAGCCGGATGTCAAGAGGGCTTGAAAGGTTTATTAGCGGAGACACAGACTGAGAGAGAGGAGAGAGAGAGATGTGTGTTGATGGAGGGAAGGATTGACGGTTGAAATGACACGGTGGGAGATGGAGGAGATATTGGTTTGCGGCGTGGAGCCCGTGATGGAGGAGAGCGAGAGGAGATGTTGTTGATTCCTGGCGTCTGAAGTGCCGCCGGTTGTCGGTCGAGGAGGAAATCTGTCGGACCGGGCGTCATGTTCCCAAACACACTCAACATTTACAGAACAGTGGCTTTTTAGAGGCGCTCGAGACGCTTGTTGTGGCTCGAACATGCCCGCCCTCCCCCCCCCCCCCTTTTGTTACAAGAACCGGCAGAAATTGGATCATCATTATGTTCTACTCTGCAGGAGTGCACTAAATCCCCAAAGCAAAGAGGAGAAACCTGCAAAATGGATCCATGACACCATTTTTCACACCCGTGCTTCTTGGCGTTACATAAGCAGCGAGAGCGGCCGCCGCTCGCCTCTATAGGCTCCGGGAGCGGATTGAAAAACCATTTCTGCCGTGACTGTAAACGTCTTCCTTCTTATCCCAGACTAATTATCAACTCCGATTCCACTTCATGGGCAAAATTAGAAATTTGTTTTTCGATCTTGTCTCGGCCGTCGTAGTTTTGTTTTCCATTTCTTTTTTTTTTTTTTTGAGGGGGGGTGGGTGGAGTGGATGGGGCGCGGGTTTAGGAGGGGATGTGTTTTTCTGTTGCATCAAGGATCTCAATCTCATTTTCTGCTCTGAATTACTGTCTAATGAATATACGGTTTTGGATTTGGAGACAGGCAGACTAGCTAATGGGTTTGTTAGTTTGTTGAGTAGCATGCCACACTCATTATTGCTTTCAGTGCTGTGATTAACTTGATTTGCGGGGCAAATCCATCTGAGAGAAGACGATGTGCTCCCATATATAAATGCACGCATGCCCCGTAATGCAATTATCTGATTTAATAAGTTATTAATACAGTTCGAGGCTCGGTTGGAAATAGAAAAGTGGACGGCTGAAAACACTAAGGCAGCTGATGATCATGTTGTGATTGATTTAATTTCATTTCGTGGGGGAACATGATGTCGGGATAAGAGGCTAACTAGGAGAGGAAAGTCACTCAGGGGCACCTCTTTTTTATGTTTTATTTTAAAAAAGCTCCTATACAGTTTATTTTCATTGCATCTCAGCTTCACTTGACTGTCTATCAAAGATCTTGTGCAGGATCTCAGCTCAGTGTTGAAACTGAGAGTGAAGCCCCTGAGACGTCTACGAAGCGTGCACCCACAGCAGCTCTATTCTGGGACGACGCTTTGTTGGTAAAAGACGTGGGGGTGAGTAAGACGCGAGCAACTGAGTGGATGAAGTCACTCAAGAAGGTTCTGCTTCCGAGAAAGAGATGCATCTCGTTTGGGAAGACAGTGACCACGACAGAGGCAGCTCGACGCCGTCACTTATCTGCAGAGATGAAACGAGGATGAGTTGTTTTATTTTTTTGTCTTCGGCTCGTCTCTTTCATCTCCTGGTGTACGTCTAAAGGGAAGTCCCTTAATGGTGTCACCGTGGTGATTATCAAGCCTTCGAATGAGCTCGGGGCTGTCACCACAAATGTCAGACGCGTCCCGTGTCACGCGTCATGGAGAAAGTTATGGTGTAGGGGGACAGCTGCAGAGCGCTGTCTTTAAGGTTAGCCATCTGGATACAGACCGAGCCCCCCACCCCCTCCGCCGGCTCGTGCATCCACGTGAGACAAGTTGCAGAGTTGACAAGTAAAATGACAAACAAGCTTCGATCAGGTACGAGCAGCGGTGCAGCTAAACCTCTGAAAGCATGTGGATGAATTCCTGTTCATCGGCCACCAAGCCAAAGAAAATGATCCTCTTTAGGATTCCTTAGCATCCCTGCCTCGATGTGTTTTATAAAAAGCCTTTGAACACCAGACGTCGTCCGTGTTTCCGTGCAAGAAAAATCAAAATAAAGAAGTTCTATCTTCAGGCAGAAAACAACAACAACCACTTTCTTTTCTAACTTACGAACATTTACACACTTCTTCTCCTGCACCTTAGCTGTTCAACGAGCCACCAGACAAACACTCATGTGGTAGAAGTGCACCGCTAACATCCTTTTGCATGCTCGATAGCTTTCTCTTTTTAATTTCATTTAAGAAAATGACAAATAATTGCAGAGCAAACTCACTTTCTGGCCTCAGAAAGAAATGACAGTCGATAATTTAACTGAATCACTGAATAAATCTCCTGGCCCATGTCTCACTGTCTGTGCTAGAGCTCATTTTGCATGCTCGATAACTTGCAGGGTTGCATCATTACTTGTCCTTTTTTGATTGTCTACTATGTTAGGGGCGAGCCTGCAGGAATGTAGAAAAGAAACTGTCACTTTATTTTAATTTCATTCAAAAAAATGACAAATAATTGCAGAGTAAACTCACTTTCTGGCCTCAGAAGACGAGACAGTCGATAATTTAACTGAATCACTGGACAAATCTCCTGGTCCATGTCTGCAACTTACCTCGACCTCCTGGCAACTTGTTTTGGGTCCTTTTGGTTTTTTAAGAGTCCTTTTAACACCAGGCATTGTCAGTGTTTACGTGCAAGAAATAAAACATATTAAAATAGAGATGTGCTATTGCAAAGGCAGAGCAGACAGAGCTGCACAACACAAAACCACCAGACGACAACGACAACCACTTTCTTTTCTAATTTATGAACATTTACACACTTCTTCTCCTGCACCTTAGCTGCTCAACGAGCCGCCAGACAAACACTCACGTGGTAGAAGTGCACCGCTAACATCGTTTTGCATGCTCGATAGCTTTCTCTTTTTAATTTCATTTAAGACAATAACAAATAATTGCAGAGACAACTCACTTTCTGGCCTCAGAAAGACAAGACGGTCGATAATTTAACTGAATCACTGGACAAATCTCCTGGCCCGTGTCTCAGTGTCTGCGCTAGGGCTCAATTTGGGTCCAAGAATTTTGTTTTATGCATTTTTCATGAAGCCTTTTAACACCAGTCATCCTCATTGTTTTCGTTCCAGACAGACAGAGCAGATGGAACATGGTCACACATCTCGTCCTGCACCGTAGCTCCTCAACAAGTCTCTAACATCATTTTGCATGCTCATGCTAGATAACTTGCAGGGTTGCATTAAACAGGCCTGCAGGAATGTAGAAAAGAAACTGTCACTTTATTTTAATTTCATTTAAAAAATAGACAAATAATTGCAGAGCCGACTGACTTTCTGGCCTCAGAAGGAGAAGACAGTCGACAATTAAACTGAATCCCTGAACAAATCTCCTGGCCCGTGAGTCCACTGTCTGTGCTCGAGCTAAAGCTGAAGGTGTGTTTGTGTGTTACCTGCAGCGAAAAGAGTCGTTTATGAGGCCTGGACATGCTGATAAATAACGTAGCACCATCTCCTGTTGGCCACTCAACTCAGCCCCTACAGCCTTAACACCTGCCTGCCAGGAAGTACATGAAGGTCACAAGGCGGGTATTGTGTGTGTGTGTGTGTGTGTGTGTGTGTGTGCATACAGTATTTGCCTTGCACAGATTTGGTTGTGATTCAAAAACCCACATGCACAGGAAAACACACAAACACTCCCTAAAAATGTAAGTTTAATGGGTAAAGTCTGGAGTCCCTCTTCTCACCTGTCACCTCTCATTAGACTGCAGCATGGCGACTGACCTTGGTCGTCTTTCCTGGGGCTGCTGCTGCTGCTATGTGTGTGTGTGTGTGTTCGTTCAGGGGCCGGGGCCGCCTCACCCTAATGATGAGGCTGTGAAATCGGGCCGGAGCCCAGCGCCGTCTCTCATTACGCCCCTCCAAATTCATTTGCTACGTCGGTTCTGCCTGCTCGTGCATGCGCCTCACGCCACTCACGCCCGTGTGGCTCAGCTTGTACCCGCCGTTAGTCGACATCTGAGGCCGGGCTAACCGCTTTGGTCTGACACGAGCATGCGCGCATGTACCGCGTATGTTAACTCACGCCTGGATCTTAATATTTAAATCGGAAACAAATAGTTTTTTTTTTCTTTTATGTCTGTGTAGTTTTGGTACTGATGTCCCATTACGTGGTTGAGTTTCCAGGTCTCCTGTCGGCTATTTTTACGAAAACATGCGTCGTGTACCAGATTTTTTCTTGGTCTTGACTATGTGCCAGTCAACCACTGTAGACTTCTTGAAGTTGTAACAGAGAAATTGTGAGTTTCACAATCAATAAACCAGTAGTGTTAGCCGCTAGCCCAGGTTCATGTACTGGAATAGCCCAGGCGTGGCCGTATTCTGGAAACCAGGGTGCTACCTTTAGTTAGTTAACAGCTCCAAGGACAAAATATATAATAAAAATACATATAAATATATATTAAACTCCTCTTCCACAGGTCAGCCCTGTTTAGTAGGTGGTCTTTAAGGCAGAACTGCTAATCTAAAGTGAAGCCAAAGCAAGTAGAGCTCCCCCTGGTGTCTGGCTGCAGTATAGGTCATAAGCTCCACCCCCTCCATGTTAGTGGGCGGGGCTTGGACCAAACTAGAACACTAAAATAAATTCTTTTCAAGGATGGTTTCTGTCATTTTAGGTAGTTAATATAATATAGTTGATGCATGTTCAAGTGTAATTGTTTTTGGATAAGTTTTCGTTTTTTATTTATTCGACGCTATAGAAACATGATGTGACATAAGACACCAGTTGCCATGCCAACCGCTCCATAAAGCCGTCCTGTGGGGCTGTGAGAGTTGTGAAAACAATTTTTAATAATAACTACAGTGTATAATCCAACATTACGCTTAAGCAGAGCGTAGGATTAATTAAACTAAAACACAAGTGAGTCTGGAGGAAGTGTGGGCGGAGCATCAATATCACGGCTCCACGTAGCTCCACCCTCGGACCGTACTGATCAGACTCTGGCTACAAACTCGCAAGATGCCGCCGCTCGTATCCCCGGGAAAATAGCATCAGTTTGGCCAATGAGGAGGAAGTGGAGATGTAGTGTCCATATTTATATACAGACTATGTTTCAGACTGCTAAAGGAATGAGGTCAAACGTGTCCTAGACCAGCTCCACATGTGGACTGAGACCAGATCAGTCAGGACGGATGTAAACGCCAGGTCTAAACGGGGCCTTAAAGCCAACAGAACATCCTGTTGTATAGAACATCCTCTGTGCCGAGGAGGATTGAGTCTGAGGAAATACAAAGCACTGAAAAACAATAAAAGATCTGAATCTCAGTAATGAAAGGCTCCTACTATCTACATCTTTTTAAAATTTACATTCGAGCAAAAAACCAAAAGACTCTTTCTGCACATGTCTACGAAAGAGAGAGCAAGCTCATGTTGACGTCTGTGGTCGTCAGACACACAAAAGAAAGAGACCTGCAGTAATTAAACTGAATTAAACTTTTATTCATACAGCGTCAGTAAGAATACAAATTGTTTTAAGATGCGAGCAGTAAGGTGATCTCCCTTTTTATCAGGAAGAAACCTTGAGCAGCTCATATGGGGGGAAGCATCGGCTTGAGGCCGGCCGGGTAGAGAATAGAAGAGAAGAGAGAAGAGAGGAGGAACAAGATGATACTAGGATCTAATCATGATACGAGCAAGAGTACAAGATACATGAGAGATTAACATCAAATATAAACAAGAGCACCGCAGCGTAAAACTGACTATAGTCGTTCTGTTACAGGTGAGTCAGTCGGTATAATGTGTGAGAGGGATCACAGGCAGCTTGGAGGATTATTAATCTCTATTCATCTAATGTCAGCTGTCCGGTCCTGGCTCCACGTCCTCCGTCACTTACTGGATGAGGCCCAAGCAAACCGTAAATGATAAAGGTGTAAAAAGAAATGTAGTGTGTGTTGGGGGAGGGCAGTAGGGGAGGGAGGTGAGGGAGGTGATGGAGGGAGGGAGGGAGGGGGCAGTGTCTTGACAGGGGGGATGGGATTGACATACATCGCATCTTCCCTCATGACCTTG